>NW_026844214.1:29623146-30823146 GCF_029955315.1 Cylas formicarius | reverse complement strand
TCGAACCTACGATGCCACGGAGAATCTCATTTCTAGTCAGAAGCCGTGACCGACAGACCAGGGCTAAATCTGTTTGAAAGTAGAACTATTTCTGGTGATGTGCCATTTGAAATATAAGGGCATTATATTGATATAAATTTATGCACTAAATCCCAATAATTGACAAAATTTTCATGGCTGAGCTGCTTATTACAAAAATTATATTTCAAGCAAAACAATGGTCGTTTGCAGCAGGTAGGTTTCGAAACTACGCTGCCATGGAGAATCTGATTTCTAGTCAGACGCCTTAACCGACAGACCATGGCTAAATCTGTTTGAAAGTAGAACTATTTCTGGTGATGTGCCATTTGAAATATAAGGGCTTTACATTGTTATAAATTTATGCACTCAATCCCCATAATTGACAAAATTTTCTTGGCTGAGCTGCTAATTACAAAAATTATATTTCAAGCAAAACAAATTTTCGTTTGTAGTAGGTAGATTTAGAACCTACGATGCCATGGAGAATTTGATTTCTAGTCAGAAGCCGTGACCGACAGGCCAAGGCTAAATCTGTTTGAAAGTCGTACTATTTCTGATGATGTGCCATTTGAAATATAAGGGCATTATATTGTTTTAAATGTATGCACTCAATCCCCATAATTGACGAAATTTTCTGGACTGAGGTGCTAATTACAAAAATTATATTTCAAGCAAAACAAATGGTCGTTTGCAGTAGGTAGGTTTCGAACCTACGCTGCCATGGAGAATCTGATTTCTAGTCAGACGCCTTAACCGACAAACCAAGGCTAAATCTGTTTGAAAGTCGAACTATTTCTGGTGATGTGCCATGCGTTGAAATATAAGTAAATTATATTTTTATAAATTTATGTACTCAATCCCCATATTTGAGAAAAATTTCTGGGCTGATCTGTTAATTAATAATTATATATTTCAAGCAAAACAATGGCCGTTTGCAGTAGGTAGGTTTCGAAGCTACGCTGACATAGAGATTCTGATTTTAAGTCAGATGCCTTAACCGACACACCAAGGCTAAATCTGTTTGAAAGTCGAACTATTTCTTGTGATGTGCCATGCGTTGAAATATAAGTAAATTATATTTTTATAAATTTATGTACTCAATCCCCAAATTTGAGAAAAATTTCTGGGCTGATCTGTTAATTAAAAATTATATATTTTAAGCAAAACAATGGCCGTTTGCAGTAGGTAGGTTTCGAACCTACGCTGCCATAGAGAATCTGATTTCTAGTCAGACACCTTAACCGACAGACCAAGGCTAAATCTGTTTGAAAGTAGAACTATTTCTGGTGATGTGCCATTTGAAGTATAAGGGCATTATATTGTTTTAAATGTATGCACTCAATCCCCATAATTGACAAAACTTTCTGGACTGAGCTGCTAATTACAAAAATTATATTTCAAGCAAAACAAATGGTCGTCGCAGTAGGTAGGTTTCGAACCTACGCTGCTATGGAGAACCTGATTTCTAGTCAGATGCCTTAACCGACAGACCAAGGCTAAATCTATTTGAAAGTCGAACTATTTCTGGTGATGTGCCATGTGTTGAAATATAAGTAAATTATATTTTCATAAATTTATGTACTCAATCCCCATATTTGAGAAAAATTTCTGGGCTGATCTGTTAATTAAAAGTATATATTTTAAGCAAAACAATGGCCGTTTGCAGTAGGTCTGTTTGAAAGTAGAACTATTTCTGGTGATGTGCCATTTGAAATATAAGGGTATTATATTGTTTTAAATGTATGCACTCAATCCCCATAATTGACAAAACTTTCTGGACTGAGCTGCTAATTACAAAAATTATATTTCAAGCAAAACAAATGGTCGTTTGCAGTAGGTAGGTTTCGAACCTACGCTGCTATGGAGAACCTGATTTCTAGTCAGATGCCTTAACCGACACACCAAGGCTAAATCTGTTTGAAAGTCGAACTATTTCTTGTGATGTGCCATGCGTTGAAATATAAGTAAATTATATTTTTATAAATTTATGTACTCAATCCCCATATTTGAGAAAAATTTCTGGGCTGAGCTGTTAATTAAAAAATATATATTTCAAGCAAAACAATGGCCGTTTGCAGTATGTAGGTTTCGAACCTATGCTGATAGAGAATCTGATTTCTAGTCAGACGCCTAAACTGACAGACCAAGGCTAAATCTGTTTGAAAGTAGAACTATTTCTGGTGATGTGCCATTTGAAATATAAGGGCATTACATTGTTATAAATTTATGCACTCAATCCCCATAATTGACAAAATTTTCTTGGCTGACCTGCTAATTACTAAAATTATATTTCAAGCAAAACAAATTTTCGTTTGCAGCAGATAGATTTCGAACCTACGATGCCATGGAGAATCTGATTTCTAGTCAGAAGCCGTGACCGACTGACAAAGGCTAAATTTGTTTGAAAGTCGAACTATTTCTGGTGATGTGCCATTTGAAATATAAGGGCATTATATTGTTATAAATTTATGCACTCAATCATCATAATTGACAAAACTTTCTGGACTGAGCTGCTAATTACATAAATTATATTTCAAGCAAACCAATGGTCGTTTGCAGTATGTAGGTTTCGAACCTACGCTGCCATGGAGAATCTGAATTCTAGTCAGACGCCTTAACCGACAGACCAAGGCTAAATCTGTTTGAAAGTCGAACTATTTCTGGTGATGTGCCATGCGTTGAAATATAAGTTCATTATATTTTTATAAATTTATGTACTCAATCCCCATATTTGAGAAAAATTTCTGGGCTGAGCTGTTAATTAAAAAATATATATTTCAAGCAAAACAAATTCTCGTTTGCAGCAGGTAGGTTTAGAACCTACGCTGCCATGGAGAATCTGATTTCTAGTCAGACGCCTTAACCGACAGACCAGGGCTAAATCTGTTTGAAAGTATAAATATTTCTGGTGACTCAATCCCCATAATTGACAAAATTTTCTTCTCTGAGCTGCTAATTAAAAAAATTATATTTCAAGCAAAACAAATTTTCGTTTGCAGTAGGTAGATTTCGAACCTACGATGCCATGGAGGATCTGATTTCTAGTCAGAAGCCGTGACCGACACACCAAGGCTAAATCTGTTTGAAAGTCGGACTATTTCTGGTGATGTGCCATGCGTTGAAATGTAAGTAAATTATATTTTTAAAAATTTATGTACTCAATCCCCATATTTGAGAAAAATTTCTGGGCTGATCTGTTAATTAAAAGTATATATTTTAAGCAAAACAATGGCCGTTTGCAGTAGGTCTGTTCGAAAGTAGAACTATTTCTGGTGATGTGCCATTTCAAATATAAGGGTATTATATGGTTTTAAATGTATGCACTCAATCCCCATAATTGACAAAACTTTCTGGACTGAGCTGCTAATTACAAAAATTAAATTTCAAGCAAAACAAATGGTCGTTTGCAGTAGGTAGGTTTCGAACCTACGCTGCTATGGAGAACCTGATTTCTAGTCAGATGCCTTAACCGACACACCAAGGCTAAATCTGTTTGAAAGTCGAACTATTTCTTGTGATGTGCCATGCGTTGAAATATATAGGTAAATTATTATATATACATTATATTGTTTAAAATGTATGCACTCAATCCCCATAATTGACAAAATTTTCTGGACTGAGGTGCTAATTACAAAAATTATATTTCAAGCAAAACAAATGGTCGTTTGCAGTAGATAGACCAAGGCTAAATCTGTTTGGAAATCGAACTATTTCTGGGGATGTGCCATGCGTTGAAATATAAGTCCATTATATTTTTATAAATTTATGTACTCAATCCCGATATTTGAGAAAAATTTCTGGGCTGAGCTGTTAATTGAAAAATATATATTTCAAGCAAAACAATGGCCGTTTGCAGTATGTAGGTTTCGAACCTACGATGCCATGGAGAATCTGATTTCTAGTCAGAAGCCGTGACCGACAGACCAGGGCTAAATCTGTTTGAAAGTAGAACTATTTTTGGTGATGTGCCATTTGAAATATAAGGGCATTACATTGTTATAAATTTATGCACTCAATCCCCATAATTGACAAAATTTTCTTGGCTGAGCTGCTAATTACAAAAATTATATTTCAAGCAAAACAAATTTTCGTTTGTAGTAGGTAGATTTCGAACCTACGATGCCATGGAGAATCTGATTTCTAGTCAGAAGCCGTGACCGACAGACAAAGGCTAAATATGTTTGAAAGTCGAACTATTTCTGGTGATGTGCCATGCGTTGAAATGTAAGTAAATTATATTTTTAAAAATTTATGTACTCAATCCCCATATTTGAGAAAAATTTCTCTGCTGATCTGTTAATTAAAAATTATATATTTCAAGCAAAACAATGGCCGTTTGCATTAGGTAGGTTTCGAACCTACGCTGACATAGAGAATCTGATTTCTAGTCAGACGCCTTAACCGACAGACCAGGGCTAAATCTGTTTGAAACTAGAAATATTTCTTTTGACTCAATCCCCATAATTGACAAAATTTTCTTGGCTGAGCTGCTAATTACAAAAATTATATTTCAAGCAAAACAAATTTTCGTTTGCAGTAGGTAGGTTTCGATCCTACGATGCCATGGAGAATCTGATTTCTAGTCAGAAACCGTGACCGACAGACCAAGACTAAATCTGTTTGTCGTACTATTTCTGATGATGTGCCATTTGAAATATAAGGGCATTATATTGTTTTAAATGTATGCACTCAATCCCCATAATTGACAAAATTTTCTGGACTGAGCTGCTAATTACAAAAATTATATTTCAAGCGAAACAAATGGTCGTTTGCAGTAGGTAGGTTTCGAACCCACGCTCCATGGCATCGTAGGTTCGAATCCTACATACTGCAAACGGCCATTGTTTTGCTTGAAATATATATTTTTTAATTAACAGCTCAGCCCAGAAATTTTTCTCAAATATGGGGATTGAGTACATAAATTTATAAAAATATAATGGACTTATATTTCAACGCATGGCACATCACCAGAAATAGTTCGACTTTCAAACAGATTTAGCCTTGATCTGTTGGTTAAGGCGTCTGACTAGAAATCAGATTCTCCATGGCAGCGTAGGTTCGAAACCTACCTACTGCAAACGACCATTTGTTTTGCTTGAAATATAATTTTTGTAATTAGCAGCCCAGTCCAGAAAGTTTTGTCAATTATGGGGACTGAGTGCATACATTTAAAACAATATAATGCCCGTATATTTCAAATGTCACATCACCAGAAATAGTTCTACTTTCAAACAGATTTAGCCCTGGTCTGTCGGTTAAGGCGTCTCACTAGAAATCAGATTCTCCATGGCAGCGTAGGTTCGAAACTTACCTACTGCAAACGGCCATTGTTTTGCTTGAAATATATATTTTTTAATTTACAGCTCAGCCCAGAAATTTTTCTCAAATATGGGGATTGAGTACGTAAATTTACAAAAATATAATGGACTTATATTTCAACGCATGGCACATCACCAGAAATATTTCGACTTTCAAACAGATTTAGCCTTGGTCTGTCGGTTAAGGCGTCTGACCAGAAATCAGATTCTCCATGGCAGCTTAGGTTCGAAACCTACCTGCTGCAAACGACCATTTGTTTCGCTTGAAATATAATTTTTGTAATTAGCAGCTCAGTCCAGAAAATTTTGTCAATTGTGGGGATTGAGTGCATACATTTAAAGCGATATAATGCCCTTACATTTCAAATGGCACACTACCAGAAATAGTTCTACTTTCAAACAGATTTAGCCCTGGTCTGTCGGTTAAGGCGTCTGACTAGAAATCAGATTCTCCATGGCATCGTAGGTTCGAATCCTACATACTGCAAACGGCCATTGTTTTGCTTGAAATATATATTTTTTAATTAACAGCTCAGCCCAGAAATTTTTCTCAAATATGGGGATTGAGTACATAAATTTATAAAAATATAATGGACTTATATTTCAACGCATGGCACATCACCAGAAATAGTTCGACTTTCAAACAGATTTAGCCTTGGTCTGTTGGTTAAGGCGTCTGACTAGAAATCAGATTCTCCATGGCAGCGTAGGTTCGAAACCTACCTACTGCAAACGACCATTTGTTTTGCTTGAAATATAATTTTTGTAATTAGCAGCCCAGTCCAGAAAGTTTTGTCAATTATGGGGACTGAGTGCATACATTTAAAACAATATAATGCCCGTATATTTCAAATGTCACATCACCAGAAATAGTTCTACTTTCAAACAGATTTAGCCCTGGTCTGTCGGTTAAGGCGTCTCACTAGAAATCAGATTCTCCATGGCAGCGTAGGTTCGAAACTTACCTACTGCAAACGGCCATTGTTTTGCTTGAAATATATATTTTTTAATTTACAGCTCAGCCCAGAAATTTTTCTCAAATATGGGGATTGAGTACGTAAATTTACAAAAATATAATGGACTTATATTTCAACGCATGGCACATCACCAGAAATATTTCGACTTTCAAACAGATTTAGCCTTGGTCTGTCGGTTAAGGCGTCTGACCAGAAATCAGATTCTCCATGGCAGCTTAGGTTCGAAACCTACCTGCTGCAAACGACCATTTGTTTCGCTTGAAATATAATTTTTGTAATTAGCAGCTCAGTCCAGAAAATTTTGTCAATTGTGGGGATTGAGTGCATACATTTAAAGCGATATAATGCCCTTACATTTCAAATGGCACACTACCAGAAATAGTTCTACTTTCAAACAGATTTAGCCCTGGTCTGTCGGTTAAGGCGTCTGACTAGAAATCAGATTCTCCATGGCAGCGTAGGTTCGAAACCTACATACTGCAAACGGCCATTGTTTTGCTTGAAATATATATTTTTTAATTAACAGCTCAGCCCAGAAATTTTTCTCAAATATGGGCTGATTCTGTTAATTAAAAATTATATATTTCAAGCAAAATAATGGCCGTTAACAGTAGGTAGGTTTCGAACCTACGCTGCCATAGAGAATCTGATTTCTAGTCAGACGCCTTAACCGACAGACCAAGGCTAAATCTGTTTGAAAGTCGAACTATTTCGCGGTTTCACCTCGAATTTGCGTATACGGATCGCCTTTGTATGCGGACCGGCTCCATATATATAGACCGCCTTCGTATATGGATCGCCTTTGTATACGGATCGCCTCCGTATACCGACCGCCTCCCTATACGAACCGCTTCCATATAGGGATCGCCTCCATATACGGAACGCCTTTATATACGGACCGCCTCCAAATACAGACCGCCTTCGTATACGGACCGCCTTGATATACAGAACGCCTCCATATACTGATCGCCTCCATATACGGATCACCACCATATACGGACCGCCATTATATATGGACTGTCTCTAAATACAGACCGCCTTCGTATACGGACCGCCTCCATATACGCCTCTATATGTAAACCGCTTCCATATGCGGACTGGCTCCATATATAGACCGCCTGTATATATAGACCGCCTCCATTTATAGACCGCCTCCATTTATAGACCGCCTCCATATACAGATCGCCTCTATATACAGACCGACCCCATATATAGGTCGTCTCTATATATGGACCGCTTCCATAACCGAAACTAACCAAAATGGACCAAAGTGAAGTATATAGACCGCCTAGATGATAGAAAGCCTCCGTGGCGGTTGGCATCACCAAAGCGATAACCAAAACTAACCAAAATGGACCAAAGTTGAGTATATAGATTGCCTAGACCGTGAACCTCTTCGGTGGCGGTTTGATAGGAACGTCGGAAACCTACCACGCTATGGTGTTTACGAAACCGCACCACTCTACGCGCACATTAAGAAACTCGGTACGAAAATTCGCTTATTTTTCGCCTCCGACGCACCGTTTCCGAGATACGGTCCTTTTTCGAAATTTTTTTTTCGATTTTAAAATGGCCATAATTCGAAAACGGTTCGTTTTTTGGGAAAACGGAGCAATTTTTTGGCCCAAAGGGGACGGTTTACCACCCCGTTTTAGGAGAATCCGGTATCCGTTTACTCATTTTCTTGATTTTGGTACCCCCGCCGGCATCGTATAGAGTCTTAGGAGCCTACCTCGATTTAAAATTTAAAACTTGAATGGATAGAAGGAACGTCGGAAACCTACCAGGATATAGTGTTTACGAAACCGCACCACTCTACGCGTTTTTTGAGAAACTCGGTACGAAAATTCGCTTATTTTTCGCCTCCGACGCACCCTTACCGAGATACGGCCCTTTTTCGAATTTTTTTTTCGATTTTAAAATGGCCATAACTCGAAAGCGGTTCGTCCAATCCTTTACCCTTAGAAGACATTTTATACGATTTTTTTTTTTCAAAAATTACAAAATCCGAGGGAGTAAAATTTGGAGGGGGGGGGTTGAGACTTTGTCAGTCGATTCCCCACGCCGAGTCGGCCGGTCCGTTTAATTAAAAACGCCGAGGCCGGTACGAAAATTCGCTTATTTTTCGCCTCCGACGCACCGTTTTCGAGATACGACGATTTGAAAATTTTGAAAATTTTTCCAAAAAACCGCCGTATCTCGGAAAAGATTCGTGGGGACGGTTTCCGGCCCCGTTTTACCCGGATCCGACATCGTTTCCTCCATTTTCCGGAAAAAAGTTCTTTCGGGGGCGGTAACTCCGCCCCCCGAGGTCGGGGGCGGTTCTGCCCGTCCCCATGGGGGCAAAAAATTGCTCCGTTTTCCCAAAAAACGAACCGTTTTCGAGTTATGGCCATTTTAAAATCGAAAAAAAAAATTCGAAAAAGGACCGTATCTCGGAAACGGTGCGTCGGAGGCGAAAAATAAGCGAATTTTCGTACCGAGTTTCTTAAGGTGCGCGTAGAGTGGTGCGGTTTCGTAAACACCATAGCGTGGTAGGTTTCCGACGTTCCTATCAAACCGCCACCGAAGAGGTTCACGGTCTAGGCAATCTATATACTCAACTTTGGTCCATTTTGGTTAGTTTTGGTTATCGCTTTGGTGATGCCAACCACCACGGAGGCGGTCTATCATCTAGGCGGTCTATATACTTCACTTTGGTCCATTTTGGTTAGTTTCGGTTATGGAAGCGGTCCATATATAGAGACGACCTATATATGGGGGCGGTCTGTATATACAACCATACAACTTGTGTAAAATCTTTTAATATCATTAAATAGAGAAAAGACCAAAGTTTATAATGTATAGGTTTTTAAATTAATAGAGAAATAAATAACGGAAATATTAAACATTTTTTGAAAAAAATCCGTTTTTTTTGTTAATATTTCGTCCCCCGGAAGGATTAAGAAAGTTATAATTAAACAACTGACTATTTTTTTTTGAATACCCCCCGACCCCCTATCTTCGTGCCAAATTTGAGCCGGATCGGTTAACATCGACCTCGATCCAAATTTTCATGAGGTGTGGTCGTGATTTTGTTCAAAAATTTATGTTTTTGGTTTTTTAAAATACCTACATCGCTCCGAGAAGATTGAAATTTTATCGAAAGATGGAGGTCGACGAGATCTATCCGTAGATACCAAAAAGTCCCCCCCAGCCCCCTCCATTTAATTGCAATTAAGCATTTTTAAAAAATTTGCAGCCTGCCACAAAAGCCGCTCCCCACGGCAAACGATACGACTTGGATAAAACTTTTTGATATCGTCGGATAGAGCAAGGACCAAGGTATATAACGTATAAATTTCAAATTCTAAAAATTGTAAATAAGCGAGATATTGAACTTTGAAAATCGACCATCGATTTTCGGGCCGATTTTTGAGCTCGAAATGCGATTTCGAGGTGATTTCTCAAAACTGGATAAAATTTTGCATGGTGGGGTTTTCGAGGACGAGGCGTACACAGAAGTTCTCAAATTCTATATAACTACGAGCGTCAGCAAGATTTTGATACAGTCTGGTGTGGCCATCTGTGTCTAAATTTTTTACTGACTAAGTAGTTCTGAAAATTAATATGAATCGCGAAAGTATTAAACAAATGAGTCAATCTTTGAAGATTTTTTCCAAGCGAGGCGGATTACTCGAAATGACAACGGAAGAAATGGAGAAGTTACCTAAAGAAGTAATCATAGGCCTAGCACAAAATGAAATTGCCTATGTATGGGATAAGCTTCCTGAAAAGCTAAAAAAAGAAAGGGATATTCAACAATACATGTTTTGCATCCAGCATCATGTTCGCGAGATTGGAGATGTACCCGATGGACCACCACCAAGGCGTATTTTTTGTTGTTATTGCAAGACAGAGGATATCAATACGTTCACTCGGAATACTCCGGATTCATCTATGCCGCCAAAAAGCGGACGGTGCACGCCCCTGTGATATTAATCTAGTTTAGGATTGGTCATAGTATTTTTATTTTTCAATAAAAAATATAAAGTACGTTGAAGTTGTTTCAGTCATGTCTTGTACGTTCACGCTGTCAGACTCGTCTAGTGTCCTTTATGCTGATTTTTTTCCTCCAATTGAGCTCGATAAAAATATCAGTTATGGTTTAGGTTTATTAGGTTTTTATTCTTATAATTCAATTTTTAACATAGATTGTAATAATAACGTATTTGCATATAGAGAAAAAAGAGAAGGTAAATCGAAAACGATAAAGCTTTCTCCTGGGATGTACGAGATCGAGGAAATCAATAGAGTAATTTTGTCTTACCTAAAAAAGCAAAAAAATAGTGTACATGAGGGTGATTCGGTAATATTTTCCTTGAAACCAAATAATAATACTCTTAAATGCGAGATTGAATCTCAATATTTCGTTGATTTTACCGTCGATAACTCATTTTGGGTTTCGAGGCAGTGATTTTAGACAGACACAAGCGCCATGAATCTTCGCTCCCTGTGAATATAATGAAAGTACGAATGATTCGGGTAGAATGTAACATTATTTCGGGGGCTCACATCAATGAAAAAAACTCTCATGTTCTTTTCGAATTCGATATAGATGTCGAGCCCGGATATAAATTAACGAAAGAACCACGAAATATAATATATTTACCTGTAATCCCACACGGGCGCCAGTATATTGACAACATTACTCTAAGAATTGTCGATGATCAGGGAGAACTCATTAATTTTCAGGGTGAAAAAATTATAGTTAAATTAGAATTAAAGAAACTTTTTTAATATAAACAAAAAAAAAATCAATGGGTTTCTGTTTTGATCGCGAGTCTTTTTGCCTAAAAAGTCCAAATAATTTCTTTAAATATCGGAGCTTAAAAGGACCAGATGCCATTCAACACTCGATCGCAAACAAGTCAAGAACGAGTTTAGACTTGTCGCGTAAGCCTAATCGGCAAAAATTCAATAAGTTAGATTTGGAATTCCTGAAATCCATTGGGTTAAGAGTACGAAATAGTTAAGATGGCATTGGGACATAAGCTGGATATTTTTGAAGAACCTATATTTGATAACTCTTATGTTAGTCTACACGAGCACACATATAAACCTTACGGATTTCCTAATTATAGAAATTCTGATGAAATTAGAATTCCTGTAAATTTTCAAGATCTGATTCTCGATATACCAGAGGTGAATTTCAACCGGAGGATCCTTCAAAATTGTGCTACCTTTCGAATAATGCATTGGCGTTCTTGTTCGATGAAATACGTTATGAAATGGGTGGGGAGCAAGTGGCTAACGTTAGAAAACCCGGGATCGCGACCGCTCTTAAGTTTTTTGCTTCTTTTGGAAAAACACAAGCTTCCCGACTAAGCGTGGCCGGTTGGGGTCTCAGTGACACTAAACAAGAGATTTTGGATAAAACTAGTAATATTTTCTCTGGGAAACTTCCTCTAAAATTTTTAATGGGGTTTGCAGAAGATTACACTAGAGGAATAATCAATGTTAAACAAGAGCTAATTCTAACTATTGCGAGAACCTTCAAAAATTCTTACATAGGTGAGATGTCTGCTAAAATAAAAATAGACAAGATAGAATGGAAAATTCGTCATATAGTACCAGAAGAAAAATTGAAGATTAAACTTCTTTCAAAACTTTCACGGGGACCCCACGGAGCGTCCATTAAAATTCCGTTTCGTATGTGGGATTTATATGAATTACCATCACTTCGTGAGACATTTTCAGATATTTGGGCCATCAAAACATGTACCTCGCTGGAGAGGCCGCGTCAGATAATAATTGCTTTTCAAGAAATCGGGAATTCCGATGTGTTCCAAAAAGACTCTAGTGCTTTTATTCATGCTAATATTCGTGATATTAGGTTATATTTAAATTCCGAAGTGTACCCCTATGAAAAATGGAATTTAGATTTTAGTAAGAGTAGATATATAGTGCCGATCTAAGCAACAAAAACCGTCCATAACCTCAATTTCCTAACCCCCCCGCAGCGGGGGCCCACCGCGCGTGGCGTCCTAGTGTACCCCCTGTCTACCAGAGTGCGCTCCGCCCCCCACCCAGCTTGTGTAGCGTCCTGTTTTGCCCCGGTTCCGCCCGTCGCTGCTAGATGTCGCGCGCTCCGACCGTCGTAGGCCCCCCCGGTAGAGGGCGGTGACGGTGCGGCGCGGTGACGCGGTGGATCGGGAGGATAATTAAATAAACTTGAATTTTAATATATTTTATTTTATTTTATTTATAAAATTGGTCTGGCGAGGAGTTTCTTCTTCTTTTTATGTCGATTCAGTCGACCATCCCATTGTTCCTGTTCCTTGCGTTGTTCTTCTTCCCGTTCCCGGAGGAAATCTAAATACGAAGTGCACTCCTCGCGGTCCCACTCCGTCGACCACCCACCCGGGTACTCCTGCTGCTCCTTTGTTTCTTTTGATCAAGCGGGTTGCTCCTGCTGCTGGTGATGTTCCCTTGTCGTTGCATGTCGTACCGGGAATTCTAACCCCCGGTACTCTTTGTGTGATTTGAATATGTGACGGCCTAAGCGATGCGCCAACATAATATGCGACTTGTCATACGGACAAACTGCGATTTTTTCTAGAACAAAACAAAGTATGATATGTAGCGTTTCCTATAAAACATACATTTTTTAAACAAAACTTCCAAAAAGGGGGGTTATCAAATAATTTTAAAAATTTTTTTTTAAGTTATACGCGCATACCAAAATTCACGTTTCAATTCACTGTCATTTAAATGATATTAAAAAAGTGTATTATTGTCAAAAGGGCAAAATGCAATTTTTTAGTACAAAAAATAAACAAAAATATGTATATATTTCGCGTTTTCCCCATAAAACACACATTTTTGAAACAAAACTTTCAGTAAGTGGGGTCATCAAATAATTTTAAAAATTGTTTATTTTTTAAAAGCCAAAATTCCCTATTCACTGTCATTTAAAAGATATTAAAAACACTCAATTTAATTCGATTATTATTGTCAAAAGGGCAAACTGCAATTTTTTAGTACAAAAATAAAACAAAAATATGTATATATTTCGCGTTTTCCCCATAAAACGCACATTTTTGAAACAAATTTAAAAATTGTTTATTTTTTAAAAGCCAAAATTCCCTTTTCTATTCACTGTCATTTAAAAGATATTAAAAACACTCAATTTAAATCGGTTATTATGCAACGTAAAAAAGATGAGTATCATATTTTAAAAACAGGTAGAAACTAACCAAAAAACTGATAACCCAAACTGAAACCCACAAAAAAAGACACGCACTGTATAAAGGTAATTAAAATATAAAACTTACCAGTTGTAGGGTCGTAGGGAAATGGACATCGCACTTCTGTATTCATTGCACTGAATATAGTCTATAATACACATGCAACGTATTTATACACATGCACTCCCATCCATGGTTGAATTAAAAGTCGAAAGGTCTTCACTCCAAGTTCATTCAAAGTTCACTCTTAGAGATAGTGATGTGTGGCTTAGGAGACTAAATAAAAATATTGAATCTTGATACCAAATCGTTTCTAACGAAAAGGATTTATCTATTGGGTTAAAAAGAAAATTACAAACTACAATTCAACATCTGAAAGCTATTAGAAAAATTATTCTTAATTATCAACATAAGCATTTTGGATTGGGATTACAAAGTAGTAGCCGCGAGACAAACACAAATGAAATGGTTGTATGGGAATCGGTAGCGTCGTGTTTCCAGGGAAGAGTTCAGACCGGTGTCATAATTAATTTACTTCATAAAGATTTAATTCAATTTTTAAACGATTGTCGTCCAATTTTTCAACAAAAAATTAGTCAAATTTTAAAGAAATTTTTATTGCTGAAAGTAAATACCACATTTTGCGGTGAATTTATTAAGGCAAAAAATGATGTCCAAGGCGAAGTTGATGTTAAATATCCGAGTACCGGAAATGCTGAGGTTGATTTAGGAACAGAATTGAATGATTGGTTTGTTGAAAATGTGCAAGATAAAATTTTAAATCAAATTTCAGAGTTTCATCAACGTGATTCCGGGTGGGCTTTAAATAATATTATTTATTTAGAGATTAACATTAATAAATTTGAAATGGGTAACGGATCATCCTTCGTTGAGTTGCCTAAAGAAATTGCGAATAAAAGGGCTTGTATTAGAAATGACGATCAAGCGTGTTTTAATTGGTCAGTTGTATGCGGACTCTTTAAAGCACGTTTTCGTCAGTATTTACCCTCTTCATATCCATACTACAAAAGTGTTTTGAAAACTGAAAATTTAAAAACACCTATGGAAATGAATAAAATAAGCAAATTTGAAAAAGACAATGATATTTCCATCAATGTTATATCTTAGAGTTTAATAAAAATGAAAAAACTAGTTTTTATTCCGTGTTACCTGCATGATTAACAAAAGAAAAACGCGAAAAATATTCAAATTTGTTGTTAATACAAAATAAATATTATCCAAAAGTTAATGATTTTGATCCTGATCCGCAAGATAATGATCATGAAGAAATAAAATATCACTATTGTTACATTAAAAATTTGTCTCGATTAGTTTCCTCATAGCTCAGTAAATATAATCACAAGAAATACATTTGCGATAGGTGTTTGAATTATTTCAATAACGAAACTCGTCTACATGACCACGAAACAATGTGTTCCAGTTTCAATGAGTATAAAGTGTCTTTTCCCAAATATGATTATGTTGAATTTCGAAACCATATATATGAACAAAGGACTCCGTTTGTAATTTACGCCGATTTTGAGAGTCAATTGAGAAAAGTAAATTTGAAAATTTCAGATAAAACCTCGAAATACCAAAAGCACGAAGCTTACAGTGCTGCATATTACTTTAAATGTTCTTATGGTGATTAAATATCATTTTTGAAAAGTTATCGTGGTCTAGATTGTATTGATTGGTTCGTGGAGGAAATATCTAATTTATCAAAATTTGTTCGTTCAAAATTTAAGGATATTATACCAATGGATAGTGAAATTAATCTAGATCAAAGGTCGAACCATTGTCATATTTGTGAAAAACCTTTTTTAAAAGAAGATGTTATTGTTCGTGACCATGATCATTTTACTGGTAAATTTAGGGGTTTTGCCCATCAGGCTTGTAATTTAAATTTTAAAAAAATATTTGTAGTGCCCGTAGTATTCCAGAACCTTTCTGGATACGATAGCCACTTCCTGCTTCCGGTTTTAGCAAAAAAAAGCTCTGTATCCATAGTTCCGGTTAATAAGGAAAAATATATCTCTTTTACATATTTCGAACCTGATTATAACATAAAATTTAGATTTATATATTCGTTTAGATTTTTGGGAGCATCTCTGGATAATTTAGTTTCCAGTATGGATAAAAATGAACTATATATTTTAAGAAAAGAATTTTCCGATCTCGACGAATCAAAATTAAATTTACTGTCGCAAAAAGGTATTTTGTGTTACGATTACATCGACCATATAAACAAATTAAATGAAACAACTTTACCCCCGATTGAAGAATCCTATATTAAATTAAGTGAAAGCAATATTAGTGAAGAAAAATATTCCCACGCACAAAGTGTTGGGCAGTCGTTTGAAATAAAAAATTTAGGCGATTATTCAGATTTGTATTTAAAAACCGACGTTATTCTTCTGGCAGATATATTCGAAAATTTTCGAAAAACTTGTATGGCAACACACGTTTTGGATCCGGCCTGGTATTTCAGTATGCCCGGGTATACATGGGATTGCATGCTCAGATTCACAAAATGTCGTTTAGAACTTTTGTGCGACATTGACCAAATTATGTTTATCGAGCGGGCTATACGATGTGGAATTTCGGTGTGTGTTGGTAGATACGCGGAGGCCAACAATAAATATATGCCCAACTACGATTCATCCAGGGATGATTCCTATATCATGTACTTTGACGTCAATAACCTCTATGGCAAGGCCATGTGCGAGCCTCTTCCTTACGGAGGATTCGACTGGATGTCTCATCAAGAGATTGATTCACTTAATGTCATGAACATTCCAGATGAATCTTCCCAAGGATATATCCTAGAGGTAGACCTGGAATACCCGCAGAAATTACATGACACACATAGAGATTTTCCATTTTGTGCCGAACATCGAGTGCCCCCCAATTCAAAGTTACCAAAAGTAATGACTACTTTGTATAATAAAGAAAAATACGTCATACACTATCGCAATTTAAAACAGGCTCTCAAAAACGGTCTCGTACTAAAGAAAATTCACAAAATATTAAAATTTAACCAATCTCGTTGGTTGAAATGTTATATCGATCATAATAATAAATTAAGAACCCAAGCAAAGACAAAATTTGGTATAAATTTATATAAATTGTTTAATAATGCCGCTTACGGTAAAACAATGGAAAACATTCGCAAGGATCGTATTGTTAAATTTGTTAAAGCGTGGGATGGTCGCTACGGTGCGAAAAATTTAATTTCTAGTCCTAGATTTCACAGTAGAACCATACTTGATAACAATTTGTTGCTTATAGAATTAAAAAAATCGGAACTTTGCTTTAATAAGCCACTTTATATTGGAATGTCTATATTGGATTTGTCGAAAACGACCATGTACGAGTTTCATTATAATTACATGCTTCCAAATTTGCCGAATTCATATGAAACGCTTTCGTGGGGACATTATAAAGTGCCGTAATTATTTTTTAATATATTTTTGTTACAGATTATGGTCAAACAACTTACATTAGAAAGCCTTTGTATTATAACAATTTGCGAAAATATTAGGTGTAGTGCTGATTTTTTGCTTGAGTCACCTTTGCCTTGGAAACTAACGATACTAATATTTAAATATTATTCGAAATATAGATGGAGGTATCTTAAACAACTAGCGCTCCAGTCTGATCGCTATTCTTTATTAAATTTAGAATTCATTCTGTTGAATAAGAGATTTGGATCGTCTTACAGAAATAGCATTTTGGCAACTCCAACCATTGATTTTGACGGAGAATCCGCTTACTGTTTATGGGTCAGTTATTACAGGATAAAATATTCGGAAATTTTAGTTTGTAAATCTTGTCACTTTATATTTCAACTAGTTAAAAAATTTAAAAAGAAAAATTTTAGACTTTTATTGGACCACTATCATTTACAGCTGGATATAAATAATTTGAATGATGTATATCACGATAAACAATTTTGGTGTCAAAGCTGCTTTGAAGAAGTTTTGTTCACTGTAGAAACTGAAAATGTATGTAATTTAATGCTTCACGATGAGGGGAAATATGGAAAAAAGTTACGCTTTTCTGATAGCACATTGAACTATTAATACTGTGGTCTTATTATAAAATATATAACTGTAGATAAGGCTTTTATGTATTGATTGTATTCCATTGTATTGCAACAATGAATAAACATGTATATATTTAGACGCTATTTTCTTTTTTACCACCACCACAACACCGCATAATAATTACACAGAAGTTTGTAATTGTATAATTTATTTATTATATACATTATTACTATTTTACAATTTCGTTAAATGCTAAATTATTAAATTGTTCTAGTTTTCTTTTGCACTCTTGCGCTTGCAGCCGCGCCACTTGCAAGTCTGTATTAAAAAGCGCAATTTGTGTTTCAATTTCGTTGATATTGCACTCTAATCCCGCCAACTGAGACGCCAAGTTTCTTTTTAAATTGAATGCCTCACAAATGACACTTTTTTCTCTACCGTCCGTGAACACTTCGAGCCAATCAGCGGATGACGTTGGAGCTGCAAACGCTTCACTTGTCGTAGTTTTCTTCTTCTTCTTGCGGGATACGACCGACGCACTTTGTTTTCGTTTTGTCGCAGATTTTTTGGTTTGTTGCTCTACAGGAACGAAGCTGGACGGAAGCACTTCTGATGAAGGAAATTGCAACTCGAAATTTTCCAATAAATTATACAATTCGTTGGATGTCACAATTTGCTCTTGAGCCATCACATACACGTATTTATGTCAGAACTTCTAAATCGAGACTAAATTTATTTCAAGACGTCTACGTTGTCTACCCACGAATCGTGCGACTTATCCAATCCCAATCAGCGCACGAGAACCATATTGCCTCGTCTGCGCAACACCTTTTCGACGAGATATAAGTCCGGATTAACTGTCTTCGGCAATTCTTCTTCATAAAATCCGCCCATTATGGGTTTACCCTGCATATCTTGAAGCAAATACGTTACGGGGTTAGTAACCCGTACTTTAACAATTTTAAACAATTCCGTGGTCCAATTCGGTGTATAACCTTTGTTAAACACGTGCTTGACTTTGCTGATTCTGATGGTTGATACAACGACTTCGAGTAGACGTAAACATTTTCGAAACTTGCCCCGTTGGGGTTAAAGAGTAGCGCTAACATGGTGTTGGTTTTGGTTATATATATATATATATATATATATATATATATATATATATATATATATATATATATATATATATATATATATATATATATATATATATATATATATATATATATATATATATATATATATATATATATATATATATATATATATATATATATATATATATATATATATATATATATATATATATATATATACACATATACATATATATACGGTACAAAATTGGAAAAACGCTTGAACCGAGGCGATAGCGGGGTGAATCCTTTGGACGCTGCGTGTAAGGTACATGACATTGCCTATTCGCAAAACAAATCGTTAGACGAACGTCATAAAGCGGATAAAGAATTGGAAACACGTGCGTGGCAGCGAGTAAAATCTAAAAACGCAAAGTTTGGTGAAAAAGCTGCCGCATTCTTTGTCACCGCGACTATGAAAACTAAACGTAAGCTCGGTATGGGTCAACAACGGCGTCCCTCTGTTTCGTTTCGACAGGGTGTCGTGAAAAAGGTTCGCAATGCATTAATGAAGAAACAATTGTTTCATATCGATAACCCTAAAATGCTTAGAGATCGGCACTGGAAGCGCTTCGAGCTGGCAGAGCCGCTGTAAGAAAAGCGGGAGGACGTAAAAAAATTAGGGTACCTAGAATTATACCGTTCGAATCAAAATCGGGCGGTATTTTACCACTTTTACCGTTATTAGGAGCGCTAGGGGCTTTAGGTTCGCTCTCGGGCGGAGCCGCTGCTATCGCTAAAACTGTCATCGATGCGAAAAACGCACGAAAGAAACTCGAAGAGGCCGACCGCCATAACCGAGCTATGGAAGAGATTGGAAAAAAGGGATCGGGTCTATTCTTGAAAAAGAGTCAACGCGGCGGATTCGGTCTTTATCTGAAGAAACAAAAAAACTCCCAATAAAGCTACCCAGAAGGGCTCTATACGACGTCGATTTAATATCTCTGGCGCGCAAATTAAAAATTCCTCACTTCAGGGGTGTTTTTATGCGAGATAGTTTACCCCGTCGAATCAGATCGCAAGAATGCGGAATCGTAAATTTGGATGTTCGTCGAAATAGAGGAACCCACTGGGTAGCATACAAAAAGAAGAAGGGAAACGATGTTGAGTATTTTGACAGTTTCGGTAACCTTAAACCACCCGCGGAACTTGTTAAATATTTCGGCAACAGCGCCAATATCTACTATAATCACGATAGATATCAAAAGTTTACGCAATACAAGCGCGGTCATTTGTGTTTACAATTTCTCTATAAAAAGGACTGTCAACACGTCGATCATATTTACGTTAAAAAGGCACACGTCGACATTATCCATCGACTTTGTCAATTCGCTGCAGTTGGATGAAGATGTAGAGTACGGTTTAGTGCTGATTGGATTCCACTCTTACAACAACATTCCCAACATAGATAAGGGTTCGAATAAATTTTACTACTTCGATAGTAACAATAAAGAAAACGTAATTGAAATTCCGACCGGGTCCTATGAAATTAGCGACATTGAAATCTACATTAACGAACATCTGCCGAAAAATAAGGAAGAGAAGAATACGATCCCAAAGTTAATAGAGGAGATATCAATCAAACCCAACAATAATACGATAAAGTGTGAAATCTACAGCCCCGTATACGAGGTAAACACTCGGACCGTATCGGAAAATTATTGGGGTTTTCACAGAAAATTTTGGAGCCCAATATTATGCATTCCTCAGATTTACCCGTGGATATAATAAAAGTGCGAACGATACATGTAGATAGTAACATAACGTCTGGAGCGTTCTACAACGACAGACCTTCGCACACAATTTACGAGTTTGCCTTGTCCGTCGATCCGGGGTACGCCATCGACGAAACTCCTAAATATCTAACGTACTTGCCAGTAAACAAACGACAAATCTACAATATTACCCTACAGGTTCTGGATCAAAACTTTGAGTTGGTTAATTTCCGAGGTGAAGAAATCACCATTAGATTGGAACTTAAAAAATTAACGTAATGTTGATTTTCGACTCAATCGGAGCCGCTGGTGAATATAAAAAAGCGAACATCCAAACGGTAGGGTTAGTAACAAAACCGAGGCGTCTCCGTAAAGGTCGTCTTACATTGAGCAACAAACAATTTCTTCGATCACTGGGCTACGATGTTATCGAATGAAATATTCGACATACACAGAAAGCCAAAATTTGATGAATCTATTCAGCGCGTGGAGACCCGCACCTATCATCCCTTTGTGAAATCTTTTTTGAACAACGACACCATTGAGATCACGATCAATCAAGGAGATGCCTGGCTGCTTATGTACGACGCTGCTATTTGCATTAAGGGATCGCTGAAACGTCTCACGGGAACCGACCAAGTGCAATTTGTAAACAATGCAGGAGCATTTTTTTAGCGTACGAGCTGAATGGGAAAGAAGTGGATAGCGTGCGTGATCCGGGTATAGTTAGTACGATTAGAGGTTATCTGTATTACTCGAAAGATGACTCATCGCATCTGAATATTTTCCGCTGGAATTTCCCTGAAAATGCGATTCACGATACAGAAAATGGACATTTTAGCATGCGAATCCCGTTACGACACTTTTTAAATATATTTAATGATTATAATATGATAACTTGTGGAAAACAAACCATAAAATTGGTAAGAGCCAGACATGACAAAAATTGTATGATAATTAAACCAATGGACGGTGTTGCGGCCAGTGCAATTAAAACAACGGCGGAATTAAAAATTCATAGTGTCGATCTTAGGGTCAAGCACATATTTCCAAACGACGAAATCAAATTGGCTCTGCTCAAATCGATTAGATTAGATCAACCCATATTGATACCCTATAGACCAGGGGTCTCCAAACTTTTCAGCCTTAGGGCCATATTGATCACGCCAAGAAATTCTAAGGGCCAAAACAATATTATCATTAATTGTCGCCGGTGATAAAAAGTTGAATCAGTCCGCTGATGATGTAAAAGGAAGTTAATTTTTTGTCAGATGCCTCTAGCGATGGGGAAGTCTGATATATTATCTGTATCGTATGATTAATTGATTAATTTATTCTTTAGTAATTGTTACTTCGGCTCCGAAAGAGTACTCAAGTAACGAATGTGTAAAGTTTTACTTGCAAAAAAAAGTCCGAAAAAGTACGTCACGTTTAAAAAAGGCTGCAAATAGGACTAAAGTCCGCAAGACGGCAACACTGCGCATTATTAGTTTTCTGTTGATTTATTGTAATTTCTGCATTTGTCGTAGAGCACGAGCAAGCCATGAGAAGCAACGTGACAGGACATCTGGCGAACACAAGCAGAAATAGATAGTTCCTTTGTTAGCTAAAACTTGGCGCTAATAGCACTTACAGAATTATCTTGTGGTTCGAGAAGGTGCTGGTGTTTTCCACTCACTTCTAGATGGCAGTAAATGGAATACTTAAGAAAGCTAGTGGCGCAACCACAGTCCAGTTTATATGACACTGCTATGAAATTAAGCAGTGTGTACCTTCTTTAAACGAGTTTGTGCGTGTTTAAGTTTAAGACATATTTGTAGCAATTTGTCTGATTTAATTTTTTTTTTGTATTTTTTAGTTATTTTTTTATTTAAAATGTATAAAATGTGGGTTGAATTCATTTCAATAATTTGTTGGTTAGTATATAATAACCTACAACAATGTTATGAGTAGTTAGCCCAATGTAGATGTCATATTATTTAATATTCAACGTAAAAATAGATTACTTCAGTAAACTAAATTTATTTGCTATAAACAACATCTAATCTCTAGTAGATTTTTCTTTCAAGTATACAAGCTCTCCGCGAACCGGACAAAATCTGTTCGCGGGCCGGATGTGGCCCGCGGGCCGTAGTTTGGGGACCCCTGCTATAGACGATGGGAACTTCAGAAATATCCTGCCCTAACCGCGGGATCTACAAAAGAAATTTGGTCTGTCAAGACGTGCGCGGCTATCGAAAGCCCCCGATACGTAATAGTTGCTTTTCAAACAAATCGCAAAGACAACAAAGCGAAAAATGCGACGTTTTTCGATCACGTCGACGTAACGGATATAAGATTAACACTAAACGGAGAATATTACCCTCACGAACGTTTAAGATTAGATTTTGAAAAGAATGACTTCGTGGAAGCGCATCACAATTACACGAATTTCTACCCCAGTTATAAGGGATGTGAGGAAAAAACTGCGTTGCTTGACTATATAGCTTTCAAAAACTGCGCGATTTTCGTCATCGACTGTTCTCGAAGAAACGACATTGTAAAATCCAGCACTGTCGACGTAAAGTTAGACATCGAAGCAAAAAAAGGATTTCCCGCGAATACACGTGCCTATTGCATCACCATTCACGATTGTATCGTGGAACAACTACCGCTCACATAAATACCGCCGGAGGAACCTAATCTTAACCAGTCATATTAAAAATGCGCATCGTTGCGGTAGATATTCAAGGCTTCCAGTTAGAAGATGGATTTGTCGTTAAAGGAATGGCTGTCTACAATGGATGTCATATTAGTCATTACGTTTTGATACCGCCGCGTGAATATTGCACGTTGACCGGTGCAGAAAAAAGAACGGTACGCTGGCTCGAACAATATCATCACGGTCTCAAATACAGTTCTGGTTTTGTTCAATATTCCGACATTGATACGTTAATCGCACTACTGATAGAAAATGCTGACTTGATATACGTGAGAGGAAGATCAAAAATTGAATTTTTAATGTCGAAAATGGATCGGGAGGATGTCGCATGCAGAGTCATTAACGTGGAGAAATTCGACGATGATAATTGGTTGAATCCTCCGAAATTTCAACCCGATCACGCCCATTGCATGTTTCACTCCGGAGGAAGACTGCGCATGTGCGCGTTGAGAAATTCTGCCCTTTTATATAATTGGTTGTATTCAAGGATCCTTGTATGAAATAAAACTTTTTTTTTATTTAAATAAGACTTTTTATTTCAATCCAAAAAAATTAATAATACATTTACACGTAAAAATAAAGCACGCTAATGCTATGATATGAATACAAACTGCGCAACTGTAATCTATTGAAGTATAATTCTTTTTTCGTTCCATTTCTCGAGTAATATTCTGCGTCATCTCACGCAAAATAGTTACTAAAAGCGTTTGGTTCATCACTTCTCTTTGTTATTTTACCTATAAAAGATTAGCTAGGAACCGAATACATTTTAGTATTTTACTGACCTTGAACGAGATGAGAGTCTTGTTGCTATGCTACGCTGTCTTTACTACCTGTTCGGACTTGTCGACGATAGTCGCCGCGCTGCCCAAGGAAGGTGTGATTGAATATTTACAAAAATTCGGATTCCTTTCACCTAACGACAACGAATCTTTAACGCAGATCAATGCGTCCAGTTTGCAACGTGCCCTAATGGATTTTCAGGATTTCTATAATTTTCCGGTGGATGGTACTCTTAATAACGAAACCGTCGAACTAATAAATAAACCCCGATGTGGTGTAATAGAAAATGCCTTCACGACTGTTTCGCGATGGCAGAAAACGGATTTAAATTGGTATATTCAAGTACCGCCCAGTCACTATCAAGAGTTAAAAGTGCTGGCAACCGAGGTTTTTAAAATATGGAGTGATGAATCAAATTTAAATTTTTTAACATATTAGGACATGCATTTTTTCCAAATCAACAACAAGAGTGCGTGGAAGTTCATTTGGATAAATCCGAAGATTGGTACTACGGAGGAAAGACGAGCTTGTTTACTGTGTTGTTCCACGAAATTGGACATACGTTGGGTTTGGCGCACAGTAACGAACGCAATGCCATTATGTACCCTTGGTATAGCTTATATTCTAAGACATTGTCATACGACGATATTGCAGGTCTTCAACGTTTATATGGTAAAAAAACCACAACCACCGCCCGCGTAACAACTCCGACTACAACAACAACTACCACTACCACTACTACTACAACTACGAAACCTCCGATAGGGAAAAACGAAACAAAAGTACCAGATTTGTGTCACGTAAATCCATCCATATTTTTGGTTACGTCTAACCATCATATGTATCTGTTTTACGACAAATAGATTTGGATAATAAGATTAGGTGATAAAGTCTACATGGAACCTAAAATGATATCAGTTTATGTCCCTATTTACGCTCCTATTTCGCATATCTACCAAAGACCCAACGGACAACTTTTGGTAGTCACCGGTGATTCGTTTTATTTACTTCACTTCCCGAGTTTCACGGTAGTGGGCGACCGACAAAGCGTCCAGCGACTGGGTGTGCCTGCGGGTAAAACAGTGAACGCCATTTTTAATACGTATGGTGGTCGAACGTATATATTTTACGGTAAACGCTACTATGCAGAAATAGACGAGTGTTCTTTGAGTGCGAGTGAACACGGTTTTACTACGGAACTGTTTCCGGGTCTGCCCGACGATTTGTCGGGCGCGTTTCGATACACCAATGGACATTTGTATTTTTTTTAAAGAGAAAACGTATTACGAATACAACGAATTTTTGAATAAATTAACGAGAGTCGGTGAAAAAGACTTGAGTCTTGTCGGAATTAATTGTCCCACAGAGAGCGTCTTTAAACAAATTAGGGATTTGTTAACAAAGTTATCGATCTTTCACAACAATGAATAAGAAGATAGTTTTCTTCGACGATTTTAGAAGCTTGGATACCGAACAACTTGAATTGATTCCTGTGCAACATTTCTTGGAGCATGTGAGACCGCACGATTTGTTAAATATGTGGCATAAGTTACCAGTACGACATCGCAACAATTTTGAATTGCAAACTCATTTGCCCTGCTTTGTTCACTATAACAGACCGGACAGCAAAATGCATATCGACGGCCCGGCACCTCCTCAGAATAAATGTCATTATTGTTTGACTGTTATAAAAGCAGTTACCGAGATCTAGGATAGATTCATTCGGGCTAGAAACATGGTTTTGTTATGTGCTCACTTTGTTTTGTTGTCGGCTGTGGTACAAAACGTTTTCTATATACATAAACCTAAGGATGTGATTGAAGCGTTCGTTTGTTTCAAAAATCATAATAATCGGTGCATTTGGCCCGATACGTGGACGCGTATGCAACTCGCTCAGGTCAACGGAATCGACAAGCTACAAACTTTTAGCGTGACATTGTCGAATAACACTACCGCAGATATGCCGTATTTAAATTACAAGGTACGTTTCGTTTTCGCGAACCGGAGCTACGAAGACCACGGCGAATGGCAAACGATCGCTATCAAGAATTCCAATAACACCAGCGGCGGCGTTAATTGCGGTAACGAATACAACATCTCAGCAGATCGAAAAACTATTTTAATCCCGCTGTATGTAACTACGTGCGCTTGTTTGCTTCTTTTGGCAAAATGCTTATTCAAATTGACTAAATGTAAATATCTCGCTTAATTACACCGATAGTTGTTGATATATAAGTACATTTGAATTTGATACCGAAGACAGTCTGTTTGTCGCAATGTGTAACAAAGTGGTCACTATCGATGAAAACACGATTTTCGAAATAAAGAATTCAGGTGTCCGTTTCATCTTCAAGAACAAGCACATAGATTTTCAAGTCCAGGATTTTTGGGATTTTTTGTTCTTTCTGGAGGACGAGGTGGGAGAAATCATGTTCTGGAACGACATAACAGTCTACATCGGGAGCAGTATCGAGGTGACCTATTCGAACGAAGAAGAGAGCTGTGAGTTGATACTGAAACAGGATCATGGCGACGAAATTATCCTCGACCGCGATGAAGTAGAAAATCTCATGGACCAGAAACACCGCTTGTACGAAGCATTACGTTGTCTACATATGAGCTAATAAATATTTACCATTGTATCTATAGTTTTTCTTTTATTAAACCGTGATTATTGAGACACTCTGTATAAGTCACTCGACTTGTTTACCGACGACCCGATCCCCCGCGTCACCGCGCCACACCGTCTCTGCGCCGCACCGTCACTACGGCTACGACGGTCGGAGCGCGCGACATCTAGCAGCGACGGGCGGAACCGGGGCAAAACAGGACGCTACACAAGCTGGGTGGGGGGCGGAGCGCACTCTGGTAGACAGGGGGGACACTAGGACGCCACGCGAGGTGGGCCCCCGCTGCGGGGGGGGGGTTAGGAAATTGAGGTTATGTACGGTTTTTGTTGCTTATATCGGCACTATATATCTACTAGTAAGTCAATTTTCGCTCCAGCATAATATTCGTACGAAAATTTTCATAAGAGCTACTATGGACGAGAAAACTATGATGTCATGTTGAACCTTCATGATTTCATAGCAAAGCCCATATTTGTGATCGATTGTTCCCACCACGCGGAAGCCATAAAGTATTCAACGGTGGATATTAAATTGGAGTTTGAAGCTAAAACAAAATTTCCAAAAGGCGTAAGGGTGTACGCGCTAATTCTTCACGATGCCTTTTTATCGTATAATCCCATGGATGGCTCGGTTAAAAAAAGAGCTGTATATGCTTAATAATAAATAATTACTCCTTACCTCTCGTGTTTTATTTCCTCTGTCCTTTGTGCGCAATAAAAGTACAGTTTGTACCCGCGAGGGTACACATTCGCAGAATTATATGTTTTTAAAATAAATGTTTTGGTCCATATTCACTAGGTGGGGTTACCTTATTAAAGATAATCTTATTCCAAGAGGGGACACTAGTTTACATTCGAACCGCTAGAGGGTGCAGATGGTCACGCGAACAATATGTTCAAGTCTCATTGAAGCCTTACGGGTGGGAAAATATCTGGGCTCTGATTGGCTTCGCCGCCATCGCAAACTAGAGGAGGGGGGATCGATTAAACCCCACATTTCTGGTTGCTTATCCAATGGGGGCCAGTTTCAAGGGATTATGGGTAAAGGAGGAGGAGCTAGAGAGTCGTGGGTAAGGAGGACACCCCACAAAAAAGGGAGAGGAGTGGGGGAAGCCTATCCTGTACCAATAACCTACTTGCGTTTTACCTAAACCAGTACTTCCTACAAGTACGATTACTTTTTTTTTGGTGTCCATCATGGGTCGGTTGAATGTTTCCGGGGGATAGAGGGCTTTATCGAGGCAGTCATACTATTGGGTGAAATATGAGTACAATTTTTTCTGGTTTTGTAAATAAAATAACTTGTGATGCTGTTCAATCAAGTCCATAGCGCCTTGGTACGTGTCGCATTGGAGGGCTTCGTCTATGATTGTCTTGTCCACTTTTTTTCCGAATTTTGGAATTTGGAATACGTATAGTTCTCCTTCGCGTTTGTTCTCATCTGTGCAGTACTTGATGCAAGCCTCCAGATCATTAGCGTATTGTATATTGGCGTTGTTGAAAAGTTTTTGTATTGCGTCGAGCGTTCTTGCATTTTTGAATCCAAACGTCAATTGTATATGTTCCATGCCCATGCGTCCTGTTTCTTGCTGTCCTATGTACCACGATACGTGTTGTTGCATTGTCTCGAGGCGTTCGTTTCGGTCTTCACCGCTGATGAAGAATGTGAAGACTCTTTTTTTACAGCTGGTCATGGCGGAATCTATTGTATGTTGCGATGTGATTAGATGTACAGTAGGTTGGCAGCACTTTGTACACTCTTAGCACTTTATTTCGCGATATCCAGAAGGGATTATGTTGATATTTATATTTTTGTATAAAGTTACACCGACTGTAAACTATTTTTTTTTGTATAAACGAAGTTATTAACTGGCGTGTTCATATTAAACTGAATTGTTGTTTGTGTGCGCCGGACGTATTAATAATAGCAGCTTATCTGCGGATGTTGGTATCTATTTCCTGTTTGTTGTTTCCTGTCAGCCCGCGCCTTCGGCACGTACGCCTCCCTTCCGGTGACGTTTGCGTCACTTACGGTCACTTCGAGGTCAGTATGGAAAAGTTATTTGGTCCTAAAGTGCAGTTTAGTGATGCAGAATATGATTTGGCTCGTGATTTGGATGTATTTCATACTCGTGAAGCTTTAGAAAAAGATAAGTTTATACGATGGAGTTATTATCGTTATTCTTACCCTTTTGTGTAACGTTTCAAGAACGAACATAATTGATGTGAAGAGGATCTTTTAATTTACAAATGTAGTTTTCATGTAGGTAACAGTTTTTTGGAATGGGAGTCGAGTCATTTCGACCACTAAATTTACGAACGCATTAACGAAGTATAAATGTGTACTTTGATGAAAATATTAAATTTGGAAAAAATTTAAAAGGGTGTGAATATTATTTTTAAAATAGAAATGTGGTGGTCCCCGATGTTCCGGGACGGTCGCCACGAGATATTCTGTCGTATAATTGTTGATCCGTGTATAAATTGATCAAATCATTTTCGTTAAAAAATTGTCTACATCAGGGTGAAATTTGAATCGCAATCGGTGATGGTACGTCAACTGAGAATAATGTCGTGGTTGTACCTGATGTTCCGGGACGGGAAATTCGTTCAAACCACTGTCTATCGTTATATGGATTGACCACGACGTTATCGTACAGCCTGGGGATCGGAAGTATCCTGGGTGTAAGTCTGTGTCTCAGTACGTCCATAATAATGTCAGTCAAATTCAGGGAATTGAAAAAATCGTCATTTTGTTCGAACGAAGTACTGGCTGGTCGGTTCGTTAGACGTTGGTGGAGAGGGTGACGTGCGTGCCGGAAGCACGACTTCGCGCTGACCCCCGATAATCACAAGAGTAGGATTCCAGGGTAACCGTTGTCAAAGTGGTTCGGGGTTGTTAAAAATGTTGGAGTAAACGACGTTACGCGTCAATTTAACTCCGTCTCTGCGTCTGAAAGCGGCTTGATTTGCCGTGTTTTCGATCACGACACACACATCTTCAGACGACCCCACCCTAGAGAAGGCCACATAAAGCTGTCCGTGCGCGAAACAAGGGCTTGGCAAATTAGGTCTGTCCTTGACTTTTGTTGATCGTTATAGCGAATGCCAGCCGCATGGGAAATTGCACTCTCTTGATCGGGCGAGGAACTTGCGGAACGCTCGATGTGATTTCAATTTTAGACAAGTTGATGGTTTCCCCTTTGCGGGGACCCGATAGAAACTTGACTTCCAAAACTTCGTCGCCGAGATGCACAATCATCATTTTGGTGCCGTTACACTGTCCATGCCTGACGTCTAGGTTTTTAAGAAGGACGACAACCGCTCCCGTCTTGAGCACGAGCTCATGTGGCGGAATGTTGGACGCCGAGATCCGATGAACGACGTCCAAAGAGACGTGAAATTCATCATCCTCGGTCGCCGCATTGCCGGCATACTCGTCGACCGAGTGGTAGTGTACCCAATGTAGTAGCCCACCAATGATTTTTCGATTTAAAATTAGCAAATTAATGTCATCTACCGCGATCCCCGACGTCGTTTTCATTCACTCTGTCGTAGACCCATTCGATCAATTCCTGTATGGTTGGCATTACGAAATGACGATCGATTTTGATGAGATCGGCCGTTACGAACGTGTCGCACAAAATTGCCCTCTCGATTAACCCGTCCCCCATACGCAAAAGCCAATTGCCGTACTCTTGAATGCGGTTCCCCGCGACTTCCAAGTCGACCATTTCGGGATGATGAGCCGCCGCCTCGATCGCCAACTGTGCCGCGCGATTCACGCGCAAGTTTGTCTGAAGACAAAACACCTTCATCCTTCGCCAAATCTGACTCGATTTGACACAGTTTGCAAGGATGTCCATGCGCGAACCGCGCACCACGATCGGCGAAGTTTGACGAAAGTCACCCTCCGAAAAGGACTACTTTTCCCCCAAAAGGAACCACATTGTTCTCGCACACGTCACAAACCGCGTTCAACGCATGCTTTGAGGTCATCGACACCTCGTCCCAAAGAATGACGTCGGTTCGACGAATGTTTTGTGACCTTTCGTGCTCGGCCGGCCATCCGACTGTGGATTCTTCGTCCAGGTCCAGAGGGAGACGGAAAGCGTGGGGGCAGGTCCTCCCCTCTATAAGTAAAGACGCAGCTATGCCCGTCCACGCAACTGCCATCAGACGGGCACCGCCGGCAGACAGAATTCGCTCTGCGATTACGTTATAGAGAAAAGTTTTGCCAGTTCCGCCGGGTCCGTCAACAAAAAATAAATTTCTGTTGATGAACGTCTCGTCCGCCTCCAGTCCCGCAACGATAGCCCTGTCGAGGTGGAAATGGCGCAACGCACTCTCCGAATCTACGCTGTTTCTATTTTTTAACAAAGTGTAAATAACGGCGTTGTAAACAGTACGTTGATCCGCGTTCAACTCGCACACTCTGTCCCCGAATCTCAAGAGCACATTCTCGCGCTCGTCTGACGCCGGCGCGCATTGTCGCACTTCCGCAAACGCGTTCGCTTCATTGACGCTAGCAGCTTCCGGGTCGTTCAGACCGATCTCATTGAGGTTTATTCCCTCGCGATTTGCCGCTACGATTTGATCAATATGAATGAGAGCGCGGCGAAGCGCTATCGGCCGCGGAATACCGCGTCTTATGAGATCAGCGATCATGTAAGGATTTTTGAACTCTTCCCATAAGGCCGGTATTGCGTGCCGATGGCGCTCGAATGAATCTAAAACAATTAGTGCGAAAAAATTTCTGACGCGCGGCGGCAAATCGCGTTCGCAAACCTCGCGCATCGCGTTGCGGTAAATGTCAAAATTGGCGAGTAACCGACGCTTCTCGCAGGCTTCATGGTACGTTTGACCGATATACCCGTCGGCTAGCGTTCGGATCGATTCGAAGGAGGTGGCGCCCCGTAAATGTTGTAACAAAATACGCAGGTGAAACCTTTCGTCATGCAACGGGGATACTTCCGGTATAACTCCCACGATTTTGTTAAAATGTTGACGCGCACGCTATTCCCCCTCTCCTCTAAACCAAACGTAGTTTTCGGGTATCTCCACGTATCGCAGCTGCCGTGCTTCGGATTCGACCGCATTCAGACGGAAATACGCCACCAATTTAGACACGTAGTTTGTTGCGTCCGCGACACGGGTCAGTAATTCTTCTTCGTCGTCACCTTCATCAAAAGTGACGGGTTGTTCATTTTCCAAGTGAACGGGCAGCGTAACTACGGCGTGGGGACGATCGTTTAATTTATACTGGAAAATACGCCAGCACGCTTCCATCGAGCTGATATATCGACAGTCGTTATAGTTACGAATCTCGTCCCAATCGACTTCATTATTTTGCCCGCGCATTTGGATGGTGATGCAATCTGGTCCTTTATAACAATATTTGTAAGGCACGATCGATACGCCGATTATCATAACGATTGCCTGCGCCTGCTAACAGACCGTCGTCGGGACGGGCATATTCCGGCCTTCCGTCGAAACGGTGGAAATTTAGAACGGTATTGCGTCGAAAGGCCTTTGGATAGCCTTTCGCACACACGTGACCCTCTAAATTGGTACACGGGGCGGCCGGATTGTCTTGACCGCAGACACGGTGCACATAATAATCACGCACAATACCGTACAGATCCGGCTCGACTTCGCGGTCGGGAATCCGGTCCATCTTCTCCGCGTCGTCGATCCGATCCGTAGGTTCGAACCCGATTAAAATGTGAGCGTGTGGCAGTCCCCTTTTTTGGAATTCGATCGAATAATTATAAGTGCGGACGATTCCAAAGAATTGTTGTTTGACTAAATAAAAATAAAAAATATATGGATGACTCGGCACACCAATCCTGAACGATTTTCCACGCGCTGATTAAAACTTAAATTTCGAGTAATTTTTGGCCAATAGGGGTTGCAGGTCATCGTTATAAATAAGTCGGGTTTACCGTGTCTGGCAACGACTGCCATAGCGTTCGGGTATAGTTTGTTCTGTCCGCGACAACTAGCATTAAACCCGGACGGCAGGATGGTGATACGGCCGATCCTCGCATTAGCGGTTGTAATACGTGGTCCGAACTTGACGTTGATTTGTCTGATGCCACCACAACTCTTGTGATTCTATTTTCACGTACGTGTCAACCACGTACTGTTGAAATAGTTTCGCGGAATTGTCTAATATGGAAAAAGTCTCGTCACGTATCATCAACCTGTGCTGGTAGAAATCCCGGAGCGAGACTTTTTTGTCTCGTCTGCTCGCATATCTGAGACGCATGTCATAACCGCCCCCTCCTCGAGGGAAGAGTAACGGGTACACCCACGAGACAAATTACTAATTTTATTTTTATAAAATTTTTATTTTTTATAAGCGGACGTCGTGGGTACACTCGCGGATCAAAATCGAACGGTATATCGTTATCAAATACCGCTGCTATTTCGCAGCGGCTCTCAGGTAAATTAAAATTCCGTCGGTCTCTATTGATGTTGCCTTTGAATCGCACCATGATGTTCGCTACCGAGTCTGGCCCGTCACGTTCGATGCGTTTCCGAATCATTTCCGGAATGCAAATACAACTCTGGACGAGTACGTTCGTGCGCCTCAACATCTCCTCGAGGATCCGGAAAAGATGTGGATCTATTCCCGTCTCGTCAAAAAAATCGTTGCGACGTTCGAGCGCTTCCGCGACATCAAGAAAATAGTATTGATTATTTCTAATTGGCTCGTCACGATGCTGCACATTTAGAGGGATGTCCTGAGCGTGGTGATAAATTTGCCCCTTGCTTGTAAAACAAAAAGCCCCTTGCCCAATATTAACATCCCCAGGAATAGGAGGCCATGGCAAAATTACTATTCAATTTACGGATGTTATTTAAAAACTGCCAGCAAGAGGTGTATTGTCAGTCAATAATTGACTTAATTCTTTTGGACATTCCCCCAATGGCCCTAGAAGAACTTCGCCCCCTTTGCAACAAAGTAATCTGATATACCGATTTTTCGGTTCTAATTGAAAAAACAAAACCTTGCAGAACGGCAAATATCTGTCATTGGCCCGCACGAATGAATGTTTACGTGAAACGCTTGCTCCTGTGCTAAAGTAATAGCGTCCCGGTGCGTTCTTCTAATAGATTGAACTGAAAAGTTTTATTTCATGTCCTGATTATCCTGTCTCAAATCCTTTTTGAATGGCAAATGTTGTGTTTTGTGTTTTATCTTAAGTCCGCAGACAATGAAATGGGCGTCTGTCTTTTGACCAACCTTTGGTAATGTGTTTTGAATAATTATCGTTATGTTTTAATCATTCTTCTAATCACGTCTGTCATTGTTAGGTCCTGCCCTAGGGAAATTAACCTGAATTTCTCAGTGCCAATGCCTGGTGGAAGATTTCTCCTAGCATTTCTGTTTTGATACCAATCATCTGGCATCACCCATAATCGCTGTTGATTCGCTGTTTCAACACAGCTCCAATTTGCTACTCTTTGGTTGCGATTTGCACCTGGTCCGTCTTAAATGTTTGGAATCCAAAAAAGTATACTGCTCCCATTATAGCTATGGAACTAGTTGCAGCGGATAGAGTCTGAACGTTTCTCTCATTCCAGCGTTCAGGATCCTCTGTTTCCGTTGGTCTGCTTATTTCCACTTGTGTTTCGCCTCCATTTAGAGTTAAGTTTTTGAAGCACACTTTCGCCATTTTAAATGTTGTGAACAATAATGTCAGACAATGCTTTTTCATATTTGAAATTGAAGCGAGTGCCTCGAATATACTCTTGGAATGCGTTTGCGGTAATTTCTAGACCTGCCAATCTTTGGACGATTTCTGGTCTTCTTGGTCCGATTGGTGTTGTGTTTCCGACTAGATTTTGGATTACACGCGTACCTTGTGGTAGTCCAACTCTGAAGTTAGTTTTAGTTAGCGGCGGCAGATCCAGAACCAGTGCCATTACCATATCTCCTGCGATTTCCCAAGAAGGGAACCTCTTCAAAGATATTATGTGTATCGGTCGTTATAGCGTTTGCGCGGTATCCACCAAATCCTTGTACAACTGTGGTTGGTAAATCTGGAATTCGATGTCGCGTTTGTTTACCTACCTTATCGGTGCAGTTTCCAACCTCGTTGAGCATGGTAAAAAGGGGCTGAGGGAAATTTAATTGTTCGTCGGTTACAGCTTTTCTAATTGCCTTCTCCTCGCTGGTCAGTGCTACTTGTCCTTCTTTGGCCTTGACGTCAATTAGCTTCATCAATAATAGCGAGGTTGCATAATATGCGATCTCCTCTTTCATTAGGATTCTATCTAATTGCTTCTCGTCTGGTCTGAAGTTTTGATAGACTTCTAACGATAAATCAACTATCCTATTGTAACTGGTGCTAAATTCTTGTCTTGGCGCGATTTCTGTTAGAGAGACGTCAACTCCGAAGATCGATTCTGATATGATTGGCTCGTTCCTCTGTGATGTTCGGTTTTTCTGCAGGTGTGTCGGTGCCGGTAGTTCTGCGATTTTTAGTCCAGGATGAGGATTGTTTGCCTTTGGTTTTATCGGGGCTTTTCTCCTCTTTCCCAAATGTTGATTGTTAGCCTGAACAGGAACAGTTTCTTCGCGTAAAATATCATCGTCGCATCGTTGCAAATTTGGAGAGACGGACGACGAAGTAGAATTTGTTGTTGTTGTCTGTACTTGGGGCGGTTGCGGCTGATCTTCCATGGACGCGACTTTCAATTGAGGTTGAGAGATAGGTTGTGTCTCCCGTTTCTAAATCGGAAATAAAGGTGGCAAGATGACAGATAATCCACGCAAAATTATATATCCCTCTCTGAGGGTTTTGAAAACGCGATTTGATGTTGGAGGTAAACGATATAAAACCACCCGCAACCAGTTTCGAATCGGTATAATCATACGACGGGCATTGAAACATTGCAAAATTTGAGAAGATGTTATTGGTTGGATAATTATATTTAATTCAGGGCTGTTGAAAAAAATAAGACGAAGTTGTATAACTATCAATCGACGACGAGATTCCAAAGATTGGCGATCTCTCAATTGATCCCTAGTAATAATGCGCGATTCATTATTAACGGGCATGATTAAACCGAATATTCTGAAAAAAAACAAGAAAAATTGTACAAAAGGTTTTAAAGTTTTGTGTATTTTTAAATATTAAAACTAAGAAACACTAGCACGGAAACGATAATATTTATAAGGGTACTTACATTATCAATTGCCCCGATACAGATGATAGTCGGACCCCTAAAATTAAAAAAAAAATTACTGTAGTAAAATCGATATCTTACATTTCTCGATGATACAAATTTCAAATTTGAAAAAATATTTAATAAAAAATTTGAAAAACATTAATAATTACTTTCCAAAAAAACAATTAAATGATAAGAACACAAATATGATAAACAACGGTAGCAACTAATTAATAACATACGAGACAAATAATTTCGCGCTTATTTTTAAACCGTTAACCACTTGGTAACCGTGAAATTGACCATAAATTAAAATGAAAATGACAATGGATTGTTTATAAATAGAAGTTTAAAGAAGGAAATAATATAGTGCTAATTCATTTATTCAATATTTCATTTATTATCCAAATTGGAATATACATTAAATTAAAACAATTTTAAAATGCAGGGGAAATTGACAAAAATGTAGTTAATGTACGAGAGAAATAATTTCGAACTTAGAAATAGGGAAATTAATAATAAATTAAAGTAATAATGATGGTAATTGGATCGTATATAAAAAATGAATATCCTATAATAATTTAAGAACAAAATTGGAAAATATGCAATAATAATTGAAATGTTTTTTAATCAATTAATTAAAAAAAATGTATACAAATATGCGTTAGTTTCAAAAAATATTACATAGAATTTACTTTTTCTTGTTATATATGATAATTGAAATATATTTATATAATATAATAATTATAAATATTCTAAGTCTCTAAACGAGTTAAGTCTCCATTCTCACGACGGACATGATTCAGCTGTTCGCTATAATTGTAAAATTATGTGTCTATAAATAAGATAATCTCCACTCTCGTGACGGATTCTGAACGAGATAGTCTCCACTCTCGTGACGAATTTGAGGCAGTTGTTCGCTATAATTATAAATATTTTACGCCTCTGAACGAGATAGTCTCCACTGTCGTGACGGACTTGAGGCAGCTGTTCGCTATTATTATACATTTTCTACAACTCGCTGTAATTATAAATATTCTACGTCTCTGAACGAGATGAGGCTCCATTCTCGTAACGGATTTGAGGCAGCTGTATGAACGAGTTAAGTCTTCATTCCCACACGGGTAGGATTCTAGGGTAACCGTTGTTGAAGTGGTTCCTGATTGTGAAAAATATTGGAGTAAACGACGTTATGCGTCAATTTAAAACTCCGTCTCTACGTCTAACAGCGCCTTGTTGCCGTGTCCTCAGGTGAACTCATCCTAGAGAACGCTACATCGTTCTCTAGGATGAGTTCACCTGAGGACACGCAACAAGGCGCTGTTAGACGTGATGAGGCACATTTTCACCTCAGTGGATTCGTCAATAAACAGAATTGCCGCATTTGGGCGAATGAGAATCCAAGAGTGATTGTCGAAAAACCAATGCACCCCCAAAGAGTGACTGTTTGGTGCGGTTTATGGGCTGGCGGCATCATCGGGCCGTATTTTTTCCAAAATGAGGCCGGTCAGGCAGTTACTGTGAATGGTGTTCGCTATCGTGAGATGATAACGAACTTTTTATGGCCCGAATTGGAAGATATGGATGTGGACGATATGTGGTTTCAGCAGGACGGTGCCACTTGCCACACAGCTAACGAAACAATGGCTCTTTTGCGCAACAAATTCAATTGTCGTGTTATCTCACATAATGGCGATGTCAATTGGCCGCCAAGATCATGTGATTTGACACCGTTGGACTTTTTTCTTTGGGGTTATTTGAAAGAAAAGGTGTACAATCTCCCAGCGTCATCCCCCACCCCTTCTCCCACATGCTTGGACCCAGAACCTCATCCAGATATCGTACCCCCAGATCCGCCACCGAATCTCTTAGGGCAGGATCCCCCCTAGAGATACCCGACAGCCCAGACTCAGTTTTTGATAGTCTGGCACCGGGCCAAGCCCCTACTGCGGGCTCGTCCTCCTCTGTATCTATCATCGAAGCATCAAAGGGGGCTCGGATACAGTGGGCAGTGAAGCCTATATTGGTCACAAGCAAAAGGTCAAGAAGCGACTCGGACGACGAGGCGCCCTTGGTGCCTAAGGTACCTGGAACTGGCTAAACAGGAGGCCGCGCTTGGGTAAAAGCTAAGATGATTAGGTTAACTGATAAGAATCCACGAAGGGAAGAGGTCGTAGAAATTGGGCGTCAATAAAAGAAGAATTGTTCGACCATGACAAGCCGGATTGTCGGCGGTTAGGAATTGTCAAATGTGCCATTGAAAAGCAACCGAGGGAATTGAAAGTAAAAAGTGTAAAAGTTCAAAAGGAGATTGAGAAATATTATCCGGAATTTAAATTTACGGGCGAATAAAAAGTTTTTTTTTTAAATTGTGTGTATCGCGCATATTGTACGATTCGTATTGTAATTAAAAATAATAAAAAATGGTTTAAAGGTAAATTGTGTTAGTAATTAGTACACGCGGAATTACATATATGTAATAAAATTGTCTTTAAAAGATTTCATTTTTTTTTTTAGTTTAAAGACAAAAATTAAAATGAAATCACTTTTTCAAAGAAAAATACTGTAAATAAAGAAAAAAAGATTTTTTCTTAATTTTAAAAAATAAATAAATTTTTGTTTTTGATTATTTATCGGTTAAATGAATTCGTTTACTATTTTTTGTAAATAATTTGTAATTATATAGTTCAAAATACATATTTTTTTAAGGAGAATGATTGAAGAAACAGAAAATCAACGGACCGATTTTATAAATGAGTTTATGTCATGCGCAATCTAATGAATGCAGGCGTTGCTTGTCAAGGGTTGTTAATTTGCTTAACGAGGCAGGACGATGTGACAAGATGTCCAGTGAAATTTTAGAAACTCTGGACAAACGGGAATTGGTGATTCGTATAGAACTTTAATCAATTCAAAGACGTTCAGGAGACTTCTGGGTTCAATCATGTTAAAGTTTACAAGAACTTTTATTTACTATCAACAGAACGTGCTTAAAGTGAAACAAAATGGACAACAGAGAAAAACGAAAATCTTCACCAACCTTAGAAGAACTCGTGAAGGAATTGCATCCAAAAGAAAAACCACTAAAAAACAGTAGAAAAGAAAAAACCACGAAAAAATACAACCAATAAATACAGAAGCGGAAATTAAAAATAAAACAGTAACCGCAAAACGAAGAAACACAAAAAACGCTAGAAAAACAACAAAAAGAACTCACAGGACAGAAAATACCAAAACAGCAGCCGACAACAAAAACCACAGAAGCCTCACAGGAATCGCAAAATCAAAACCCACAAAAAACAATAGAACAAAAACCAAAGGAGATCACGAAACAAAAACCACCAAAACAGCAGGCGACAACAAAAACCACAGAGGTCACATTGGAATAGCAAAGTCAAAAGCCACAAAAAACAGTAGAACAAAAACCAAAGGAACCACGAAACAGCAGCCGACAACAAAAACCACGGAATCCACACAGGAACCGCAAAATTAAAAGCCACAAAGAACAGTAGAACAAAAACCAAAAGAACTCACGAAACAAAAACCACCAAATCCGCAGCCTACAGCAAAAACCACAGAAGCCACACAGGAACCGCAAAACAAAGGGCCACAAAAAACAATCACACAACCAACCGAACTGACAGAAAAAAAAACACCGAATCAACAGCCAACACCAGAAGCCAAGGAACAACTTCCAAAAACCGAAATAGTAGAAACATTTAACGAAACATGTGGAAAATCCTTTTGATTCAGATGGCAAATTTGAATCACCAGAAAAAGATTATACACTTCTAGGTAAAACTAAATTCATTATGCGCAACTATTTTTATTCAAAATAATTTAAAAAAATCGAATTTAGACTACATATATTTTTAGTTATATCCGAACCTTCACATACAATAACAAAAGACCAGTCATTATTACCAGAAGATAATAATGCACCATCCACATCCTCCACCATCCAGACAAAATCTGTTAGCCTAGCTTCACGTGAAATACAAGTTCCAACACCTTTAAGCAGCGATTCGATTTCTCTTAAAAGGCTATATCCGGATGAGAAAAAAATATTAAATAAGCAAAAAGATAAAGTTGTTTTTGCTAAATCGAGTGGCGACTTGAATGCTCTTTTTAATTAGAGGATTGTTAATGCCAAATTAGAAAGACAGCATTTAATAGACATCCACGAAATAAACAAACAAGAAGCTATTGAAAAAAGAGAAGAGGCGAAAATTAGAAATCAAATAGCGCAAGTGGAGTTATCAATAAAAAGGGAGGAATTACGTCAACTTTTATTAAAAAACGATTAATTTATTATCAATTTATTAATTAAAAAAATATTCTAAATTATATTAAGCAATGCCTAATTGTTAATATGCCATATATTTTAGTAATAAAGTTAGTTTTGGTTAGTTAATAGGTTTCAATATAGTTATATATGTATAATAGCATAATATAATAAAACTATTTCATTCTGTAAAGTGACGCGCATTTCCCCTTATTTGTAAGTTTTCTGGTATATTTGCATCTCATTCTTCCACCAAAACTTCATCTAGGTTCTCTCCGAAATCAATTCCTATATTATATAAAACCGCACAAGCCACTACTATCACGCAAGTAGTTTCTAATTTAGTTCCTAGCCCTTTCGCCAAACAAGGGAAACGTCTTTTCCACACTCCAAATAATCTTTCTACAACGTTTCTTGTTCTAATTTGGCTCGAATTGTATAAAATTTCGGAGTCGTTTTCTGGGTGCAGTAGAGGAGTCATAAGATATGGCAAACAAGGGAACCCACTGTCACCTAACAAATATCCATGCAAATGCCCAACTTCAAATCTGGCTTTTAATGAACTATTATTAAAAATCATGCTGTCATGTTCCCTTCCAGGCCACCTTGCAACAATGTCCATAATTTTCATAGATGGTCCAGCAACAACTTGAACGTTTATACTGAATGTACGTTTTCTATTTCGGTATAATTCTGCAACCAAACCAACAGGATTCTTGATTGGTATGTGCGTACAGTCTATACAGCCAACTACCTCAGGAAAGTGCGCAATCTGGTAAAATTGTTCATATATATGTTGTTCTTCTGCATGTGTTGTGGGCATCTTAATAGAATTACGACTTTGAGCTGCAAATATTGTTGAAATTTGTTTTGCTATTCTACTCACAGTTGACTGTGAGATTCCTCCAAGATCCCCACAAGTAAGCTGCAAAAATTAAATATTAATACAATTAAAAAAATACATTTATTTAAATATGTTTACTGTACAAAAATAAAAACAGAAAGAAAAAGTGAAAACTGAAACTTTTTTAAGTTACGAAAAGATGAAATACTATATTTCAAAACTTGTTAATATTTATAATAGATATTAGTAAATACTTTACCTGAAAACTTCCAGATGCATAAAATCGTAATGTGCATAACACTGCTATTAAAGGCGAAACTGGTAAACCACGCTGGTTAAATTTTAATAGTTCTGGTTCCACTAATTTAATTAAATGTTCCATAACTACATTTTTACTGAATCTGTATCGACGTTTAAATTCGAAATCATTGTAAAATTGAACTGGGTTTTGCATATCTCTAATATATCTTTTAGGCATTCTTAAATTAATGTCATCATTTTCGTCGATTTCTGCATTTAGTCGGATAATATTATAAAGGTTTTCCATAACAGTTATAGCAAGTCTATGCTCTTAAATTCAACTGGCGAGTCACCCGGAGAATGTCGGGACATGCTCCAGTCGCCCGACGAAAGACAATTGGTTTAGCTTAAACAGCGCATGTGTTCTTTCCTCGAAATTCGACTATGAAACGAAAAAAATAAACTTATCCAATCGCCCGCCGGCGAGAGCTTAAGAACTTCAAAAGACCGTTCTGCGCAGGCGTCATTCGGAGGGCGCTCGACTATGAAATAAGAATGAACATTTTCAGGAAATCTGCAACCAGCGGGCGGCTGGCGCTCGACTATGAATACGAGTGATACACTCGTATTCATAGTCAATATAGCCAATATAGGCTTCACTGCCCACTATATCCGAGCCCCCTTTGATGCTTCGATGATAGATACAGAGGAGGACGAGCCCGCAGTAGGGGCTTGGCCCGGTGCCAGACTACCAAAAACTGAGTCTGGGCTGTCGGGTATCTCTAGGGGGGATCCTGCCCTAAGAGATTCGGTGGCGGATCTGGGGGTACGATATCTGGATGAGGTTCTGGGTCCAAGCATGTGGGAGAAGGGGTGGGGGATGATGCTGGGAGATTGTACACCTTTTCTTTCAAATAACCCCAAAGAAAAAAGTCCAACGGTGTCAAATCACATGATCTTGGCGGCCAATTGACATCGCCATTATGTGAGATAACACGACAATTGAATTTGTTGCGCAAAAGAGCCATTGTTTCGTTAGCTGTGTGGCAAGTGGCACCGTCCTGCTGAAACCACATATCGTCCACATCCATATCTTCCAATTCGGGCCATAAAAAGTTCGTTATCATCTCACGATAGCGAACACCATTCACAGTAACTGCCTGACCGGCCTCATTTTGGAAAAAATACGGCCCGATGATGCCGCCAGCCCATAAACCGCACCAAACAGTCACTCTTTGGGGGTGCATTGGTTTTTCGACAATCACTCTTGGATTCTCATTCGCCCAAATGCGGCAATTCTGTTTATTGACGAATCCACTGAGGTGAAAATGTGCCTCATCACGTCTAACAGCGCCTTGTTGCCGTGTCCTCAGGTGAACTCATCCTAGAGAACGCTACATAATACACTCGTATTCATAGTCGAGCGCCAGCCGCCCGCTGGTTGCAGATTTCCTGAAAATGTTCATTCTTATTTCATAGTCGAGCGCCCTCCGAATGACGCCTGCGCAGAACGGTCTTTTGAAGTTCTTAAGCTCTCGCCGGCGGGCGATTGGATAAGTTTATTTTTTTCGTTTCATAGTCGAATTTCGAGGAAAGAACACATGCGCTGTTTAAGCTAAACCAATTGTCTTTCGTCGGGCGACTGGAGCATGTCCCGACATTCTCCGGGTGACTCGCCAGTTGAATTTAAGAGCATAGACTTGCTATAACTGTTATGGAAAACCTTTATAATATTATCCGACTAAATGCAGAAATCGACGAAAATGATGACATTAATTTAAGAATGCCTAAAAGATATATTAGAGATATGCAAAACCCAGTTCAATTTTACAATGATTTCGAATTTAAACGTCGATACAGATTCAGTAAAAATGTAGTTATGGAACATTTAATTAAATTAGTGGAACCAGAACTATTAAAAGTTAACCAGCGTGGTTTACCAGTTTCGCCTTTAATAGCAGTGTTATGCACATTACGATTTTATGCATCTGGAAGTTTTCAGGTAAAGTATTTACTAATATCTATTATAAATATTAACAAGTTTTGAAATATAGTATTTCATCTTTTCGTAACTTAAAAAAGTTTCAGTTTTCACTTTTTCTTTCTGTTTTTATTTTTGTACAGTAAACATATTTAAATAAATGTATTTTTTTAATTGTATTAATATTTAATTTTTGCAGCTTACTTGTGGGGATCTTGGAGGAATCTCACAGTCAACTGTGAGTAGAATAGCAAAACAAATTTCAACAATATTTGCAGCTCAAAGTCGTAATTCTATTAAGATGCCCACAACACATGCAGAAGAACAACGTATATATGAACAATTTTACCAGATTGCGCACTTTCCTGAGGTAGTTGGCTGTATAGACTGTACGCACATACCAATCAAGAATCCTGTTGGTTTGGTTGCAGAATTATACCGAAATAGAAAACGTACATTCAGTATAAACGTTCAAGTTGTTGCTGGACCATCTATGAAAATTATGGACATTGTTGCAAGGTGGCCTGGAAGGGAACATGACAGCATGATTTTTAATAATAGTTCATTAAAAGCCAGATTTGAAGTTGGGCATTTGCATGGATATTTGTTAGGTGACAGTGGGTTCCCTTGTTTGCCATATCTTATGACTCCTCTACTGCACCCAGAAAACGACTCCGAAATTTTATACAATTCGAGCCAAATTAGAACAAGAAACGTTGTAGAAAGATTATTTGGAGTGTGGAAAAGACGTTTCCCTTGTTTGGCGAAAGGGCTAGGAACTAAATTAGAAACTACTTGCGTGATAGTAGTGGCTTGTGCGGTTTTATATAATATAGGAATTGATTTCGGAGAGAACCTAGATGAAGTTTTGGTGGAAGAATGAGATGCAAATATACCAGAAAACTTACAAATAAGGGGAAATGCGCGTCACTTTACAGAATGAAATAGTTTTATTATATTATGCTATTATACATATATAACTATATTGAAACCTATTAACTAACCAAAACTAACTTTATTACTTAAATATATGGCATATTAACAATTAGGCATTGCTTAATATAATTTAGAATATTTTTTTAATTAATAAATTGATAATAAATTAATCGTTTTTTAATAAAAGTTGACGTAATTCCTCCCTTTTTATTGATAACTCCACTTGCGCTATTTGACTTCTAATTTTCGCCTCTTCTCTTTTTTCAATAGCTTCTTGTTTGTTTATTTCGTGGATGTCTATTAAATGCTGTCTTTCTAATTTGGCATTAACAATCCTCTAATTAAAAAGAGCATTCAAGTCGCCACTCGATTTAGCAAAAACAACTTTATCTTTTTGCTTATTTAATATTTTTTTCTCATCCGGATATAGCCTTTTAAGAGAAATAGAATCGCTGCTTAAAGGTGTTGGAACTTGTATTTCACGTGAAGCTAGGCTAACAGATTTTGTCTGGATGGTGGAGGATGTGGATGGTGCATTATTATCTTCTGGTAATAATGACTGGTCTTTTGTTATTGTATGTGAAGGTTCGGATATAACTAAAAATATATGTAGTCTAAATTCGATTTTTTTAAATTATTTTGAATAAAAATAGTTGCGCATAATGAATTTAGTTTTACCTAGAAGTGTATAATCTTTTTCTGGTGATTCAAATTTGCCATCTGAATCAAAAGGATTTTCCACATGTTTCGTTAAATGTTTCTACTATTTCGGTTTTTGGAAGTTGTTCCTTGGCTTCTGGTGTTGGCTGTTGATTCGGTGTTTTTTTTTTCTGTCAGTTCGGTTGGTTGTGTGATTGTTTTTTGTGGCCCTTTGTTTTGCGGTTCCTGTGTGGCTTCTGTGGTTTTTGCTGTAGGCTGCGGATTTGGTGGTTTTTGTTTCGTGAGTTCTTTTGGTTTTTGTTCTACTGTTCTTTGTGGCTTTTAATTTTGCGGTTCCTGTGTGGATTCCGTGGTTTTTGTTGTCGGCTGCTGTTTCGTGGTTCCTTTGGTTTTTGTTCTACTGTTTTTTGTGGCTTTTGACTTTGCTATTCCAATGTGACCTCTGTGGTTTTTGTTGTCGCCTGCTGTTTTGGTGGTTTTTGTTTCGTGATCTCCTTTGGTTTTTGTTCTATTGTTTTTTGTGGGTTTTGATTTTGCGATTCCTGTGAGGCTTCTGTGGTTTTTGTTGTCGGCTGCTGTTTTGGTATTTTCTGTCCTGTGAGTTCTTTTTGTTGTTTTTCTAGCGTTTTTTGTGTTTCTTCGTTTTGCGGTTACTGTTTTATTTTTAATTTCCGCTTCTGTATTTATTGGTTGTATTTTTTCGTGGTTTTTTCTTTTCTACTGTTTTTTAGTGGTTTTTCTTTTGGATGCAATTCCTTCACGAGTTCTTCTAAGGTTGGTGAAGATTTTCGTTTTTCTCTGTTGTCCATTTTGTTTCACTTTAAGCACGTTCTGTTGATAGTAAATAAAAGTTCTTGTAAACTTTAACATGATTGAACCCAGAAGTCTCCTGAACGTCTTTGAATTGATTAAAGTTCTATACGAATCACCAATTCCCGTTTGTCCAGAGTTTCTAAAATTTCACTGGACATCTTGTCACATCGTCCTGCCTCGTTAAGCAAATTAACAACCCTTGACAAGCAACGCCTGCATTCATTAGATTGCGCATGACATAAACTCATTTATAAAATCGGTCCGTTGATTTTCTGTTTCTTCAATCATTCTCCTTAAAAAAATATGTATTTTGAACTATATAATTACAAATTATTTACAAAAAATAGTAAACGAATTCATTTAACCGATAAATAATCAAAAACAAAAATTTATTAATTTTTTAAAATTAAGAAAAAATCTTTTTTTCTTTATTTACAGTATTTTTCTTTGAAAAAGTGATTTCATTTTAATTTTTGTCTTTAAACTAAAAAAAAAATTGAAATCTTTTAATGACAATTTTATTACATATATGTAATTCCGCGTGTACTAATTACTAACACAATTTACCTTTAAACCATTTTTTATTATTTTTAATTACAATACGAATCGTACAATATGCGCGATACACACAATTTAAAAAAAAAACTTTTTATTCGTCCGTAAATTTAAATTCCGGATAATATTTCTCAATCTCCTTTTGAACTTTTACACTTTTTACTTTCAATTCCCTCGGTTGCTTTTCAATGGCACATTTGACAATTCCTAACCGCCGACAATCCGGCTTGTCATGGTCGAACAATTCTTCTTTTATTGACGCCCAATTTCTACGACCTCTTCCCTTCGTGGATTCTTATCAGTTAACCTAATCATCTTAGCTTTTACCCAAGCGCGGCCTCCTGTTTAGCCAGTTCCAGGTACCTTAGGCACCAAGGGCGCCTCGTCGTCCGAGTCGCTTCTTGACCTTTTGCTTGTGACCAATATAGGCTTCACTGCCCACTATATCCGAGCCCCCTTTGATGCTTCGATGATAGATACAGAGGAGGACGAGCCCGCAGTAGGGGCTTGGCCCGGTGCCAGACTACCAAAAACTGAGTCTGGGCTGTCGGGTATCTCTAGGGGGGATCCTGCCCTAAGAGATTCGGTGGCGGATCTGGGGGTACGATATCTGGATGAGGTTCTGGGTCCAAGCATGTGGGAGAAGGGGTGGGGGATGATGCTGGGAGATTGTACACCTTTTCTTTCAAATAACCCCAAAGAAAAAAGTCCAACGGTGTCAAATCACATGATCTTGGCGGCCAATTGACATCGCCATTATGTGAGATAACACGACAATTGAATTTGTTGCGCAAAAGAGCCATTGTTTCAAATTGAGTAAGTCTGAAATAGAGAAATGTCAAATAAAAATCGGAAAAAAACTTGGCGTTTAGGTGTGGTTCACATTCAACATCGGCCCTTACAATTTAACCACCCGATATATATATATATATATATATATATATATATATATATATATATATATATATATATATATATATATATATATATATATATATATATATATATATATATATATATATATATATATATATATATATATATATATATATATATATATATATATATATATATATATATATATATATATATATATATATATATATATATATATATATATATATATATATATATATATATATATATATATATATATATATATATATATATATATATATATATATATATATATATATATATATATATATGTGTGTGTGTGTTCGAAGTGTTTTCGGAGCGCGAGCATTGAAGATGCCAAGTGAGATTTTGGCGAAACGTCTGCAGGATTCCAGTCGGATGCAGGATTTACAGGATTCCAGTCGGAGTTCAACGAGCGAACGGATGATATCCCGGAATATAGTGTCATCATATATATATATATAGTAAGTTTTCCATCATGTAACATCATCAATGAAACAAGAAATAAAATGTGTTTTGTGGTTTTATTTTACGCAATCTATATTCTGCAACTGTGCATTGACGGCTGTTCAAAGCTATAGAACAAATGGTTTTAAAATAATAGGAGAAAGTCAACGACAAAAGCATTGTAACTAGAAGGCAGATTTAGAGATTATTTCTCACAGAATCCTACCTGACACTAATGGCGATCGTGCTCAAATATAACAATGCAGCTATCAATAACTGCTAATTTATATTTGTTTATATATGTTTCTCAGTGACAGCAAATACATATTTTTATAAGCGGGCATACGCGAGTCTAATAAAACCCTTTAATTAATACCGCAGGTAATTTATATGAAATAGCTATGCCTACGTGTTTTATTTAGATACAAATACTGTAAGTAGAAATATTAGGATTATTTTCCTTTTTTCACATAAAAAAAGTGCAATAATGAGTGGATATGAGTATTCAGAAATTGGATTGAATTATTGAAACACATGACAAAAAAAAAATGTACACACAATCGTGTATTATATATATGATAAACAAGATATTAGTCACGAGATTGTTTAGGCACAAGCGGAGCGAGTGTTTAATAAACGACTGCTATACCATTAGGTCGCGCAGGTAACAGTTTCCTGACACTGTCAACATTAATTAATCAGACAGTAATAATTTCTCTATGATTCTTACTGCCATTATTAATCTCAAAAATGTTTTTGTTCTCTACAGTGTGTCCCACGTAAGAATTGTACACTCTTTTAAAATCTTTGATTATGGTTTGATTTTGATAAAAAAAATTGTTGGATAGATCTCTCAAAAACTCACTAAAACCTTACGTTGCTTATTACATCAACCTGAAGTGAAGTGAAGTGATAAAAATCGAGAAGGGTATTAGGGATTTCTTAAGAATAAAGTATCAACGATTATTCAGAACTGCATTGAACCTAACTATACTAACTTCCATAAAACTCGAATACGGGGTGCTCCAAATATCGCGGGTGCCTCGTTTACCCACTACTACTGTAGAATTTTTTTATGGCTCAATTTTGATTTTTTTTCGGGTAGATTTTACTGAAAATTTTGTTATCAAAATCCAACCGTAATCAAAGATTTTTAAACGGGGCGCAAACGATATTTGAAACATTGTAGAAATTGGTATAGTTGGGTTCTAAGTATTCCCAAATAAGAATTTGTCAATTTATTCTTTAAAAAATCCCTAATACTACTTCTTCTTTCTGTTTTTTATTAAATAGTCCCAGTTGGGCATGAGTTTAGGCTGAAACTATAAGGAAAACAAGGTGTCATCGAACATCCATCTATCCAACAAAAAAATTATCAAAATCGAACCATAAATAAAGAGTTTACAATGGTGTGTGGTTCTTAAGTGGGACATACATTATATTCTTATGGACTTTTATTTAGTTTTATTGTATGTTTTCAAAACACATTTTCAACACAATTTTCAGTAATACCAAGGTTTTTTGGAGTTCATTTTTGACAAGAGACAAAAGAAACATCGAAGGAAAATTGAAGATATTAGATACAGCCCGAGAAATTATCTTCGAAGGAAAAATAGTATTGCATCTTTAAACATATACTTCGCATATTATGTATTTTTCATAGGTACTTTTAAACAAAATATACCTCGTGTTGTAACTACGCCGTTCCAAGAAACCGTAAGCAGTCATAAAACTTATAACCGGGCCAATTAAAACGATATAAAAATCTACAAATTGGGCGCATGAGACTTGTCGAATGAAGAGAAAAATGATGAGGTGCAGGTCTCAAATCTCTCACTATGTTTATGTTAGTATCGCGCCTAGAGACTGATGTGTGGAATGATATGCACTCCCGAATTCTGCGTATGTAAACTATACCTTCGACACATAGTCAGGCCGATGTACATGCTTTTCTTTTAGGAAAACTAATATCATATATAAAGATTATATATAAATTTAATAAATACCCTGCATTAGTAGCGCAACACCCGTGTTACTGGCCAACGCCGGGGTCCCAACCAAACCTTGATTCCTATCGACTGATAACTCATTGTTGTAGCCGTGTGAACAGTACGTTATCGTATATTTTGTGTTCAAAAGATGCCTAAAAGAAGTTAAAAAAAAAGAGACTCTGATAAGAATTAAAGAAAGTTAAGCATATTTTCAGAAAAACTTTAAGAAATTGACTCTGGTAAGTAAGGATAATATTAATGATTATTATTATTATTACTATGGTTGCCGTTGATATTAATATTGTTATTGCTACAATTCGCAATGCTTAGTGAAATAATTAAAATCGGAATCTACATGGCACCTCCCGAATTCCAATGTTGGTCATTCGGTCAACCCCTTGAGTTCAAACGGCTGATCTGACGTGTAGCTCAAGCGCGGGTATTAGAGGTATTTCTATTAGTAATGCAGGAAAATAATTTTTTCTCACCGCCTCCCGAACCCTAACATAGGATATGTTTTGTTAGGTTAAACTCTTGACTACAAAGGTGAACTGTTTCATGCCTAGCTCAAGTGCGGGTATTAGAAGTATCTATATTAGTTACGTAGGAAAATTATCTCTTTCCGACTGGGTTGAAAAGTACCTCCCGAATCGCTACTTTGGGCTTTTTCTGGGGCTTTCGCCACCAGAACTTAACTCAGAGGTGATTGGTTGTATTACGGAAATCCAGATTAAGCAAAACAATTTTGAAATTCAAGAACGAGTCACTACTGCAATATTTGGATTGGCGATACAGTTGAACTTTTAATTTGTGAAGCCTTCGGAGGCAACAGTCTTCGAGTTACAAAGTTTAGCCGATGCTATAAAACTATTGAGTGACGTAATATATTCGTTACCGTTACACAGAAGATAGTCATTTACAGGCCTATAGATAATTTTTTGTTCGGAGCAGATTGAGTTTGGAACTATAGAAAACACCTATTCAAAGCCCAAAGAATAAAACCCGAGGACCCTCGGCACATCTAAATAAAAATGAAATGAAAAATTGAAATGGAAAAAGTACCAGCGCCGATTAGACTACAGAAGAACAGATTCCTGGAAGATAAAATAGAGGCAATCTACACCGGCCAAGGCGATAGGTTCTCCGCAAACTGGCAATTACTCACCAACAATAAATTCTTTTTAGAGTGAGTCAAAAGAGACTCATGAAGCCGGTCAGGAGTTTTTGAGTTTCGGTATTATCTCAAATAGCAGTACAGAGAAGCGACAATTCTTTACTGTAGTGCTAAAGACCTCACACAGGCTTTCTTTGTAAGATTGACTTGAAAAACTCGTATTACTGAATTAAAATAACTAAGAAACATACAAAATAGATAAAATTTCAATATAGAGGCGAATATTTTTCGTTTAACTGCTTACCCTTTGGCTCCCTATGTATTTAGCAAAGTATTAAAGTCAGTAATTTAATATTAGTAATTAGTAGTAGTAGTAATTATATATATATATATATATATATATATATATATATATATATATATATATATATATATATATATATATATATATATATATATATATATATATATATATAATATATATATATATATATATATATATATATATATATATATATACATACATATATATATATATATATATATATATATATTATATATATCTGTGTGTGTGTGTGGGTGTGTGTTGTAAATTCTTCTATCAGCAGAGGAAAACCTCCACTTGGAGTCAGCCAGACTAGCGTTTCCTATTTCCTATGTAAAACTTTGCCAGTATGACCTTGAGGGTCTTAGCAACGTTCCTGCAAAATTTTCTAATGAAGTCCCAAGGTCGACCATTTATCCGTACAATGTCCACTTTTGTTCAGGCGTAGATCGTTGGCGCTCGCATCGCAATTCGCAATGTAATCTTGGTATGACTGTCGCATGTATTGACTTCCCTTTGAATCTCCGCGGCAAACCATACGTTAGGACTTCACAGTATGTTTAGTTGTAGTACTTTATGGCTTTAGAGTATATTAAGATAGCAACCAAGATATTATATTCAATAGGCTTCAGAATTAATAATCCAAAAAGCACAATACATCCCGTACATCAATGTAAATTTCTGGGATTTTTAACCATGCCCTAGACAAAAAATAACAGTCATGAATTTTTTACTAGAGTGCTATTAGCTATTCTTATGAGTATTTTGGTGGCAGCAGTTCAATATGGGTGGGCTGATATCAAACAATTAGAGAGAATAAAATTTTTAGCTCTAAAAAACAACCATAAAAAATTAAACTGATGGGTAAGCAATCACAATTACCCAGATCTCACTATAAGTGAACGCACTAATGATATAGAGAAGGAGAAGAAGTGCATATAAACACTCGAGTTAAAAGCATGGCTGAATGCACTTAAATCGTTTATAAAGAATTCACATAACATCAATGTTGTAATTGGTGTAGCTAATACTACAGTTCTTGCGTACATCAACAAGATGAGAGGAATTCGCGGAAATCCTAACAAAATTGCCCAGGTAATCGGGAACTATTGTGAAGAACAAAACATATAATATCTAATATATACATATAATAACATTGTAGAATTTGAGTAGAGCAACTTACACAGTGAAAATACCAGTAATAGATTTATCCGCGTCTCGATTAAATACTAAATGTAACATATATGTTTCGTGGAAACCGGACCCAGATTCCATCAGCGTAAACGCCTTCCTCAATTCATTGAAAAAAATGTTTTTTTACGCCTTTCCACCTATAAGTTCAATCAACAGAAATATAAAAAAAAGATAAAGCAACTGGAAACATTGATCCAAAATGGCCAAGTCAACCTCGGTAGTCTATTTTCAAAAACTTCTCATTTGTAACCCTATATATTTTTTGCCGGAAAGTGATCTTTTTTTTTTCCTTTAGGAAACCACACGCTATGTACCAACACCTTACCCAGGTAGGAGTCAAGTAATCAGGAGCGCTTTTGTCGTACGACAATTCCCAGCAGCTGATATAAAAGTAATCTTAAATTCTATAATCAAATAGCATGATACTTTAAGGATCCGAACTAAATTCACCGCAAAGTAAAGGCAACTAAAAATGCTGCTTGTGTATTTTCTTTTTATGAAATTCTAAATGTCAAAATTTTCATACACATTGAAACAAAGCATTTTGCTATTTTCACCCTGATTTGGAAGAAGAAGTCATATTTTGATTTAACACTGAACGGTACTAAAAATGAATTATTGATATATTAGAGGATGTTACCGTGAGTTAATTAGAATCTGCCAAATATTCATTAAATAATATTTATACATTTTTAAAATGAATTGCAAAGATATGTGGTAAACAGCGGAATTTTAGTTTCAATGAGTTCGAATACGTTCTACATGATACTGACAACAAAATATGTCTCAAACAAATATTAATTATTAAATATGTCTTTGACTTTCACTGGGGATGTCCAGAAAATACATGCTTTAATAATTATATAAACTAACATAGTCAGTCGTGTATAATTATTATCAACTATTATCAAATCCCAAACTGTGCTAAGAAGTTTCGCACACTGGGACCGCGAAGCTAATGTCGCACATAATATTTCCGGCCGTTGCCGACGTAGGCTGAGGCAGGGAGACGTAACGGAATTAAATGTTTACAATGCCGTTTTCTCTTTAAAATAACTCAAAGTTACTGGATAGTTTTTTATACAATGTCTACTTATAATAATCTGAAATATATTCTTGAAACTGCAGTTTAATGTTTATTTACTTGCACGATTGGCTCAAGGAAATAAAAGATTTACGGGAAGTTAAACCTTTTATTCAGAGTGTGCGATAAGGGCTTATAATTAATTAATGCATTTTTGTACGGAATTTCCAACTAAACGATTCTTGTTATTGAAACTTTTTCGAAGTCTGAATAGTAATTCATTCGCATTCTTTGGTATTTCTGGTGAAAAGATATATTATCTAAATACGACAAAAAAAAAGTTCGTATATACGATTACGTCTATTAAGATCGTATTATAGAAAATAATATGCTAAAGTGATGCCACTACTTGTAAAATATGATGCACCGGATTAATTTAGCAAATGGATCCAAGATGTCTAGATTAGTTTCTTACATAATGTAAAACATTTTTTCTTAGACTTCAACGCATACACTTCAGACATTTCATACATATGAAGTTTGTTTTTCTTAAAATGAGCTCACTTTAGTATTGACATAGCACAAAAAAAAAGCACCCTGTATTGGGCTTTAATGAATTTTGTCCACTTTCATATGGCTATTCGGGGTTCATCGATTTTCGCACAAAGTAAAAAAACACAAATAATTAATGTTCTATTTTCTCTTCTAACTTTGGAGTGTTTCCTCGAGCCGCCAGGCAACTTTTCCGTTTATCTTTCTGATGGATATAAAAATATTATATTACAGCTTATTAATCGTCGTAATCGTTTGCTGGTCAGCAATCTTTCGCCAATCTGAATGCATATTGTAGATTTCGCATATCCATATAATAGGCCTGTTATTAACCTTTCCAAGAAACTGACTCGGCCTTTGGTATCAACTTGCAATTCCGGACGAAATGTTATGAATAATTTCATTATTGAAATAAACCGCACTAAGCGTTTGTATTCCTATATTTTGTATAAAAGAGCAAAAATTAACAGTGTGAACAGAGAACGATCTAACGTTGAGCAAATGGAGGAAAACATTTTCAATTTCCAATTAAAATACTTCCACATTGACGAGGAAGCTATTTACGGTAAAAGTAAAGGTCCCGTTAATTTATGTTAGCTATATTTATACGTATCCTTAATTTCGTATTATTTTTTATTAAATTTCCCGCAGCTATTGCAGAAGTCATATTTCCAAATATTAAAACTATTACAGTCTGAAATGAAGACATATTGATAAATTACTTAATATAAATTAAAAAAAAAACTAAATTTAGGGATTTCCTACACATACCAAGATTTTGGCAAAAAATTATCAAACCGATCATAAAAAAATTTCATTGCAATATATTGTATTGTATTTCGTCGGATTGATTAAGCAATTAAATCTCTTAACGGAAAAACAAGACACAGTAAATACACCGTGTCTTTTAAAGAATAAGACATTAAATATTTAAGGGAGTTTTTGGTGTGATATGTGATAATTTGAGAAACTCATTTTTTAGATTTAAAATTTTATCAAAAACTATTCTTGTTTTCAAGGACCCCAAATTTTTTATTTAGATTTTGCATGGGTATGTGGGCAGTGAAGTTTATTTATTAAAAAGATAAGAACTTTAGTAATACAGTGACGTCATGTCTTGTAAAAAGGAACATACAGTTTATGATCAAATTTTGCAGATGGGGGTTTGAAAGGTTATCTATGTGCAGTCTCTTGAAAAATTAATATATATTAAAATTCAAGGATATAAAAAAATCATTACATCTAAATTTTGGAAGTGCAAGTGCTTTAGGGCTCACAAGAACCGGTATTCCGTATCATTTAAAAGAAAGGATGTATAAAAGATTCAAATAATATATAGGACTTTTCAAAAAAACATTAAAATGGCAAAATGGGATTCAAAAAATATCTTCGACTAATCAAAACTAAAAAAAAATCCTAAAGTCCATAAACTTTCACGTTGAGTTTTTTTGATAAAAGTAGTGTGTACACATGCTAAGAAAAAAGTGTAAAACATGCCGGCCTCCAGCAAATTCTAAATATTTTCGTACCAATGGTAAAACATTATTGGGTTAGTTATATACGAAAATTTTGGGTATATAACTTCGATATTTGCTGCTATTTCTGTCGAGAACACATAAACATACAACGAAATTAAAGGAAAGAGGAGCACATAATCTACTTTGCCGGAGTGGCCATTTTACCGAATAAACTTTAGTTGAAATGTATATTTTTATTGCTTTGTACACCACATGCAGCATAATTAATATTTCTCAAATCAGCAAATCGATGCGCATCAAGACACACACCATTAAACTTAAAACGCCAAATTGTTAGTCAAATCAATCAACACTTTGCTAAAACGAATAAAATATGGTATGACGTCGAATACGGAGTATTTTTGAAAGGAGACATACACTGACACATAATGTCGAACAAAACGAAAAAAAATTTCTAGTTAGAAGTAAAAGTTAAATTAGAGAAAAAAATTATCTTTTTAGAAGGTTAAAATAAATCTATTTAATGCTTAGTGTTTTTTTTTATTTCTTCGTGTTTTTTATTAATGTATTTTTGAAGATTTCGCCTTTTCTATTTTGACATAATAAATTTAAAACGTTGGAAAAGTAGATAAGAAGGAAAAAGTAAAATATACGTACAAATTATTTTCAAATCAACCGGAAAAAACTATTTTCTTGACTGATTTGTTATTTTTTTGAAGTATGTTTCAACAGTAGAAATTAGTTTACATTCTTTATGCTGGACGACTTATTGGGGGTGTGACGATTAGTATGAAAAGAGTCGAAATAAAAATAAACGCAAAACTCAGTGCACTTAATTGAATGTATAAGAGAACTCGGTCACAAGAACAAACCGTAAAATATCGTCTTCATCATTAAATATAATTTTTCTTAAAGCGCAACTTCACTAAATAAGCTGAAATACCTTTCCAAGCAGCAAATAACAAAGGCAAACACCGGCTGTCCATGATAACTAATACTTTTTTAACGTCTCTTTTCTTTTCTAACCACCAACCCATTTCACTTAGTTGCGATGATGCCAAATGTTTCGCTTACCTCGATATTTAAAAAACCGTCTTGTGAACTTGAGTTACTCAAATTTTGTGTAAACTTTTGGTAAGTACATTTGTATACATGTGAAGTATGCATGCTACCTGCGGTGCAACCTATACCACTAAGTTATGTTAGTTAAGTCGTGTCAAGTCAGCACGAACAACAATATTATCAGTGAAAAGTACATACATAAACTTCCTTGGATATCCATGTCACAACCGCCTAGATAGCTTAGATACCTACAGCTTTTTCATTGTGTTTTGGTAAATAGGCCGGCAAACATTAGACTATATGTCGTCGTTCTAATATTAAGCCTTAAAAATGATACCCACATGATAATTATAATATAACTGATTTTATTAAGAAAAAAGCAATTGAAAATGTTATGAAAATGAACTTGTTTTGTTGATAAATAATAATCAAATTACTTTGACCACAGTGGAAAAACTATCAAGGATGAGTTAAATGATGCAGTAACAATAATTATTATGCCTACTAATCAGCGTTAGAGCGTTACACTTAAATTTGACGCCCTGAGCTACCCTATTTCAGATAGATTAAGATAATACTCTCAAAGACCGTGTATTATTTTGACAATCAATAACTTTTTAACATTTTTCATTAAAGAAACATAAAAAAGTGTTCAGGACTTTCCAAATATAGCTTCCGTGAAAAAATGTTACGTTGATGTCATTTTTGTCAATTTTCAACTTGATTTTGACCTGATTATCAGTAATATTATAATATGTCAAAAACTACCTTTAAAATAGAACCTGAGTCCGTTCCAAAATACGCTTTGTGCTTTTATAGTTGCAAATTTAATACAAAAGTAGTAGTTACAGCCATACCGCAATATCCTTACTAACTTAAATATGGCCTGTAACAAACCAAATTTAAGAATTTACAGTATAGTTTGAAATAAACTCTGAAACTGAGTAAGGAGATTATTATTTCCGAAACGAAATTATGATTTTGGCAATACGACATGAAAATAAATTTCGTTTATAGCCCATATACATAGGTACGAAAAAAATTCTGATATCTTAAAATTACACTTTGGCATGGATAATTTCCAACAACTACCGACGATAATATACTACAGGAAAAGTGCAAAAAGTCATGAACGGTCGACCAGTACTGCCAGCGGCCATTTTGAACGCCACAATTGAAATGACTCGCGCATGTGCTCATTTTTTAATGGTCATTACTAAAGGAACTTATATTCAAATTACCTAGTATTTTTATGCTTTAGCCACAATACAACAAGAAATGAAAGTGTCTAGCAGCCAAATGTCATAAAACTGTTGCCAGGGCTTAAAATATTCTCGTCCCAGGAGGACACAATCGCTTTGTAAAACCTAGAAATTCGTCATAGATGATTCATGTGTTCGGACAACGCCTTGCTGTTTTGCCCTCCCTCCATTTTTTTTTATAAGCTAGCGCAGGTATCTTTGATGCCTGATGCGGCATCATGAGGTACTTACGGGATTTCATGTTATTGCACGAGAACACTTGTGGCGTAGTTTTTTTTGTTTAGTCAAATATACAATGATCACCTCAAGATATACCTAGACGATATTAGCAAGAGCTTTTTCTAATTCCCACTGATTTCTTTACGCCATAATACGACCTTGCCAACCTAAAAAAAACTCTATATATATATATATATATATATATATATATATATATATATATATATATATATATATATATATATATATATATATATATATATATATATATATATATATATATATATATATATATATATATATATATATATATATATATATATATATATATATATATATATATATATATATATATATATATATATATATATATATATATATATATATATATATATATATATATATATATATATATATATTCATATAGTAATATATATATATATATATATATATATATATATATATATATATATATATATATATATATATATATATATATATATATATATGTATATATATATATATATATATATATATATATATATATATATATATATATATATATATATATATATATATATATGAACACTTCGAAGTGTTTTCGGAGCGCGAGCATTGAAGATGCCAAATATATATATATATATATATATATATATATATATATATATATATATATATATATATATATATATATATATATATATATATATATATATAAATGTTTTGTTTTAGTCCTTCACGGATGGAACTATGTGTATTGGTGGTAATCCGGGTGTTTATCCGTTCGTTGTTTGACCCTGGAGTAGGATCATTTGCCTGACGTTTCGCCAAAATATCGCTTGGCATCTTCAGAGGCTGCGCGTCCATGTCACTCGTACTGCGTTTAAGTGCGGATATATATATCGTGACAAAGTGTGACACCTTATTTCAAGGGTGAAGGTAACCAATAAATAAATAAATAAATAAATAAATATATATATATATATATATATATATATATATATATATATATATATATATATATATATATATATATATATATATATATATATATATATATATATGTAGTGGGTGTTTTTTTTTTCGATGTATAGAACTTTAAGTTGGCATTACAGTTCAAGATGGCGATCGATTTAACAGCTGTCAAGTGATTTATTCTCATTTTGGTTTGGCAATTCATCATGAATAGACTCATGCCTGAACAACACTTGCTAATAGTGCAATAGTGCGGAATACGTATCGCGCACTACGTACATTTTATCGTCGACAAAATCGTCCAGCAGAGCAGTTAATTCGCATCCCCAGAAACGCCGTACGGTGCGTACAGAAGAAGCTATTGCTGCTGTAGAGCATTGAGGAAGAGCCGAATGAGCCCATACGCCATCGAGCACAGGAATTGGATCTGTGTCCATCCACTTTATGGAAGATTTTGCGGAAGGATTACGTTTACGTGCTTACAAAATCCAACTCGTGCAAGAATTGAAGCCAAACGATCATCAAGTAAAGCGTAGATTCGTCGAATGGGCCCAAAACGAGATTGCCGTTGTTCCCGACTTTCATAAGCGAATTTTGTTTAACGATGAAGCGCACTTCTGGTTGAATGGTTACGTCAACAAACAAAACTGCCGCATTTGGAGCGAAGGTAATCCTCAAGTGTATGTCGAAACACCGTTACATCCAGAAAAACTGACTGTTTGGTGCGCTTTATGGGCTGGTGGAATCATTGGTCCGTACTTCTTCAAAAACGATGATGGCCAGAACGTTACAGTCAATAGTGATCGGTATAGAGCTATGATTTCTAACTCTTTCATTCCTGAATTGAATAACCATGATGTCCAGGAGATGTGGTTTCAACAAGACAGCGCAACATGTCACACAGCTCGTGCCACAATCGATTTATTGAAAGACCCGTTTGGTGACCGCCTAATTTCACGTTTTGGACCTGTGATTTGGCCTCCAAGATCTTGTGATTTAACACCGCTAGACTACTTTCTGTGGGGCTATGTAAAATCATTAGTCTATGCGGATAAGCCACAAACGCTTGACCATTTGGGGGACAACATTCGCCATAAGATTATCTTTCGGATAAATAAAATTCATGTCAATCGAATAATCCATCGTTGTTTTATTGCAACTTAAGGTTATATACATCGAAAAAAACACCCCTTATATATATATATATATATATATATATATATATATATATATATATATATATATATATATAAGGGGTGTTTTTATATATATATATATATATATATATATATCTTTATATTTATATATATATATATATATATATATATATATATATATATATATATATATATATATATATTCTGATAAGGGCAAATAAATTTTAACAAATCAGGAGCGTTTACGCGTGGACTGGCAAAAATGAACAGTTGTTTCACATAGATTCAACTTCGCTATTTAAGTTTCGAATCGGCAACACTGTGAGAAACAACCGACTGAGCCTGTCTTCGACCAGCATGCCGATTAACAAATATTTATAAATCAAGTTTAGCCGAGACTAAGTGGAATGTCTTGTCAGGCGTTTGTTTCACCCGGTCAAACGAACTTTTTGGTTTCGTTGGTTATTTAAGAATAAATTCAATCATGGTAACCACTTCTTCTTAATGTTAATTGAATTTTTTATTTCGACTGTGCAGTGAAAACGGGGGCAAATCGACAGTGGACAAGCGGTAGTAAAACCGCACGAAACGAGTATAATATTTTAGCAAATTTGATATGACAAGTCTTAAATTAGTTGAAAATGGACTTGATCTACACTGCAATGGACCCAGAAATTCAGATAATGTCAGTTTTGCGAGACATATTTAATTTAGATATAGACGGGTAGTAATGAGTGGATTCTTTTCTTTGTCATACAGTGGCAGATAAGTGTAATAAGACCTTGTTTTACATTACTTCTCAATTTTCCTATACCATTTATAATTATATACTAGGTTCATAAAGAGTGTCAAAATTTTTGCTTGTGTGCAATCAACGCTTTCAAGACCCAGAAAAGTATTATTATGTGCATTCTCAACCTGCATCCCTGCAAACCGTATTGAGATACTTTAGGCATCCTTACTGTTCCTTGTCTATATATCCTGTCCCTGGTTATGTTCACGAAGAAAAATCTGAGTATCTTAACCAACAACTCTGACTTTTTTATCAACTCAGTATCCCAGTGCACAACTCCATATTATCGGGCAGTAAAGGCATATCAATCTGTATCTAGCAGCATAGTTAGGGATTGTCTATTGTAATCTTATCCTATTAGCTTATTTTTTTTAATTGTTAGGAACCTGTAAATGTTTAATTATGTTAGACCAAGTGATGCATTGATGACGTTTGTGCTTATTATTTAGAAATACCAAATAAATCAGAATTTTGGTATTTTTTATTAATTGATTAAGTTGTAAAATGTTAAAAGGACAGTTTAATATCTTTCGCTGCTTTAAGAAATAATAGTACAAGCAATAGAGTAGTCTTTTAAATCTTGATTTGGGATTGCAATTAATAATTGTTCTAACTAAATTTCCTTTCGACCCAAAATATTGCAAACCCATTTTAAAAAATCGAACTGTGACTGAACGCGACATTCGATTTAGATTTCACCATTCGATTCAGGGCAAAAAAGACACCGTCTAAAAAAATTGTAAATATATTTTATGAACGGAAATTACAAACCAGATCACCCCCTACGGAATATCTTATCCGGCCTTGTCTTGCAGTGAAAAAAAAAATAAAAAGCTTAAAACTGAATAATTTTTGTATATTCAACTTTAGTTAGTTAATTTGTTCTGGTTAACGATTCGTCAGATATTTTTAAATTAGCTGTAGCACTAGAGATTATAGTAAGAGCAAACCGGTGTCAATAGCGCGGATATCGTATCCACAAAAGAGTTTAATCAGCGAACTAAGTCGGAACCGCCGTGCTCGTAATGAACGAAAATTTAAGATTGGGCTCGATGCCCCTGGGGAGGGTTATTAATAAGAGAACCGCCCTCGTGAACAGCTGCAAATAGAGGGTTGCAGTTGGAAAAACGGTAATAGGAAGGAAGAATGTACGAGACATTTTTTAAAAGATATTTTTGTTAAGCTCATATTGTTTTAATATTTATTTACATTAATGTTTTTTTTTAATAATTAAATATGTCGAGTAATAAACGCAGTTTCGTTGTTGTTAGCTAGTTCTTTCGAATCAATGAAAAGACATAAAGTACATAAATTTGTTCAAAGTTTGGTTACAATGGTTTTTTTGTTTGCAAGGAAAAAGTTCACTATGGGTACTTCGAACTGACACATTGCGCAAGTGAATAGGTGTATTTCATTTTTTTTATTTTCGCAATTTAAAAGTATTTACTTCAAAAATGTTTTGATGCTACTGAAGTCTCACTACCTATGGTATTTCTATAAAAAGAAGTTTTATTTTGTTTTTTTGTATGAATCGTTTATTTCGGTGAATTTTTGAAATTGCTTCTCTTTTGAAATAAACAAAAAGTTATATTATGGACTAAAATATAAATTCATTAAAATGTAAAACTCCGTTCCCGACATAAAAAACTAAATATGGAAACTCTTTTATTTATTTATATGATACTACATTTGCACATTTTTGTAAACAAATTGTACAATGAGTCATGACATTTTTTTTGTATTTCATAATACAAATATGAGAGATAGGTATCCAAACTAAAAGATAAAAATTAAGATACTATATATTCTATATATATTCTGTAGATATTTGATTGATCTTAGATCAGTCAAAAAGGTTACGATTAGAGAAATTGTCAATGTTGCATTATTCATACAAAACTATGTTCTCTGGAAGGATATGTCCCAACTTTAGTGGCATACTAATATTATTTTTTTCGATTTATCACTTTAAAAATACTATGCAACAAGTTTAATGAAGTGAAGTGTGACGTAACCGTCAGAATTGGCAAATGTAAGGTACCGATGACTAAAGTATCGCATATGTCCGCAGTGGTACGCGACAATGGGTAACGAAGCTGACGTCTTGAAGTGACGCTTTCCACATGTTTGATCCATGCATAATAGGGTATTTTCGAGGAGAGGATAGAGAAAATATATTAACAATTACACAGTCTTTTTGAGATACATATTGTTTTCATTATTAACCTCCAAAGAAACGTAATATTTTAACAGAAGAATGTGTCGATAGCATATAAATAACATATAGTATAGCTATTTAAAAAAAACTTATATGAAAAATAGGAATATCATGGAAATCTAAATTAGTTACGGGCATAAAATTCCAGGGAGTATGCCAATGAATAACAATAATATTGTATTCTGGGTAATAATCGCTTAAAAAGAATGACAGAGGCAATAAATCACATAGTTTATTGGCCAATTGGATACGGTGGTACCGATGAATGGATAGTGCGTGCTTATGAGGGAGGATTTCTTAATGTCTGGTTATTGTTATGACTGATTGATGAGCAACTTTTATCTTCGTTCTTAGATTAACTTTTACATAAGATAAACTGTTGCCGGTTTGTTACACGGAGACCAAAATAACTCGTTTCAGAATTATTCTGTAGCCATCCTTTTTGCAAAATTTAATTATAATTATTTCGGTCAATTGACACAAAAAAATTTAAACGGGAAAATCCCAAAAATTGAATGAATGCACTCAACTTGGCCCTAACTGGAGAGATCCCAGTATTGAGAGTCGAATTTCAAAGACCCGAGATATTAACGGCAGTAGTCGAGGTTTGAATTAAATTGTTGCAAAAACCAATATTCCGATTTAGAGTTTTTTTATTTAAGTTTTTTTAAAATTAAATTTAATGTTTAGTGTGTAAATTTATTCGGAAAGTGTAAATCAATAATTTTGAAATATATACCTAAAAAACAAAAACGAAAATCTTCAAGTGGAGGCAAAAACCTCCTCGCCTGGTTCAGAAACCCAAAGAACCCTACGAACGACACGAACGGCGCTTTAAGTAGGTACCGGTCCGCTATAATAAAAATAAGAAGGATCCATTTGGGTTCGGGTTTGTAATTGGTACCGACAAGTCAAGGAACCGAAATAATCGATATAATTAATAATATGTATAACAAAATCGTATGAACTTCTTTGCAGTTATGATCCCAAATTAAAAATATTATTTTTATTTCTTTTTATTTCGTGGTAATAAAAAACCAACAGTCTTTAGAGGCTTGTATTGTAAATAACCTTTCTAGAGGTTCAGAATTATTTTAGGTACCTTAATTATCGATTTTTGTACCTACGTAATTCTGAAATGCATTTAGGTATGAAAAAGATGCTAATTTAATTTAATCAATAAGCCGTATATAGTAGTATATATTAGCTAATTTAAGAAACCCTTAGATGAAAACTTTAAAAACTTTATTTGCATTCCTAATAAAATTTATATATTCTATGTTCTTTTCTTCTTTCTATGTTTTTCCATCATTATATCATTAAAGTCCTTGAGTAGTTGATTAAAAAATACTATACTAATTCCTTCCATATTGCGTACAGAGTTTCTTCTTACAGTTGCACCAAAAGGTCTCCAATTTAGGAAATGTTTTTACAATTAAAAAGTTTTTCGATGGACAACAAAATTTTACTAAAAATTGAAAATCAAAATTGTTATATAAGAAAAATTGTTGATAAAACTACATACATATATGCAGTCGGACATTCTCTATAAGTAATCTTAGATTGTTCTGTAAAAGAAAAGTAAAGAAAAAAAAATCACACAAACTCCTGAATTTCAAACAATCAGAATGCGAGATAAACCACATCCCCAATTGTAAAATTCCAATCGTACCAAACTATTTAAATAAGCATATTTAATTAAAATTTGTGCCTTTGCGGGTGCGACGATGTGTACGAAGCAAAACATTTCTTCGAGTATGAGCGCCATTAGCTGTTAACATGTCTCATTAGCGCACTTTTACGCTATGGTCTTGAGCTATTCTTGGATCCGTTCACTTCTTAGGAAACCTTAAGAGCGATATAACAATTTTCAACAGAAATGTTCCGTTTTTGAACGAACGAAATATTGTCTGTGATGAAAAAATATCCTGCCTTGTATATCGGAGAACCTAAACGTACCAACCCAAAACACGCGTTTGAAAGTGGCGCGGCGGCATTTTCTCACAGGTCCGTTATCATTATAGTACTTTGGAGACCTGTTAATTTCATCTCTGAAAACATAAAAACCTCGCAGCTAATCCGACAAAGTGTCCAGATCTTAAAAACCTCAATATTCTTTATTGTTATTACTCTAACCGCGTTGAAAATACCTGTTAGCATTCTTCTGTATCTGGGCGGCCTTTTTGTGCCCTTATAGGTTGCCGACCGAAAACTACTTTTATACGGTGGCACCAAATATAGTGTGCATACAAATCAAATGGTTCAACATTTGAGCGTATATTTTGACATATTAACCGTGTGTGCAATAAATTAAAATCTCATTATCTAAATTCGACAGTAATAATAATAGATCCAACAATATAACGCAATTAGCTATTATCGCTTTGTTATATACAATACGTCAAAATATTGGGAAAATAGCTGTTTCGCTGTTCACAGTGGTTTGTATATATCGGCTTCAGGTTTTAGTCAATGCAATTTTTGTTGTAACCTCTTGGGATATGTCACATCTTTTACTCCATACAAAGTTTATTACATTTTTTAAATCCATTTCACTAAAGGGTCTTAATAAAATGAATGTATAAATAATAGAAATACGTACCAAAGTAGTCACGATACCCTTACAAATTGCTAGGAAAACAATTGAGTATAGATTCAAGTTCCATTTAATTTAACAAATCTTCGGTGGCGTTTTTGAATTTGACTGAAGCCAAGAAACACAAAATTTTTAAAATTTGTAAATAATACTACAGTAGTCTGTGGAAGTTTCTTAAAAAAAACATATCATGATAAACAACATATGATATTGTGTGGGCCACTATATAAAATAGCGGCATCTTTTAATGAAGGGCCTTATTTAGTGGCACCAGAACACAAAAGAAAATCTCTCTTTTTCTCTTGTCTACCTGTCTAAAATAAACGTGGAAGATGCATTCTTGCGCATGTCCCGTGTAATAACGCGTTAAATACATCTGGGTAAATCTCTAAACTTGGGATACTTGTGCGAAACGTGTATGAATAGATTTATTTTCCACCTTGTGAAATACTTTTATCCTATAAAATTTTGCTTTGCTTAAACTTTCTTTCATTTCCTTGTCCACTAGTATTTAGCAAATGCTACGGAAACAGTGCTTGTATGATATTGCAACAGTCAGGAACAAATGCAGAACCGTCAGAAATGGCAATCGTCAAAATAGCATCAAATCAAATCAGCATCGAATTTACTGAAAACTTTCGATCGTTCCTAAGCCGTCACTGAAGTACCAGAAAGTGGCTCGCGACATTGTTGAATAATGCTGACATTTTAGAGTGACACTTTGCGAATGCCTGGACAGTGCATAATTGACTATTTTAAAGTAGGGAGTAGAAAATATTACATTTTGCAACAAGTTTGATAAACGTCACTTTAGAGGAGTAAGTAGGTTTAGCAAGAGCGTAGCGAGTGTTTAATGAACAAATGATTCAACGTCAACGTGTTGTACACTATACTTTTTCTACAGTCATTAATTTTTGGGTACATTTTGGCAAAACATTATCAATATAATCATACATTTACTGAGTGACGTGCGACGCGACCATCAGAATGAACGACAAATATCAACATACTAGCGGTGGTTAAAATCTGCCGAAAACATTTGATCGCCCCCAACACTAAATTAGTTTGTAAGTAGTGGTAGAAATTCAACAGATTAGTGATTCGAATATTTTATTCGTAAAAAGAGGAACTGTTGGGAAAAATTACCTAGACTTATTAAATTTAAAGACTTGAGGTGAAAAGCAGCTCCCGTCGTAAAAATGAATAATGTTTTTAGTATTACGCCTTAACGTGTTTATTTCGATACATGAATACCACTAGTAAATGTGTGTGGCCAGGATCGTAAACGGAAAGTTGTAATCACCGCCGTTTTCCCCACACCATCTACACTGAACTTTCCTTTCAGAATATTTTGCCCCCGATGTTGATAAGTTCAAAGACATGCGAGATGTTTTCCCGATACGTGCGCCTCGAATACTGATCAACTTGACTGAATGAATTAAATTTAATTTAAAGGCAATTTTAATTTTGTTAATTTTGGCAACTCTTACATGTACCATTGGGTCATTCCGATGTAGAAATCAAATAAGATAATAAAAGGGTTTATTCTCTACCTGGTAAATACAAAATTAATATAAGGATTAACAACGAAAATGAAGACAGAAAATTATGAGTAATGAGCAATTAGAGACTAAAACTAAACCACAAACTACAATGATCTACATAAAATTTAATAGTTTCCGTAAAAAAACCGTAAGGAAGGAGGTGAGCAGAACAGCGCGTTCCATCCCACCTCGGTTAATTAATTTTTACTACAGAAATCGGGGGCATCGTTATCATTTGTTGATAACAGAATAGGAAATTTTTACGTTGTGTTATATTTAACAAACGCATAGAGATTGTCTCCGATTTAGAGAGTAAACACTATATTAATTTCTATCCTCTTTTCATTGGATTTTACAATTGTGCAGATAGGACTTCGTATATGCAATTGTTGGAATAAAAGTGACTGTCTTTGCTACTATAAAATTAAACGGTCCTTGTAAAGCATATGTACCTGGGTCAACAGGCGATTATTATTTCATAAAAAAAAACTTTGTGGATTTAAGGATTTTCGACGGGAATTTTATTTTTTTTTTTATCGTCATTCAGAATGAATTTCGACATTTTACATTACTAACCAAATGACAATGGTGCCCCAATCAGATGTAAATATGAATGTCCAGGTGAAAAATGGCACGATTCCGGTCATAAGCATTATTCGTAGGTTGCAGAAATAATTTTAAATGCTATTATGAATGAACGAACCGCTAAAACGCGAGATTGTTGAACTCTTTATGTTTTGGTAATAAAGTTTAATCATTATTCCGCTATAAAACCCATAAACTATTAAGAGCGTTGTAAATTTATTTGATTGGATTATTTGTGATGTTACCAACAGACAATTATAAACTAATTTAAATTATAATACGGCGTTTGCTTGACTGACGAAACCCTTTCAACAGCAGTTTAGAGGCTTTGCTCACTTTTGACCTAGGTAAATCCAAATCATTTTTATTAATGTTTTAGCCTTTAAAACTGGCTTTACACTCTTTCAATCTGGATGTTGTCTAGTGTGAAAACATTCAAAATGATCCACAAAATGTGTTAACGGAAACTTAAAATTATTGTTTAACACAAATCAGATGTGTTTTATTTTTCAAAATTGTAGGAAGAACAAAAAGGAGAAGAAACATAAGAGATTTTTCAAAGAAACTTCCATAGGGTACTGTAATACGATTTACGAATTTTCTGGAGTCCTCCTGCGACGATTGTTTATAAATCAAACTTGCTGACGTTTCACCAATCATCCTGTTGGCTTCTTCAGAGCTAAATTGAAACTGGCTCGCACTTTAAGAAACGATTCCTTCAGTGATTTCAAGACGAAAAATTCATAGAATCATAGGTCCAAGAATGCATATTTTTCAAGATATTCTTAAAGAAAAAAATGGCACGTCACTCCTTTTTCTGAAAACCAAAAATCCCCATTCAATTTGGAGCAAATTTGGTGCATGAACTTGCTTTCATACGACGCACGGTTTCGCTTAAAAAAATAAAAACCTTTTAAATGCATCTGCTATAAACCAAATCGCAATTTTGCAATTTTAATTTTTATGTAAAATCCGCTCTATTTGAAAGTTGGCACGTGTAATGGTATGACTAGTGCCCATAAAAAGAAATAAGTATAATTTGTGATAATCTAGTGATTCTTTTTTCACGGTCATGTCTTTTTTATCTCCCGTACTTGTTTTGCGACGACACCTATGATATCCGCGGTCCATTTTAGCTTTTTTTATTTATTGAAACTTGCTATGGCATCATCATTTTTAAATGTATTTTTTTTTATTCTCTCTCTCTCTTGAGGATTTCGAACGACAACAGTCCTCTATTACAACGATTTTGGCCAATGTTGAAGACGGGAGGCTAGACGAGCACAACGCCATTAGGAAAAGGTTCGATGACGACTATTATGAAATTCAAGCAATTTATTCTGAATTATTCGATAATACGCAGTGTAATACTCGTCAAATTAAACCTGATCCGTCTCCTAGTCATGCACATTTGCCAAAACTGGAAATAGGGAAGTTCGAAGGAAACTTCAATAATTGGAAAACATTTATTGACCTATTTAACTCCATGATTTACACTAGTAGTCAGTTGACTAATTCCGAAAAATTTTCCTACTTAATTAGTTGCTTTCAAGGTCCTCCGCTTGCTCTCGTCAAATGTACACCTTTGACCGACGCTAACTACTCCATCGCGTACGAATCGTTAGTTCGAAGATATAACAACACGCGGCTCATCTCAATAAGGCATTGGCGGGCAATAGAAAAGTCAAAAAGACTAACCAACGAAAACGATGTAGACAGCTTCAGATCTCTTATCGATTGCTTTTCGGAACATCTAGCTGCCTTGCAAAACTTAGGATACCCTGTAAAACAATGGGACTTTATATTGTTTTACCAATTATTTGATCGTCTTGATCCCAATACGGCTACACGATTCGAACGTGAATGCGGTAATGCCTTAGAGCTTCCCACGAACGTTTGAAAAAGTTTCACCATTCTCGAAGAATTCCTAAGAAAACAATGTCTCGCTTTAGATGCAGTATTCTATGCTAACCAAGCCAAGGGAAAAACCGGCCCTCAAAATTTCCCAAGTACCTTTAAAACGAAACCAGATTAACTGTCTCGGAATTAAACATAATTTTACCCAATGCTCCTCTCGAACGAAATGTAAAAAGTCTCAGAAGGCTCACCACTCTCTTTTGCATTTCGAAAAAAATCCAGAATATCAACAAACTTCAAATTCTCCCGAACTCACAACAGAACCTCAATAATCAACCTTCTACTTCTGTAGTGTTTACGAATTTGATTCCTATTAAGCACACCGTCCTCTTATTTACGGCTGAAGTCGATATTCAAGACGCGTTTGATGGTTACCAAAGGGATAGAGTTCTTCTCGATAGTGCAAGTCAGGCAAATTTTATAACCAATAAAGTCCGCAATAAGTTGGGTCTCACTCTTTCATCCCTATCATTGCCGATAAAAGGGCTAGGAGAAATGACTTCACACGCGTCTAATTCTGTTGTCTGCACTATGAGGCCTAAAACTTCAAAAAATCCTTCCTTCACGCTTGACTTTGGTGTTTTATCCAAAATATGCGAGGATATGCCTAGCTCTCAAATCTCTGAAGAACTATTTTTCAAATTCTCACATCTTAATCTCGCAGATCCTAAATTTAACATATGCTAATAGGAGCAGACATTTTTGCCCACATTTTAGAAAATGGAAAATTCATAGAATCAGTTAACGATCCCGTGGCCCAAAACACTTGCTTTGGTTTTATCATCTCTGGTCCCGTAAGTAACAATTACGCTAAGTCAATTCATTCACTCCACGTTTCGTGCGATTATTCCTTAGATGCTTCGATAAAAAAAATTTGGGAGCTAGATAACATTTCGTGTGCGTCCAAATTTTCCCCTGAAGAAATAGAGGCCGAAAATTCGTTTGTCGACACGCATACTCGGGATGAAATTGGTCGTTACATAGTTTCTTTACCTTTCCGAGATTCAACCTTTCCTACTTTCAAAAATTCCCGCGAAATCGCAATTCGAAGATTTTATAATCTGGAACGTAGGCTGCTCCGCAACCCTTCACTCCATACGCAATACTCTAATGTCTTATCCGAATACATTCATATGATCCAACCAATCTCCATCAGTATTATCTTCCACACCACAGTGTTCTACGTCCGGAAAGTTCAACCACTCCCTTACGTACGGTGTTCGACGCGTCCGCAAAAGACGCAAATAGCCTCTCGCTAAACGACACTATGGTAAATATTCTTGGGCTTCAATGGTCTCCAGCAATTGACAGTTTCACTTATAAAATTAACCTCCTCGAACAGGCTTGCACTCAAAGAAATTTATTGTCCCAGCTAGCTCGCGTCTTCGGCCCCCTCGGTTTTTTAACACCTGTCACCGTCTATATAAAACTCATTATTCAAAAACTCTGGTCTCTGGGTCTCGAATGGGATCACCCTGCTCCCCAAGAAATCGTCACAAAGCGGTCACAGTATAAAACAGAACTTCATCACCTCTCTTCTTTGTCGATACCGCGGCGAATGTCCGTAGCAAACATAACGTCATACCAAATGCATGGTTTTTGTGATTCATCTGAAAAGGCTTACGCCGCCGTCGTATATTTCCGCACGCAGACGACAAATTCCACAGTCAAGGTGCACTTTGTATGTTCAAAATCTAGAATAGCCCTTTGAAGAAAATCTCTATACCGCGCCTGGAACTTTGCGCTGCTGTGTTATTAGCTGACTTATTGCATTACATATTAGATAGTTAACATACTCCTCGCTAGGGTTTGAACAAAAATATCCCATTCTTTTAAAGGGTTCACATAGACTCACTACCCTACTAATTCTATACACCCATAATAAATATTTACACCCCGGATTGCAAACTACGCAGTATCTGCTAACTCAGAATTATTTGATAACATTTCCAAAACGCACCATACGAAAAGTGTTATCCTCCTGGTACCGATGCTTTCGCGACAAACCTCTCTCGTCTCAACCCTTAATGGGAGATTTACCGACAACTAGGTTAAATCAGATCAAACCTTTTTCCAAGGTAGGTATCGACTTCGGAGGCCCTTTTCGTATCACCCTGGGGAAGACTCGAAGCGTCAAAACTCTAAAATCTTACATTTGGCTTTTTGTCTGCATGGCTACCAAAGCTATCCATCTGGAGTTAGCCACAGAACTTTCTACTGATGCATTTCTCGGCGCCCTCCGCCGATTTTTATCATCGATTTATCGATTTTTATAACTTCGTCGGCGCGTCGAAACAAATTTCAGACACTTGGAAATCGATTTGCAGCCAAGAAAACATTAAGTGGCATTTTAACCCCCCAGCTGCTCCTAATTTCGGTGGTATTTTGGAGGCAGGTATTAAATCTGTCAAGGCTCACCTGGTGTGACTAGCGGGGGACCAAATTCTCACATATGAAGAATTCTATACAGTGCTTGTGCCCATAGAAAGTGTTCTTAATTCGCGCCCATTATGCCCAATAAGCTTGATCCTAACGATCTCAATGTGTTAACCCCCGGACATTGTCTTAATCTCAAACCTTTAAACGCGTTTCCTGAACCTAATCTGTCAGATATTAAATTAAATACACTTTCTCGGTGACAGTTAATGAAGCGCTTGCACCAAGATTTCTGGCGTCGCTGGCATACGGAGTACTTACATACTTTAATGCAAAGAAGTAAGTGGTACGATCCGGCGGTTCCAATCCAAAACAATACTCTTTTCCTGGTTAAAGAAGAACTTTTACCCCCACTTAAGTGGAAGCTAGGATGTATAATCCAAACACACCCCGGTCGCGATGGTGTGGTTAGGGTTATAACCATTAAAACCGCAACAGGTGCCATAAAAAGACCTGTGTCAAAGGTTTGTCCTTTGCCGCAGTGTTAAACCCTTTTTCTCGTCTCTTCTTTTTTCTCTTTTTTTTTAATTACGTTAATTTAGTTCTTAGTGTATATATTAATTTCAAACGTGGTGCTAAAATGTACCATTTTGGTGGGCGGTATGTATCGTCCCGATAAGGGATTTATGGGTTATGCAAACTCTTTTTTAAAATTACTATACATAATATTTCACGGTTTTTTCGCGCTCAAAATAATGACGACTCTTTTTCCTTGCGGCCGAAGACAAAGGTCAAAACTTTAACGATACAAACGGATTCTTTCTCTGATCGACCGTCGAACCGAACGCATCACGGACAATTCCAAGTGTAAATAAAGCAATTAAAAAAGTGCCGGTACGTGTAAAACCCGCGGGTGCAGAGAACCAGCAACCCCCTTCAAGGGATCAAGGTAGGCCGCACCCTTTCGGAGTCGTCATTATACCGTCGCTCTCGAAACTTTATTAAAGGGAAAATCAAAACATAGCAACCAGTCCAAATACAGTCCAATCAGATTTTCGTACTATATATATATATATGTATATATATATATATATATATATATATATATATATATATATATATATATATATATATATATATATATATATATATATATATATATATATATATATATATATATATATATATATATATATATATATATATATATATATATATATATATATATATATATATATATATATATATATATATATATATATATATATATATTAAAATTATATATATTCAACGAGCGAACGGATGATTGATATCCCGGAATATAGTGTCATCACATTTTTCCATCCGTGAATCAATACGTGAGAATATATATATATATATATATATATATATATATATATATATATATATATATATATATATATATATATATATATATATATATATATATATATATATATATATATATATATATATATATATATATATATATATATATATATATATTTATATATATATATATATATATATATATATATATATATATATATATATATATATATATATATATATATATATATATATATATATATATATATATATATATATATATATATATATATATATACACATCTCAATATAATTAGAGCGTCTTGGACAGGTAACATGCTTTGAGCGTCACCTTCGTATGTCCTTCCCAAAGCCCGCCATATAGCGCCAGTACACTTGAAAAACATTAGGGCGTCACTGGTATACTTTTTTCCATATACTTATTCGTTTTTAAAGCGTCAACAGCGTTGCCGCATTTGTTCTTGCAATAAGTGCCTACATTTTTTAGATATTCTCGACGTTCAACTTGTAACGTATTTATATGAGCTCCAGTTAAAAAATCCCTCCACAGAGTGTTGAAAATGAAATTTAGCAAAACTAAATAATTTTTCAAAGAAAATTCCAGAAACTACAACATCCTATTGGCTTCTTCCTGAAACTGGCTCGTATTTTATTTACTCTATACCTGCTTATAAATTGTTTGAGGGGTGGAGGAATTGAAGGAAGGGTATGAACAAACGTAATTTGGTCTTTGACTGATATAAGAGATTTTTGGACATGTGGTAAATCTAGTTTTGACTCTATATTTCTTAAAAACTTTTGATATGTTATCAGTAATTTTTTGAATGTGAAAGTCCGAAAGCAACCCTACACTTGCCGTTGTTGTCGTTCCTTACAACCAAAACATCCCTGGTCACATATTAAAAGTTAAGAAATATAACGTGAACTCCGGTAAATCGAGTTTAACATTTTTAAATTTTAATTAAAATTTTCATTCTGGAATTGGGACATCCAATTTTTGGAGTCTATTTAGATTTATAAGCATTACTTTTTATAGTTGAATAGCAGCTCACTTTAAAGAACACAACAATCGAAAAGTATAATTTTTAAGAAACACTAAAAACTAGTCAACGAAAAATGGAATGTTTTGTTGGTGCCAATAAGTATTTAGTATAGTTGTTAGTTTTTGGTTTTTAAAATGAACGATTCAGTAATTCGACACGTTTCAGTTATCTCAGGTGGCCCCCAATGAATGCACCAAAAGCCAATCCTAAATTAAACTCGCAAAAATAATGATTTTGAACCAAACGTGCTCTAGGAAAATGTCGCTCACTGAGTGTTAAAGTTTAGTTATCGACAGCAATTTTTAAAATATCGACAAGAAAACTTGGATCCGGAGGTTTTTCGAGAAGGTGAATAAGATCATATTCCAGTTTCTAAGATGATATGTAGAGAACTTTAGTTACAGTTAAGTGGTATAATGACGTTATTTTATCACTCATCTCCACAAAAAATCGGCAACAATGCTGTGTCACTAACTTTTATTATTAATTTGATTTGGGTATATACCAGGTGATACAATTTGCTAACAAATATTTTTATTATCCCTATGGCATATTAATCAGTGGAAGTAAGTTTTTATTCAGTTTCAAAAAGTATCTTTTACTTTAACTTATGCAAGTCAACGCTAATATCAATGTGAATGTGTTCATTTCTTCATTGAAGATTGAAAAAGGGAGAAAAAACTAATAGTGAATTGCGTTTCGGAAGCTGGACCTGCTTGCCGGAAAGCCGAAAGAACGCTCGGTCGTACCGGTCGCGTACTTGCGGATCGTATATTTAAAACATCTGAATTTTAGGCAAAAGTTTTGAGACAATATATTACAATAATTTATCCACACATACAAGTAAAATACCGCTTTCGATTGCTTTTTAGCGCATTAATTACGGACCACCCTAGATGGCAAATTATACTATTTATAAATCATTTTGTAATTGTACTAATTGATTTTTTTAATTTATGTATTATTTTATGATAACTACCATATTTTTGTTCCTTATTAGTTTAAGGGGAATGCTTATAGAAAAAGAATTATAAAGGAATTATGTGGCATTCCGTGGGAATCAAGTGGAATTCAGAGGATTTCCGAAAATTTATCACTCGAAGAAGAATTTTGGTGTACACATAAGGATTTTTAAATATATTTTTCAAAATCTTGAAGTTATACATATGTGTAGCAGAATAGAAAAAATTGTTCCATTTTGTCTGTCATTAGCGCTTGGCCTATTCTGGTTATTATATTTATTCTTGTGATTTCACACATCACACAAACACACACACACACACACACACATTAACTATTGAAACTAGTACTGTTCCACAAAAATATTATTTATTAGAAAAAAAACTAAAGCTAGAGACAAAACAAAATAAAATTTACAATTCCTTCATCAGTGATCTATCCATCTATAAAAGCATTTGCAAACAAAAAAGTTGCGATTTTACTTTAAACTCCTTTTCTTTATATATTCATTTTGAACGAAGGCTTCGATTTTTGGCCAGTCTTTATTGTCGAACAGTCCTGGATATTTTTCTTTCAGTGCTAAACATTCAAACTATTTGGGAGGTTGACATTTTTTTTAAATGTTTGTAAAAGTAATGAATGACTTCCCTTTTTTCTCAATTCTCAAGAAGCAAACTTTGTCCTTTCGCTTGGTGTAATTTATCCGATGTTCCCATGCATTTTTTCCTGTGACGCCAAAGCTGCTTTGAGGCAAAAAAACTTTGTCTATTATTGATATTTTAAAATTGTTTTAATTTTTATTAATTTAAAATTCCGAATATTTCGATTATAGTAGCACTTTCTATATATGATTGGTTACGATCTGAAAGTATCAACAAAAAAAAAGATTTTTATTTATTTATTACAGCAGTTGGGAATATACGTTCTTTGCGTGTAGATCGGTGTTTATTTTATCTTTTAAAAGTACCGTTCATACAAGATGTTCAGAAAAACAATATTTTTGAGCACGGCTAAGATTAGAGTAACACAGCTAAGCAAAGGTGTACTTTTGGAAAATAAATGACAATTTTTGCAGAATTATTTCTAGTATCTGTACAATTTTTTTTTCCAAAATTAACCATATTTTTGTGTATTCTGTATACAATTTTAATACAAACTTTTTGTTTTAGGTGATTTTGGGTGTGCTTGTGCCACCCGCTTTATTTATAAAAGACCAAATAACTTTTCATGTTTTGGGGTTTTTCTACGTTTCTCTATATAACAATTTGTTGTGTTCAAAATATGAAAGCTGCAAAGTACTGCAAGCTAAAAGCAAAAAACGAATAATTCTCTATATTTTTTTCAATATGCGGGTGCCATATGAAAGTGGGAATACGCCATAACTTTTAAAAACTTTTAAAACTTTCAATTTTTCGACAGTATGTAATTTTCAATTTTTGAGTAGCACACCTTATAATTTTTTGAAAGTTACTGTTTACCGAGCCACTCGGTGCTGGAGAAAATTCAATTTTTTTTTTTTTGCTTGACGATAACAAATTCGTCGTAACCGGCACTTTAGAAAATAAGTTCATAGGAAGAAGGAAACTAAAAACGTTTTCACACACACACACACACACACACACACACACACAAATAGTTGTGTACTTACCAGACCATTTACTTAGAAATCGCTCTTGTTCGTTTCTATCGGTGTCTTGTGATTGATATTTAGGAATTTCTAAAATGTCTAAACAATCACTATCAATCTTATTACGAGCAAGTATTATAATTTTGCTACTCCTATTCGTTCTAAAACAATCTAGAAATAGAACAGAAAAATGCCAAAAAATCACGACAATTTGAAAAGTCCCCATACTGGAAGAAAATTATACGTACCTACCACCTATTCGTCTTTAGACTTGACGCTTGCTACACTCAACGCACACCAGAACTGGCCATAATAACCGAAATAATAAAATAAGTTAATAATGACGCTTCATACGCGAATAAGTATATGATTAAAACAGATTTGTATATCTTTTACCCTTAACATTGATGCCAAGATGTGTGACGCTCTAGACGCGAACAAGTATCCATACAATATACTCAATGTAAATATACACATAATCTTCGGTAGCGCCCCGCACGGTCTACGCTAGGAACTAAATTATACTTTTCACGTTTATTCAGTGTTAAATATGGCGTCTTCGGATTATTCGTTCAATCTTCTTTTCATAGTGTAACAGTTGCGTTAGCAATGTTAAAACATCGCTAAAGCTTAGAGCGTTAATATACTGACGCTCCTTGCACACTGACGCTCTAGTGAATGTAATTTCACATAAGGATAGTAAGATAAATATATATATATATATATATATATATATATATATATATATATATATATATATATATATATATATATATATATATATATATATATATATATATATATATATATATATGTATATATATATGTATATATATATGTATATATATATATATGTATATATATATGTATATATATATATATATATATATATATATATATATATATATATATATATATATATATATATATATATATATATATATATATATATATATATATCCTTGTCCGGATTTTGTGCCACTTTTTTTTTGTTTTTGGTTTTTGTTCCTTCAAGTTTCAGTTTCTGGATTCCATATATTCGGAAAACCCCAGAGTTTGGTAGTCAGTATATATATATATATATATATATATATATATATATATATATATATATATATATATATATATATATATATATATATATATATATATATATATATATATATATATATATATATATATGTCAATTCAAAGGATATCGGGTAGCGGTCCGTGGTTGAGAGAAAAAAAAAACAAAGAAATAGAAAGCTCCTTTTTTCTTCAACACTCAATATTTCGTCAATTTATTTGTTGACTTGTTCAGGAGTGAACTAAAATTTAATGAAAACAACAGGTCAAACTATATAACAGACAATTAAAACAATCGTGAGAAATACTTACAAAATTAGAGTCTACCACATAGTTCCTCAAAAACTATACTTTACAGTTAAGGTAAATGAACGAAGCGACATAATGAAACAAACGGATAAACACTTAGTATACAATTCTTAATAATGGTAGGCAAAAGTTGCGCTAACGGGGGTAGCGAAAAAAAAAAAAAACAAAAAAAAAACAATAAAAAAAAAGAAAAAAAAACAATCGATCTAAATAATGACAAAAAAAAAGGCATCAAAATAACCTACTCCGTGGATCAACAGCGCAACGTGAATACGCTACTCGGTGGCCGAACATTACATTATCTGTGGTTTAACTGAAAAATGTTACAGTATATATTGCTTATTTGTTGTGTATCAGACTTGTAATTAATTGAATCTTTGTTTTTGTTAATATGCCACATTTCAAGAAACAATCGGGCTTTATAATTATTGACATATTGCAAAATTTTTGGATTGCTGTAGTCAAATTCATGTCCTGTTTTTATGTAATGCTCAACCACTGCACAAGTATTCTTATGAATACGGCAATCACTTTTGTGCTGTGTTAAATGTTGTTTTAACCACTGTGAGGTCTGTCCAATATAACAGCCTTGACAACCCAAACATGACAATCGATATATGACATTACAGTTATATAGTAGCGGAGTTGGATCTTTCACTCTAGAAAAAAGTTTAGAGACTTTTTCAGTATTATATTTAGCAATTTTTATTTCCTTGAATTCCCTGAAAATATTTATGATAGATTCTGTGAGGTTTTTAATATAAGGTATCTTTCTGTAACACATCCGAGCGTCTGGTTCCTCTGTTGAACCGTCAAATGTGTTGGAATTATAGATTAATCTCTTAAGTATATGTTTTGGATATCCGTTATTGACAAAAACGTTGAAAATTTTTTTCAGGTTATTTTGAACAAAACTGTCATGGCTCAAATGTGTAACTCTGTTTTTTATGCCTATAATTGTGTTATATTTTTGGTTCTGTGGATGAGAGGAATAATAATTAATAAATCTACCTGAGGCAGTTTCTTTCTGGTACCAATCCAAAATAATTTCATTTTTGTTAGTTCTAATAAGCTTGGTATCTAAGAAGGGGACATAGGAGTCTTTTTCATGTTCAATTGTGAATTGTAGGTTGGTGTTGAAAGAATTAAAAATACTCAAGGTTATATCTGTTTGGTCACATGGTACCGCACAAAGAAGATCGTCAACATATTTATAAATAAAAGGTAATTTGAAAGGTAATTTGGGTATAATTTGATCTAGTAAATGGTCCAATACTAGGGTAGCAATTATTGGACTGATGGGAGAACCCATTGGGGTACCAAAAATTTGTTTGTAGAATTTTGAATTGAAACTAAAATACGTGTCATCAAAAATAAATTTTATAAGTTTGAAAAAATTTGTCTTTGTAAGATTAGTGTGTTCTTTTATCTTTTTCCATTCATTATCCAAAATCTGATTTACCAAATCGAGAGGAATATTAGTAAAGAGCGATACGACATCCAATGAAATCAAAACATAATTGTCAGGGAGTACGTAACCGCTGATCATGTTGGCAAAGGTAAATGAATCTTTTACATTATAGTCATTTGTGTTTGTAAACGTAGTTTTAAGGATATTAGCCATAAATCTCGATATGTTGTACGTAACAGAGTTAATCGAGCTTACTATTGGTCTCAGGGGGATATCTGTTTTATGGATCTTAGGCAAACAGTACAACTTTGGAAAGGATGAATTATAGATCGATAGTTGTTTACATTCACTGTCAGAAAGCTCTCTCTTTGTTTTTAATGATTTAATTATCCTATTGTAAGTTAATTGTATCGAAGTAGTAGGGTCGCGGATAAGTCGTGTGTAGGTGGTCGAATCGTTTAATAATTCTATTGTTTTTTGAATATATGTGGTTTTGTCCATAGCAACAGTGCAACCACCCTTGTCCGCTTGCAGTATGTACAAGTCAGGATGTGCATTCAAAAAATGTTTAACTTCTTTAAACATTGTGTAGAAGCGAGAAGAACCATTACTATTATTGTTGTGCATGTAGTTTGTGAATGCATTTGCAACTTTTGCCCTCATAATATCTTTAGAATTGTCCGGTACAACATCAATAATATTTTCTATGTCAGCCAAAAAATTTTGATTTAGAAACTGATTATTATTGGCTGGTACGCTAAATTTGGGACCGAGTGATAAAAAGTCGGATATATTTTTTGGAATTTCAACACTAGAATAATTTTGGAACTATTTTTCATTGTTATAAAGTAATACACTTTGCGTAGATTGACATTTAAGAAGCAAATTGAATTTTTTTATGTTAAACTTTTTTACTTTATTGAAAACCTTCTTGTATATGAGTTCTAATCTACTCTTATAATCTTGTATAATATTGATAGGTATCAAGTTAGTTATAGATTGCTTTATATTCTGGATTGATTTGTTAATTTTCGAAATAATGTTACATGTCATTTTTATCTCAAGGGACAATATTTTAAAACTAATGTCAGATATAAACCTGTCTATCCTGTTTGCTGTCGATATATCATTACCAACAATTAATAGTCCATGTATCTTCTTTCCACTATCTTGAATGTGTCTAGGTGTCAATCTAGATTTTCTGCAACGTAAGAGGAAAATTCTTCTATTATTGTTCCTTGCTAAAACCGATATCCTTTGAATTCAAATAAGTTTAGTACGGTCGATATAAGAAGAAATTCCAACTGTATATATATATATATATATATATATATATATATATATATATATATATATATATATATATATATATATATATAAACATTAGCACAAACAATATTATTTTTCATTCCATTTTGTTTTGCCTCTGCTGGTTGAAAAATAATACGCAAATTGTTCACGGATCTCTGTTTGCTTTTCTCTCAATTCTCTTTACATTTAAAAATTTTCCTAAGGCTTATTGGAAATGGTTTCATTAAATTCTCCGGTGGAGGAAACGGATCGTCACACACAAACAGAAAAGGTATTGTTCTGTATTGTTGTCTTGGAAGTAGTTTTGCAGGATTTGCAGGATCCCACATTCGCATATAAAAATCTATATTTTGAAGATGCAAAATAAAATAGATATTAATGCCATAAAAGCAATACTGAAAGCGCCCTTGTAATTATAATATTCACTTCCACTTTTAAAAGGGGCTTGTAGTGCGACATATTTTCCATCAAAATTCCATAATTAAGGGCAACTGGAATCCACTCCTCGGGTGGTCTTTTGCTTTGACACCCGTCTAATAAATATAATTAACCGTTTCATGTCTTTATACAGGGTATTTTTATTTATATCTAACAGGAAGCCGATTAAAAAAGGACAGCTTTGCCGTATATGGCGAACACGTAGCAAATAAGTTAAGAACATGTAATAAACGTAAATAATAAAATCAATTTCCTTCTCCTTGACGCTGGTATGGAATTGCTCTCTACCAATCACAACAACAGTTGAAACAAAGGTCAACTTATTTGCCATCAGTATATCTAGTATAAGTTCCTCATCGTACCTATCATCATTTCCGTCGCTACATCCATCACAAAGCGTTCTACGTTCTGTGGAGCCGTAGTGACACTCTACTAGCATTTCAAAACCAACAGGGAGATAACTTTGATTTTTTTTTATCTGGATCTGATCCTTAAAAACTTCTATTAGCGCATCGCATACGTCCAAGATTATAGTATCAATTGTATTGTAGTTGTATCCATTCGAGAGAAGTTATTGAACATGTCGAACATGTGTTCTCTGTTAGCGAATGTATGTCTTTGCCACCACTTTCGATTTTTACGGCCTCTTCGCCATAATTTAATTTTTGTTAAATACGTACACGCCAGTACATCATCTTTTTCGTCACTTATTTTGGCCAACGGCAAACACCGATCAAACATTGGAGAAACTAGGTAGGTCGACGTTGACAAACAGTTTGTCGTGTTAAATACAAAAGATGTTTTTTATATAGGACATCTTATATCTATCTCACAGCACCTAACTTTCTTATTTTAAATGGAACACCCTGAATATTATTTAATTTGTGGATTTCTGAGAAAATTTCATGGTAGTTTCAAAGGAACATGCAGGGTTTCCCTATACTTAGTCGCAATAGTTTCTTAGATATTTTGATTAACTAAAGACTTTTTTTTAAGACGAAACACTAAAATTTTCTTTTGAAAATTGATTTATTGCTTACAGGCTGTCCAAAATTTACCAACTAATTACATCATTTTCCAAGAAGCAAAACTCCGTTTTTCAAAGATAGCGTATGTCATTATTAGGTGTGATGCACAATTTAATTATACATTTGACTTATTATGCCTTTGACTATTCTTAATTGTTTTAAAGGTTTTCTTGTTTTTTCGTGTTTACTATGAAAATTCAATGAAACCCAAAAAGTCCTTTCTACTTAACATTGATTTTGAACAAGTTTGGCATATTATTGGCTTTATTTACTTCGAAAGGGTTAAGGAACTCCGGAACTGTAGCTCTTAGATTTTCCACTACAAAGAACTAGGCCCGTATAAAATAGAGATTTGCGGATTATTGAATTTTGTTAAATCCAGTGGTGCAGGTTTATTATCAAAATAATACTATAGTTTGTGAATTGTTTGAACAAACATGTGGTTATATATAATGAATGAAGAAATACAAAAATAAGGTAGACCAAATAATTTAATTTTAATTTCTGATCAAATTTTGAACACCCTGTTTGTACGTCTTTGTATGGCACAAACAAGGCCGATCGATATATAATTGGATTTTGTATCACACCAGACAATATGTACCTTACTGCGTTTAAAATTCGCAGTACAAAAAATACAAATTATAAGTCAAGTATTTTATGTGAAATTTTTATAAGCTGCATCACACGTAAACAAACCAGTTTGCGGAAGAAGTATGTGAGTGATGACGACAAGACGGAAGCGTGTATGATCGAAATACTCAAAATCATTAATTGTTGTTAGAAAGAGTAAAACATAAAAAATTAAAGAATTAGCGAAAATTGGAAAAAATCAAAGATTCGGACATATGTAAGATATTTCTTCATTGATAATGTTCTCCTTTGTCTTCATTTGATTCAGGATACCCGGTACAAGCGGTGTTCTGATTTTGAATTCTGACAAACCTCGGGAACTCCATTGGTGTACACAAAATAAACCTGCAATATAGACACATGAATATCCATATATGTATCTACTAACTACATATGGCAGTAGTGAACTAAAAAAGCAGATCTATACCCGAAGCTAATGAAAACAAAAGTTACGTCTTATCTTTTTTTTAGAAAATCACTACGTGTAAATAAGGCTTAATATTAATATTCGAAAGAGAGGCTATACATCAAACAGAGTATCCCAATAATGTTCATCTTTTTACAAAATTCTACGAGGTTATACGAGTAATTTCCTAGGGAAACTTTTAAAAAGGACACTCAACGCGAATCACATTGTACAAGTAAAATAAGACATTTAAGTAAATATATTGTGCCTCTATATGCTTTTGCCACTAAAAAAATTTTACTTTCCGTCGCCGTCAGATAAAAACGTATCGATAAACTCACCAACAGTTCTTGTATATGTAGAAACAAAACGATTTCAATTAGCGACAACGCAACCTGTAGATTATAATACTTTGCGCATTAAAATGTTCTTCGGAAAGTCTGTACCGTTCAGCTGTGTATTTTTCTTAACTTACCACCAGTCGGCTTCAGCGACCTTCCAAATCATCATCCAAAGCATTAAAGCGGCTTTAGCTGCGACCTGAACGTCGCGGCTCTTCATTGGCGCCGTCGCTATGGCCACCAAACTCTTCGGACTTGGTGTCGACAGACGATAGTTATGGTTTCAATAGAAAATCACCGTAAATACTAGGTCACACCTTGTCTCAACGTTGCTACTTCCGCGGACCGTTTAAGACTGAAGTTGGAACGTTCGACGGGGGACACAAAAAGCGGGGGCGGTCCCAAACCCCGCCTTTTGGCAGTGTGGTGAGGCTAAGCGCCGCCCGAAAACCACGTGTTGCAGCGTCGTGACGCCGTTATTCTAATCCAAGTAAGTTAGTTAGAGTTAATGCACAAAAGTTTTGATAAAGCACGTGATCAATTCGCATATCTGTCGGGTAAATAGTGACAGAACCAAAATCCTTTGGTTGAATTTTTTTGGTATCAGCTGGGTATATACAACAAGGCGCTCAGTAAGAAAGTTTATAAATATACAAAAACGCTCCCAAATATTGTTAGGCTGTTTTTCTATAATTTGAGTTTATATTTGGATGTTTAAAATAATTAATGAGCCATTTTTGCGTATTGTTATTGTAAATTAAAATTTTTGTAAAGTTAAACCTAAATCAAAAAACAAATTTGCTCCTTGTATAACATGTAATAAATAGGTACATCATAAATTTCCGTTATTGGTCAAAAAATGTCACACGACAAACATTCTATATTTAATTTACCATATACAAAACAATGACATAATGTCTGTGTGGATTATAGATACTTTTCTCCGCCCAACTTGTTTATTAAATCCCTGTTTTTAAATATTTGGTACAGGTTTAACTAATAACAAAAAAATACCTTTGAAAGCTGTTATAAACAAATATGGATCACATTAAACTAATATACATATGTTTTAGAGACTAAAAACAAAACTAAACCGGATAAATTCGACAACACTTTTGCTCCATACCTAATTGGGAAATCGTTAGTACAATAATGAATTTTTCAACGAAACTTCCACAAGCTACTGTAATACCATTTATAAATCTTCTCGATTTCTAATGTATCGGTTGTTGATGAACTGAACTTGCTTTTCATCAGTTAATCATCAGGAGTTACCCTGTATATTCCACAAGAGATTATTTAACAATTTGATTTTGTTTTATTTACCACGATACATTGACTTCGGTTTCATTAATGCTTTTATAAAGACATCTATGCGTTCCCAAATTCATGGAAATTGTAAATGTTCGACGTATATCACACCGAAGCCAACAAATTCCTAACGTTTGGGCGGTGCTTTGATATTTCTCTGATTATTTAACTATGCAAGGGCTTTGTGATGTTTTGTTTGACTTCTTTAAGCTGTTTGCTCATAAAAACGGACAGATGGGATATGTTCGTATTTAGATTCGATTTATTTTTTGTAAAGCGCTATCATGACATCCCGTTTATTTTAAAGTATTTGTAAACAACCCTAATAAATTTCAACTATTAGAACAGAGATTTATTTGTTTGTTGTTGTTTGATTTTATATTCGAGACAATTTTTGCCATAAAACTGGAACTCATTGAAAAAACATAAACCTTTGGAAGTTGGATGCCAAAGCTACTGATGGCAAAAAATTATTGGAATTGACTGTGGTGTGATTGGATTTGATGGGACAGTATGTATTTACATATATGTATATATGTTTATTTAAACTCCAATTTTGTTTATATTGATTGCTTAGAAATGTAGAGGCAACCAACCAACATAAAGAAAAGTCTCGAAATATACTGTACATCAAATGTCCTTAACATTTTGGATTAAGTGAGAGTATCCCGCACAAGCGCATCTATATTTGTAATGGCAATCGAGTGGCTATCCAAGTTCTCGACGCCGGAAAGATGAACTCAGGACTTCTACTTAACGGCCGAGAACATTGAGCAGGCTAGCAATGACAAGGCAGAGTTTTCCGTTGGAATGGCAGACAGCGGGTTGAATAAATGGATTGGAAGGATAGTTCTTTCTGCATTAGTAAATTTGATCGGGATTGAGCCAGTCGAAGATCATCTCTACGCTTCAGAGCTCAAAGTTGACTGTCACGAAAGCTTCCATATCGATATCATGGGGGTAGGGGAATAAAGTTAAAAGTCCATGGATCAAAATACAGTAAATTCTAGTGCTATCTGTAGTTTGTCATCCACAATAATATTTGAGAAGTGAAAAGAATTGTGTACAAGGTGGACAGGTTACTTGCCACCAATGAAAATGTTATCATACAGTGAAACTTATTTTCAATACCTGATAATATAATGCATTAATCACGGAATTATTTATATACTTTTCCACAGTTAAGGAAGCACGTATACTGTATAAAAATAGCCACATGACATAATGAAAAAAAAATCGTAGCTAGTAATAATCAAATAATGACAACTGTTAAAGTGCGAAAGAGATTTTTATACTATTTAGACTAGTAGCACCATCTAACGTCAAATAGTTGATTACTTAAAATTTTGAAAAGGATGATTCAGATCTCAATGAATTTATCTTAAGGAAAGATCAGATTGTTATGGCTTATGAACAATATTGTATGGGCCAAAATCAATTGGAGCTCGATCCAGTGAAAGAAAGGGATAGGGAAGACACAGAAAATCGGTATTTCAGTTTATTGGCAAAAATTTGCAGTTTTAATAAAGGGGTAGTAAATCGCACAATAATGTTTCAATTTCTTCAGGTAGTGATTTAAGTCAAAACATTTCAATAAACATTTACAACACAATCTGAATGATTCGACAATTGTAACCAAATTTATTATTATTCATTTGCCTAAATGTTCGAGGAAATATGTGAATGGTTTTATAGATTTATTTTCTACTATAATTGACAAAAATGAGCAACTATCAAAAGCACAAAAATTAGCGTATTTAAAAACTTCCTTCCAAAAGGAGCCGCCCACGTTAATTAACAATTTATCGTTATCGGATGGAAATTATAATACTGCTATGAAATTACTTAAAGTTTGTTATGACAACAATTTAGTTATAACAAATTCACACTTAATAGGCATTTTTGACATTCCTCAGTTATTAAAAGGAAACGCGTTACAACTAAGAACTTGTTTATCTACCATATGATAACATATAAATTCGTTGCGTCCTTTGAAATTACTCATAGATAGTTGAGCTGTAATTTTTGTTTTTATTGTTACGAAAAAGTTAGACTTTTAGACACAAAAATGGTACGAATTTCAGACAGATTAAAAAACGTTGCGTAGTTTAGAATTGCTATTTCAAACACAAATAAGTATGGGCAGACAAAAAAATTGGGTGTTTGTATTGTAAATTGGACAATCAAATTAAATGTTCAAAATTTCCGACAGTTTCGCTAGAACAAAAGCGCGAATTTTTATTATTATTATTACAAAGAATAAAGTGCAGAGGAAAACCTATTATGCACATTGATATAAATATTTAATTATTGCTGTGAAACAATACACTGTCCAAGCGACGTTTAAATACAGACAAGTTCAGCGCACACACAACATCTGGGGGTAAACTGTTCCAATAATCACAAGTCCTGTTACTTATAAAATGCAGGCAATGTGAAGTCCTGAATTGTTTCTTTCTTATGTTAAATGGATGACCACGTAGGCGTTCATCGTTGCTTAAGACCACAAGGGGCACGTCAGATGGAAATTGGTCATGCGTAAACCTATACATTTGGATGAGGTCCTCTCGCAGCCGACGCTGACTCAATGTTGGCAGACTAAGTATTTTGAGACGGTCATCGTATCGTATGGTGTATGTTTAAGCTGAAGTGGCCAGCGCGTAGCGTTGCACTCTTTTCAGAACATCACAGTCTAGCCATGGGTTCCAGACTGGGGAAGCAAATTCCAGGATGGGGCGAATGTAAGTGGTGAAAAGCCTGCAAGCGATGCGAGGACTAGGATTTTTTAAAGTCTTTTTTAACAAAAATAAAGCGCAGTTTGCTTTCTTTGCAATATTTGATACATGTACAGACCACGCAAGATCATTAGTTACTGTCACACCTAGGTCCATCTGAGAATCGACACTTGACACAAAGTTTCCATTGATATAATAATTCAATTCGGGATTGTTCTTGCCAACATGCAGCACAGAGCACTTTTGAGCATTCAGCGGCAATAGCCAAGTTGAACACCACTTGGAAATAGTATTCAAGTCTCTCTGCAATACGTCCGCATGTGTTGAAGGATTTCCAAATAATTTAGTGTCATCAACATAAGCGCTCACATGAGAATAAATGCTGGAGAGCAAATCCATGGTGTACACTAAGAATAGCACTGGTCCCTGGGGAACACCACTAGGCAGTAAAAAAGCGTTACCAATTCGAACTCTGAACGACCGGTGGCTTAAGAACGCCGCTATTCACTCTAGCAGTTTACTCCCACTCCAACCTTTTCAAGGTTGAATAACAAGCGTCGATGTGGCACTTTGTCGAAGGCTTTGCTGAAGTCGAGGTAAATAATATCCACCGGATTACCTGAGTCAAGAGATGATGTCCAGTGATTCAAGCATGTCAATGTATTTGACATGACAGATCTGCTGGGAACAAAGCCATGCTGCGATGTAGGTATAATATGGCAGTCGATCAAAAACGGTAGCAGCTGATTTACTATAAGGCGTTCAAGAACCTTACATATAATACACACAAGGCTGATAGGGCGGTAATTTGAAACATCGAGCTTATCACCCTTTTTGTAAATCGGTGTTACATTTGCGGATAACCAGTGGGTTGGGAGTGTGGCAGAGTCCAAAGATTTTCTCAAAATAATATAAATAGGCTCTACAAGCACAGGGGCACACGCTTTTAAGATATTACTGGAAATTCCATCAGGTCCGGGAGCAGAATATTCTTTTATCTCAGAAAGAGTTTTCTTCACGTCCTCTTGGTCAAAGTGAATGTCTTCTAATAAATCTGAATTTATAGGACCCTCATAGTGAGACGGTGGATCAGCTGGTTCATCAGCAAAGACACTTGCAAAATATGAAGCAAATTCATTTGAAATGAAGTCCTGGTTGCAGGAGACCTCTCCCCAGGTATCTCTAATGACAGGAAGGGACACCTTAGAGGATACGTATTGTCTGACATAAGAATAAAACCCTTTGGGCCGATTGAGGAGGTTATTTTCGAATGCTCCAAGGATAAACTATTAGAAACTCTTCTGTGCAAAGCATAATCGGAAGCAGAGCCAGAGGCCTTAAATCTACGCCACAGAGCTCTCTTATGTTTTATTTGTTTGAATAGATGTCCAGTTAACCAAGGTTTCTCAGAATTGAACTTCACAAAATGTAGGTTATGTAACAATTATTTTGGCTCAAGACATTCGAGTTTTGATTGTCTTGTGTGCAAAACAAAACACAACATGCTAATTCATTCGGAAAATCCGCAAAATCAAAATGAAACTAATCAATTCCAAAGCGGGACTTCTCAACAAAAGGAAAGGAAAATATTCAGAAGTTTTGCTAGTCACCGCAATTTTAAATATAATTACAAAAGCGGGGACAAAAGTAGAGCACGAGCGTTAATAGACTTTGCAAGTCAAACACTTGTCATAATAAAAGATTTGTTTTCTCGATTAAACATTAACAGTTATACAGAACGTACTTCTATTGGAGGCATTGATAATTCGGTTACACTATCAATGCTTTGGCCAAACTTAAGGTAGAGGCATTAACACAAACATATCGGTCTCATATGACAAATTTCGCCTTTTTGATTAAAATCACTTAGATTTTACCGCATGCAATATTAGACAGACAAGGTATACGTTTAGCAGATCCCGAATACCACAAATCTACACAATTCGATATTTTAATCGGTGCAGATATTTGTTATGAACTAATTTCACCGCAAATAATAATGATAGGAAAAATTTGCCAATTCTACGAGGTTAATCGGGGGTAATGAGCCAACGCAACAAAAGGTTTCACATTTATCGGTTGAAATTTCAGTTGAGATTTATTACCAAGATTTTGATAGTCAAGAGACCTTGTGGACATTTTTTTTAAGAGGCAGTAATAAGGTTAGATAATGATTCTTTTCGTACAAATATGTCTTTTAAATTGAAAAATGAAAATTTCAAATTAGGAGATCCTTTAACTTAAGAACTTTAACTTTAAGAAATAGAATCAGATTACCGAAAAACAAAATTTTACATCAGGGTTGCACTCAGTTCATTAATGAATATATCGAATTGGGACAAGCCAAATATGAAAATTTGGACTTTACAAATAACACAGAGCATGGTTATTTTTTGCCACATCGTTGCGTAAAACGGGAGTTCAATCAAACTAACAAACTAAGTGTAGTATTTGACGGGTCAGCAAAAACCTCAACAGGACGATCGTTAAATGATACTCTGTATAGGGTGGGCCGTTTATCTTGGGATATCTCAGAAACTATAGGGGATGGAGCCAAAAGGTAAATAAAAAAGTTAATTGAGATATTACTAACCTTTAATTTATTTTAATTTTGTATCGCCTTTAATTTGTCGTGGGCGAATATCAACTTTTTTATTTTAAGTGGAACACTTATTATATTGCTTCATTTTGGAATTCTATACATAATTCTAGACATGTTTTGCGTATAATGTCCTATACCTAAGTCTAACCGTTTAATTTTTTATACGAAAAATGACGTTTGCAAGACGCAAAATATCTGCCAGTTTTTTCATTCGGAAGTGTTTATTGTTTCCCTTGAAAAAGTTTTGTTGTAGATAAAGGACTCGAATAACGGATTTTATAAGAAATTTCAATACAGGGTGGGCGAAAATAAAGATTGAAAATGAAATTAAAAAAACTGCCAAAAAACGTTTTTTTTAATGGACACGACCTATTTTTATAATCTTTTCATATTTTGCATTAAAAATTAAGGTCATTTTGTATAATGTTGTATATGCTTAATATTTTTACTTTTTGGAATATGTCCTTTTAAACACAAATAATATGCTGTTGCCATATAGGTTCAGTTAGACTAAGGTGGCTATGACGGTGTTTGAACAAAATAAGTGCTAAAGTGCTGCCACTATGATTTACAATTTCATTTCATAGTTGAGCATAATCTTGCCGATGGGCTTACGAAGATCCAAATGTATGTATGCATTATTTATACTGAATAAGACCGAGGATACGCGATAACGTAGGTGAATATTTTATTAACGAACGACCAATAAAAAATTAATTTCTTACAAAGGTAATAATTATTGTAACAGTTGTTCAATATACTTTGGGCAATACAAGTAGTATAATGTGTTTCTAAATACATAATGGCATTTCTCACATGTTCCCTTTTAAATATCCGTTGACGGTTTGCGTTTTTAAAGTAAATGTTTAAGTGTACCCCATAGAAAAAAATCTAGGGGAGTTAAGTCAGAGCTCCGTGGAGGCCAAGCGTAACTACTATGATCCCCAATCCATTCTCTATAGTGTGTATTTAAATAAGTGCTAATTTTTTGCCTTCTGTGATAAGGAGCGCCATCCTGCTGTCAAATTAAATTTCGTTTTTCAATTTCAAGCACTTCATTATCAACAAATTGATGGATAATATTTAAGAGCTCTAAATGGTCTTGGGAATTTAAATTCTCTTCCACAGAAGTTCTACCAGATCTTGTAACTTCCATACGTTTTTTATTATTCTTATTGCTCCAGTAATGAATATTTTTCCAAATAAAAATTTTAGTCAGCTCTTCAGATAATATTAGCAAATATATTTTCTGAAAAGTGTCTCTCCATAAGATTGTTGCAAAAATCTAACCTAATGTTGTAATCCCGTTGCTCTAATTTCTGCATTGCACAGAATTTATAGGACTTCCAGTGTTTATTTGAAGGAACGTTCGAAGATATCTTCGAAGAACGTTCTTTTGATATCTAAATCTAAAGACGAATTTCAAGTTGAATCTTCAGAGGTCTCTGCAAAATGCAACAAAATAATTAAGTTGCTCTTCATCATTCAAAATTAGACAACATCTATCTTTTTCGTTCTTCAAGGTTTCATATATTCTAAAGTTTTGCTAAATCCTTTTTTTTTGGCGTCTGCTTAAGAGCCAGTCGATATGTAACTTCAATAAACAAATAAACAAATAACAACAATAAACAAATCAATAACGTATCAAAAAATATTTGAATTATGACAGTAATCAACGACAAAACCCGCGTCCAAAGAGACAGCGTTCTAGCACTTGTTTTGTTTACACGCTATCAAAGCCACCTTACACTAACAGCATATTATTTGTGATAGACAAATGTTTAAAAAGAATTATTTGAAAAAGTAAAAGTATTAGGCCTATACAACCTTCTATAAAATTGTCTTAATTTTATATGTTAAATATGACAAGATTAGATTTTTTTTTTTGCATTTTTTTAAATTTCATTTTTAATCTTAATTTTCGCGTATCCTGCATTAATATGTATCGAAATTTCTTATGAAACCCGTTATTCGATTCCTTTGTCTACAACAAAACTTACTCAAGTGAAACATTAAATGCTTCCGAATGAAGAAACTGACAGATATTTTACGTCTTGCAAACGTAATTTTTGCCATAAAAAAGCAGCAGCAAGTAGCAACTCGAGTTCTCAATGTTTTGGCGACCGAAGAAGCTTTACGTTTTCCTCTAGCTTCAAAAGCTGTTAAGTTACGTTATGAATTGATAGCTTTATTAAAACCTGAAGGTTTTAATTTACGCAAATGGTGTTCGAACGATCATAGTCTTTTACCGGGAAAAAATTGGATTAAATTGACTGAAAATAATGTAGCTATCGCAGATATTGAAAAATTGAAAAGGACACATTCAAAGTTACACTTCCTAAATGAAATGTAACTTAAGCTTTTACTAAACGTTTAGTACTTTCGGATTAATATATCCAATAATTATTGTACGTGCAAAAATATTCATGCAGGAATTTGTGGTTGAGAAAACTTGATTTATAAATTTTCTGATATATTAATTTCACGTCGGTCATAGTGCGATAAGCAATTATTCGCAGAAGGTGGTTTAATTTTAACAACATCAAGATTAGCTCCTGTAAAAACGGTGGACTCTCTAGATTGGATTGGTAGAGCTTTGCTTCTTTCACGACTTGTACTTGTATTGGTTAAATTCATCTCCTCCACGTCGGACAACATTCGTTGCTAATCGTATTTCGAAAATTCAAAAGCTTACATCAAATTATGAATGGATCATATAAAATCTCCGGAAAATTCTGCTGATTATATATTGAGGCAAAGAGAAATTAATGGGGATTGTCTCTGTAAACGAATTTAAAATTTCCCTAATGACAATATTAAAACTTATACAGGACGAATCTTAGTCAAGAAATTTTGAAAATTAAAAACGGACATTTATTTATTGATAAATATGACATTTTTCGAGTAAATAATATTAAGAAAACTGATTTAACAATGCAACAAAAATATCCTATAATCTTACCTCATCGAAATTATGTAGGACGTCTACTAATTAAACTAGAACATTTAAAGCTAGCTCATACAAGCCTACAAGCTGTCTTAGGCAATATGGGTCTTAGATAATTCATGGTTTACGAAAAGCTAAATTTGTAATAAAACAATGAGTAATTTGTTACAGATTTAAAGCACAAATATCTAAACAGTTTGTGGGATCATTACTACTTGATCGTATGACAATCGAGCATTCTTAAATGCAGGTTTACTTTTGGTGGTCCAATTTTAATAAGCAACTTTAAAGGCGCCAGCAATCATCTAAATGAAATTTACAAGTTTTTAGGAAAGATGAAAACTTAACTACTGTTCAGAATTTTTTCACACAAAAAAGAAATACAATGGAAATTAATTCCTCCTAGTAGTAGTTTTTAGTAGTCCAGATTGATGAGGTCTAGCGGAAACTGAGGTGAGGTCCAAATAAAAGTAGTTTTAAATTATACACCATTGTGTCCACTTTCAACAGATCCATCAGACTTATCTTATTTTCCACCATCTCGTTTTCTAATTGGTGAAACACTCTCCTCATTTTCAGAAAAGACTAATTCTTCAAAAACATGTGAATGTTTTTGGAAAAAAATATCATTAGAATAAATTCATAATTTGCAAACGCTCTAGAGAACTTAACTGAAGGAATAGTAGTTGTTAAAAATGAAAATCTTTTACCACTTTGCTGGCTCGAATTGTGTCAGTTGGGTGGTTGTACAAAAGGTTTATTTTGAAGACCTATTACAAAACCTTGTGCATTGCCTTTTAGAAATTGAAGGTTACGCTCATTGCGGAGGAGGATGTTAGAGATATTTTTTTATACTTTTTAGACTAACGTCAAATAGTTGATTTAGCGGACCTAACCGTGATCCTAAGCTCAACAAGTAGAGACCCGAGCGGTTCGTAGAACACGCACGCTCTCCAGTTGTATTTTGTTATCCGAAGTTTCTTCCTTTCAAGCTATTAATACTAAGTTCATCAATAGTGTAAAACGTGAAACATTAAATTTATCAGAACTAGCAGCAGTATTTATTTGGAAACAGTCCAATGGTACGATTAGGAATCAAACGCAAACAACTACTTTTTAAGTCGAGTTTCGGGTTAAGCATTTTTCTATGCTTATTATTAATCATTTATATTTTCTGAGCCCAGATTTTAATTAAGTTTCGTGTACAGCATTGCTATTATTTCTTTCATCAAAACAGCACCAAATTCAAACCGAATTAATTACATAGTAATTCTGATAATTATTCAAATGTATTACTATTATTCTTTAACTTTTTTTTTAGATTTTCAAACACTTTCTCTTTCTTCGTGCAAAAATAATAAGGTTGATCAAAAAGGAATCTAAAGGGCATTTCTATACCAAAGAAAAGTTATTCAGAATGATAAAATTCATCGTAATTAATAATATCAAGTAACTTTGCAAAATTCTACGAGGTGGTGAATGAAATTTCGTATGTAGAATTTGGCAATTCTGTAAAAAAGTCTGGATTTCATTTTGCAACTTATAGGAAACTAAAACCGTTGGTAATACAAATGACAATAGGCTATCGATATTTAAATTAAATGACCTGGTTTTTGTCTCAGACTTGCTATACTTTTACGTTTCTCATAAGAAAATTAAGATCTTATTTATATAGTATCCCTAAATCATAATAACAAACAAATAGATCCCAAAATATTTAACATGTTCATGACATTGTAGAACTGGGTCATTAATCATATAGACGAATTCAATCTCTTTGTATAGGCCATCACACTATTCTCGAGCTGGCAGCTCTCTCGCAAAAAATACAATTGAACCACACTAATGTGTTGGTATACTGAAATCATCAACAAACACTATAAAAGTTCAAAATACAAAATACCGATCTGCATGACGATATATTTGTTTGAATTTATAATTTATTTTTATTTACATTTACGCTATGTATTTCATAAACTATAAAATTTTGATTTGTTTTGAAATTAAATTTAGACCTTACGTTTTGGTTTAGAAAAATAATACAACGATTTTTTTTTAGGCAAAATTACAACTTTTTTGAAGTTTAATATTTGTAGCAGGATAAAGTCAAAAACTTAAATTTAAAATAAAAAGGAACAACTTCACTTAGTCAAGAAAATAAAAGTTTAACAAATAACTCTATTTTCGGCAATTGATTAAAAAAATACCTAACTGTTAACGAATGGCATGTAACCTCGGCCAATTTAGATTCTTTTCCTTTTTTTAACCGAAAATTAGAGCTCTGAAAGACAGTGTAGAGAGCTGCCATCGGACAAAAGTAAAAACATTAAGTTAAAATCACGAAAGGACATCTATCCCACGCTATAGGTTGCGTCCCTTGCTCTGGCTACCTGCCGACAGATGTCAGACCACTACTCCTGTTTCTGACTGCATCACGCTTATACTCGTGCCAAATCAAACTCGTGACTAAAATACCCTTTATTAAACTTGTTGCTGTACTATGCACTATTATTACCTACAACACTTTACTTATACAAAATGAGAATTCCTTCTATTACATAATACAAAAGCTTAAATTAACTTACTGTAATATGTCGGTCAACATATGTGACATAAGTTACTTCATTTTCTACACATGTTCGATTGAAGATTAAAAATCGTCATCAAACTTTTTAAAATTTTGCTTTTCTTAATCAATCATTACCGATTTCATTAACTTACTTTGACATATGTCTTTACCAGAGGAATAATCGAAAGCCAAACACCTATAAAAACTGTATTTTAGTAGTATATAATGTAACGAGTGCGGTAAACGACATTAGAGTCACGAGTTTCTTTGACACTAGCGGAGCGAGTGTTTAATGAACAAGTGACTTAAAAAGTTTACCAAATGTGTTGCGTACTATACTTTTCTTCGACAGTTAGTTTTTGGCAACATTTTTTTAAAAACAACACGAATAGATTCACTGACGAGTTTGGGAGCAATCAGTTTTGCGCAATATTACCCACGGCTTGTATTTTGACGTTTGTCAATTCTGACGGTTATGTCAGTGAATGTATCCGTGTTGTTTTGCAAAAATATACCCAATAACTAATGGTCGTAGTAAAAGTATGGTATGCAACACGTTTGGTAAACTTTTTAAGTCGCTAGTTTGCTCAGATGCAGGTTACTACTCTTGTTGGATAATACATTATTGGATCTTCTCTTTCCTTAAATATTCTAAGCAACAAAATGCTTTTTATGAATACGAAGTTCAGATTACCGTTATATCTCACTCACACTTAATTCACAAACTTTGATTTGAGTTAAGGTTGTTTAACGATTATTTGTTTATCCAGTAAGAAAATTTTAAAAGCAACCTAGTTTTATGAATGAGTATGGTAATTACGTCCAAGGGTCATCATTCCTGGAACTCTATAATAATTTTCAGCAATTTCTTTTGGGCGATTTATTTAATAATTTTTTGTTCATTTCTGGGATCAACCGTTTCCTTATTACTCTCTTACCCCGTTGCATATATTGGTACACCTGGTATAAAACATGTTAAACTTGGTAGGAGTAACGGAGTTTTCTTAGTTTCACTTTTTAAAATATTAGATTAAATTACTGATCATCGTCGCTTGGACATACTTGGCGCAGTCGGTAGTTTGTACCCTTGGTAATTGAAATCCGAAAAGTTAAATTCGTGTATGTACGTCGCATCGTGCAGAAAGGTGACACTTACCAGATCAGAAGTGACTTCAACCACTACAGCGCAATCCAATTATGGCAATCCAAAGTTGGCGAACCCTTAGAAGGCTTCTCGTAGGCGGAAAGCAACGGAGGTATTACGGAAGAGGAAAAGAGTTAGTGCAAATATTCCTTTCGTCCCTTTAAGATTCTCCGTTTAAGGCTTTCAATAGGGATAAATTTTAGCTAGACGTATCGGACGTCAATTAGTTAGGGAAACAAAAACACATTTTCCCTCGATAACTTGTTTCTGTCAAATTGTGAATCAGAAACAAGTTGTAAATATTTCAAAACATTTAATATCAGGAAAAATGAACAGAACAAGTAAATTGGAATTTATTCAAATCAAAATTACAAAAACATTGAACCCTATGAAGGTGATAACAATCCCTTAAATAAGTTTATCAACAGATGGGAAAGTCTAATTAATGGTTACGCTTTCGAGAAAAACTGGTGGGCAGAGCCGCAGCCTTAGTAGGGAATCGCATTGAAATTGGTGATTGGAAAACGTTGAAATTTGCATTGACTCAACGTTTTTCGGAACGCCGAGATCTGAATTGCTCATTTTAAGAATTAGTAAGGACTAGGCCCAATAAAAACGAGCACTTAATAAATTTTGGAAGTAGACTTCAATTGTTAAGGAGCGATATTGCACAGTGTATAAGTAACGACTCTAAATATTCGCCAGAAGAAAAGCTTTCATACATTAAACATTATGATCAAACATACTTTTACAGCAGGGTACACTGGCGCCTTACAAAGTAACATGCATTTGAAAACACCCAAAAAAATGATTTCGAAAATTTTGAAATTGTTACCGCTTAGTAATAATGCGTTTGTAATACCCGCTCAGTTATCAAACCTACAATTTGGTAACTCAACATAATTTGGCAACCCAATACAATTCGGTCACCAATAGTTAAATCAAAATTACACGACAAAGTCTTTCTAACTGTTCCAATGGACGTAAGACCCAGCCAATTCAAAAACAATTTACCAACAGTCAAATTTTCGGCAAACCAACAAATGTATCAAGTTCGGACAAATTAACCCACATCGATTTTCCCAAATCTGAACCTGACATAACGTCTAGGATACCTTCTATGAGACGAGACCAAAATCAAAACCGAACCCACTGCTTTGGATTGAGCCCAAAAGAGCGAAGTAAATTTATCTTCGAATGATGTGACAGACTTCGTCGACCAATACATCCAAGACTACGCGGATAATTCAGGTTTTAATGACCCGCGAGTTACGTGTGTTGGTCAGAGAAACACTTTATTAAAAAACTTTAATTTGTTTAAAGAATTTTATTGACGTTAAAAACGGGAACAGTTTATAACAACAAAAGCGAGTTGACTGCCTGAAGTTAAGAACACAACTAACTAAACCTTTCGTCTCAAAATTATCTTAACGTTAAGTTGCATACAATTACATGAACGGGATTAAGCGATATATAAATGCATACGATGCATGCGATTAAATTATACTAGGGTAAGCAGTTTATTGGCATGTAACTCCTCCCCTCATAAGTGTGAGCAACTCTGCTGAAGGGGGTGAACCATGTCCATCAGGTATTCTTCACCTTCGTGTGATCCTTCTTTTTAAATAACCTAACTAACATAACAGCAAAATACAATTATTAATACATAAAAGATTATTGTCCAGATGCTGATCTCTTATTTTAATAGGGTTGGTTAACTCTTTGATCTCTTGAGTCTGTAACCTAAGGGTGGCTCGAATCGTAGTGCAGTTGAATATCGTCTAAGATGAGTGATTCAATCTTTCCATTTTTAGGGCTGTAAAGTTTATCGACGGGAGTTCAATATTTTTATGTCGTATCTCTAACTTTATTTGGCACTCTCGCACCAATTCCAGTAAATACGGACCTTCTAGGGGAATACTTTCTTGTTCCTTGCCCCACGTTTGAACGCTAACGCACGTTTTTTTTTCGGAGACACTATTAGAAATTTATTGTTCTACAGTTCTTGGATCTTGCACTCCGACATTAACACTGGGAAAAGTTTACAGTTCGACACATTTTGTTTGAATTGGAGAAGCTGAACTTATAACTTATCAATCTGTGTTGGATTGCCATTATTACAAATAAATTCTTCTTCGCTAATTTTTTTACAGGATATGTTCGTTAAGATGTATTTATTTTCACTTATCCCTAGGAATCGGGCCAGAGGAAGGATTGATTTGTAGGAATCTGTTTTAATAGGCAAGGGGATTAATTGGAAGTAATCGTAGTTTTCGTTTTCTCTTGATGGGATTTCAATAAAAGTTACTTTATTTAGTTTTGAATAGCCCTTTATATTAGTTATTTTTTCAAAAAGAAAAATATTCTCAAGTTGAGATTCAAATGGCAATTTATTATTTTGACTTAAAGTCTTTTCGATTGTTTTCATTTCATCTATCAAGTTTCAATTAAAGCATTATGCAATGTGCCTAGTTTAAAGAATGTTATTGATGTTTCTAAATTTCCATAATTTGCAGAATAGTTTGAAATTGAGTCACAACTTGCGAAATTACTATTTCTATAATCAAAAGGTTAAAAGTATCAATATTATGGATATTTGTTTTCTTAATACTATTACTACTATACTATTAGTAATAACTTACTTTCTAGCATAATTTGATTATGTGCCAATGAACTATTTGTTTTGTTAAATCTATTACTGAGTTATATAGGATAGAAATCTGATTGATAATTAAAGATTTAATTTTATTTTGATTAGATGACCGTTTCAATAGCTTTATCATAACGTTCGGCAGCGTCGTTATCTAGGTTGATCTAGCTGCCAGTTTAATAATAGAGCCTAGACCATTTATAATTCCACGTTTTCCTCTACGTTGTGCTATAGAATATTGAGGATTTATTTGTGAGATTCCAAGTTTGATTTTATTTTCTAATATAGTTATTAAATGATACGAATTATAAAATTCTGCTTTAAAGTCAGCACTATTATTATGCTTTTCAAAAGCTTCTCTTAATTTTTTCGCTGAGTTAGATATATCATGATATTCTTTAATTAGATTTGTTATATCGAAAATTTGAACAAATGTCCAGTGGTCAATTTAGTTTTGTGCATTACCTAGTTTAAAGGGGAATAATCCTGGATTATTCTCAATCTTATGAAATTTTGGGTATCTTTGTTCTGCCATCAATCCGCAGTAGAAAAGGAGGAATCTGTAACAGAAACAGGTTTCCTTAGTTCCTTTATATGTATTATTCCGTTTTATTTTTATTACTTTTTAGTTTGACTTTATTATTAGGTAGAATTTCGACAATTTCGAAAGGTCCTTAAATTTATTTTCTTTTTTATTTCTTCTATTGTTACTGTTATAAACATTTTGCCCTATTTTAAACTGGAATTGTTTTGGTCCTTTATTATTGTGACGTTCTAAAACTTATTCTTTTTGTCCTTCTTGATTTTCGGTAACCTTTTGGTATAAAGATTGCAGTTTAGTTTAATGATTATTAACGTATTCAGAAAAGACGTACTATTTAGTAATCCTTGGGGGTCCCGAGATGCTGTATGCCCTAATATTAGTTCATAATTCGTAAATTTAGTTGCTGAATGCTATTATAAGCGACTATAGCGTATTCCACAAGATTTGTTTCGTTTTTAAATCTATTTTTTAACAACCTTAAATGTTCTAATAGTGTAGAATGGAAACGTTGTATTGGTGAGTTGCTTTCGTGATGACCAGGGGTAGTAAAGTGAATGTATATTTTATGAATTTTTAGGAGTTCTTTTACTGTTTCGTTATTGAATTCGGTACCATTATCAGCTATAATTTTTTCTGGTATTCCGTAGAATGTGAAATAGTGCATTAAAGAGTTACAAATTTCAATTGCATTTTTGCTAGTAATTTTAAATGCTTGAACTAATTTAGAAAATGTATCAATTATTGTTAAGTAATTCTGACCGTTGAATTTAAAAACGTCTATGTGCAAAATTTGAAATGGTTTACTCGGGATTTCGGTTAAAGTCAATGGACTGTAAGATTTGTCTGGAGCGTATTTTGCCACCTGACATATTTCGCATGCATCAATATAATTATCAATATCATGTTTCATTCCTGGCCAATAATAATTTCTTTTTAAATGCTCAATGGTTTCTATAATACCTCTATGATTTGTTTTTCCCTCTTGATGAAATTTGATTAGCATTGTCTGCTCTTCTTTTTCTCCAACCGTATTTATTAATTTTGTACATTTAATGGGTTCTAGTCCTTTTTTATAAAAATGATTACGATACACATTATTAAACTCACTATACTGGGAGTCGTCGTGAAAGTAAATATAAAATTTAGTTCCTAGAGACGTGTGCTTTTTCAATAAATCTAGAATAAAGGTTTCATTATGTTTTGGAATTTTTACTTCTAGAATTTTAAGTTTTTGGAAATCGTTTTGATTTATTATTAATTCGGATTCCTTTATTTGCTACTTCCTGATTACTGTCAGAATGTACAGTGTCTATTAGTTCGACAGGGGTTTGATTTTCGATATTTAAATTTTGTTGGCTTGTACTGGGCGTTATCGGGTTGTCGTTTATAACATTTTCGGATAAGTGTCGTAAATAGTCAGCTATGTGCTCGTTTATATTCCCAGGTTCATTCAATATAATTTCACTTTCAAGGGCGTTAACCTGAATTTGCGATAGGGCGTTGGCGTTCGCGTTCAATTTTCCTGGTTTATAGATTACTTCATAATCAAATTCTTGGAGACGAAGTCGCCAGCGTACTAACTTGTTATTCGGTTCTTTTAAATTAAAAAGCCATGACAATGGTCGGTGGTCTGCATAGATTTAAAAAATTTTTCCGTACAAGTATGGCCTAAAATATTTGCAGGCCCACCCTATTGCTAGCAGTTCCTTCTCGGTTGCAGAATACTTTGTTTCACTATTATTTTATGTTCGAGAAACATAAGCTATAGGTTTATCATTAGGAAAATCTCCTTGGGAGAGCACTGCAATAATGGCAAAGTTACTAGCGTCGGTAGTTAAGTTGAATGGTTTTTCGAAGCTAGGATATTGGAGAATAGGCGAGTTCATTAACATATCTTTACAGGTTTCGAAAGATTGTATAAATTCAGACGAATGAATCACTTTCGCTTCTTTTTTAAGACAAAGAGTAAGGGGGTTTAGTTAATTTTGCAAAGTTTCTAATAAAGCGTCTATAATAACCACTTTTAATTTCTTTATGAGTAGTGGGTATTGGAAAGTTCTTAATTGCGTGTATTTTATCTGGGCTTGGTTTAACACCATTAGGCGTGATAACATGTCCTAAGTACTGAACTTCCTTCCTAAGGAATTCCGGTTTATCAAGTTGTACCTTTAGATTAGCTTCTCTTAAACGATTAAAAATTTGTCTAAGTCTTAGAATATGTTCTTCGAGCGATACTGAGAATATATATTGTCAAGATAGACCGAACAAATTTCGTTATGCAAACTTCTAAGGATATTGTCCATGACCCTTTGAAAGCTGGCTGGTGCTCCTTTCAAATCAAAAGGCATTCTTTTAAAATGAAAATGTCCGTGAGGTGTGGCAAATCCGGTGTTAGAAACGTCATTGGGGTCTACCTCGATCTGGTGGAAGTCAGAGGCTAAATTCAAAGTGGTGGAGTAATTTGACTGGGTAACGATCATCGATTGTTCTCTCATTTAATTTACGGGAGTCAAAATAAGAGGAATTTCTGCGCAATCAAAAAATGTGTCGATATTCTAAGCATAATTTTCTAATTGCATTTTTTTCTTCCTAATTGCGGTGACTTAATCTAAGGTTTTTTAATTTTTTTTTCAAAATCTTATCTTGGGAAGTGCTTAAACAATTTTCTTCAATCTCCATTTTATCAATAAAGTTTGTCTCTGCTATATTAAGATTTTCGATTTCTAATGGACCATTAAAGTTTATTTTCACAGGGTTTTCATTAGAATTAGTAGCAATAGTCAATGCAAAGTTATTTTCAATATTTACTAGAGCTCGGAATATTTCTACTTTGCTACCTAAGTTAGTATAGTCCAAAATCCCTAAATCAGAGGGACTTTTATTACTTTTTAGGATCTACCGGGTACAGTTACTGAATTTGAGAAATTTTGAAACGGTTCTGACCTATTATTTTGTATAGGCTCTTGTGTGTTTTCGAAAATCATTAGTATTTCAGTTTTTGTGGTTCTTAACACTTTTTTGTTAAAGTCGATACTTGTGTTTATTTGTTTTAAAAGGTCGGCACTTAATAAACCGTCGTTTTTTTCAGAAAATTTAAAAAGATAAAGTTTTATAATTTCATTTGTTTTAAATATTTTAAATACTGGAATTTGTAACTCCATGTTGAGAAATTGCGTGGGCAGTTTTGATAAAAAAGTTTTCGAGAGCAATGTTCGATTTAAAATATTTTTCTGCATTTTGCGGATTTATTAACGATCTAGAACTACCTGTATCTATTAAAAAATATGAGTTAATTTCTGGCATATAAATATAGGGTAAATCAAGTCTGTGGTGGTTTATATCAATCACGTTTATTGATTGGTATTGACCTGTTAGGTATTGTTGTTGATAGAAGCATCCATTTGAAAATTTTGGTCATATGATTTGAGATTATCGGGTTGGTAGTCGTAGTACTCGTATGGGTTAGCAGGATAATCCATATAGTTTGGGTCAAAATGGATTTCATGTAGATTAGCAGTATATTCTACTGTATTTTCGTAATTTTCAAATTGTTGGATTGTGTTTCCTTGTTGAGGGGGATAATTCAATTCTGATGTTGATTGATTAGGAATATTACCACTACATTTCACGGATTGTGCGAATTACTCTTGAGCTACACAATTAGGTTTCGGAAACATACGTGTATTTCCTGAGCTCCTATCCATAAGTTCTGGATGATTATTTTTTGGAATATTTTGGTTTCTAGCGGTTTGATTTCTTAACATTGCACTTGCACGCTGATTAGCCAAAATCGGATGTTGTTGATTAGGAAGTCTATTGTATAGTTCAAGTAATGGGTCTTGGTTGATTCTGTGGCGGAGCTTGGAATGGTCTAAACATTGGTTTATAGTTAAATTGCTATTATGACCTGTTTTAAAATATACGAAATTTTCTTCTTCACTTACATAGGCCAATGCTTGTTCTAAACTACCGGGATTCTTTAAACGAGTTACTAGTTGCAGATGGTATGGTAATTCATTAATATAAGTTTTTAATGCAAAATTGTCATAATGTTTAATTTTAATATTTCGTTCATTTGATTCTTGAATTTCTGAACTCAATTTAGAAAACAAAATGCTTCTAGTATCCTGGATTCGCATGCCGAATTGGAGAGGTGTTTCAGATTTTAGCGGTTCATACTAATTCAATCTTGAATCAAACAATCAATACTTCTCTGATCACTAAATGTGTGAGTTAAAACGTTTTTAATTAATTGTCAAGAATTTAGTTCACTTAGGCTACAAATCAAATCAGCGGCTCTATTACATAATTTACTTCTAATTGCATCGAGAATTATTATATTTACATTATTTTGATCTGGTGTATTACGACATGCTAGTAAAAGATTTTCGCAAGAAGTAACGAATCTAATTAATAATTTCCGATTGCCATCAAATGCGGCAATGTTATCAGTTTGGAATCTTATTAAAGGAAGATTTAATGCCATTTTATTACTTCGAGATGTATTACCAAGTTGTTCGTCTAAGCTAACGTCTAGGAAATTTCGGATCAGTACGTCTATACTATCGAAAGTTATTGACATAAAACAGTACGAAGGTAAAATTGGGGTTTAAACGAATCTCTTATAACTACAATTACTACTGTAACGATGGAAAATGGGAAATTGAAATGTTTGACTTACAATAATGGAATTTTCATTGCTTTACTAGTGCAAGATTTTTGAGCGGAAAAGATGATAATTAATCCGAGCTATAACAAAAGGACATACGAAAATGATATAGCTTTGATAAGATTAGACTATAATTCAATGATCAATTGACTTACCTTAAGGAGAATTGATCCATATTATATAAATATTGGCGTTCGAAGAATTACAATAACTAGTTATAGATGTTTAAGGAGAAAGATCTAGAATTTCCCTTTTTATAAAAGAAAACAAAGGTGGAAAACGAAACAAAACAAAAAATTACATATTTGTTCATAATGCATAAACATATTAATATTAAAGGAAAAAATAACATTTTAAATACCTATGTAAATACCTAAAACTAAATACGGGTATGATCCACAGAGCCCCCCCGCCCTTGAGCAAATGTCAAAGGCCGATTATAAAATCTCGCAAACATGTTGGACTTTTGAGTCCAGCCTGCCACTATCTAAAATTCTAATTTCCATTCTATCTGGTAATATAACGATATTCTGCAAACGGATGTTTGTCGGAGCTTGTAGTCTGTAGTCTGTGACTAATGTTAATAAAGTAAATAAAGCCAGCTTCATCGTTCAATGTAGTCTAGAAATATCGGATAGAGGAAATAAACTGGCCAGATATAACAGCTTATCTGAATTGTCTACCGAAAAAAGCAAAACTATGCATGCTGCGAGTTAATTGTTGAATATGATGCAATGTCATGAAATTGGGTACTTAAAACGTCAGTATCAAATTTAGGGAGTATTCAAAAGGGTTATGCCTATTTGTGCTGCAAAACTCTGAACTGTAATGTTTTAAAGTAGATGAACCTAGCGATAATTTAATAGACGGAAGTTCTACTGCTGGGACCCCTCTTCTACGAAAAGCCTTCCGGATGATATTCCAGAAAGTTGAAAAAAGGAGAGTGTAGTGTAAGAACTAATGGTTTCGTTGCAAGAAGTTTACAAAAGACAAAAACCCAGGGCTGGGTATCCCACTACTATTCCTTGGACTTTTTCAGCAATAGTTTTTTGTAAACACTTTAATATAAGACTAAATAGTGAAAAGTTCATCCTTTCAAGAAACTGTAAAGGCATCTACAGCCACGGACGTAAAATGTGCGGCAGTTAAAAAAATATTTCTATTTTCACACCACAGCAAAATTTTCCTATCATGTCATTAAGATTTTTAAATCTTACGCTACCCATACGATTGATGCACGCCATGGCTGTCATGTTAATTATTCAAAGCAAAATAGCACAATTCGAACGACCTGACGCAAATGATCTATGTCATTTAAATGTCAAAAACCATGCGTAACATTATTTATACAATTGGCACCCCACACCAAGCGCCAAAAAATATTTCCAGAGCAAATATTAAATTTGTCACTATACAAGGACCCTTGTTCTGACTTACAGCCTGGTACCACCAACGTAGCTCCCATTTTATACAGTCTGAGAGCAATCGGATTGCATGATAATCCTTGTTACTAGAGCATAACGATAAATACTTTTTTCGCTCTAATATTTCAAGTGAACCCAACCATATTTAACAATGAGGCGCAGCGACAAATTTTGCTATAATTTGAGCCTGGAATATAATTGCGCACCTATACTTCGGCAATTTGAACGAAACGAAAGATCTTTCTCTCTATTGGTAAAAAACTTAAAAACACATTTTGTAGTTTGACAGTCTATCCTAGCAGCTTCTATAGTCCGGCTGATGATGAGAATGTCATCTAAATAAATAACACAGACAATGCCGTTAGATCTTAAAAATTTTACTACAGGCTTCATGATCTTTGTAAAGACGAAACGCGCTGTGCAAAGACCAAAATGTAAACAGTTAAAGGCATAATAAGTAATTTCTTTTCGCGGAGTAACCACCGATATGAAAAGAAAATGGGCGGCGAGCTCGGAAGAGCTTTAAAGTGGACTGTAGGCTTTAAAAATTTAGAAATACTACTGATCGCCAAACGGGCCGCTAAAGAACTTTAAGGTCTCACCTTAAGCGCAAGCCTCCGTCTCCTCAGCAGGCCTGCTTCCTCTTTGCTGTAAGTTTTGCTACTCAATTCGCAGAACTTACTGGTGTTACGCCACGGACAACATAAAAACGCACAACGAGAATCTTTAGAATTAAAGTTCCCTTCGCGGAAAACGCGCAACAGATCTCGCTGCTGCCGCACACTGAATGTTAATGCACTCCCGATCGGCTTGACCCAAAAAAAAAATTTTAACGGCAATACCGCGGTAAAAAATGTTCCAGCAACTTAAATTTTTATTTGAGTACGCACAAAATTATTTGTCCCAAAAACCCGACTAAACATAAGAAAACTTTCTCTCTTTGCAAATTACCAAAAAATAAAATAATAAAAAAAATTATATATATACAAGGACAGACGTGCGATCTGTCCATAACCGCCCACCACAATACGCAGTATTGTCATGGGTTGATAGGCAAGGGACACAACTTAATCACGGGGCGTTTGAAAACGCCAGTGCTTGTCCGGACGGTAGCCACTCGGACGACACCATCAGGTCCGGGATGGACTTCGCTTAAACGAGCAATGGGCCATTGTAAAGGAGGTGAGTTGCTCTGTTTTATAATCACTAAAGCGCCCGGTTTTACATTTGGAGAGAGACTGTTCCATTTGGCTCTTTGTTGGAGCGTATGGAGATATTCTTTAGACCATCGAGTCCAGATCTGTTGGTGAAATTTGGAGAGAAGCTGCCAACGAGAAAGGCGATTGTTCGGGACGTGTTGCACGAGGTCCTCGGGAGGAGCGTTCATAGGCTCCATTGTGAGGAAGTGCCCGGGCGTTAAAACATTCAAGTCGTCCGGATCCTCACTTAGAGGGCATAACGGACGCGAATTCATTATCGCTCCGACTTGGGTGAATAAAGTGTAGAGTTCCTCAAAAGTTAATACCTGTTCCCCAATCGTACGGGCTATGTGACCCTTAACCGTTGTGATGTTGGACTCCAATAGTCCTCCAAAGTGTGGAGATGAGGGGGGAATAAAGTGCCACTTAATGTAGCGGTGATTGGCGGCGGTTTCAGCCAGCCTGTTTAATTCTTTACTTGCCCCAGAAAAGTTTGTGCCGTTGTCGCTATGAATGTGATCGCATCTGCCGCGGCGGCTGACAAATCGTTTGAAGGCAGCTAAGAATGCGCTCGTGGACAGATCCGAAACTAGCTCCAGGTGAACAGCCTTGGTGGAGAAACAAATAAAGAGTGCTAGGTATGCTTTAAGGATCGGTGCCTTTCGAATCCTGGACATTACAATTGGGAAAGGTCCTGCGAAATCGACGCCCACGATGCTGAAGGGCTTAAGTTCGGAAATGCGCGCTATGAGTAAGTTTCCCATTAAAGGAGCAGGCGACGTGGGGTTTACTCGAAAGCATTTGACGCATTTGGACAAAACCCTTCGGATTGCTCGTTTTGGAGAAAGAATCCAGAAACGCTGGGAAATTAGATATTGGACAGTTTGGATGCCGGCGTGTAAATACTGTACAGTTAATCGGCACTGGCTAGGAAGTAACGCAGGAAATTTACGTTCGTAGGAAATGGTTGCTTGGCTTAATCGTCCACGCACTCTCAAAGTTCCAGCATCGTCAAGAAATGGCGATAGTTTCCTGAAATTTTTAGCAAGAGGTTTACCATCCTTAAGAAGACGGAGTTCGTGACTAAAAAATAGGTCCTGCGAGCGTCTTACGAAAATTAACAGAGAATTGTAAGTCTCGGAGGATGTCAGAAAACCGGTTTCCAATTTATTCGATTTACGCAAGTAATGCACGTAACGTACCAAATAACTCAGCGACCCAATACATTTGTTTAAGGATGAAGAGTTCTCGAGCATGGTGTCTAGAAAATTTGTGGAAGCTTGGGTGGTATGGAGGTTTAAGGTGCGAGCCTCTAATTCGTGGTCGTGGACGTCGGTGGGGTCACGTTCTAAAATAATGGGATTGCAATGCAAAAAGGATGGCCCCGCCCACCATAGAGAACTGTTCACTAACTCGGAAGGTAAACAACCACGGGATCCAAGGTCAGCGGGGTTCTCTCTAGATGAAACATAATGCCAACTGGAAGGATTAACTCTTTCCTGAACAAAAGACACCCTGTTACTGACGAAAGTCTTCCAACGGTGCGGAGAGGATCTCAACCAACCCAGAGTAACCGTGGAATCAGAGTAACAGAAAATATCCGTAACTTCGATATCGGATGACTTAATAGCCGTGGCCACAAATGACACCAAGGGAGCCGGCGGCACATAATTCCAGACGCGGAATTGATACTATTTTCTTGACAGGCGCGACTTTAGATTTAGCCGTTACGAAATGAAGGACGGGTGAGGCTGACGACGTTAAACATCGAAAGTATAACACAGCGCAGTAACCTATTTCGCTAGCGTCGCCAAAGCAGTGAGTTTCCAATTTGGCTATCTCATTAGGTAAAAGGCGTCTCGCAATATTTAGATTTCCAAGGACAGAAATTTCGGATAGATACTTCTCCCACCAACGAACCACATCGTTAGAGGGTTTGTCGTCCCAACCGATTTTTTGAGACCAAATTTTTTGAATGATATGCTTAATGAGGAGAGTGACGGGAGATAGAAAACCTAAGGGGTCGAATATCCGTGCTAAGTTGGACAAAAGGAGTCGCGTTGTGCAACCGGAATCAAAAGCCTTCACTTTAAATCGGAAGGTATCGGATGGAGCATCCCATTCTAATCCTAAAACCCTTAGAGTCGAGGAAGACAGTTTGCTTACAAATTCAAGGGGGTTAATCGCCAGATCGGATGTCAGAATTCCCTCCAATACGGCGGGACTGTTACTGGACCATTTCTTTAACTCGAAACCGCCCGTGTTTAATAATGCGATGAGTTCATCGCGCAAAGCTAAAGCGGTTTGGATCGAACAACAAGAGACGACAATATCGTCAACGTAGGTGTTCCTTTTAAGGGCTTTGGCAGCTAGGGGATATTTATGCCTTTCCTCGACCGCCAATTGGTGCAGACATCGTATTGCGAGGTAAGGCGAACAAGAAAGACCGTACACGACTCGGTTTATTCGAAAGTCCTTTACAGGCTCGTTAGGCGTGTTGCGCCAAAGAACTCGTTGGTAGTCCGTATGAAGCGGATTAACCAAAATTTGACGATACATTTTGGAAATGTCGGCGGTCAGAATACAACTGAATAAACGAAAATTTAATAATATTGTAGATATATCACTCTGGAGTTTTGGACCGGTGAATAGTTTATCATTGAGGAAAAGCTGGTTGGGAAGGTGTGCGGAACCGTTAAAAACCACCCTTAGTTGACTGGTTAAACTTTCCGGCCTTAAAACACAATGGTGGGATAGATAATAACAGTGAGGGGAACTGAACGAATCGTCTGGAATAGATTCCATGTGGTTAAGCGCAATAAATTCGTTCATGAAATTGCGGTATTGCGAGTAAATCTCAGGCTGCTTCTGAAGTCTCCGCTCAAGGGAATAAAACCTCTGTAAAGCCAGAGATCGGATATTTGGGAAGATAGGGGCTTCTTCCTTAAAAGGTAAGTCGACGATGAACCGACCAGACGGCTGGTCTCGCCGGTGTGTGCTGACAAATGTTTGTTCCCCCTTAATGTCATCGGGAGATAGACGAGGTGCATCAGGAACTGTCTCTAATTCCCAGAATTTGTCCAATTGTTGATCAAGGGAAACCGTGTCCTCAAGATGACAAAACAACGTAGCGAGTGCAGGCGCTTTGAAATGATTTATTTTCCCCATAAGGACATAGCCGAAGATTGTATTAATTGCGTCGGGCTGGTCTTTAGATCCAGGGATGCGTCCGTCCAACAGAATTTTAGAAACGACGTCGGCACCCAGAAGGAGGTCTATAGGTCCCCTGCGGGAAAATTGGTCATCGGCCAAGTGTAAATTAGTTAAGTGGGACCAGTGACTATGTTTAATATCCAAAGCAGGCTGGTCTTCGCAAATTTTTTTCAGAATTAAAGCGTCAGTGGTTAAAACAGGATGAGTTTGATACATCGGTCTAAAAGATATAGTTACTCCACCTAAATCAGCTTGCGAATGCATGGCGCCTAACCCGTTTATACGAACCTCTAGGGGAGACGGTCGTAAACCTAACCGGCCAACTGTTTTTTGAGTTATGAATGACGACATACTTCCTGAATCGAGTAAGCATCGTATCGGCTGGTAGATTCGGCGACCGTCGAGTATTTCGACAAAAGCAGTGGAAAGTAAAACGCTCGAATTGGCTGAAGAAAAACCTGCAGTTACGGTCGATGGATTTATGTGGTCAGAGAGCTTAAGCGAATCATTGTTAGCGGGGGGTGACTGAAAGTGAAGTAATGTGTAATGTTTTTTGTGGCACATATGACAACTCCACGTAGTGGTACAGGTACTAAAACGGTGAGAGCCTAAACAATTTACGCACATTTTTCCCCTCTTAACCAGATTGTACCGCTCTGCGGGAGATTTTTCCAAAAACTCGCTGCATTTATAAATAAAATGAGAATTTTTACAAACAGGACATTTTGGTGGATTTTCAGTTTGAGCCAGCATTGCTGTAGATTTGGAGAAAGTTGGCTTTTTGAGAAAAATTTGCTTTGTTTTAGTTTGAAAATTAATATTGTCCAACGCCAGACAATTTTTACTTAAAAATTGCTTTAATTTAGCATAACTTGGAATAGTACTGTCGTTGTGATGAAGTTCAAATCGTGTAACTAGAGAAACCGTGAGTCTTTTCAGCATCATTTGAACAAGTATAAAATCCCAGTGTTCCGTGGGTAACCCTAGTTTTTGCAAAGCTGCGACATTTTTTGAAAACGTATCTAATAAAGAGCGTAACTCTTTTGAATTATCTGAGGTAAGTTTGGGTGAGCTTTCGAGGTTATTCCATAAATTTGAAGCAATAACTCTCACATTATTGAACCTTTCTTTTAGTAAATCGTAAGCAATTGTGTAATTATCTGCTGTGATATCCAAATGGTCGACAGCGTCCCGAGCGACACCTTTCAAGCAAGAAACTAATAGGTTAAATTTGTCAATCGCTTTTAAGTGGGAGACCGTGTGAACACGCGCATCAAATTGATCAAGAAAACTCCGAAACTCGGTAACTTCTCCGCTAAATGTCGGTAACTCAGGCTTGGGTAAATTTAAATATGCAGAGATGGGCAATTGTTCACCCGGTATAGCAACAGATTGCGTCGTCGGCTTCATTAAACGTTGCGTATAAATAGCTTGAATTCTATAATATTGAATATCGAATTTTTTCCGAAAATCATCCTCAATCTTGAATAGTTCATCCGCATTTTCCTTATCACATATGATTGATATAATTTTATTGTGAATTTTATAAAAATTTGTTCGAGTTTCCTCAAGTTCTTTATACATAGCTTCAAGAATGGGATAAAAACTTTCATCTTCAGTATTAACTTTCAGAGCAACATCGTATATTTCGTCCAATTTATGAATTTCAGTCGACCGGAGTACTTTATTCTTTTTATAATCACCCATTTTTCTTTTCCCGGTGAGTAAAAAATAAACGGTTCAAACCTAATAAAAACTGGTCAAACTCTTCACACACTAATATTAAATTATGTGCCCTGCTCTATTTACCTGACTAAAAATTAAATTATCTAAAATGAACAACTGCGTATTGTATGGACGAAAGGTACATAAAACGGAATGCGAAGGTCATCGATTTTTTTGTTTTGCTCAAGAATTAGATCTTGACAGAAAATGTTTAAATCCAATTTCAAGTAACTTAATTAAAATTGAGCCCTCTCCGTGGTAATAATCGAAATCAAAATAATGCGGATTGAAATAATGAATTTATTTTAATTTCTGTAAGAGAGAAATGTTTTCCGTTGCGTAGCTAAGGCTAAAAACTGCCGAATCCGGATCGTTAGGACCAAATAATTTCTTTTCGCGGAGTAACCACCGATATGAAAAGAAAATGGGCGGCGAGCTCGGAAGAGCTTTAAAGTGGACTGTAGGCTTTAAAAATTTAGAAATACTACCGATCGCCAAACGGGCCGCTAAAGAACTTTAAGGTCTCACCTTAAGCGCACGCCTCCGTCTCCTCAGCAGGCCTGCTTCCTCTTTGCTGTAAGTTTTGCTACTCAATTCGCAGAACTTACTGGTGTTACGCCACGGACAACATAAAAGCGCACAACGAGAATCTTTAGAATTAAAGTTCCCTTCGCGGAACACGCGCAACAGATCTCGCTGCTGCCGCACACTGAATGTTAATGCACTCCCGATCGGCTTGACCCAAAAAAAAAACTTTAACGGCAATACCGCGGTAAAAAATGTTCCAGCAACTTAAATTTTTATTTGAGCACGCACAAAATTATTTGTCCGAAAAACCCGACTAAACATAAGAAAACTTTCTCTCTTTGTAAATTACCAAAAAATAAAATAATAAAAAAAATTATATATATACAAGGACAGACGTGCGATCTGTCCAATAAGAACCATTAAAAGAAAAAGATAAATATTTTTTAGGTAGATATGTTTGCACTGGCTTTTTGCTGAAAGGAATCTTATAACCAGAAATCCAAGAGAAGACAATATGGTCATTAGTGATTAGAGTCCATTTATCTAAATAATTAGAAACTCGACCTGCTTCTGGAAGTTCTACTAGGGGCGAGCATATGCGCCCTTGGGACGATATCTCCCCTCCTCCTTTTTCATGCGGCCCCGTAACTGGGAGCGCCCGGAGTTTTTCTTTTTGAAGAAAATGATTAGGTAAACTTATTCTTCTTTTTAATGGTAAAATCAAAGCGTTGCGTTTCTTTGGAGCTTTTTAAATGACGATACAGAGATAGGGCGTGAAAAACACCCGGCGGATTACACCTCTTTTCCAGCTCCTCTGATTCTTCCGTCGCATTGAAGCAATTACCGACGAGCCTGCAAAAATATCAGACCATAAAAAACTCGAATTTCAAGATAAAAACAGTCGATCGATAAGCCTCGACCGCTTGTTCATATAACAAACGTTTGAAACGAGCGCGAAAATATTCATTGAAAAAAATATTGAAAAAATTAATGTTATTTGTCGCGTCACGCTTCCGAAAAAACCTATCCGATCTTATCCGCGCAACAAGGTTCGGATAATAATACAAATTAACTTTTGGCAATGACTATATTAGTGAAAACACAAATAATACGCCCGAAAAAATGCAACATATCGCGCAACAAAATCTAATGCACGACGACTTGTAAAACATATCGAAAACGCCGCCAAAGTTCCCTCCGAACAACTCGGCAGCAAAAAACAAAACCCTTATTAAAATCTAAAAATAGGCGCCGACTTTCGCACATATGATCGGGCCGGCTAAGACCGCAGGATAGTATAAAAAACGGCGGATTTCTTTTTGTGCGTCTCCAACATCCTCCCACCTTAAGGAGCGATTATCATTAAATTAGCGTGACTCAAAAACAAAAATTGGGAGAGATGAACGCAAATACTCACCTTAAAATTAAACAGAAACCTTATGGGCGGTTTTGTCACGCGACAACTACGCGTAACCTTAACGGGTACTCTGTTTTTAATAGGCACTCCCGCACTTCCCCTCTTGTTGGGGGAAAGAAAGTCTTCTTTAACTTCGACTGCACCTTTTGAGCCATCCTCTTGTACGCTGAATCAACACATTCGAGTGGCTAGAGACGTTGCACACGTCTCAATAGTTGACCCTTAGAGGTGACCAATCGGACTAGACGGATCTGCTTGTGTTTACCCGGAATTAGTTCGATGATGCGCCCAACCGGCCAGTCAATGCATTTATCTCTCTCCAGTCGTTGCTCGATTCCGAGCGTCGTGACTTATTCATGGTGCAAGCCTTCTCCATGCTTCTCTATCCTCTACGGTTCTCATAACTTCCGCTACTGACACGTTTGTAAGGTCCTTGATCTGGTCTATAAATCTAACTGGCCTCTTGTTGTTTTGCCGTCCACTTTCCCTTGAATTGCAATCTTCTCCATACCATCCTTCCGTATCACGTGACAATAGTATTTTAATATACGCTTCTAGATTGTTTTAACCAGCCTTTCATAATCCCGAATATTTAGTTCACTGCGTATGGAAATGTTTCTATTCTCCTGCGGCATGCTGTATTTAATGTCCAAGATTCCGATCCATAAGTTGCGATGGAGAATATTAGGGCTTTGAGAGGTCTCATCTTGGTCATTTTCTGAATGTTGTGGTGTTTCCAGATTTTAGCCAGTCTACCCAAAGCGTCTTCTAAAATCCAAATCCTTCCCTTCATGTCTGCCACGGAGCCTCCTATGCTAGTTATTTTTGCCCCAAGATAGATGACAGTGTCCCTGGTTTCCATACCATGAATGTGTCGAAGTGGTATTGGGATTGTCTGAGATCTATCCAGAATCAGCAGGCAGCAAGTGGACTTATTCAGACGTAGGTCTGATTCCAAACAAGCAACTTCAAAGTTCAAACATTTCTTGTTCAGTTTGTGCCATAACTATCGTGTCATCCGTATATCGTAAGTTTAACACTTTCTTCCCGTCAATAGAGACGATGCCATCACAGTTTTCTAGAAACCATCTAATGATTCATTCTCCATAAATATGAAAGAGAAGTGGGGAGAGCATGCAATCCTTTCTAACGCTTTTTCCTACATTAAATCCTGTTGAGAATTGCCCTTCTACTTATATGTATGCTCTCTTTTTGTCATATAGGGCTTTTATTATATATATGAGATGTTTCGGGACCCCCATATTGCTCAAGATGTTTCATAGTCGACTCCACTGTACTGTGTCAAATGCCTTGGTGTAGTCGAAGAAACAGAACATAGCTGGTACATTGCAATCGTACATTTTTTCTATTATTTCTTGTATGTTCATAAGTTGGTCTCGCATTCCACGACCTGGCACAAACCCTGCCTGTTCTGGGAGGATCTGCTGTAGAAGAAGATTCTTCAATCGTTCCTATATGATTTGCAAGAGAACTTTACCGACATGACTGATCAGAACGATAGTTCTATAATTGCTGCAATCGTCTTTAGCTCCTTTTTTATACAGAGGAATGTAGATTGATCCGGTCCATCTTTCGGGCCATTTACCATTTCTGTGCCTTTCTTACCCCTGTTCTTTAGCATTTCAGCGACGATATTGTCTGATCCAGGATTCCAGTACAGGATAGGATAAAAAACGGCGAATTACTTTTCGTGCGTCTCCAACATTATTGCTCTGCATTTGACTACGCCAAACAAAAAATTCATCTGAATTCTGCACGAAAAAATAAAGTTAAGGGTATTATATTCAATTTTATTATGTATGTGAATACTATATTGAAAGAAATATTTTTTTGCACTGCATTTGACGGTGCCAAACAGTAGAATTCATATGAATTCTCTATGAAAAACTAACATTACGGGTATTACATATGTAAACCCTCCTGAATATATGAAGTAATTTCTTCAATTTTTTCTTCTGCTTATTGGCGGTGCAGGTTATTGTGGTCAAAATTTGAATCTAGTTTTATATTAATTTTACTGATGTGCAAATTATTTCAGCTAATATTCAACCGATATGTCTTCCAGTGAGTGAAATTAATGACGATCTAACAGCAAAATCGACTATTGTATGCGGATGGGGTGCTACGGAAAAAGGTACAGTTTACAGTTATTAGCAAACTCCGGATAAACCACTGTTACAGCTATTTTGACAAAAAAATCAAATATTGACTATGCAGTAATTATAATTTTGGTGTTAGTAATTTAGTCTTGAGATTAATATTGGACTATAGAATAATTGAAACCAAAACTTAAGAAGACCTAAAATTCTTGCCGAAAGGTGGTATTTTTATTTAAGCCAATTTCTTTAGAAAGGCTTCCAAATACTAAATCAACAAACATTTCTCGCATTCCGTTACAAAAAACTTCTGCAGATTTAAATGTCCCATTAATACTAATATTAATTCCATCGTTCGCCATTATGTTCCGTACTTCTTATATGTATTAAAAGTATCAGTATCAGTGTTGTCGCTGCCTGTTTGCCATAAGGTGTACGGTACGGAATTGTATCATTTGGCCCGTGCGGGGCCGATGGACTATTGGGAATTTACACGGTTTGATCCGTACTTAAATGCTTATTATGTGTTAAATGTGTTAAAAAGTAATATTTTTCCTTTCATTCTCTAATTCTCAATATTTTCATAATTATTGAGCTTTGGAAATGTGATTTCAATATCAATACTTTTTTCGGGATATTTTATATATTTTATATCACATCAGTTTTTGTGATATCAAAAAGATGACTTATTGAAAGATTAAATTTAATGAAAGTAAATGTTAATAACTGCGGAATAACAGTCTTTTCAGGTTACCAAGATTTCCCGAACGGATTGATTTGGATTTTTTGAGCTCTAGAGCGCGTTTTCCAACATCTCTATGTCTCTATAAAATTTATGAAAAAAAAATCCATCGCTATAACTTTTACTACAATAAAAGATCGATAGAAAAAAGTTTAACACGCTCACCTATTCTATAATGGTAAAATTTAATTTAATTTAATTCAACTTAAATTTTCAACAATTACTTACACTATTTAATATGCCTCACATCATTATGGAAGAAAACTCGAAATAATGTCGCATGTTTGAGAAAAATTTCAATATACCTTGTTATCACTTCAACAGCTAGTTGGTGACGTGGTTGGGTAAAATATAAGTAAGATTAGAGATTTTGGCGCCACCCGTTTTTCATTGGACGTAGCTCCTCGAATAGTGAAAAACTGATTATCACAAAACAGGAAAAGAGGAGTATTAGCTACAAAAAAAAGCTCTTAAGTTAACAACAAGCGTCTATTGTTATTAAAGAAAAGGAAAAATCTAAAGTACCAGTTTGGTGTTATATAAAGCATAAGCTTCCAAAGAAATGGTTATAAACAATCGTTTCAGCATTACGGTTTTGAGCGCTCAATCCTTACACAAGCCGGCCGCATAACAATCATGTAATACACAAAAGCCCAAAATCAAAACAATTCGCTTTAGAAAAGTATAAATTACTGACAAATAGCAAATTTTAGTGCTATTGCTTTATACTGAATCAACCTTAAAATATGGGTACGAAACTCCGATGGGTGATATCCGCGTTAGCGTTCTAAATCAAAAAGAGCCCGATACGAGCTTTTAATATTGAAAATACCAAAAAATAGACAAAAAGAATTCATTGGTCGAGGAAAAGCATCTAACCGATTTAATATTCCCTGGCGATGACAGACGGGTGCTACTGTGGTCAATTCCTGGCGAATTGAACGTTATTGATTGACATTTGGGTTGCGATCGATTAAAATATTTTCGTGTATGAAAGATGATTTTTATTGGAGAAAAATCCCGAATCAAATGGATCAATTAATCAATCAATCAAATTAAAAGTTCTAACCTTAATAACGTTTGTTTACATTGTAGCTGAGATAAGTGAGAATTAAACAGGGATTTCCATCGCGAACCTATTTTGAAAGTACGACTAGTGATTCCAGGAGAAGGTAACGCAACTGGTAATTTAAATTTGCTTCTTAACGTAGTTAATGTTATAAACATGCTTTCTATTTTTTCTTGTGTTTTACTGGCGCATGTACCATTTGTGCTCAGAAGGACGGCAAGTAAGGACGAGGCGTGAGCTGGAGAGGAGCTAAAACTAGTTACTATCCCTTTCATATCTGTGTGTATGCCTATTATTTGTTACCTGTTGAAAATTATGTTAATTAATATCGTAATATTGTAATCTAGCCTGTAACAACCTGCCATTATTAAATTTTAATTTTTGTTTTTTTAGCAAAATATATATAAAATTACTGTTAAAATATCAACATTATATTTAAAATCCGTTCGCAACCTTTCAGTGTGTTGCGGCAGCACTCATTGTTATTACAATATATTTTTTAATAAATTGGTCTATGTCAAGATCACACATCTGGCATTAAAACCGCAAAAATCTGAATGTTTTATCTGTGTTAATCATATGGAAATTAGTATCAATTATTACTGAAATTTTAAATATTTTATTTGTCGTTTTAATTTCTTTTGCTGATGTTACAGGTTAGGAAAAGGGATATCTCGCATGTTGGGCCAACACGACCTCTATAACAAGGCGGTGAAACGTTAGACTGTAAACAATCGATGTTATATGTTCGTTTATACTTTTTAATTCAGTTATTTGAAACTAAAAAGTGACAAATTAAAAAAAAACAGTATGGGCGAACACGTCTAAATAGTTAGTTTAGCCGTCGGTATCAATATAAGAATTAGTGTGTGAGATCAAAATATTTGTGTTATTTTTTTGAGTGTTTTTGTGTGCGAGATAATCCCTAATTATTTAAACTAGAGACTGTTCTTAATAAATGTTAAAAAGCCTTATTATTTGTGTGTTACTATATTTTTTTGCTGTAATTAGGAAAAACACACCCTGTGTTCCGAAGTATGAAGAGAATTGTAAGCATGAATAAAAATTGACAATTTTCTCATTCCCACAAGCGGAGGCCAACGAAAAGGTGAGTCTTACCGATATAATTTTCGATAAGTGTAAAATCTAAGTACTACAAGATGGGCTAGCAAGTTAAACATTTTCTAATCTTTTTATTTTATGGTATGTGAGCTTCATTTTTAATCCCATGAAGCTAAAAGACTTGCAACCTGCACTGTTGAATCAACGGGAGAAGCTAACAGCCAAGTTAAAAACATCTGATTTGATCAAAAGCAGTTTTTATTAAGTAATTTTGTTTTTCCGTGCTAATAATGTAATCTCTACTGACGATGCAGAACTCTCTGTTTTACATGGTGGTCCGAGTTATTTACCTGAGCCCGAATGTAGTCACAGAGAAAGAAAGAAATTTTTAAAATATTTGTACTATATTTTCAACATTTTTTGTCTTCTTTCACCCATAGTTAATGGTTGATTCCTGAATGTGATGGCTTGTATTTCAGCGTGTCATGGTCTTGCGTACCTGGTGTTAGACTAGTATTTGGATATCATTTTTTGCAATAATAGTGATGTCGATGCATTTTTGGGAAAATATATTTTATATTTGTAATGTATCAATGGTGTCCATTTTGGCTATTTGCAATATAAGATTATTCTTCAAATAATTCTTCTTTCCATCTTACTTTTCCATATCCATCAGGAAAAGAGAAACTGTAATTTTTATAAAAAAAAAATCCAAACGTCCAACTTAAAATCTCTACGCTACCTTGTAGAGCTTAAAAAGTGACAAGGAGAAAGTGACCTTTATTTTTTTACCTAGTTAAATAATACAAGAAAAAAATAAAAACTAAATCGGAAGCAGCGCTTTATAAATCTTTAAAATCTGAAACTTGTTCCCAGTTTAACCGTCTTCGTATCTCTTATAATTTATAGTAGCCGCATCACAGACATCGTTATCTTAGACACCCTGTATATTTTTCAATTTCTTTTTGTGTCACCTACAGAACGAAGAACGATGTCGTTAACGGAATTTCTAATTTATATATCTGGTATCGAAAACTAAATACCCTCACCACTAGGCGGCACTTCTGGGATCGAGCTTAAGATTTCTATTATAAACTACTTTTTATTGAAAATACACATCGTCGGAGAAATCTAGAAGAGGTGTATCTACAAACTCTACAGGCTACTAAAGTTTCTTTTGAAAATTTACATTTCATTGAATTTATTAAATTATTCAGTTCACTTTCTCTTTTTCTTTGGTCTCAATTTTCTACGCGCTAAGGTCGGTTAACTAGCAGTAAATTTTGTGGTCTTTTATTGACATCAAAATATACTAACAGTAAATATATTTTTCTACTCCCTCCTGTAAAATTCCTAATTATACACCAATTTAGCGTGCGGGAAGCGTCACTTTACCACGTGAGCGTCTTGTCCCACGGATCTGAGCCACTTTGGACATTTCATAGTATATTATGCAACAAGTGCGGTAAACGGCATTTGACTCACGAGTTTATTTGACACGAGCGGAGCGAGTGTTTAATAAACGAGTGAGTTAAAAAGTTTACCGAACGTGTTGCATACTAGACTTTTTCTACGACCGTTAGTTTTTGGGTACATTTTCGCAAAACACGAATACATTCACTGACATTGCTGTCAGAATTGACAAATGTCAAAATTCAAATCGTGGGAAATATCTCCGAAAACATTCGATTGCTCCCAAACCCGTGCGGTAAAATCCGGAAATGTCCGAAGTCAAGCGACGCTTCCCGTACGCTAGATCGGTGCGTAATTAGGTATTTTACAGATGGGAGTAGAAAAAGAATATTACCGCACGGGTTTGGGAAGAATCAGATGGTTTCGGAGATTTTACCGCACTGCTTGCCAATTATGACTTTCATGTCGGTGAATGTATTCTTGTTATTTTGCGCTCCGCTCGTACCAAATAAACTCGTGGCTCAAATGCCGTTTACCGCCACATTTCTTGCATAATATATTTATTCATATATATGTAACCAATAGAAAATATTGCAATGAAGTCATTCTGCACAGTGTAGCTGAAGAGCCACTCTACTGAAGAAGACATTACATGTTTAATAAAAAAAATAATTTCGACGCATTTACGAAAAATATTAGATGTTATAGCCAGTATTTATTGACCAACTAAGGGGTAGCTATTTCGCTTACTTTTATGAAACAGTTTTCGTTAGTTGCAAAATATATAACTTAATCCGGACACAAAATGATTTTTTTATATTTATATTTAATGTTTTTGACATTAACTCCTATAGAAGACACTAAAATATAACAACGCACTCCGTTATAAGAAAAACTGCGACGAAACATTGCGTTGTAATAATGTGGTTTCACCGTATCTCCAATATTAGAATCAATTGTAAGCTTAAAATTGGACGCTCGCGAACAGAACTAGAAGCAGAGCAGCTACCTATAGTATAACAGACGAAGAAACGTTGCATTTTTTATGCGAACAAAATTCCCATGCTTTGGTCCATAAACCTGTAATTTAGCTACTCGTATTTCAGGAATAGTAAAATAAATTTTCCTACACTGTTGGTTAATACTTATTACGCATTTTTAATATACACGAGCTTCTGACTAATAGGAAATCCATATCTAATGGGAACGTGGTGGACATTTTTTCTAAGAATAAGTATTAGATTTAAGGCTTCGCTTTTTAATGTCTTTTCACGGGATATACAGCGCGAAAATATTAAGAAGCCCTATATATTACTGCGACCCTACTTATTGTTTATTTTAGTCACATTTCAGGAAAAAACATATTGACGTTCCCCGTGGTAAAAAATATGAAAACTAGTATTTATAAATCTTCTGGATTCCTTCTGCGTCGGTTGTTGTTGAATGTGACTTGCTGAAACAGAAAGTTTCTTTGAAAAATTATATGAGGACTGTGGAATGTTTAACTTATCATTTCATGAAGTATATAATTAAAATAATTTTAAATATTAAAAAGTTCCAGAATAAATGGAAAATATTTCTTTTGGAAAAATAAGGGGACAAAACGAACTAAAATAAAATTTTGATTTATAAGGTTGATACACGCTATTTCACTAGTTAACTTTTACTATACTATAGCATACTTTTTCTTCGGCCGGTAGTTTTTGGGTCGCGAACGGGGGTAACGAAGTGAAATTTTCTCACGTTTGATCAGTGCACAATTGACAATTTTAGAGCAGAAAGTAAAAAACAGATCTTTAGATCACCATTCGGATAATAGTATACTGGATAATAGTATTGTTGTATACTATAATTTTTCTACGACCCTTAATTTTTGGGTACATTTTTGCAAAACAGCACGAATACATGCATTAACATATGAGAATTGACAAACGTCAAAATTCAAACCGCGAGAAATATCTCCGAAAACATCCGATTCCTGCAAAACCTGTGAGGAAAATCCCGGAAATGTCCGAAGTGACTCGAAGCTGTAGGAAACAAAATTGACCCGGTAAAATGACACTTTCCGCACGTTAGATAGCTGTATAATTCGGTATTTTAGAGAAGGGAGTAGGAAAAAAAATACTGCTGAATGTATAAAACAATCTTTAAAAAACAAAAATTGAGGATATATTATAATGGAAAGCAAGCATATAAATTCAAAAAGATACAATCTATTTATTTACTTATTTTCATAATTTTCTCAGTATTCAGTTAGTTCAACTATTTTATGATAGTTCTAATAGTACTACCTAATAGTCGATCGACTGTTAGGTAGTACGGTTTTTGTAATTCGACTTCATAAAACGAAGCTTTGATTGAACGCCCCTCCATATCTTCCAAAATATACGTAAGAGGGAAGGAACCACTTACTGTAACAATCTTGAAATTTTCGGGGTGTCCAATTAATTTCATAGCTTTTGTCAAAAACAGATTTTGTGCGACTTTTGCTCACTGCATCGCCAACTTTGAACTTTGACTTTTTCACTGCAAATTTTTTTTTGGTAAATTATATACGAGAATCTCCGTTGTAGGGGTAATTTCTGAAGGTTTCATTCCTGTGGTACTATGTTTTGTTTGATTATATTTTGTTGTTTTTTTTTTCTTTAATAAAGTTATTTTAGGCAATTACTTGTTTTTTTTTTACTTTTTTTATGGGGGGGGTAAGGATAAAACATACACACACAATGAATTTTAAAAAACATTTATTATTATTAGTTTACAGGAAAATTTCTATTAAAACACAGGTATGTCCCATGCTATCCTTTTGTTGATATCTTGTTTTATCTGCATTTTTCCAAAACGCATATAGTCCTCCATGCAGTAGCTCTGCTCACTCTCTTCTGTAGAACATAAATATTATATATGCGGAAAGATTTTGGCGTCTTCCAGCAAATTTTCATGTATAGTCAAATACAATATTCTATCGTAGTACTCGTAAAAGTTCAAACGAGACAGTACTCGTATTCTTTTAAATACCAATTTGCTTATGGTAATTAATTCCTGTACCCAGTCTTTCGAAATATAGAGTAAACCCTCGCCATTTTCAATCCTGACCAAGACTTCACCATCACATTGTAGACAGCTGAGTTTAAAGCAGGTTAAATACATAACTTTACCAGTCGGGCCTGCTGACAATATCAGTGGAAGCTGTTGTATTAATTCTGTGAAATCTATCTCGTCGAACGAAATGCTTCTTTTCTCCGACAAAGCGTAAGGGAGAAAGCTTACTTTCACTGCCGGAGCGAAGATTCTTGCTGGGCTAAGACCTGAGGTAATTTCTAGTAAGAAATTCCGGCAGCGTAATTGCTGCCTCGTAAATGTATTTTTGTTCGCGGATTATTTCCGCATTGACCACAAATCTTCCCCACGAATCCATTGCTTGCGTTGGATAATTTTAGACTTCGGACATTTTTCTCACTCTGCACTTATCACGAAATTGTATGAGTGGAAACTGAATAAAAATTTAAAATTTCTTATAGCTTATATATGTATAACCCCCACCCGTTCCCCAGATCCAAAGCGAACGCCTCACATACTTGTTTCGACAGGAAAAAAACCTGACGGAGTACCTCCATCCATCCCGCTTTTTTTTTTTAGACAAGCTCTGACAAGAAAAAAGTACGTATCAAATAATCCGCCATTTTAAAAGGGGACATATTATCAATAGTGAAATAATTTATAAACTATTTATATTAAGATATTTTATCCTCTTTGCAAATAATTTTCTACTCGCTCACCGGTAGGATCATGAAGATCCTTCAATATTTTGTTGCACCGGGTAGTTAGCTTAGCCTAGAATTATTTTGAAAAATTAATATTATTTTTAAAAAAGGCGCGCGCTAGATCAGTTGCCGTTTTAGCGATATTTCCTTGTTTCCCATGTCGGAGTTTATCTCTTTTCTTTTGTGCATATTCTTGTTTAATTAAATCTTGATTATCTTTTTATGCCAATTTTGACGATCATCTAATTTTTTGTAACTAAAATTAATTCAATAGAAACAATTAAGACGAGATGATGCCCGGGATCTGTTGTATTAGGTATGAAAAAGTCCATTTGGATGAAGGAGATGCTTCTTTTGTCCCGACAATGTACAAGAATAAACCTGTCTAACCATAGCAAAATGGGGCCCAAAACTGTGACACTAGGCGAGAGTATGCGTTATTTGGAAGTTAAATTTTAAAAATCCTTTGCAAAATATTCACGGGCAGGGTGTCAAGGCGCCAATTTTTATAAAAATCGGAGGTCAGTGTCGGAGAAATAAGGGTTCTTCCCTTTTCTCCTCGTCTGTTTTTAACTCCGTTTTGAGTAATTTGTAATAATTTGAGAAAAAAAATTCAGTACCCGAAAATGGACACACATTTGCAAGCAAAACAAAAAATAGGATACAAAAAAAACTATAAAATATAGGCGCCAATGCAGGCAATAGTTTAAATACGGGAAGTTACATTTTTAAACATAAATTCAGATTTTCGGTGGCAATATAACTCTATTTTTTGTGTTTGTTATGATTTATATACATAATATCAAACCAGCCTTTGGAAACGTCTGGTTAATGGCCACAGGCCATTAGCTTCTAAATAAACGCGAGATATTATGAAAACCGAAAAAGTTTGAATGGAATCTAACGTTTTCTTTTGTTTCTCAAAGTAGTAATTAAGCGGAAAAGTACTCGTAGTATATTGATTAATTGTAGAAATGTCACATTTTCTACATAACAACTTAAGTTAAATAAAATGCAAATTAAATTATTAAAAATTACCGCTTTGTTGTATTCGTTATTTATTATGCCCGAACCTACGACGACACTGGAGGGTAGCTTAAATTTGACCTGCTTGGTTTACCTGCCTTTCATAGGAATGCGGGTTGTTTCACGTGTCAGTCGAAGTTTAAAGAAGCGTTTGTGTTAAGGGTTTGTTTCTGTTATCCACGTTTATTGCTTAATGCAATATCGCCAACGAGTGTAAGTTTTGTGTTCATTGTGTATTTCATATACGGATAAATAAAACAAAAAAGACTGGAAAAAGATAGGTAAGAAGGTTTCGGATTTGTGACTTTAATGAGTAACCGCGTAACATTTTGACCTAGTATTATGTATATATTCGACGAGGTTTCTATACTTAATTAAAAGAAAAATTGGGGAGTGATCAAAGGAGGCTGAGGTCGGAGATACGGATCTTGTTTAGTATCCATTTTTGTTTAATAAAACAACCAAAAATGCTCGCTTACGTTTTTGAAGTAGGTAAAAAGGAAACAGAATTTTAATAGAAATAACGCACGATATATCTCCCAAAAAATTCAGCCATATGAACATCGCGAAGAAGTTAAGCAGATAAAATTTTACAAGATTCTTGGGGACAAAGTGTATATTCGGATTGTGGAAAGAAACAGATAGAGAGAATGAGTTAGGAGATAATAAATAATATTCGCTAGTTTTTTTTTGCATGTATTGAGTGAAGTTCGGAATAGAAATATATCAATAGTAACAATTTAAATATGGTAATTTTTGGGGATTGTCATACGTCCGCCAGCGTAATGAAAATATGTTTTTAGGGGTTAGAACTTTTTATGTTTAAAATTTTTGTATTCCGAAGCTTCTGTTGTTTATTAATTTATAGACACTGGAAAATATAATAATAAAACATCCTACAGCTGACGATACGTGTCCGCTTAAACTCGAAAAGAGCTAATTTATCTTAGAAGAGCACGTATTTTTGGTAAAATAGATATTTTTTTATTTAATATTTGACAGATCGACGTAATTCGTCAAGCAGAAACCGAGAAGAAAAGTGACGCTTGTGCTGTTAGCTGACAATCCGACCCTGCTTCGTGTACAAATGCAATGACATTTCGGCAGGGCTATAGGCTACGAAACCTTTCAAACTCGAAAAGGACGAACTATTTTAAAGAAAAAAGGTACTTCATTTCTGGTAAAAGTAATAGATAATTTTTTTACGCTAAATATTCGACAGATCGATGTAACTCGTCAAGCAGAACCCGAGAAGAAAAGTGACGGGGGTGGGGGGTGCTGCTTGCTGACAATCCGACCCTGCTTCGTGTACAATTGCATAGCGGGAAGACCTGAAAGATTTCGAAACTGCGTGCGTGCGTGGAAGGCTGCGTTGGGGCGAATTTTGAAAATTACTGAAAGTTCAACGATTTTGGACAATTGGCAGACGATATAGACTACGAAACCTTCCGAACTCGAAAAGGACGAACTATTTTAAAGAAAAAAGGTACTTCATTTTTGGTAAAAGTAATAGATAATTTTTTTTTTTATGCTAAATATTCCACAGATCGATGTAATTCTTCAAGCAGAAACCGAGAAGAAAAGTGACGCTTGTGCTGTTTGCTGACAATCCGACCCTGCTTCGTGTACAAATGCAATGACATTTCGGCAGGGCTATAGACTACGAAACCTTTCGAACTCGAAAAGGCTATTTTGAATAGGTACTTAATATTGGGGTAAAAGTAATAGATCAGATTGTTTTACATTAAATATTTGACAGATCGATGTAATTCGTCAAGCAGAATCTGAGGAGAAAAGTGACGGGGGGTGCTGTTTGCTGATAGTCCAGCCCTGCTTCGTGTACAAATGCATGGCGGGGAGACCTGAAAGTTTTCGAAACTGCGTGCGTGCGTGGAAGGCTGCGTTGGACAAATTTTGAAAATATCTGAAGGTTCGTTTTGGAGAATTCGACAGAGCTACAGACTACGAAACCTTCCGCACTCGAAAAGGACGAACTATTTTAAGGAAAAAAGGTACTTCATTTTTGGTAAAAGTAATAGATAATTTTGTTTTTCGCTAAATATTTGACAGATCGATGTAGCTCGTCAAGCAGAATCCGAGAAGAAAAATGACGGATGTGCTGTTTGCTGATAGTCCAACCCTGCTTCGTGTACAAATGCATGGCGGGGAGACCTGAAAGTTTTCGAAACTGCGTGAGTGGGAGTCTGCGTTGGACAAATTTTGAAAATATCTGAAGGTTTAACGAATTTTGGAGAATTCGACAGAGCTACAGACTACGAAACCTTTAGAAACGAACACACGTGTCCTGTTGAACTTGAAAAAGACGAAATTATTTTTAAAAAGTTATATTGTTGCTAAATAATAGATTTTTTTTAATTAAAATATTTGACAGATCATGGTAACTCGTGAAGCAACATCTCAGAATTGAATCGGCGAGTTGTGTATTTGCTGACCATCCGAGCCTGCTCCGTTTAGATTTCCATAACGAGGAATCAAAAATTTTCAAAACTGCCATCGCGGAATTCCTGGTTGAATGAACTTTGTTTTCGTCGAACCTCTAAAGGTTAACGATTCGGATCATTTTGGAAGATACATACGCCGCGTTTTTGAAAACAGACAGACGTGCCCTTGTCCAACTTGATAAAGGCGGAATTATTTTAGGAAAGGTATATTATTTGTAAAAAAAATATACATTTTTTTAAGTAACATATTTGACAGACCATGGCAACTAGTAAAGCAGAATCCGAGAATTCAATCGGCGGCTGTATGTTGACTGACAAGAATATAATTGCTGTTAATCCGGCCCTGCTTCGTGTACAAATGCATAGCGGCGAGACATGAACATTTTTCGAAATAGCGGACCTATCCTCTTGGGAGTCTACGTTGGACAAATTCTGAAAACGACCCTAGAAATATAATTGGTGAGAAAATAGTTTTTTTTTGTTTGTTAACAGTTAACAATTTTTTTTATTTTGGAAATAAGGGGTTTCAGTATGTACTGGGATTAGTGAATCAATTTAATGACCACAGCATCTCTAAACCCCCATCTTGAGACGAGTTAACGATCCGGATCGAGTTACATCGAGTAATTATGTCACTTTTTTTCATTAAATTAAAAAATAAAAGAGATGTACCTACCATACTTTAGGAACCCCTACTCCCCTTTGGAGGTGATGAAATAAGTTTTGGCATAAAATATAAGTTCCTCATATTACTTTGATATGATAAGTACAAGTCTTGCCTGTTTTTTTTAAAGGAGGTTCAAACCCGTGCGAGGTGAGCTTTCATATATGAAACTGGCCAGTCATGGGGACACGAGATATGGAAAGTTTAAGCGTAGTCGTCGCCACATTGCTGCCAACACGGCATATATAAGGAATCACGAACTATTCAGGTAAAATTTTGAAAAAACATATTGTTGAGTTCAAAATTATGTGAATTTCTTTTTAATTTTGTGTATCTTAAACATGCCGGACATTTCAGTCAATGTGACAACAGGGCGTTGTACGCCAAACCGGCAAGATCTACGTTTCTGCTAGGCTAGTAACAATTTTGTAGCGTTACGGGGTAGACGTTCACGGCATGGGTCGCGACGTCGCCGCAAAGTGAGATACAGTCCATTTATAGAAAAGAAAAATTCAATAAATATTAAGTGATTGAGGAAACGCTTGTATTATTGAAGAAACATAGTGGTCCATCGAACGGGATTGTGATCCATCGAGTGGAGAGTTTTCAATTGCGAGAATTATTGAGTGTTCCACAAAAGTGAAAAACGAGGAAATTGCGAAGTACAGATTGTTGGATCATCTGTATTCGCAAAGAAAATTGTGTGAAAATTGTGAGGGAAACGTTTACGAGTCCGTAAACGAACGCCGGCAAGCAAAAAAGCGCAGCTGAGACAAGGCGGAGCGGCGCGGTGCACAAGGCATTGTTTGAAGGTCGTCGTTGGGGTGCCGTGGAGTTTATCGGCGAGCGCGGCGCGGCGTTGAAAATTGTACGTGCGGGCCGTACGATCACGCAGCGTTGCTACGACGCGACGCAAGACGAGACAGTAAGGGCCGGACTTAGAAAAAAAGTCGCCGTTAACCTGTAAGTCGATCCTTTTCAAACCTTTGTTGGATTTTGTAGTTTGTGGTTTCTATTTTGTGTGAAAAAAATCAGCAAAATGGCTGAGCAATTAAACCAATTAATTAGAAAGCGAGCTAGTGTAAAAGCGAGCTTATCTCAATTTAAAAGGTATTTAACAAATTTCAATGTGCAAACTGAAAGCGCATCTTCAGAAAAAGAAGTGTTTATGCAATTGCAATTTAGAACAGAGAAAATAATCGAGTTATTAGATATTTTTGAACAATATCAAAGTGAAATTGAGTCATTATGTTCGGAAACAGATTTAGAGAGCCAATTTAATGAAAGGGAAATTTTCCAAACAGAATTTTATAATATTGTCGCAAAGGCAAAAAATATTTTGGGTCATTTTAATGATACGAACAACAAAAATGAGTGTTTGCAAAATATTACGCATTCGGATTCCAACTCTGTCATTTTTCAGGAAAATTTACGGCCAAATTCTAATGAAACGATGGGTGTACGATTACCTTTAATAAACTTACCAACGATTGCTGGAAACTACTCAAAGTGGTTGGAATTTAGAGACACGTTTGATAGTTTAATTCACAAGAATAAGTCGATTGGCGACATTCAAAAGTTTCACTATTTGCGTGCATCACTTGAGGCTCCAGCAAAGGAGGTAATTCAGTCATTAGAATTTAGCGCTTCAAATTATGAGATCGCGTGGGACATTTTGTGCAAAAGATATGACAACAAGCGTATTTTGGTGCAGAATCATATTACGGGGATTTACGATATACAGCCCATAAAATATGAATCTTCTTCTAGTTTGAGAAATTTAATTGATAACGTAGACAGGAACTTACGAGCCTTGGAAAATTTGGGAGAACCTGTTAAATTTTGGGACACGTTAATTTTGTATCATTTAGGCACTAAACTTGATCGCGTAACATTAAAGGAGTGGGAATCTTTTAAAATAAAAACAGAGATGCCTGAGTTAAAAGATTTTAAGCAATTTCAAAAAAGCCGTGCAGACTTGTTAGAGACCTTGGAAAACAATTCCCGGACAAAATTGAAGGAAAATTTAACCGGGCAAAAACAAAGGGTTTTTGTTGCTGGGGTTGAAAAAAGCAAGTGTGTTGTTTGTAAAAGCGGTCATGACATCAGCGAGTGTAAGAAATTTTTGGAGTTAACAACCAGCCAGAGAATTGCGCAAATAAAACGAAACAAATTATGCATGTGTTGTTTTTCGAACAAGCATTTTAGTTTTAATTGTCAAGGGAAAAAATGTTCGCAGTGTGGTTTAGGGCATAATGTTCTATTACATTTTTATAACCAACGCCAAACTGAACATGGCAGTGTTGAAAGTGCCCCAATTGCTGACGTACAAAAGGCTGTAGAAGCGTCTTCAAAGGAAGGGAGTAAAACCTCTGTGGCGCTATCGAGTAGAAATTGTGGGACTCAAGGTCAGGTGTTACTTTCTACAGCGATTGTCAAAATAAAAGATGTGAGTGGCAATGTGCATCATTGCAAGGTTTTGTTAGATTCAGCTTCAATGAGCAATTTTATCACTGAAAAAATGTGTGACAGACTTCAGTTAAAAACAAAAGATGCGAATGTGTGTGTGGTTGGGATTGGTCAAAACACTGAAAAGATTTCGAAACGGTGTGAAGTAGAAATCAGTTCTCAGAAAGGTGATTTCAAAATTCCTATCAGTTGTTTAATCATTCCAAAAATTAGTGATGAGATTCCTTTGTGTGAAATTGAGTTAGGGCCAATAAATATTCCAGGAAATATTTGTCTATCAAACAGTGAATTTCATTTGCCTGATGAAGTGGATATGTTAATTGGTGCAGGTGTGTTCTGGAAACTCATAAGAGTAGGAAGAATCGAATTAGGGGAAAACAAACCTGTCTTACAAAACACTTGGTTAGGATGGGTAGTAGCGGGCTACATCAGTGGACAAGGATCTCGAGTCAAACCTAAGAAAACGGTGTGCAACCTAAGTATTTGTACAGAGGTACAAGACCAACTGGCCAAGTTTTGGGAACTAGAAGAGCCAGGTGGAAGTCAAATCGAGGGAATGACACGGGATGAAGTTCATTGTGAAAATTTGTTTATGTCAACAACAAGACGTAATCAGGATGGTCGATTTGTTGTTGCAATCCCATTGAAAATGAGTATTGAAAAGTTGGGAGATTCTCGAGAGATGGCATTGAGGAGATTTTACTCTTTGGAGAGGAAATTTGCCAGGGCCAAGCAACCACATGTAGATTATTGTGAATACATGAGAGAGTATGAACAAGTAGGTCACATGACTCAAGTAAGTGAGGACATCACGAATGAAAGGTGTTATTACTTACCACATCATGCTGTGAAAAATGAAATAAGTTCTACAACAAGGTTAAGGGTTGTGTATGACGGCTCTGCACAATCAGACTCGGGTGTGTCACTTAACGATTTGCAATTTTCGGGGCCAAGAATTCAAGAGGATATCATTTCAATTTTGTTGAGGTTTAGACAACATGAAGTAGCATTCTGCGCAGATATCGCCAAAATATACCGACAAGTATGGGTTAGGGAAGATCAACGCCATTTACAAAGGATACTGTGGAGAGAAAATCCAGCAGAAGAAGTCAAGGTCTACAATTTAAACACGATGATGTTTGGATTAACCTCAAGTCCATTTTTAGCGGTAAGGTGTTTGCAAGAACTGGCAAAAAATTGCGAACAAACGCAGATTTCAAAGGTAATTGGCAAGGATTTCTACGTTGACGATTTGATATCAGGGGCCTCGTCGATTCAAGAGGCACTTCAGATATTTAAGGGTGTTTGTGAGGTTTTAAAATCTGGTGGGTTTGAGCTCAGAAAATTCAGTTCGAACAAGAAAGAGTTCTTGGAACAATTTGGAGTAAGGCCCAAGGCAGAATTACAAACTCTTAATCTAGGAGAGCATCAACACAAAACTTTGGGATTGTATTGGGACTGTCAGGCAGATATCTTTACCTACAGGGTGAGGGAATTTACAAATAATTCAAGTACCACAAAACGGAAGATTCTGTCAGAAATTGCCCAGCTGTTCGATCCACTTGGGTTAGTCAGCCCATGTGTCGTCATTCCCAAAATTATTTTACAAAGATTGTGGATTCTCAAGTTGGATTGGGACGATGAAGTACCGACCAATATTGCCCAAGAGTGGAAACAATTTAAGCAAGAAATGGTGAAATTAAATATGCTGCATATTCCAAGACATGTAGGTAGCAACAATTCAGAGGATATCGAACTTCATTAATTTTGTGATGCTGCACAAGAAGCGTTTGGAGCATGTGTCTATGTCAGAATTGTCACGAAGGATGGAAGTGTAGTCGTTCGCTTATTGTGTGCAAAAAGTAAAGTTGCCCCGATAAAGGCACTAACTATACCGAAATTGGAATTGTCAGGTGCATTATTACTTTCAAGGTTGATAAAAGAAGTACAAACTTCCATGACGTTAAATTTCAGGAAACTGTTTTTGTGGAGCGATTCTACAGTAACATTAAATTGGATAAAATCACCAGCATGCATACAGGCCCTCAATTAGTGCTCAGTTCATTAAGGGAAATTTATTGGCCACTAAAGGGCAGAAATGTTGTGAGAAAGATGGTGCATGAATGTGTTGTGTGTTCGAAGGTTCAACCTAGGTCCTTTGAAATACAGATGGGAAACCTACCTAAGGCACGAGTGATCCCACAATTTCCATTCAATACCACAGGGGTTGATTATACAGGGCCGTTCAATTTTAAAATAGCTTTGGGACGGGGCACGCGTTTGTACAAGGGGTATGTTTGTTTATTTATTTGTTTTTGCACACGTGCAATACATTTAGAGGCTGTAACAAGTCTGTCTACGCAAGCATTTGTTGCAACCTTCAGGAGATTCGTGTCTAGGAGGGGCAAACCAGAAAAAATGTTTTCAGACAATGGTAAAAATTTTGTGGGTGCTCAGACAGAACTGAGAGAGTTGGGAAAATTTTTGCGTAATAATCATGTCAGTTTAAAGACATTGATTGCGACAGAAGGAGTTAACTGGGCTTTTATTCCGGCATATTCGCCTCATTTTGGGGGTTTATGGGAGTCAGGGGTAAAAAGTGTAAAATACCATTTAAAAAGAGCTGTGGGCAAGGCAAATTTGACTTATGAGGATTTTTCTACTTTGTTGTGTCAAATAGAGGCCATTTTAAACTCACGTCCTCTCACTCCAATGTCCTCTGATCCTTCTGACTTGGACGTTTTAACCCCATCCCATTTCCTGATCGGAAGAAGGGCAACCTCATTACCGGACCCACGATTGCTCGAGCAACCTGAAAATAGGCTTGCTAGCTATCAACGTATTCAACAATACCAACAAGGTTTTTGGTCTCGATGGTCACTGGAATACATCGCTGAACTTCAGAGGCGCGTCAAATGGAAGGCTGGCGGGGACACTCTGCAGGAAGGGACATTGGTGCTCGTGAAAGAAGAAAATGTGCCTCCCTTGTGTTGGAAAATGGGACGCATCGTTCAGTTATACCCAGGAAAGGACAACATTAGTCGGGTGGCTGATGTAAAAACGAGTGAAGGTGTCATCAAACGTTCATTCGCAAAATTGTGTCCATTGTTTCACGAAAGTGGGTGAGAAAAAAACTCAGTTCAAGTGGTTTCAAAGGTTGTCTAAGACAACTTGATTTTCAAGAAATGTTTGTTTTGTTGTTTTTTTTTTGAAAGAAGGTTCTTTCAAGGCTGGGGGTATGTTGAGTTCAAAATTATGTGAATTTCTTTTTAATTTTGTGTATCTTAAACATGCCGGACATTTCAGTCAATGTGACATTAGGGCGTTGTACGCTAAACCGGCAAGGTCTACGTTTCTGCTAGGCTAGTAACAATTTTGTAGCGTTACGGGGTAGACGTTCACGGCATGGGTCGCGACGTCGCCGCAAAGTGAGATACAGTCCATTTATAGAAAAGAAAAATTCAATAAATATTAAGTGATTGAGGAAACGCTTGTATTATTGAAGAAACACATATTTATGGCAATATAGAACCACTCTTTTTTTAACAGGAATATTGAGACGTAGACCAGTATCTTTTTAAGTCGGCATGTGGCGTAAAGAAGACGGAGAAGCTTCAGTCGGGTACCATCGGTAACGTAGGCGATTGATTTATTTCCACCACTACATAAGTTGGATTGGAATTTCCCATTTGATGCTTTGACTGACTAAATGAGAAAACTTGGAGGTAAGCTCTTATATTGTTGCATTACTCTGTCTTCCACTCAGTTTCACATAAACTTTGCACGTATTATAGAAATGCCACCTATTTTTTTTTGTTAATAGTAGTGAAAGTAGTAGCTGGTAGCTGTAGTCGTAAGCCCAGAGGGTGTCTGTTTTGAACATAATACACAAAATGGGCGTTCAATAACTCTGATTGCTTAGACTGCATGGCTTTTAGAGTGGGAGTAAACTATGGTCATATACCTGGATCAAATTCAGAACTGGAAAATCGTTGTGTCACTGCATTAAAAATAATAGTAAAATTTATTGTAGGCACCTAGTAGAGTCTCGAAAATTTCCATTTTTGTGCCAAATTGGTTACTCCAGTAAGTTCCAACTGTTCTAATTTTTTTAAAGAATTTATGATGTTAGTGAGTTTCATTTAAATTATTTGTTACTTAAATTTTCTGCGTGTTAAACCTTACTTAATAATACGCTATTCGTTAACGCAGGTAGAATTAATGACGCTGACTAATCTGATTTTGTACAAGGGGGGGCGTAGTACGGTAGTTTGTACTGTGATGTTTGGTAGTTTGGCAGTGAGCTCTCATTTATAAAACTGGGAAAAGTTTCGATATCTTCAAATCGTAAACACGTATCATTAGAATTATATTTTCAAAATATTGATTAGGACATGTACTGAGTAACTAAATGCTCTAGCAAAAATATTCACACACATTGCGGAAAACGTATAACTTTATATTAGAGAAAAATAACTATTTTTAGAGGTTGGTTTTTCAAAAAGGCGGGGATTTAGTTAAAGAACAGATATAGACTAAAGGGAAGCTCTATGAGAAAAGTTAGAATTAAAAAAATCGATGTTTTCATGTCATAGCGAAAGATGGATTATTATTAAAAATAATACTTGCATTAATTGTTGTCATCATTTGTGAAAAATATGGAAAATATCCTCTAGGTTCGCATACCTTTTTTTAATTTTTTTTAAGGTGACTAACAAAATACACAGACAGAAATGTTCAGATACTGCTCGTTAATGTAGCGCATAGAAAAAAATTAGAAAAGAGAACGTTTCGTGTATGGCATACGTAGTTAGTACGGAATATTAATCTGAAGGCTGCAAGACAGTGAAAGAGTGATGCGCTTAAGTGTGGTTCAGAGAGGTTATTTGGGCTGTAGAAGTTTTTCTTTGAACGGAGTTCAAATAGCGTCTCCTAGAGCGTTAGCATAGAAGAGTATTCCAGTATTTAGTATAAGCGTCCAGATTTCATTGTTGTTGAGATTGCCATAGAAACACACTTTCATGTAGTAGTCGCAGCAGCTTTAAAGTATATAACTTTTTAGTTAAGATGCCTTTCGAGTTTGTTTCATGGGTTGATAGGAAATTAAAGGGTAGATACAGATAAGTTACGAAAAAAAAAAGTATGTACACTATCCTCAAAGATCAGCAATAAATAAAAGAAATTGATGAAATAGTAAAGTTGACTGCGATATCTTAAAATCATTAATAAGATAGATAAATTAATTTTGAAAATATTAAATAATAAAAACAAATAATAAAATAGCAAAGAAAACCAAAATCATCAATAAGATAGATAAATTAATTTTGTAAATATTAAATAATAAAAATAAAATCATAATAGCAAAAAAACCTACCACGGCCACTTACACATAATATTTTCGACATACGAACTTTTCCCAGATAAATAGTCAAATATTTCACGATACCTTAAAACAGAAAAATGCGGAAATATGTATGAAGTTAACGCACGGTAGATGGCTTAGTAAATTAGTAATGTATATGGTTTCTAATATCCTACTTTATTAATGAAAATTTTAACCATGTTTTTGTTTTTGCAGATATTATTGGTGGTGCCTGCCAGCTTCCAGTTCCGAAAAAAGAAATCCAACACTTTTCGTCATTATTTCTCCTGTCCTTTGTGCGCAATAGTAAAAAGTACAGTTTGTACCCGCGAGGGTAACATTCGCAGAACTATATGTTTTTAAAATAAATGCTTTGGTCAATATTCACTAGGTGGGGTTACCTTATTAAAGAAAATCTTATTTCAAGAGGGGACACTAGTTTACATTCGAACCGCTAGAGGGTGCAGATGGTCACGCGAACAATATGATCAAGTCTCATTGACGCCATTGCTTTTCTTACGGGTGGGAAAATATCTGGGCTCTGATTGGCTTCGCCGCCATCGCAAACTAGAGGAGGGGGATTGATTAAACCCCACATTTCGGGTTGCTTATCCAATGGGGGCCAGTTTCAAGGGATTATGGGTAAAGGGGGAGGAGCTAGAGAGTCGTGGGGAAGGAGGACAGGCCCACAAAAAGGGAGAGGAGTGGGGGTGACCTATAGTGTACCTTTATTCTACTTCTAATATAGTATAATATAATTTGTGATAACTTAATCGGCAATAAAATTCCAAACAGAATAAAATAGATTGTTCATCGTACTTCCACGTATATTTTAACAGATGTTGTTCCGCCCTAAATGTTTTTATTACAATTTATTATAATTTATTACAATTATGTTACTTGGAAGTAAGAGAGACAGAATCAGTTCTACTTGGCATTTATTAATTGATATAGTACGCCCATACTCAGAAATGCATTCATGCATTTTCTATGTAATAATATATCAGGGTGTTCGTTAATGATATGCGAATATTTAAGTAGGTGAATCTACATGAAAAAATTTTGATAATTTGTTAAATAAAATATTGTCCGAAAACTCTTAAAACTTGATAACCATTTTAGCAATTATTTCGTCTCTAGCACATGGCAAGCTTGTTTTGTAATTTTTGACGATTTTTAGTTTTTTTATTTTTTTCTTTAATTTTTTCGTAATTGTGACATATTCTCAGACATTCGTTTTTCAAAGATATTTGGGAGATCAAGAATGTGGTTGTTAAAGCAGAATGGGTAAGTCAACTATTAAAGGTGGAAAACTTCTTAACCGGTTTGCAAGGTTGTGTCTCCGGATAATTGTATCTGGAGTATCTTTCTGGTATCAAGCTTATAGGGAGTGAAAATAACTCTTCCATTTAAAGCAGTTTTATCGGAAAGATGTTTTTTTTTTATGGATGATCATTATTCCAATTAATAAAATACTCTCTAAAAAATATAAAGGTAAAAAATGACTTGATAAATTGGTTAAGGCTTTCGCGGCCCGTTGATAAGCTATTATCTTGATTCGGGTTTAAAGGCCGTCGTCGGTAGGAATTACTTCCTAACGTTTCGCTAGCACGAGTGGCGAGCTTCTTCAGAGGTCCTTCCATCTCCGATGTTGGACGTAGACTGTCTACGTCCAACATCGGACGTCTGAAGAAGCTCGCCACTCGTGCTAGCGAAACGTTAGGAAATAATTCCAACCGACGACGGCCTTTAAACCCGAATGAAGATAATAGCTTATGACTTGATAAAATGTAAATTTTCCCTATTACTTCCCGAAAAAATGCAATTTTTGTCGCGAAATAAGAAAAATTGTGGACAAGAGTTTGATTTTATAAAATTTAAAATAAAATGTAATGTTTTTTGGAAAAGCAAATAGCTTTAACATTGAATCGCATTACTAAATATCTCCATCAACAATCGAAACAAGCAAATCAGACAAGAACATAAATATTTACGATAGTTACGAATGGACAAAAATTAGTAATAGATAGCAAACCAAACATTATTGTGATGACGTTTCACCAACACAAACTTTTGCTGGCATTGAATTCAAATACGATGGAGGAAATAATACTCGGTCCTAGTAATTTTGATTATGGAAGTTGTAAATTATGAGTAAAATAACTTTTGAGCTGGTTTTGTGCCTGAACAAATCGACAAATATGGAAACCATTTTGCGGAAAGTGTTACCGAATTATGGCAATGTGCAAAAATCCGTGAACTATAGAAAACAGTTTTCTCCCAACAAATGAAATTTGTAGTATATTATTTTAGACCTTTTTCAAAACACAATAATACAGATCCAAAAATTCAAGGAAAACCGGTTGCAGTGTAGCTACATTATATTGTATTATAAAATTGTAGATCCAGGGTTTTTTTATCGGATAAAAATTTTAGGAACCTATTATAGCACAAAGTCAACAATTAACGGTATTTCTAGTACATTTTAGGAAATTCCTTCCCGGAACAATTCAATTGAGCTCAGTGACTTTACTCTGCATAAAATTCACGTTAATTAAAGTCACTAGGCATTCCGGTTCGATGCGATGCGATGTTAGTTCGTGTCGGTTGATTCTTTGTGGCGGACATGAAGTACTTAACTCGGCCAAGAGAATTTAGTTGCGTGTTATGTTTTGTGTATTTTGTATCTGGGATCGGTCTGGTCAGTTCGCGTAAGTGGCGATTTAAAATTTAAAGATTCAATTAAACAAAATAAAATTTCAATTAAGCGCAGTACATTTGCCAAATGGTATGGTTGTTGGAAATGGCACGGGGAAAGTCTTTCAAATCGACACTAAACTGTTATGATTTAAAATGTTATTATGTTGCTCCTTTTGCTAAAAACTGAAAATATAATAAGTGGATTAGTGGGGTTAGGAACATATGCTGCTCCCTCAATATGTTCGACAAAAAATATGCTAAAGCGCAATAAACAAATCGAAGAAACGAATGAGAAATGAGCGGGAATACAAGTTATGCTTAATATTAATGTTTTATAATATAAGGAAGAAATTTTTTTAAGACAAAAATCCTACATTAAAAAGATTGCGAGGTTCTAACTTCCAATAAACTCAAATTCCTTTTCATGTAAGAAAATTTCATGGAGCATGTCCCTAATTTGAGATATGGCGTCGACCATATTTTTTATTTATTGATTACTTATTTTTTTAATCCTTTAATATTCTTACTTTTTGTTCCTTGTCATTTAAAATATAAAAAAAAAACATCAAACTCAACTCAATTAAATTTGTATCCCCTATTTAGTTTATCCTATATTTAATATCCTATACATATTATAAAGGTGTAAGTTTCACTTACGTGAAACCCACCAGGTTGAAATATAAAATTATGTTATTCATTTATCTACTAGACTAAACAAAAAAATTAGAAACTTGGCACTCATGTGGAACTTGATTTACCCTTTTAAAATAGTTATGGAAAAAATAGGGCTCCTATTTGAAAAAATAGCTGCTGCAGCGGAACGTGTGTCCAAGCATTTTGCGAAAAAAAAACTTTGCTTTATTTACTGAAGTTAGACACTCGCATTGTATCCACAGGAACTTCGTTACCGAGATGTCAAAGTTTAAAGATTTTGGATTGATTTGATGATCCTGAAGAAACATCAAAAAATGTGTAGTTAATTGGATTAAAGGGGAAGGCAAGTAATGTATTCATAAAATCTGTCACTACTCATGCGTTATGTAAAATGTTATGTACGCATAAAGCAAATAACTAATTACCAAAATGAAGAAAAAAAAAGTGCCTACCTTAATTGTATACTGCAATGCATTTTAGATCTGAATAAAATCAATCAATTCATACATAGTGCCAGATATAAATTTGGAAATGTGGTCGCCAAAATAATAATATGGATAGGCAGTCAAAGAAAAATATTTGAAATTTTTTGCATCCTCTCAATGTTTAAGAGGATTAGGATTTAGTATAGTATAGTATATATAATTTTTCAAATTAAACAGTGAAAATAACTGTTTAGAAGATATCAGAGATGGTGTGGAAAATAGCTTAATAGTTTCAAATATTGAGTTGTTGAATTGTAAATTTCAATTCATTAATTTTTGTCCGATTAAGCTTAAAAAAATTACATTTTCTATAAAATTTTGAAACCAAGTGTGTTGGCTTGTGTGTGGTTATTTGTTGTTTTTCTTGTATTGAAGAACAGAAGGTACCATTTTCTATTAAATATTTAAATGACGTATTGGAAGTATCCCCGTTGAAAGGACAAAACATTTTTTAACTAATACATGTCATTATGCATTATTGCAATCCTTATCAGTAGAAGGTGTGAGTTTATTACGGTCTATTTAGTTTATCAATTTCTCTGCAAAATACGAATATATGAGTTTAAATCACAGTCAGTTTAGCTTGAAATTCGTTCACAGATGATTCCTTATGAATATAAACTTTGCAGATATAAACAAAAACAATCCCCAATGTCACCCTGAGAACAATTAAAAGACTCATTTGCATATTTACTTTTCAGAATGGTTAGTTGATGACGAAGGTTGCCGAACACCTGATAGGGGTTCTGGCGTGTGTATGCCAGTAAAAAAATGCGCGCCAATGGTAACACTGCTCCAAACCATTAAGAGACCAATCTCCTCTGCAGTACTTCAAAGAATTCAATCGTATACTTGTGGCGTTAATGAAGATGGTGTTAAAGTAAGTTTGTTATCAAAAAATACTCGGAATTATTCATTGAGACAAGACTTTAAAAAAAATCCTCTCAACATCAACCGGAATATGAAAATATTTATTAATCAGAAAGCTCTATAAACAATGTGAGGTTTATAAAAATATATACCATCTATACAATCAACGGTAGGGAGCCGTTGTTTTACCAATATTCTTTAGGCAATAAAGCAAACAACTTTCTAGCTATTCATGTGACCTTGGTAACAACCAACTCTGCCTGTAAGTGAAACAAATATGGTAAGCAAATTTGTTTTCTTTCTTCGATCCATGTTACAACGTTGCAAGCGAATTTATATATCTCCAAAATTACGCAATATTGAATAAAAAATTGTGTCATATCACCAAACATGACCACAACCCACTGCTGCTAAGGAGACCTACGTTTTTTATTTTTTGATGTGGTTATTGGTCACAAAATGTAATGAATGAATGTCAATTTTCTGAATCCGATTTTAATAACATGATACGTTTTTAATATATTTCTTCTGTTACCTACTCTAAAATAACCAATTATCCATTATTCAGGCGTGCGCAAAGTGTAACTTTAAAACATCACCTTCATTAATTACTGTCAAGAATCAATTAGAACCTTTTCGCTCCTTTATGCAACACATTTATAAAGTCCTTTAGACACTCATTTATTAATGATTATTAATGAGTAGAAAAAAATATGTTAAAACAAACATAACACTAAAGTCGGATTCATAACAATCACCTGTGTATTTCTTGAAAAATACGATTATATATTATATATACTGGGAATCCAAAAAAAAAAACGTCGAACAAAACCAAGCATGTTTGTAGCATAGAGTCCGAATCTATAATAAAAAAAGTAATTCTCGAGATATTCCAATGTTTCCGGACTTTATGGGCTCCCGGTATATTTACATTTAATGCAAAGGAATTGAGCACAGAGTTAGAAAACAACTGTATATCCTATAAGCGAAGAGAGTTAACTAATTTTTTTTCCAATTCCCACAAAGAGAAAATGCATATTCATATGTGTATATTTCTTCGCGGTTGGTTTTAAATTCATAATTTAGTGTTTATGCATCAAAGCAGTCAATAATCTCATTTCCTATGGTATTTCGGAACAGGTCAAAGATGTGAAATCACAAAAACCAAACAGTTTTTACAAACTCTAGCATGATTTTTTATTTATTTGGGAACTTTAGGAACCGAAACAGTGGTTTTGGAAATCAAATTTTAGATTTGTTTTAAAATTCACAAACCATTTAACAGCTAAACAGCAAATGCGAAAAATTGCCAAAATTTAAACACGCTGTGGTAGATGTTCGAAACCTTTTAAGTTTTCTGTTAGTTAATTACTAAATCAGATTTACATTATTTTTTCAGTTTATCTGTTCATTAAGTGTAAACTTGGATAATGCAATCTACAGGTCACCTAATCTAATGAATTCAGTAGTAATCAGTTTATCAATATTTAAATTTTAGTTTGCGTTTTTTGCATTATGATGCATATCCTAATGGATTTTGTCAATATATTGATATATTTAACCTGATTATAGCTATTCGGAAGAATGAATTAACTAGTGATTGGAAGTTTGCTAATTTGCTAAAGGTTACTTGTTTTAAATAATAAGAAAAATAGGTTTTTACATTTTTATTATTTCAATTTTTTTAGTGTACCAAAAAGAAAAGAAAAGTGTTCTTGGATAAGTTGCTCTATTTAATAGGAAATTTAATAAAACAAAAATCGCGAGTACTTTGATGATTTTACTATCCACTGATAATGTAATATCCTATTTCATTTAAGGTGTGTTGTCCTTCCGGGCCAATTAATATTGGTGACAATTTACAAGAACCGCCTGACGTTTCTAACCACAGAAATATTAATCTTCTTCCTTCCGATTGCGGATACCTGGATACCACTGATAAAATAATCAACGGAGAAGATGCTCTACTGAACGAATTTCCGTGGATGGCACTGTTATCATATCAAACAAGTAAGATATTGACTCTTGTTGCTTTGTTTGTTTGACTTAGTTAACAATTACAATTACATTTTTTATTGGTATGGCAATGAAGAACTAGTGAATAAAATATAAAAACCTGTAGTTTTACTACTGCAATAAAAGATTTTGCTTCAACATAAAAGTGCCCAAGCAATTAGCAGCGATAAGAATGTTGCATTTTGCCACTACGCTTGCTTATAAATTTCCTCTTGACTTCTTTATCGCACTGTTTTTTTACTGTTCGAAGTTAACCTTGACTGTGGTATCGTGTTGCTTCCTGTATGCTGTAAAAGATACGCCACATTTAATTGGGTTTTTACGTAACGCTCCTTTATCCTGTGTTCTTAATTAAATATGAATTATATGGTTCGCGTTTATTTCACCCTTATCCCACCTGCCTCATATGACTTGATTTGGCTGCGGTGTTTGCAACTTTGGTTAAGCAGTAAACGGTCTTCTTTAGAAGCATATCCTACACATCAAATATAGTTCGTTGGGAAAAATAGGGTTTCATGTTTTAATTCCTCGAACCGTGACTACAAAAAAAGATTTTGGTACTTAAACTTCGTTCCAAACATTGCAAGTAACGATCAATTTTTTTAATAGCTCGTGGAAAGAGTGCAAACGCACCCCAGGCTCAAATTTTTATGTTTGTAATCCAGGATTACACATTTTGATAATATCACCGAAACATTAGATTTGTGCAATACAGAATGTTTTAGAACAATTTCTTTTTGTAATGTTTTACAGTTCGACAAAAAAATTGTAAATCCCAAGAAAAAATGTCAGTATTAATTGTGAATGCCTATTTTAGGGAAAGAGCCCCTACTTCCATAAATGTTTATATGATATTATATTTTAGATAATTTTTCTACTCTTTACTCTAAAATAAATAATTATGAATCGATCAAGTGCGTTAAAGTGTTAGTTTTGGATGTCATCTTCGTTACATTCGGCCGCGAACCCCTTCTGACCTTACCGGCCCTTCAATCACGGGTTTGGAAGCGATCGGATATGTTTTTTTAGATTTTAGTTAGATTTTAGCGACGGATTGTATTTTGTCGTTTTGTAGTTCTTTTGGCCACTTCAGTCGTCACTCAGTGCTCTGCTGTTTTACAAAAATTTAAGAAACGTTTTATGCAACACGTTGATGATATTCTTCAGTCTTTCGCTTAACAAACAAATACTCGCTCGGCTCGTGCCAAAACCAACTCGCTAAAGTATGCTTTATTAAACTTGTTCCATAATAGACTTGTATACATATAATGCATACTGTTATTAATTAGACGTTTTTGTAGGGACTGGTCCGACATTCAGATGTGGGGGTAGCATAATAAACAAAAACTATATATTGACAGCTGCCCATTGCATAACAAATTTAAAGGACAAATTGTAAATTTTTACATCATTCTGAAATTAAAAGGTTATAGATTTCATATTTTAGGTTTGGCATCAGAGTTGGAGAACATAGTATTCGTAATTCAACAGACTGCGAATTGCAACCAAACAATTCTATTAAATGTGCACCCCCTGTACAAGATTTAGATATCGAGGAAGTGATTCCGCACCCGTCTTACAACGCTGCCAGTTTTACGAATGATATCGGTCTTCTCAGAGTTTCTTCAATGAACTTCGGCGTAGGTAGGTTCATATGCAGTTGCGATTTATGCGGTACAAAATACACTAACCAAAAATCTGCTAAATAAACGAAATCGCGGTAATTAAATAAATACTGAATAGTCGTGAAATCAATCAACTATTCTTGATAGCGAATTACACGAAAACACAGTTACTAATTGCAATTGTAGTTATTGTTTACACATATCGCCACTAGATAATAAAACTTCAAGAATTTTTGTTGGCCCAGTGATCTAGATGAATTGATGCGAAGTGGACTGCATATTTTTAACTATTTATTTTGAAATAAAATACAAATGTATTCGGAAGAAAGGCAGGCGTATTGTTATTCGTACGTCAGACGGCGGTCAGTCTGGTCGTTTCTGGCTTTCTCTATTCCTGTGTGCCAACTGGTGTTGTTGCCAAATGTAAATACATACAAAAGTGGGTAAATTAATATCCTCCAAATAAAATAGCAAGCTCTTTGTCCAATGCAATGTTTAATTTTTTATTGATCTCTTTTATCTGATTTCAAATACAGTAGCAGCCCTTAACTTTGGGAACTCATTCAATGAGAAAGGAACGTTATGTGAATCTTGGTTAATTGGAGTCCATTTGGATGTCAGGCCAAACTAATTTGTCCATATGAGAAATAATGACATGTTCAAAAACTAATTAAAACGTTTAGTTTAGTGCTTAATGGTTCCTTTTTTTTTCTGTCTTGACCTAGGACACACTAGAGTGGTCAGAAGTCTGGTTTGGTCAGTAATTTGTATAAAGTATGCAAAACATTAAACAACATCATTATTAAACATTATACAATTATTAACATTATTAAACATTATACAAAAATAAAACTTCAATATGTTGTTGTAAATGATAAAAGTTGCCTTTGGTAGTTTCGGAAATATGATGAGAAAATCAAAATTTTCGTTATTCCTGAAAAGTAAGATGATGTGTGCTATTAATTTGTTATATTGTTCCAGAAAATGTAAGGCCAATTTGTTTACCCCTAGGAAGTCAAAGAAACCCCAATTTTAAGAACGTTGTGGTTACTGGATGGGGCATAACTGGAAACGGTAAGTTTGATACATATTTAGCAGTATTTTGTTTGATAAAGGGAAAAAATAATTAAATACGCTAACTCTCTGAAATTTAGTCTTTTCTTAAGCTATGTAGATTAAAGCTTTAGGACCATCATCCCAACCGACGGTAAAAAATTGAGAAATAATATAAACCTCTTAGTACAGTTATTTGAAAGTCATGTTTATGACAAAGAAAACCATCTACCATTACTACTCATCTCACTCTAAATAATATTTGCCTCACAAAATCAATATTTGCTACATTACCGGAACAAGTCCAGTTTAGATCGGGTTCACTAAGGGTGAGTAGTTCGGTGTAATGAAAGACACAGTAAATCAAGATTTTTTAGTTTTGAATAAAGTTGCCTTATAGGGCGAGACGAAATAAATATATTTCTGATATTTGTGATTGCAAAATATAGTTATTAAACAGGTATTAAACTTGTTTTCGGCAGTTTTGGAAATCTCAAATTCTCTTTTTTTTTGTATAATGTCAACATTGTTTTGTAACACATAGATTCATGCTCATACGATATTTATAAAGAAATAGAAATTCGAAATTTTATTTGAATTAAGAGTGATTGGAACATGTCGCGTATGTGTGTTGACAGACCCTTCCCTAAAAAGTAATTGCAACCATCATACCCATTGTTACTCGATAAACCTAAGAACCAATAATTTATTCATAGGAAAGTGACAAGACAGGAACGCGTCAGATAGATGTTGCCCACTGCTCCGTTTTAACAACCGTTTCGAAAAATCTTCTTGCGTTTCCGTTTCCTTACAATAGACAAAAAACAAGTGGCAATGGAATCACACAAATTGTACACTTGTAGATTTAAGTACCTTCAGGAAAATAAAAAGTTAGCTCTGAAAACAGATGCTTACTTAGACACAGATACAACGTCTTCGTCTATGTTATTGTATTTTTGGATCTCATAGAACATTTGTGGCACCAAATAATATCAAATATGAGAGCATAAAATGTTACTCGTCTTCTTTAAATCCAAGTGCGATAAATTTAATTAAAAATGTCATTAATATTATACCTGTTGAGAGCTTAATCTTTATCTTTTTCAAGCACCTGATACAATACCGAGTGGTTAAGTGGTTTATTGCCATCACCGTTTCATATTTATATAAATAAATAAAATAAATTGTTGTACATGTTAAGAGAATACGCTAAAATGTTCGTTTACGTTATCTGTGTATCTATAATGCTGCAATCAGATGTTGTTTTAAAAAAAATATTTTTAGGGACATCTAGTGACATTTTACAGAAAGTAGAACTTCCTATTGCGGATAAAACGAAATGTGCCGCAGTGTATTCCAATTACAATATCAAGCTAAATGTAAGGCAGGTTTGTGCTGGTGGAGTAAAGAATAAAGATTCTTGCCCGGGAGATAGCGGTGGTCCAATGCAGATTGCTGCTTGGGTCGATGGAGAATCGAAATACATACAGCAGGTATTTAACCAAATTTAGTTATACAAAGTATAATCATTTTTAACCTTTTTTTTTCTTAATTTTCTGGTTCGTCATTTTATTGCGTATTTTTTTCATCCACAGGGAATTGTTTCATTTGGTCCACGATATTGCGGACTGCCTGGTTATCCAGGAGTTTATACACTAATACCCTATTATATGGATTGGTTACTAGATACTATGAGACCTTAAGGTAGTAATGTGTGTAAAAACATATCCCAAAGACTGGTATTATTTCGAATTTGTAGATACTATACTTAGTATTTATAAAGGCGTCTACTCAATTTTATGTACTGTGATTTAATAAAATATATATTAAGCGTTGTTTAGTTCAATATATAATGTGTACAAGTTATTACCATTGTGCTGTTTTAGAAAAAACAACATTATATTTACTGTTAGTTTGTTCCTTTATTTTAAACTTTTTTGTGACATAATATATCAGGAACAAATAAATGATTCGCCTTCCCTGCTCTTTCATTTCTTTATAACTTTTTTGCTTAACGGTGTATTATACTTACTTTATTCCAAAAATGTCAATATCGTAGTTTCTAATCGCCGTTATCTTAACACATTCTTACAGACTTACAGCACTAAAAGACGGACGTGCGATTCTCTTGTCGTGGATCAGATTTTAGGAAGTTTTTTTTTAAATTTGAGTCTTAATAATAAATAAATAATATATTGTGAGTGAACCGTCATTGCGTAAATTTCATTACTCACTCCCATATAGCTGGGAGATATACGTTGAAGTCAACATTAAAAAAATGTTGAGAAGGGACATTCATTATGAGCATGCACAAGTCATTTCAAATCAAACTTTCTCTTAATATGACAATTAACATTACCGCTGAGAATTTGTCAATTTAACATTTTCAATTTCTATGAGGCACTTTTTCTGATATATTATTTTTTTATTCAACCGAAAGGATCACTCGGGTCATTAAGATTAAAACTTGTCTTGGAAAGTCATTGCACTCCACCTGAAGAAACTGGATGTACTGCCAATAACTGTACTATTTTCGCCATCGACAAGTTGCACACGTTCATGGTCACCGATCTTAGATCAAGGGCCCTTCATAAACGTTATCTGAACAAACCTGCGTGCTATTCTGCAATGCGGTTTATGTTGCTCATGTGTGTTTTTTGTCATATTGGTAAGATATTCGTAATTTTTTCTGTTTTTTACATACACAAGCAAATATTTAAATTACTTGTTTATCCCCACAAAGAATGTATTAAGAAACCTCCGATGAATACAAACATTGAAGACGTATTTTCAGAAGATTGCGGATTTTTGAACACTGGAAATAAAATCACTGGTAAGTTGAAGGTAATTCCATTTTGGTTAGTTTTGGTGGTTTGGTTGCTTCCGTTTGGTAAAAATACAGCCACAATTCAAACAAAATGAAAGCGGTGAGATTTTACGGTAAACTTATAAACCATTAAGGAGTAGGCTAAATGGTTGTATATTTTGTTACCAAAAAGTATAAAAATTAAATTAGTAACCAAGTTGTTACATTTTCATATTTGCTTCCTAGTACATTGATTTTCAATTTTACAAAAAACATTATACAAAACTTTTATAGTTCGAAATGAGCTTTTTCGTAATCCGCTGTTATCTACAGGGTATCCCAATTTTTATTTTAAGACTATTCCAATTTTAATTTTTTTTTATAAAACAAATAACACTACGAATAGAAACACAAATTTAGGGTGGTATATTTAGTATTTCAATGTGTGTAGTAGTAGTTCAAAATAGGTACACCCTGTAAACAAAACAAGTGAACTCGGAAGTATTTCATTTGAAAGTCAGAACTTTTATAAAACTTTTTCGTGCAAAGTTGCCATCGCTAATAATATAATTTGGTTAGCTTCTAACTCGTTGATGGTTTAGAATTGTACGCGAAGATAATTAATATTTCGCAATTGCAGTTTGACTTTTTTAACGCAATGTTTGGTTCAATATTTAAAAAAAAATGTTTTTTCGCTCATTTTGTTTGGATTCTGGTTCTCTACAATTCTAGTAGTTGAAAAACATTGAAAATATGAAAATTTAATTGAATAAGAAAAATATTGTCAATTTTCTGATATAACTGGAAATACTCCGTATAGGTACATTTAAAAACAAAAATTACTTTTATTAAAACTTTCAGGCGGCAACGAAGCTGATTTAGGTCAACTACCATGGATGGCACTTTTAGGATATAAACGTTAGTCCGCAAAAGGTGATGAGGTGGATTTCAGAACATAGTAGACGAATTTTGCTATCTTTTAAATACATGTAAAGATAGATGCGGAAGTTTGTTCGTAACGAGAAAATAAAAACGAAAATTAATTAACAGACAATCTGTAAGAACAGCATTTACATGACCTCTTGACCTCATAATACAATACGATATAGATACATTCTTTGTAATCCCCACAGTTATTGAGAAATGTGATCCAAGAAGGTTAGATTTTAAGATCAGCCGAGCTGTGAGCTTGATTATTATTATTAGTATAATTACTATTAAGTTTTCAAGTTATAAATGTGCCTTTTAAATGAAAATAACCAAAGAATTCTTCATTTCAAATTAGTCCTTTGATTTTAAAGAACTTGCTAACGTTTCGCCAATCATCTTGTTGGCTTCTTCAGAGCTTAACTGAAACGGTGCTCTGCGCCTGCTTATATATTTTTTGGGGGGCGGAGCTAAATGAGGGGCATAAACATTGTCTCTGATGACTGATTCCTATATTGGTGACCGGTAAAGACCTGAGTGACGGTTAAAATTATTAGGTTGCAACCTAACTCAGGTCTTTACCTTTCACCAAAATAAGAATCAGAAGCGGTGGAATACAGAAGTTTTGTAAATGGCCTATAAAATTCATTTTGTAAAATATTTTTAATATGTTTCTCAACTCAAACACAATAATTTGTCTATTTAAAAGGATAGCATAAGACATGAAAGAGACTACCAAAGATTCTGAAATCTGCAATATTTCTATAATTATAATTCGCCGTTTTTAGAAAAGGACATAAATATAACAGAATTTCTTTGTGGTGGTACCCTTATTACGAAACGGAATGTATTAACCGCAGCTCATTGTTTTCTAGGTTCCCAAAACTACCATAAGCCGTAAGTTTTGTACAGTTTAAGTTATGTAAAATATGGATAACAAATTTTTGAGATATCTTTGAAGAAACCTCTCGTTAAGTGACCCATCCAGATTGATTTCAGTGTATCATGTACATTTAACATTTTAGGGAGGTCTATTTTAATCAAAACTAAATAAATAAATCCAAAGTTAAATAAATAGGTTGCGATAAGTATATTAGGTATTATCCTATTAACCAATCCAAATCTGATATATATAATAAACGCAAAGAACACCTGAGAATGCATTGACCAGTTGCCAAGCATAAACAAAAGATTGCGAATTCTGAATTTGTTCTTTATCTGTGAAAACTGAGGTTAGGATCAACAGTTTTATTCCAAGCGCTAATCAACGCAAATGCATTTTGACTAAAACAACCAGAATTTATTATATTTTTTATGTTAAAATTAGTTCAAGAGAAATAATATTGGATTTTTGATTGTTAGATTTGAAAAAGAAATCTAAAATTAAAGAAAGTTCAGTGGCTTAAATTTTTTTGTCCAATGAGTGCGAAGAAGCCTGGCAGAATACCACTTGAAATTAAGCTGCCAATTGTCAATAAAATTGGATACATTTAATTTTATTCCTGTTTTCCGATGCAGGGTGATTTTGAATGTTGGTGTTTATAAATGCAAAATTTGTAATATCACCCTATATTATTATATTTATTGGGTCAGAAAAGCTACAACACGCTAGCTTTATTAATAGGGGAGATCCGCAGTAATATCATCAAATATGGGCTTTTTTCGTTGATATTACGGGATATAGTCTAAATGGTAAGAGATAAAATCGAAATAAGTATTCGGCTGTCTTTTTTCGTGTTCAGTGGGTTAGAAGGTACAGGCTACTTTTAAAATTTTTTAATAAACAGTATTATTTAACAAACGATGTTAGGAAACACCCCGTATATACAGGCTGGAACGCTAATGACTTCTTAGGTCTTCTTTTAAAGAACGCTAACAACCCATAAATAATAACTTTTTAGATTGATTGTTAGATTGGGAGAACACAATTTAAATACCGATATAGACTGTATAATAATAGCAAAAACCAAAATATGTGCTGATCGCCACATAGACGTACCAATAGCTGCTTATTTTACTCACCCTGAGTATGATTCAAACACGTTAATAAATGATATCGGCTTAGTCAAAATGCAGTACTCAGTCGAATTTACTGGTACGTCTTATTGGTTTTATTTTAATAAGCTTATTCAACTGTAATATTGATTTAGAATACATTCACCCGATTTGCCTCCCGCTGCAAAGTGACTTAAAACGATTGTATGAACCTGGACAACAATTTTTCGTATCGGGCTGGGGTAAGATAAGTTCGAGTAAGTGAACCCCTTTTCGTACAATATTAGCAACGATAAAATCAGTTGGTCTCCATTGGCGCGCCAAAACATTGCCGATTTCCCTATTCTTCCTTACTCTTGAAGCTCTTTTGTTTATTATGGTTGATTCGAAACGGGATTGTATATATTATGCAATGCGTGCTTTTGCTTATTAAAGTGGTATGCCTAAATGTCTACAACATTAAATAAGAAATCGGAAGATCATTTTTTCGATGCAAGAATAAAAAGGCGGATAACAATTGTCGATTTGCACTTGTCTTAAAAATATGTTTTTTCCAATATTCTTGCGACTTTGTGCAAAAGAAGTGAGAATATTTTTTTAAATGAAAGTTCGTAATTATGATATTAAATTTCGAATTACAGCAAAAATACATAACATACAAAAAAAGAAGAAAAATTCATTGTTCATTCAGTGTGCTAGATAGAACGGGACATTATTTAATCAGGTAAAATATCTCCGGATTGGAATTGATCACCGGTCATTTTTTACTGTTTGATTTAAGGGCAAAACTCAACTGTCTCTTTTTAACTTTGCCAATTTTCGGTGCCCTGGTGTGCCAGAAAATTACTTAAGATCACCGTTTTTTAGGGAAATTAGGTGGTTCAATGACGCTTCAAATAGCGGGTATTTTTCTGTGGAACCAAACGAAATGCCACGAAATTATTCCAAAGTATAGTGGCAAATTCTTAGAAAGTCAACTATGTGCAAATGGTAAGAAAGTGGGCGTACCGTTTGTATTCGTATGGGAGTTTTCATTTTACACAACCAAAACAGGATCCTGAATAACTTAACGAACTACGGCAAAAGTCGACACAGGGTTTGTTAGCTAGGAATAAAATTTCTCTAATTTTTTGAGTTTATAAAAATTCGGAATACCAACGGAAATTTAACGAAAAACTTTGTATTCCTGGTTTCAATACCAACATATCAGTTCTTCCGCTATATCGATCTAATCTAATCTGCCCTACAATGTTGTTGCAGGTGAAAACCAAGATGCATGCAAAGGCGACAGTGGAGGACCCATGTTTGCTATCACTACTGATTCAGCGTTGGAACTAAAATATTTTCAGATAGGAATCGTATCATTTGCACCATCGTTAAGTTGCGGTACAGCAGATCTACCTTCTATCTATACAAGGGTGGACAGTTTTCTGAAATGGATTCTGGAGATTGTTAGCTCCAATTGAATTGGTCAATTAAATATTAGATAGCATATTGTATTATTATTAATCCTCCACTTATCTCCCAATTACAAGGGCCCATTTTTTAATTTTAAATTTCTACCTTGGGTCAGCATCCAATTAATATCAAAAATATTAAATCGCAGAGCAAGTAGAATCTTATATACAATTTTTAATAATTAGTAAAATAGGAATGAGAAAATCTTGGGACGCAATTGATAGGGTTCAATAATATAATTGGGATATATGATAAATTCTGCATAAATTAATCTGAGACCATCCGTTCATTTGTTGAACTTCTAACTGAACTAAGTTCTTCTAAAAAATCTCCAAGGCTGTAGGATTCCTTTTTGTAAATATGTTTTTAATTTAAATAACAAGTAAACTGTACATGATGACAAAAGAACTATTATCTATTTTCTCCGTTCTTTAATGTATCCTACATATATGCAGGCTTCATCAACTGGTCATATGTTGACTTCGTCACTGACGGAATTTTTTTTGCTTCTGCTTGGTGTTTCCGATTCCTTACTTTCTCTGTTAGTTTCCTCCAGTCTGTTAAAAATTGTTTGAATTGCCTCGTCTTTCGTTTCAGTTAGGCGTTTGATGTCAGAAAGATCACTAAAACTTCGATTAAGATGCTTTCTATCAGACGTGTCAAAATTCCTGCGGAGCACAATTTTAGTTTTGGGAAGTTTTAACTAAAAATAAAATTCATAGCATTATGAAACAGAACCAATGTTACTTCGAGAACCAAGCATACTTCAGATTGTCTTTCAAACAGCGTGGGTTGTTGATTAACTCTTCCGAGCATCAATTGCATTCTAGTTTTATGTTCCTCATTCCTAAATCGGTCTTCGTCTCTTCTTAGCTGCAATCTCAGGGCCAAATCTTCCTCATGATTATAAGCTAGTGCTTGAAAAACCGGTTTCTTCCTCATTATTTTTTCTCTCCATCGGGCCTCCTCTTTTAGCTTTGCCTCTTCCAACTTTTTCGTCATTTCCATTTCTAAACGGTTTCTAAAATTTAATTTTTAGTCTACTATATTTTTGAGACTATTCTCAAAGATGACAGTTGTTTTGAATTAACTACTTTTTAATACCTCGCCGATTGTATTCTTAATACTGCAGCTAAATTTGACCTGTTTACCGAAGAAAGGTCTAATGAAGATGGTGTTCTGATGTCGTAGTAACTGCTTCTACTACTAGCAGATGAATGTCTATGAGAATGTCTCTTACTCTGTAAATAATGTATTCTGGTTATGTCGAATTAAGTCCTATTTAAATCAATTAATAATTCCATAAATGCGTTTTGACACCTGAGTAATAAAGAAATTAACCATTAAGGTCAGGGCACACAAGTTGATTGGATATGTTTCGAGCCACACTATCAGATCTTGTCGGAATATGCTCTGCACCATATTTTTTAACATTGCACAACGAAGCTGGTTGAATTTATTTTTACTTTTTTTTGGGTTTGCCCTAACGTCAATGGTCTATTACATAGGATGAAGATGGAAAAACTGATAGCCACGAAATAATTCAACTTTGACCAAAATTGTTACATTTCTGAGTGGTCATTATTTACTTTAACCATATTCTTCCCCTTGCAAATAAAATATCCTGTGTAGGAATTTTTTTTCCACCCCCTTCTGTAAAATACCCAATTATACACTGATCCTACGTGCGGAAAGTATCATTTTACCGCGCCAGTTCCGTTTCCCACCGATGTTACGGAACTATAACACGCCACCGCCACTAGGATTATGAAACTAGGTGTGGAAGGAAGAGATAGTTTCCGACTTTTTGCTACCTAATATGAATATCGCTTTTTATCTGTATCACTTTTTAACTACATAGCATTTTCTCGTACTTTATCTCTTAATAAAGGTGCACTACTGCATTTTTTCCAAATTCTATCAGTATATGGGGACGAGTCTGTAATATTACTGTTATTTATTATCTTGCACCATATTTTATCTTAACTAATGCAACTTAATATCTTAGGTGTTCCCTATATAACGTTGAAATAATGGTATTCTCCGTCTTGTAGTTTTTGTTACCAGCTTTCGTAATTGAATAAATCACGAATTGATCACTTTTCAGTTTGATAGAGTTATAACAAAAACAGAACAAACAACGAAGTTTGAAACGAAGAACGTAACCGACGCAGTGAGTAGGATAGTCGCCTATGAGAAGTGAACATAGTGGATAGTGTTTACACGCACTGGTAATTCTCAAATCTCTCGGAACCGAATTCCCTTGTCAAGTCACACATCATTCAGAGGACTGTATATCCCCAGCTTAGCTAGAGGACCATATATCCCTGGAACGCCACAATCGAAAGAAAATACCAAAATCAAAGGTTAGTCAATTTTTCTCATTTTCCTTTGTATTAAATTAACAAAGCATTGGGTTGCGTCTATCCTTAGATATTATTCCAATTTTTGATGGTGATCCATGTGAACTTACGAAGAAGTAAATGTGAATTCCGATAAAAAAAATATTTTTAGAGCTATTATTGGAAAGCTTCGTGGCAAAGTCTTAAATATTAGGATCAAGTAGAATTCAGTTAACTAATTGGAAAAGAGTTAGTCAAAATGTGGAGCTAAGTTTCACAGATCAACGGTCATTTACATGTCTTTTACATAAACTACATAGTATGAAACCAAATCTTAAAGAATCTCTTCATACTTTTCGCGTTCCATGTCAATGTACAAGAAGTTTAATATTTAATATAAATAATGGTTCTACAATGTCTCAGAGTGAGAAAATTGCACAAATTATATTGAAAAATTAATTTTGGCCTTATTCCTAAAATATTTTCCACCAAATATCCAAACAGGAGTTAAACTTAAAAATCCAAGTTGTTTAGAAAGTGGAAAGCAATTTATAAGTAAAGAAGAAAATTTCTATCTTTGTTTAACGAATCCAAATGAAATTAATTTCAACACATCCCCTCCACAACTTTAAAACACCCATGGCTCAAGGAGAAATTTCAATGCAACGAAATCTCTACATCTACTTCAAATTATTTTGTTCAGCAAATACACTCTAAAAAAGGATCACCTAATTTTTGAAATCAACCATTTCCTAGCGGACCGATTTCAATTCTCCAAGACAAATTCCTCAAAGGAAATTCTTTATAAATTGACAAGTCTTTGGGAAACAACGAACTTTTAATATTAACTAACCAAAACTAACTTGATAAGTATTTAAAGACAAACCAACACTCGCGTCGAAAGTATCTAGACAGTCAATTATTCAAAGGAATACTTTCCTATCGCAACAAAATTCCCAAAGGAATACTTTCGAATCACAACAAAATTTCTAAAGGAATAGTTTTCAATCAGAACCCTATTTTCCAAGGAACGGTTTGAAAACCACAATCGAGACCAACATTTCAAGTTGAAGAATTATATCAAACAGCGGGACTTTTCTCATAGCAACAATATTTCGAAACCAATAATAAATTTTCGAACCCAATTTTTGGAACGCCTAATACATCCGAAAATTGCCCAATTATTCAAAATGAAACAACAGAATCTTATTTCAAGGGCACCAATCAACCAAATGAAATATTTTATATACCAACCTCTATAACAGAAATCGCTCATTGATTCTGGCAGTCATAATTCTTTGACAGTATGTTTAGCAAAAAATATTTCCCTAACTAAATCCGATATTCTAAAAACATCTTGTGGGCTAAATGCCCTAAATATGAAATAATGTTATTGTTTCTGTACAACATTGTTCACCTATGGACTATAACTGTTAAAACATTACATTAAATGAACACGAAGTATTAAGGAATAAAATACCTACTAATAAAAATACTGACAGAACTTACTATAAACCGCATGTCAAGATTAATGACCATTGTTTCACAGCGGAGTCATTTGTAAAGGGCGGACAAGCCATTGTTGAAATACATAATGTCAGTATCGAAGATACATACGTTAACCTAAAATATTCATTAGAAGTATTCCCAATAGATGATTATGAAATATGCGAAGCAGAAGTACTTAATACTGAACCACATATTGAACAGCGGGAAATTGTAAGTTTATTAAGAATAAATAACTTGGATGAAGAAGAGAAAACAAGCTTAACTAAACTTTATAACAAATATTATACGATATTTCAACAGCCCAACTAACTAGCCAAAACTAAAGTCAACACATACTGAACGCGTAACACGCACAAGTGAAGAAGAACCCGTATATGCTAAATCTTGCAGATTTCCAGAAGTACTCAAAGAAGAAGTCGGATATGAAAAATTCTTGAAGACGGAATTATAAGAGTCCATGGTCAAGCCCAATAAGGATTGTACTCAAAAGAGTGATGCAAGTGGACCTAGGAAGTGGAGAATTGTGGTTATATATAGTAGATATAAGGAAGTTGAATAATAAGACTGTTTTGAACAAAAATTTAGTTCGAGAAAAATTAAGAGAAACGTGTACGCAGAATTCACTTACCCCTGAACGTGGTAACGATCGGCACAATCCAGCAAAAACGCGGTAGCAGTTAACGCGCACACTTGTAGCTTCAGAGCGAGATAGAGTAGTCAAGAGAACGACAACTACTAAGTCATTTTGATAAGCGCGCGACTCGCGAGACCAAAGGGGACTTATCCCAGTCTATGAGTACCGCGCATAGGCAATAATACTTAAATACTATTATTCGAGCAAAAAAATATAAATTTAATATATCAAAATTAAATTGCAACTAAACTTAATCTAATAATAATATATGTGCGCGGTTGTAACAAAGGCAATCAACAGATCACAATATTTTACAATATTAGATCCTGCAAACGAATTCCACCAACTCCACCAGTATTTAGAAAACAGCGTTTTCTACAGACTAGGGGCATTATGAATTATGAAGGAATCCATTTGGCTTGCGAAATGCTCCAGCGATATTCCAGAAGATGATCAATGAAGTTTTAAAAGGACTAATTAATAAAATTTGTGTCGTATATATGGACTACGTGATTATCTTCTCCATATTCGTAATTTAAAGTATTTGACACACAGTCTAAAAGTGCGATTAGACAATTGCGAATTTATGAACAAAGAAATTGAATTTCTGGGACACATTACCTGAACAGAGTTTTTTCAATAATACAAGCGTTTCCTCAATCATTTAATATTTATTGAATTTTCGTTTTCTATAAATGGACTATATCTCACTTTGCGGCGACGTCGCGATCAATGCCGTGAACGTCTCCCCTGTAACGCTTCAAAATTGTTACTGGTCTAGCAAAAACGTAGACCTTGCCGGTTTGGCGTGCAACGCCCTGTTGTTGAAATGTCCGGCATGTTTAAGATAAACAAAATTAAAAAGCAATTTACATAATTTTGAAGTCAACATACCCCCAGCCTTGAAAGAACCCTCTTTCTAAAAAAACAACAAAACAAACATTTTTTGAAAATCAATTTGTCTTAGACAACCTTTGAAACCACTTGAACTGAGTTTTTTTTTTCACCCACTTTCGTGAAACAATGGACACAATTTTGCGAATGAACGTTTGATGACACCTTCACTCGTTTTTACATCAGCCACTCGACTAATGTTGTCCTTTCCTGGGTATAACTGAACGATGCGTCCCATTTTCCAACACAAGGGAAGCACATTTTCTTCTTTCACGATCACCAATGTCCCTTCCAGCAGAGTGTCCCCGCCAGCCTTCCATCTGACGCACCTCTGAAGTTCAGCGATGTATTCCTGTGACCAACAAGACCAAAAATCTTGATGGTATTGTTGAATATGTTGATAGCTAGCAAGCCTATTTTCAGGTTGCTCGAGCAATCGTGGGTCCGGTAATGAGGTTGCCCTTCTTCCGATCAGGAAATGGGATGGGGTTAAAACGTCCAAGTCAGAAGGATCAGATGACATTGGAGTGAGAGGACGTGATTTTAAAATGGCCTCTATTTGACACAACAAGTGGAAAAGTCCTCATATGTCAAATTTGCCTTGCCCACAGCTCTTTTTAAATGGTATTTAACACTTTTTACCCCTGACTCCCATAAACCCCCGAAATGAGGCGAATATGCCTGAATAAAAGACCAATTAACACCTTCTGTCGCAATCAATGTCTTTAAAATGACATGATTATTACGCAAAAATTTTGTCTGACAACATTTTTTCTGGTTTGCCCCTCCTAGACACGAATCTCCTGAAAGTTGCAACAAATGGTTGCGTAGACAGACTTGTTACAGCCTCTAAATGTATTGCACGTGTGCAAAAACAAATAAATAAACCAACATACCCCTTGTACAAACGCGTGCCCCGTCCCAGAGCTATTTTAAAATTGAACGGCCCTGAATAATCAACCCCTGTGGTATTGAATGGAAATTGTGGGATCACTCGTGACTTAGGTAGATCTCCCAGCTGTATTTCAAAGGACCTAGGTTGAACCTTCGAACACACAACACATTCATGCACCACCCTTCTCACAACATTTCTGCCCTTTAGTGGCCAATAATTTTCCCTTAATGAACTGAGAACTAATTGAGGGCCTGCATGCAGTAGTCTCAAATGCTCTGCCTTAACAATCAATTTTGGACATGGATGTTTTGGGTCTAACACAATTGGGAATTTTTTGTCAAATTTAAATTCTGAAAGCGCTAGTCTTCCGGCTACTCTGATTAATCCGTCGGCATCTAGAAACGGATTTAAATTTGACAAGCAACCCTTTTTTATCTTCTCACCGGTCTCCAAGATTTTCTTCTCATTTACGAAACATTCATCTTGTGATAACTTTATTAACATTCCTTTCTCTGTCAAATTCTTTGATTCGGGACTATCCAATTTTCTGCAACGTGCTGTAAACCTTAAGCAATATGCAAATACACGTTTCAATTTTGTCCAACTGGAATATCTGGAAAAAATCTCTAAAATACTCTTCTCTGAATTCAAAAAGGCTTTTACTCGCTTCCTCCTTTCTGGAAGTTCCTCTAAAGGGACATCTACAGCCTGATTTGGAAAGAAATCTTGTGGCAACCATTGTGGACCTTCAAACCATAATTTATTTCCACACAATTTGGAAGGAAAAAGTTCCCGGGATACTAAGTCTGCGGGGTTTTCTTCTGACCGCACATAATGCCAATTGTCTTGATCCGTCATAGACTGAATTTGCGATACTCTATTTGCGACAAAAGCTTGGATTTGATTTGCTGGTGATTTTATCCAACTTAATGTTACTGTAGAATCGCTCCACAAAAACAGTTTCCTGAAATTTAACGTCATGGAAGTTTGTACTTCTTTTATCAACCTTGAAAGTAATAATGCACCCGACAATTCCAATTTCGGTATAGTTAGTGCCTTTATCCGGGCAACTTTACTTTTTGCACACAATAAGCGAACGACTACACTTCCATCCTTCTTGACATTTCTGACATAGATACATGCTCCAAACGCTTCTTGTGCAGCATCACAAAATCCATGAAGTTCGATGTTCTCTGAATTGTTGCTACCTACATGTCTTGCATGTTTAATTTCACCATTTCTTGCTTAAATTGTTCCCACTCTTGGGCAATATTGTTCGGTACTTCATCGTCCCAATCCAACTTGAGAATCCACAATCATTGTAAAATAATCTTGGGAATGACGACACATGGGCTAACTAACCCAAGTGGATCGAACAGCTGGGCAATTTCTGACAGAATCTTCCGTTTTGTGGTACTTGAATTACTTGAAAATTCCGTCACCCTGTAGGTAAAGATATCTGCCTGATAGTCCCAATACAATCCCAAAGTTTTGTGTTGATGCTCTCCTAGATTAAGAGTTTATAATTCTGCCTTGGGCCTTACTCCAAATTGTTCCAAGAACTCCTCCTTGTTCGAACTGAACTTTCTGAGCTCAAACCCACCAGATTTTAAAACCTCACAAACACCCTTACATATCTGAAGTGCCTCTTGAATCGAGGAGGCCCCTGATATCAAATTATCAACGTAGAAGTCCTTGCCAATTACCTTTGAAATCTGTGTTTGTTCGCAATTTTTAGTCAGTTCCTGCAAACACCTTACCGCTAAAAATGGACTTGAGGTTAATCCAAACGTCACCGTGTTTAAATTGTAGACCTTGACTTCTTCTGCTGGATTTTCTCTCCACAGTATCCTTTGTAGATGGCGTTGATCTTCCCTAACCCATACTTGTCGGTACATTTTGGCGATATTTGCGCAGAATGCCACTTCATGTTGTCTAAACCTCAACAAAATTGAAATAATATCCTCTTGAATTCTTGGCCCCAAAAATTGCAAATCGTTACGTGACACACCCGAGTCTGATTGTGCAGAGCCGTCATACATTTTCAATGGGATTGCAACAACAAATCGACCATCCTGATCACGTCTTTTTGTTGACACAAAGAAATTTTCACAATCAACTTCATCCCGTGTCATTCCCTCGATTTGACCTCCACCTGGCTCTTCTAGTTCCCAAAACTTGGCCATTTGGTCTTGTACCTCTGTACCAATACTTAGGTTGCACACCGTTTTCTTAGGTTTGACTCGAGATCCTTGTCCACTGATGTACCCCGCTACTACCCATCCTAACCAAGTGTTTTGTAAGAAAGGTTTGTTATGAGTTATAAGTTTCCAGAACACACCTGCACCAATTAACATATCCACTTCATCAGGCAAATGAAATTCACTGTTTGCTAGACAAATATTTCCTGGAATGTTTATTGGTCCTAACTCAATTTCACACAAAGGAATCTCATCACTAATTTTCAGAATGATTAAACAACTGATAGGAATTAGGAAATCACCTTTCTGAGAACTGATTTCTACTTTACACCGTTTCGAAATCTTTTCAGTGTTTTGACCAATCCCAACCACACACACATTCGCATCTTTTGTTTTTAACTGAAGTTTGTCACACATTTTTTCAGTGATAAAATTGCTCATTGAAGCTGAATCTAACAAAACCTTGCGATGATGCAAATTTCCACTCACATCTTTTAATTTGACAATCGTTGTAGAAAGTAACACCTGACCTTGAGTCCCACAATTTCTACTCGATAGCACCACAGAGGTTTTACTTCCTTCCTTTGAAGACGCTTCTACAGCCTTTTGTACGTCAGCAATTGGGGCACTTTCAACACTGACCTGTTCAGTTTGGCGTTGGTTATAAAAATGTAATAGAACATCATGCCCTAAACCACACGGCGAACATTTTTTCCCTTGACAATTAAAACTAAAATGCTTGTTCGAAAAACAACACATACATAATTTATTTCGTTTTATTTGCGCAATTCTCTGGCTGGTTGTTAACTCCAAAAATTTCTTACACTCACTGATGTCATGACCGCTTTTACAAATAACACACTTGCTTTTTTCAACCCCAGCTACAAAAACCCTTTGTTTTTGCCCGATAAAATTTTCCTTCAATTTTGTCCGGGAATTGTTTTCCAAGGTCTCAAGTGATGCACGCAAATAGTGAAACTTTTGAATGTCGCCAATCGACTTATTCTTGTGAATTAAACTATCAAACGTGTCTCTAAATTCCAACCACTTTGAGTAGTTTCCAGCAAACGTTGGTAAATTTATTAAAGGTAATCGTACACCCATCGTTTCATTCGAATTTGGCCGTAAATTTTCCTGAAAAATGACAGAGTTGGAATCCGAATGCGTAATTTTTTGCAAACACCCATTTTTGTTGTTCGTATCATTAAAATCACCCAAAATATTTTTTGCCTTTGCGACAATATGGTAGAATTCTGTTTGGAAAACTTCCCTCTCATTAAATTGGCTGTCTAAATCTTCACACTTCTTTTTCTGAAGATCTTTCACTTTGCACATTGAAATTTGTTAAATACCTTTTAAATTGAGATAAGCTCGCTTTCTAATTAATTAGTTTAATTGCTCAGCCATTTTGCTGATTTTTGACACATAAAATAGAGACCACAAACTACAAAATCCAACAAAGGTTTGAAAAGGATCGACTTACAGTTTAACGGCGACTTTTTTCCGGCACGTACTGTCTCGTCCTCCGTCGCGTCGCAGCAACGCTGCCCAATCGTACGGCCCCGCACGTACAATTTCCAACGCCGCGCCGCACTCGCCGATAAACTCCACGGCACCGCAACGACGACCTTCAAACAATCCTTTGTGCACCGCGCCGCGCCGCCTTGACTCAGCTGCGCTTTGTTGCTTGCCGACGTTCGTTTACGGACACGTAAACGTTTCCCTCACAATTTTTACACAATTTTCTTTGCGAATACAGATGATCCAACAATCTGTATTTCGCAATTTCCTCGTTTTTCACTTTTGCGGAACACCCAATAATTCTCGCAAGTGAAAACTCTCCATTCAATGGATCACAATCCCGTTCGATGGACCACTATGTTTTTTCAATAATACAAGCGTTTTCTCAATCACTTAATATTTATTGAATTTTCGTTTTCTATAAATGGACTGTATCTCACTTTGCGACGACGTCGCGACCCATGCCGTGAACGTCTACCCCGTAACGCTACAAAATTGTTACTGGTCTAGCAAAAATGTAGACCTTGTCGGTTTGGCGTGGAACGCCCTGATGTCACATTGACTGAAATGTCCGGCATGTTTAAGATAAACAAAATTAAAAAGCAATTTACATAATTTTGAACTCAACAGTATTGTTAATTTCCCATTTCCAAAAACACACAAACAAATAAGCAGTTTTTTAGGAGTGATTGGTTACTATAGGAATCGTATAGGCAATTTTGCAAAAGTTAAAAAACTTTGTTTAAAACAGGTTAAAAAAATAGAGCACATTGAACATCGTGCAACGGATTGGTACATCCAGATTTAAAAAAAAAACCATAACAGATGCCAGCAAGTATGGAATTGGAGCCTGTATGTTATGCAAGTAGAAATTTAAATCCAGCTGAAGAAAATTTAGCATTTATAGAAAGATAATTACTGCTAATAATCTGGAAAATTTACTTTCGACCATACCTGTTTGGACGACATTTAAGTAAAATCCTCTTAAATGGTTACACAACTGGAAAGATGAGATGGAAACTGACTTGAGCAGAATATAGTACTAAATCAACAAATCAAAAAAGGAAAAGAAAACTCTGTAGCCGGTGTATTGTCCAGAAACCCCAATACGCACCGACAACAATGGAAAGTGACTCATTAATAAATGAAATAGGTGACGCCGATATCAATATAGAAAATTTCCCATACTGAAACAAGCCGCTTAGTTTTCATAAAAATCAAGTAATTACTAAATCAGCTGACGATCTCCAGTCCAATGTGCATTCGAGAAACAATTTTTGGAAATAAACATTTTTTTATAAACCTTAGAGTTATCACTTATCTTTTTTATTTTATAGGTATTATAGGTATTTAAAAACAAAAGAAACTTAGACGTAACTATATTAATAATTGTGTAATTTCTCAAAGATCAAAATATGAAAGGCAGGCTAATAAATTGGAATTCCAGTCAATCCCTATAGATTCAAAGTTATTCGAAAGAATACACTTATACATTATCAATTACAAAAGAAAATTTTTTGACAATTATAGATATATTCTCTAAATTCGCCCAAGCTTATTTAATCGCAGGCGTAAACTCTATAAATATTTTGGATGCTTTGCTAGTATTCATTTCTCATTATGGGCTTCCACCTATTATTGTATGTGATAATGGAGTCGAATTCAATAATTAAAACTTTTAGACTTTTGCAACCTCCACAAAATAAAAACACACTTTACTACTGCCAAAAATTGAAATTCAAATAGCTAAATTGAAAGGTTTCATTCTACATGAACCAATGAAAATGAAAGTCACAATGATCAGGTATACCTTAAAAAACAACCAAGAGACGAATTAGGTTATAAATTAACTAAAATTAACCAGATCGCACCAACCCGTAATAAAGTTAGAACGAATATATCCAAATATTCCAAACCCAATTTAAAGGAGCGTAAAAACCATTCATTTGTTTTTTCTTATTAGATGAAATGGATACTTTTTTTTAAACTTCCGCAGGCTACTGTAATACTTTTTACAAAACTTTTGGATTCCTCCTGCGTCGGTTTTTGTTGAATCGAACTTGTTAACGTTTCGCTAATCATCCTGTTCGCTTTTTCAGAACTTGACTGAAACTGAATCGTATTTTACTCTGTACCTGCTTATATAGTGTTTGGGGGGGGGCGGGGCTAAATGAACTACATAAACAACGTCTCGGATGACTGATTTCCATAGTGACAGGTAAAGATCTTAGTGTAACGTGGTATTATGAATCTAGCCCGCTATTTAACTACACCATTTTGCTCGTACTTTATCTGTTTTTTCATGTTTCATGACTATGTGTGGTTGAGTCTGTAATATTAGCGTTGTTTACCATATTGTACCATATTTTATCTTAAATAATGTAGGTTAATATTTTAGGTGTTCAATATATAAAGTTGAAATAATTGTATTTCGGGTAGAATATAATTATCTGTCTTGTAGTTTCATCACTATTCAGTTTGATAGAGTAATAACATAAACTGACGAAACAGCGAAGTTTGGAACGAACAACGTAACTCGGAGTCGGCCACTTTGGACATTTCGGCGATATTACCCCACGGATTTGGAAGCAATCGGATGATTTCGGAGATATTATGGCACGGCTGGAATTTTGACGTTTGCCAATTATGACTTTCATGTCATTTCCGTGAGGTTACTGCACGAGTTTGGGAGCACTCAGTTTTCCGCAATATTACCCACGGCTTGTATGTTGACGTTTGTCAATTCTGACGGCCATATCAGTGAATGCATTGTGTTGTTTTACAAAAATTTACCCAAATATTAACTGAGGTTGAAAAAGCATAGTATGCAACATATTTGGTAAACTTTTTGAGTCACTCATTTATTAAACCTTGCTACGCTGCGGTCTGCGGTCGTGCCAAATAAACACGAGACTCAAATGCCGTTTACCACCCTTGTTGCATAATATGCTACTATGCGACATAGCCCTATAGCCTATTTCCATTTTTGCTAAAATTCCCAAAATGTAATACGAGCCCTAACAACTAATTGTTCGGACGATGTACGAAATAATAAGAAAACATATTTATACTTATTTTAAATTGTTTTTTTTTGCCTTTTCGATTGAAAAATGAAATCACGCACTTATTTTTATACCAAAAAGTGCTATCGTAATGAATTATTTTTTTATTTCACATAAATTACATAACAAAATATCAAAAACATACCGAATTTGCTGACAAATAAATATTCGGACGCATTTAAATCTTTTACTTACACCTTTCGCGGCAATAAGAGCTTTTATGCGTTTTGGCATGGAATCTACCAAAGTCTTACAATATTCGGGGGTGAAAGTGTTCCAAAGATCGGTGATTTTTGCCTTTAATGCTGGAGCTGTACGCTGAGGATGGTTACGCAAAGTCTTTTTCATCCGATGCCATAAAGTTTCAATAATATTCAAGTCGGGGCTACTTGATGGCCACGATAAAACTTTCATATTATGGTCCCCAAACCACTTTTTTGTTGTTTTCGCAGTATGGCAGAATGCACTGTCTTGTCTCCAAAAGTTCGCTCTATTGATGGAATCAAACTTCTTTGATAAAATTTGTTGCTATTTTTCTGCATTTACAGTACCATCAATGAATTCTTAGTTGCCAACCCCTTTACCACTCATACACCCCCCATATCATAACATCCTGCGGAAATTTTACCGTGCGCTTTAGACAATCTTTGTGAAAGGCTTCTGATTTTGTACGAATCACCCTTTTTCAAAAATCGCCTACACACACATCAAATTTTGATTTGTCGCTGAAGATAACGTTACTCCACATTTCCGTTGTCCAGAATATTTTAGATTTTGCGCAATCCAAACGTTTTTTCTTCTGAATAGACGTTAGTCATCATAGTTTTTCCTTTGCCTTTAACAAAAGTAGATCATAGAATATTCATAATTTTTATATTGAAAAACGAAAAATTGTAAACTTACCTTATAAAAAGTCAAACCAGACTTATGCATCCATTGTCTACAACATTCCCTCTAGATATTTAAGTTTGCCTCGTGATTCCATTGCGCTTGAATTTGTCGTAAGACGCTTCGTCTGCTAGTTTTACAAATCTTAACCAGAATACGACGATCTCTTTCAGTGATTTTACGGGGTCGGCCTGAACTTTTACCACGAACGCTAACACTAGCTGTCTCTCCATATTTTTTTATAATATCCCTGGCTGTTGATTTTGCAATACTCAAGTCATTTGAAATTTTTTGCGTCGATTTACCTCTGAAGTACTGAGATATGATAACACACACCACGCGTCATTTTCTTATCAACTATTATACAAATTTGAAAAATACAACCCGAACTGACATCTCATTTATCTAAACACACTACATTTTAGCATCAATGCATGGGTAACATTAATTTCTTCGTCAATAAACATTCGCGTCCCAATATTTATTTGTCAGCAAATTTGGTATGTTTCCGTTATTTTGCTATGTAATTCATGTGAAATAAAAAATAATTCATTACGATAGCACAGAAAGTGCTATCGTAAAGTGCGTAAATTGAATATTCAATCGACAAAGCAATTTTTTTTTTAAATAGATATAAGAATTATTGCAAATAATAATAATAATAAATTAAAAAAATTCATCCATATGGTTCTAGTCTCACTAACAATTCCTTGAAAGCTTTCTTAAATTTTCTGATTCTTTGACATATTCCACAGAACTTGATAGTATGTAATAAATATAAAATAAACCAAGCAAAACATTTAAATGAAATTCCCTGAATTTTATGATGTTAACTAAATGATAGAGATGAAAAGATAAAATAAGATGAATAAATGAATTAATAAATAAATAATTAAAATTGTCTAAAGATTGAAATATATGGTGAGCAATATAAACAACGGTTAATGCTTAAAAAATTCCTGGGAAACTCAATATTTAATTTTAAAATCGCTGACGACATATATTGCGTAAAAAAGTTCCATGTTGTTTGACTTCTACTTAATCCGTTAGTCCTAAAAGTGATAATTACCTTTTTATCTCTTTTGCACGATTGAGGCGCAAATTGTCGCAGACTGCTTGATATAAATTCATCTTTAAGCTCTTGTAGTTCCCTTTCATGTTGTTGTTGTATGTATTTATAGTTTTTGTTAGTTTTTATACATTTAGGCGATGCGTTTTTTTTATCAGTAATTGAAACTTCTTTATATAATCTCGGACAAACGTTTAACTTCGGGCGACATTTTTCTCTTTTGGCCATCGATGGTGGTAGAGAAGCCTGTTTCAGCATTTCCTCAGCCCTAACTTTTTTCTGCAGCATTCTGTAATATGGAATCAAGGCTAAATAACCGCAAAAAATACCTAAACATAAATAAAAGTTTGCTGGCTCCAGAATATAAGGAAACAAGCCGAAACTAACATCAATGTTTCGAGAGTTATACCTATAAAACTCGTCCTCGTGCATTTTTTTATAAATGTAGTTGCTAAATAAATTTTTCGGGATGGGTTTTGCTTTAAATTTGGTAACTTTTATGGGCTCTTCATCATACACGCATGGTAGCGATTTTGAGAATTTTTTTGTAAGTTCTTGAATTTCTTCGTCCCTTCTTGTAAATGAAAATGGTTTCATTTGGGCGTGCAATACTGCTTTGCGTTTCTCTTTAACCATTCGACTTCTGCAAAATGCGACACTTAGAATGTAATTTGCCAAATTATTAAGTGTTGAAACTAAAAGAACTTCCAATGTTGTCAGATTCACCACTTTTACGCTACACATCATAATTTTTTTATTTTAAATATAATGCCTTATTTATTTTTGTTGCAATGAATTGCTCACGTCGAATTTACTAAGGTCAAATAATTTTATGTTTTTTGTCTGCTTATTACTGAGCTACGGCAACACAACCTTTTCAGTAAAAAGTACCGGAACGCTTAAATAGCTCCAAAATTGCACAAGTTGGAAAGATAAAATTCAATATCTGGGGGTTTTGAACATGCGGAATTCAAAAATGCCAACAGCAAGGTTGTCAGATTTTGCGATAATATTCATAATTCTGATAACTTTTCACATGTCATAATTTTTGTATTGTAAACAGAATGCCTTATTTATTTTTGTTGCAATGAATTGCGCACGTTGAATTTAGTAAGGTCACATAATTCTAAATTTTTCCTTTGCTTATTACTGAGATACGGCAACACAACTCTTTCAGTAAGAAGTACCGGAACGTTTAAATATTTAGAAAATTGCACAAGTTGGAACGATAAAATTCAATATCTGGGGGTTTTGAACATGCAGAATTCAAAAATGCCAAGGTTGTCTTGTTTAGCTCCTCCTCCCGCAATAATATTTATAATTCTGATAACCTTTTACTGACACACTTCAAAAATTTAATATTATATAATTAATTAATTAATTAATTATTAATTAATATTAATAATTAAAATATTCAAAAAACTCCAAAATTCTGCGATTATAAGATTTTTTTAAATAATAGTGCTAAATCTTGCGTCTTTGTTCTTGGCTGTGTCTTCCTCAGGTGAGCGGATTATTGAGTCTGTTTTGTAACTGGTCCTAATTATATTGAAAGTTTAACCATTCTGGAGCAAATTTTGTCTGGCATTATTGAATTCATTAAATATTAACAACGTTGTCTGCGACCAATGCTCGAAAATATCAACGATTTGCGTGTCGTTTTTAGTGGACCTTTTTAGCGTTGACAGTACCAAACTTTTTACGAATGGCCTTTATAGGCATCTAAATGTAATTGATTATAAATTTATATTTTCAAATTTTTTTGGTTAGCGTTGGTTAGCTTTGGTTACTTTTGGTTAGTTTATATCCCTGCTCTGATTATTGATTAATAATTCCACTTTGGTAGCAAAGTTCACCGGCTGGCTAGACATTAATGTATATTGGAGCAGTAGTATTTGGAGTAATTTTGGTCTATCCTTGATAGCGGGCATAGTGGTCCATCTGCCCGAAACCTAATTAAGTAAAAATAAAGAAAATGGACGTTCGAAATTCTTTTGGTTTCAACGCTAAAACATTGCTTCCCAAAAAAGTGACGTAAGAATGAATATTTTCAATATGCTATGTGCTCCCAAAAATATGTGGCCAAATTATTCTACTTTTGCAACAGACAAAAAGATGGCCAGCAGATGATATGATTTATTTGGTCGTCTGGCATATCATATGTTACTGCTCATTCTTCTGATTCCATTTTGCAGACAGGAACGTCATGAAGTAGAATTAACAGAATACTGCTACGGTGTTTTTATTAAAATTTAGAATGATCCGGCAGAATCAGAATACTGGGGTGAAATTTAGAATTTATAATTTTATAAAGGCAGACAAATACGCATTTTTGGGAGCGCTGCATGTACATATAACATTAAACAAACTTGGAAAAAGCTCACGTCAATCGGCTAAAAGTTTTTCTTACCTTCGCTCTTGATCAGCTACGATTTTGTGAAAAAGTGGAATTTGAGATTCAATGGGGATATTGTGCGCTTTGAACTGGTCAGGTTTTTCTCTTTCCGGTTTATTGATTTTCCAAAACAATTCTTCTACCAATTTGTTCTCTTCATCCCTGGAAGGAACACAATAATGGAATTTATTGAAATTAATGTCATACTAGTTACAAAACTTCTGGATTCTTTCTGCGTCGGTTATTGTTAAATCGAACTTGCTGACGTTTCGCCAATCATCTTGTTGGCTTCTTCAGAGTTTAACTCCAAGTGTCTCACATTCTAATCTCTATCAGCTTATATATTGTTTGAAGGGGGCGGAACTTAGGGAGGGATGTGAACATTGTCTTATATGACTGATTCTTATATTGATGAGAAGTAAAAACCTTAGTCGCTGTTAACATTGTTTGGTTGCTTATAGATTTCTATAGATAGATTATACTCTCCAATCAATCAACCAGCGAAAAATCCGAGACTCTATAGAAATCTGTAAGCAATCAAACAATCTTAACCGCGACTCAGGTCTTTACCTGTCACCAATATGGGAATCAGTCATCCTAGACAATGTTCATGACCCTGCTTTAACTCCTCACCCCTCAAACAATATACAGGTACAAAGTAGAATGCGAGACAGTTTCAGCTAAGCTCTGAAAAAGCCAACAGGATGATTGGCTAAATGTCAGCAAGTTTGATTCAACAACAAACGACACAGGAGGAATCAACAAGTTTTGTAAATAGTATTACAGTAGCCTGTGGAAGTGTCTTTGAGAAATTAATTCTACCATGTATAATGCAAACCTACTTTTCTATTTGTCATACATTGGTGCTTCGTATGCTACCCTCACCTTTCGCATTTCCAAAACTGTAAGAAATGCGGGTCGATCAAAATCCGAAAATTCCAATTGTTGTGCTTTATGCTGCAAGGTATCAAGAAGAATTTAAATTTTTAAACAGAATGCTATTAGAATTTGCTATATAAAAAGTTTTGCATTATGGCATGGGAGAAAGTTTTCTAATATTTTTTTACATGGAAAAAGTAACCATTACCTGACAGTCATTTGAAACGGTTCCGGAATGGTAATGCCAATGTATTCGCATACTTCATTTGTTTTAATAACCCTTAGTGGGCTATTAGGTGCACTTCGGGTTTCAATAGGAGTAGGGTTGGACTCATTCCAGTTACTTTCCTTTTCCCTTGAGACATAATTACGCGAACTGCATCCAAATGGCTCCGGCGATGTATCTTGAGATGGTTTCTCGCTGGGAGTTTCAATTCTTACCGATCTACGAAAGTTAAAATAAATTGAGAACATTTTAACTGTATCAGCCTATTAATTGAAAGATATTTGACTAATTTATCGATAAAAAATCATATTATGAAAAGATTATATTATTTTTTATTCTCTATCTTCTTCCATAATTAGAATCAAATATCTACAAGGCATATACAAAATAATGTTATTTTAATTTGCTGGAATCTAAATTGAGTTAGCTATATTAATAAGCATATTGTTGGACTGGATTTTAACATAAATGTTACTTAGTTACCACAATTAAAATTTCAACAAATTAAAGAAACAAAGAACTTAAGGTTAACGGTATTAAACGTTTTAAAGTAATCCAGTATGTAATGAGTAAGTGAGTAAAATGTAGCAAAGGAAATGAGCAATGTAATTGTATTTATTATTGGCGAATTTCGTATTTTCATATTATTCTGTCATTTACATTAAATTATGTTATATTCGTGGAGGGAAACTATAAAATGGATAAACCGTTGGTTGTCCCAATTAATTGTTATTGAAAGTTGTATATAAGTGCTAAAAACTGAAGAATTTTTATTTTTTTTCTACCTTCGTGACGGCGGTTTAAAAACAAATTCCTTGTCGGAAAGTGAAAGATCATCATCATCAAATAAGTTGTCCTGACACTGCTTTTTGGGAAGCGGCGTTGCGCAAAATGGCTTTATGGAAGATTTCTTCTTCTTCCTTTCTTTGTGCGGATTTTCTTCTCCATGTTTTTTGTAGTTTTCGAACCATTTAGTATCCTTAGGAACAAGCATTCAACGTATAAAGTTATCTGCCGTACTATAAGTTCTGTTTCATTTTTACTAAATTTTTTAATAAATTATGAATTTTGGATGTTTCTGTTTATGAAGATTGGGAATCAATCCAGTGACCTAATTAAATTTGTTTTTTAAAGTTTATATAACGTTAAGAATTTTTTATTGCAAAATTTTCAACACAAAATCGTTACGTATGTGTAAGGCAGTACTCAACATTAATTTTATATATAAATTAAATTATTAAAAGTAAGTTTAAACAGGTACTTGTTTTACTAATTCTACTCTATGATAATTCTAGATTAATTAACTAATTTTACCTCTTTTTCAACATTCAGTTTCCTCAAATTTTCGCAAAGGCTTTTCTGCACTTCCTTCAATTTTTTTAGTTTCTTATAAAACTCTTTATTAGATAGATGATTGATATCATCGTATTCTGGAATACTATCAAAAAAGTCGACGAAAATCTTCACTTCGTTATTACTCCCCAGAACATTCGTTTTCATCTTTTCTTTCAAATTTTTAGTAACCTCATTATGCAAGTCTTCAAGGTCCTTTTGGGTGTACAAACATGCCGAATGATTTCTTTTTATACCGCCTGGTAATTTTATGCAATTATTGATATATACTGAAGACCTGTGGTCATACATTGCAATATCAATAGTGTTTACTTGAACCTTAAAGCATTACCATGGAAACCCTTACAAATATCGATCCCGATAGTTTTTTTGTGAATTTAACTGGGTTCGGAAATAAACGGTGTTGAACAGAAATCGTAAACAAATTTGACGCAGAGTGTTTCTACACATTCTGGTAGTGGAAGTGTTGCTCTTGTTTTCTTATTGTGAGGTACAAAAAAAAGACTGCACACTATTTTAGATGTTTGTTATTTATGAGTCATCATGATAGATATGTCATAATATTCAACATTTCTTTCAAATGTTTTTGGATACAATATGAAATCTCTTCGAATTTCACTTATATTATTTTTAAAACATATTTATTTTAACAACATATTTTCATTTTAAATTTAGAGAATATGTTCAAAGTTAAGGATTTAAATGTTTAGTGTATAGCTAATAATCATAATGTTGATACATAATTTGTTTATGTATGTATACGTGCAAATTTGTATTTTTGAAATAGAAAATGAAAACAATAAAATGCTGTCAAAAAATTAATGAAACAAATGTGATACTTTTATCTACTTCTTTTTAATACATGTATTGTATCAAGTTTTTCATACAACTAAATTTGTAATTGTCTTATTCGGTCACGTTGGAAACGATTGATTCCTTCAAAATTTTCAATTTTCGAACTCTTTGATTTTTAAACTCTAACGAATAAAACACATTTATTATTATGATTTATTGAATTAGTTAACAAAAGTAATCACCACAAATAAACTATAGTAACATAATCCGGTTTAGTGATTTGCCTTAATCAAGAATCCCGAAGCTATCATAATAGGGTAGAAGATGTTCCATATGTTTTCTGTATCTCTCATTGTTGTAGGCGTGATATCTAAATCCTTCTTTACTTTCGTCAATTATAATATTCTCGAAAGAGGCGTCTTTGCGACCCTCGGCTGCTTTAACAAAAGCTAATACTGTAGCTGCTCCCATTAAGCCTGAAAATAATAAATAAAGGCGAAAAAGTCATTTCGCAAAAAACAAACATGTAGAAACAAACTTGTTATTAAGCAAAAAGTTAGAAAGAGTTAAAGAGATTTTATGAATGTTTGACGACCAACTGCACCCCTTCTATAACGAGTATGAACCCAGTAGTAGTAGAATATTTACCGTAGAATGCTCTGTAGTTGTAATCCTTCTTAAACTGTTCCCTCGTTGGCACGCGTTCTAAGGAGTATTGCATTTTGGCAAGATTTGCAATCAACTGGGCGTAATAATGATCCAGTATGATTTCTATATGATCAAGTTTCACTTCAATTTTCGTACTAGTTGCTATAAAGTAGTGCAAATCTATAGCCGGGCTTGTAAATATATTCATTTGAAAGTCAATCTAAAAATCATTATTTGTTTGTTATTGTAAATATTTTTATATTAATTATAATTAAAGCAAGTAAAGTTTTTCGGGTTGCTTCATTTCATTTTACTAAAAGAATTGAAAAGTACAAATGAGGTTTAAACATTTTAAATTTGAAAAAAATTCGTTTCTAGGTCTGCATTTTAGCGGAGAAGCAGATTTACTCGTTATCGCAAAATAAAGAATCAAGAATCTTAAAACCAAAAATGTTCATAAAAGTAGGCATTTGGCTTAAGTTTTAAATTTAAATTCCTCTAACATATTTTTATCGTTTGTTATTATGAAATAAAATGCTATTATAATTGTCTAGTTTGAATTCTTGGTTAATTTTACTGAGGGCCTTAAAAATCCAACTTACAGTCATGCCGTCATAGATAGTCATGATCGCTCTAAAAACGCTGAGAGATTTAAAAATATGTAATATTACTGAACCATACATGCCTTGCCAATAAAAAAAATTGCACTTAAACAAATAAATCTTAAAGTGTGACAAGATTAGATGCAATACATTCCAAAAAGAACACATATTTTAAAATAACTTACAAATCGCAAATCTTTAAGCTTGCTATCTGTGTAATACGAGAACATCATGTTATTAACCCAGAGGTCACCGTGATTTAAAACGTTAAAACCCCCTAATTTTCTTTTTTGTGCTTGAAAGCCTCTCTCCAGAGCCTCGTCCCCCAGCGCTTGCAGCTTGTAGCCATATTTCTCGAAACCTGTAACAGAGTTTTAAAGTATTTCGACTTTATGACCTTTCAACAATCTCACCAGACCATCTTGAACAGGCATCGATTAAACCTTTATAGCCAGCCGAAACCCATTGCCTAACTAAATGATTATCTCCGTACAGTCCTTCGGAGTATAGTTTCACTAATGATGGATCCTAGTAAGAATTATATATCAATTAGGCACCATTTAAAACACAATGCAACCTCATGAATTACACTAATGTGTTGTAATGACATAGCATATTATTAAGTATTGTACTTGTTAGTATGTTGGCCATAGTGAGGTTTAACTGAAGAACATAAAATGTACTATAATTAATGTTTTGCTTTCCAAATGAATGTGGTTTTTTACGCCAAAGTATTGGTCGTTATATATTTTCCTGTAATACTCGTCTTATACAGTTTTGTTTTATTATATACGTAAGTTGTAATTTGTTACGTGATTGTTTTCTGACGAAACATCTAGCGCACTTGTGCCGCAATTTGTTGTTGTTGTTGTTATATTTTTTATTCACAGAAAATCCAAAGTCCTTAATTGGTAAAACATCTATCTTTTCTGGACTTTCCATTAATCTTTCTATAATTTTGTAATTAAGCAATATGTAATTTGGGTTTTGCATGTGATGAGTCTTTTATGTGGCACCTTTAAGCTAAGACGATACGTATAATGTATAATGAATTATACAGCGGCTTGTTTTTTTTTAAGACGATAAAATCATAATCTGCATAAATCTGCAATTAATTGGTGTTTCGACTAGGTGATTCGTTTAATGATGTAGCAATCGTATACAAAAGAAAATTAAATTTCGGACCTTACAACCGGTCGCACGAAGTTTTACAAAAACAATTTACCTTTTCATACATTATAACGGATGCCGCGTGCATCTGGGCCATCTTTTCAACAACCCGAAAGCAGTGCTCTAAATCGAAGCCGATGTGCCTTGGAAGTACTTTGAAACCCAAAGTCGTTAAGTCTTCGAGAATAATAATTGAATGAGGATTGAGGCATGAGTACAAGCACTGAGAAGAAAGCGTATAATACTCTCCTAAAATTGGATGCAAGTTCGCAAAAGCTCTCATAATTTGCATTCTACGGACCGAGAATGTCATACATTGCTGGAAAAGTGCGTCCAAACATTTCAGCTTCCTTTTCAAATAGGTGTAATTTATTTGCTAGGTCTTGTTTCACTCCCCCGTCCTCGTTGCCTACTTTTACAATAACGGATAATTTCTCTGTACGGTGCCTAAAATGTGTTCCGGCAAGGCGGTAGAGTAATTAAGAGTAATTGATTAATTCTAAAAGCATTATAGAGTCTCCGAAAGGTCAGTCCTTCATTGGCCATATATTTCGAAAAGGAAAAGTGGTGGTTACCAACAGGTATGGTCTGTTCATAGATATAAGAAAGTGACCAATTGCTTTTGAATGCGATTATCCAAGGGTGGTCATTAACATACAATGCAACAAGATTATTACCTAAAGTTTCGGATTTTAAATTAAGGTAAAATTGTGGTCCGTAATAGAAAATAATTTTATACCTACCTCTGTGTAATATTCTTTGGTTTGGTATTCTACATAGTTTAAGTTTATTAGTAATCATTCTTATTTCGTGTGTAATACAGCGTGTGGTGAATCGTGTTCGAATTATTCAAAATTAGTGCGAATCTAGTGTATCTCAGGAGATGCTCCCGCCCAAATGCAGGAAACACTATTCTATTGAGACTAAGGAAGTTATAAACAACGTTTATTTGACTGTCAATGAACGTGGTGCCAGCAAGCAAGCATCTTTAGAAGAAACGGCCACATTGACGAAAATTCCAATATCAACTGTATGGAAAAATGTGAATAATCCCATTTCAGCGAGGAAAAAAAAGAAGCGATGCTGACATTTTCTCGAGTGTAGTGATCAAGATATAATACGGCGTAAAATTTACCAGTTATACGGGGAACAAAGCGTGGCTACATTAATATCTTAATTAGGAGGCTTGAAAAAGATGAAACCGGTGTTAAATGTTGCAGAACTACCTTGTGGAAGTGTATTGAACACATGGGTTTTAGATTTAAAAAAAATTACAAAAGGCAAGTTTTAATGGAATCTTTTAGAATTCGGAAATAGCGACTGGAATATCTAGAAAAAAATAGGATTTACAGAGAACAACAAAGGCCAATTATTTACTTGAATGAAACCTGTTCGACACTTATGATACCCCGGAAAAGGGTTAGGTTGACTCAACTGATAAGTGCAAAACAAACGCGCCATCAAAAAGAGGTAAAAGAATAACTATTTTCATGCTGGCTCTAAAGATGGTTGGATTCCAAATGGACCTTCTCTGTCTGCAAAAAATATTAAAGATTCTTCTCTGCATTACCATGAAGATACCACTGCTGATTTATTTAAAAGTTGGTTTAAAAACTGTAGTTCCAAACACTTCTCCTAATAGCGTAATTGTAATGGACAATGCAAGTTATCACAGTAGACAGTTGACTAAAACCCCTTCCTCGTGTGACACAATAGCAACAATAATACGTAATACATAATAACGACATTTATTTTTACTAAGATTATACCAACAAGCAATTAATTGAGGTTCTACAAAGCTTGAACCTACAAAAGTACAGTTTACAGTACACAGTTTTAAGGCTTCCACCTTACCACCGAAGTTTTTAACATCCCTCCACAAAGTTGGATAAATTCTGTTAGAAAATGCAGGACAATCGTATATCCATATTGCAAATAATATAGAACAAATAATAATTAGAACAGGCCATTATAGCGATAGTGATGCTGCTATATTATGTGAATAATTTTAAGTAATTTAAGTAGGTAATAAAAATAATTTGTAATTTTATTTTAGATTTAAACATAAATAAATAAATATTGTTTAGTATCTTTCCTAACAAAACCCCAAATAATTAAATACTAAGCAAAGTACGGACTTGTTCGGCCATATTTCATTCTTACAGCTTGCCCGGGTCTTTCCTTGATTCGTGTCAGTTAGTCACTTTCTCTATGAACAGACTTTACTAAGTGAAGAGACATTTTATTTATTAATAATACTTAACTATTTATATATTTTTTTCACTAAATACCTGAATCCCACTTCGATAAAAACCAGTCATCTGTAGTTTTGATTTTTGCATAGTTATCTACTACCTCAGTTTTATAATTATTTTTTATTTAAAATTGTCAAATATGGTTTCCATATTACACAAGAGATTAAGTGACATTACATATAAAACAGCCCCTTCGATATTTTTATAAAAAAAAATTCCCTAATAAGTTCATTACATCAATTTTATTATTGGTGTTAAACTGAAGTAAGTATTGATTGAAATATTTGGGGCATCCATAATTGGTTTTAATGCTGTGGTGACTTTAATGTCTATATTGAGTATGTGCCATATTAATATGGTTTAAAAGTCACACACGAAAATGCCTATTCCCTCAGCATTATTGCTGGTCATTTAGGGTCGTATTTATTTTCGTTCCTCGTTTTATAATAATGGCTTGAAAACTTTACAATTTAGAATGAACATGATGCATTTGTCAAGTTATTTAAGATAGCCCATTCTAATATCTTGCTTGGCCTATTAATCCTCAAATAGCGACTATAAATTCCATAATTAGTGGTGTAGTAGTATACATGACGTGTCTGGTTAACTTATTGACGTTAGCAGTCTTTTTAAAAGATTTGAAACGAAATTATTTTTGTTTCAACCCGCACGGTTTTTCAGTCCTGATCATGTAATCATGTAATGTACTTAATCATTATCTTTCAAATCGCATTAATTTCAAAAATTACTTTCTTATTTCACTGCTACATTTTAATCAACAAAACATACCCCTGTTCTTTTCTAAAGATCATAGTTGTCCGAAATAGATCACTAGTGTAGTTTTCTCCTGCCGGTATGGCATCTTCAGTAGTGAACGAAATAATCTGCACCTTATCATTTTTCAGAAAGTTTCGAAGGGCTTTTAAAAAAAAGTCCTTTGTCATCCATGCCGGAATCTGCATCGCCCAACTATTTTAGTATTGTCACTAAAACCATTCACGCATCTCAATAATGGGCGAACTATGAATGGTCAAAAACGGAAAAGAGTAACGGATTTAAGTTATTAAGTTAAAGATAATACTCCCAATACCCTCCTTTCTAAATTTTCAAATCCAAGCAATATTAAAAAAAATCTTTGACTTGCTGCGAAAACTACTTTAGTATGTAAATAGTTCGTTCAGCATCTCAATATGAGCGCACTATGAATGGTCAAAAACGGAAAAGAGTAACGGATTTAAATTATTAAGTTAAAGATAATACTCCCAATACCCCCCTTTCTAAATTTTCAAATCCAAGCAATATTAAAAAAAAAATTTGACCTACCTTGCTACGAAAACCACTTTAGTATGTAAAATAGTTCGTTTGAACCATAGAACTGCTATATATATATATATATATATATATATATATATATATATATATATATATATATATATATATATATATATATATATATATATATATATATATATATATATATATATATATATATATATATATTGCCATTTTCCATTGCGTGACAAAAGTATCAAAAAATAAATTGATTGAAAATTATCTAGGCCCTTAATTACAGTGATTTTTATAGCCAGAGTAATAGATGCAAAAAATGACTGGCGTAGGTGCGAATTAATCTGCAGAATTATATGTTATTTCCTTGCTGATGCTAAATGAGTTATAATTTTGTAGAAAATTTATTAAACAATCTTACACAACAAGTTTTATTAGATATTGTTGTTTGTACTCTTAATAAGTTGCATGGGATTGATAAATGACCAGAAATTTAGTAAATTTTCTGCATTTCTACGTTTTTATTATCTTTAGTTGATGTTAAATTTAATTATCAGTTTTAAAAAAAATTGATCCTTACTTCTTACCAAGTGTACCATGTTTTCAAGAACATTAGGTGACGATATTCTTTTATTTAGTTCCATAGTTTTTCCTCCTTACGTTCCAGTGATCTCGTTGGTGTCTAACAACATTATGCTTAATTAGGTAACTGTACAGATACAGTTTTATTTTAATTAATATAAAAATTCTAAGGCAATCTGTTTGAGAAAACATCTATTAATATAAATATGCATATAATATACAATATTTTCCTTATGTTATAGGTACACAGTCCACGGAAGTTTTTAAAAAAAAAATTCTTTATGTGCAATTATATACTTACTAAATTTTATAGTCTGTGATTGTATCTTTCACAATAAATTTGGTTTATCTGGTTTTGATGGTGTGGGAGGAAACTTTTTTTTTAATTATTAATGCATTTGTCGAATATATGTCGATATTGTCTTGAATTGAATTAAGTAATTTTTTAGTTGACTTGCCGAGTGATCAATTGGTCAGCATTCAGATTACGCGTAATGCAATGTAGCTATAAGTATTCTTTTTAAAATAAAAGTGTTTTTAGCTTTAAATAATTTATTTAATACAAAGAATATTTAATATTGTGGATTGTCAGACCATTGGTACTCGAATCCTTGTTTTAAGCCAGTTCTGCAAGTTACACTGAAACAAAGACACAAATAATATTGTTGTCAATCGCAAGCTACCGCTGCAGATTTTGCGTTGCAACGCTTTATGTTTTCAGCTTTTTAATAAAAATTACATTTTTACACCATTTAATCTTTAAAATACCGGACGGACTTACTTTTGTTGACTACAGTCCACTTTTAAAAAGCATTGAGGTCCCAAAATCGTAAAATAAGTATAGCCAACTTGATCTGATGCCGGAGATTTTACCCTTTTGAGGCAATTGTAAAAATCGCCGTCACATTTACACGACGATCTGGAAAAGTAGAAGCTGATAAATAGACAACCAATAAGCCAAAAATATGTTATGATTTGAATTTCCCATCAATTAGCGCCTTAAATTCAATCTGCAGATACAATTAGAGATTAATATTTTTATGTTAATATTTGGTGTTTGGTCTAGCAATTAGAAAACTTTAATTTTTATGGTTTATTTGATTAAGCAGGTTTTTTTATTGCTCTAAGAATCTAGTGACTTAAAACTTGTGCTATCTGAAAGTTAAGCAGGAGCAAATTGTGAAAACATTTTTTTGTACAAATATTGGAATTACAGATGTTTTTTTATTTTATTTTATAAATAACTAATATCAATCTCAACAAAAATTATGATTTATTTTACATAACAAAATAGAAAAACAGTCAATTTCGGTCCCAAATGGTTTTAAATTTAAGTATTTACAAAATCACTACTACTTTTCAAGAAATATTAAAAATTAATATAACACTTTAATACATCTTTTTAAGTATCATAAAATGTACTTACCTTCTGAAAAGTCCATTATTTTTTAGACCAAACCGTACTTTTCCTGGTAATATAAAATCCAAACAATTATCATGATCTTTGCAACAATTATCTGAGCCAGAGAAAGCTCCTAAGTCATTCTGTGATTCGGCCACGTTCCCCTTGCCGCACCATTTTGTACCTATTTACGCATATCGTTTTTTCATCGATATGGTTATATTTATTAGTTACTCAAAGAATAAAGGTTTAGCAAACAAAATTAATTGTTCAACTTTAATAAATAATTAGCTGCTTTACACTTACAGGCTTCTAGATTAATTCTAAAATAATGTTTTTTCCACAAACAAAAGCATTCTGAAATTTCAACGGTTTTTTTGTTCTTAAAAATGGCATAATCTAAGAAAGTATCTGACCATATACTTTAAAATTTAGAGGTGAAATACATTTTCTTTGCCAAAAAAGTCATCAACTCCTTATTGTTCTTTTCACAAATATAAGCCTGTCATGTCTGATAATATCCGGTAAAATAACAGACTTAACTCCTCCCAATTCATAACACGCTTCATACTGTTAAATGCAAGTTACTGATTTTAAACCCTAAAGGGGCGTATGGAATTAGTTTTTTAGTTTTTTTTTTCTAATTATTATCATTATTGGAACTGTGTGTTTATTATCGAAAAAGTATGAAATATTACAATTTTATGACTACAAATTCAAAAAATGTTTTAATAGGCACACTACCACCCAAAGAGCGCTTTTAAGCGTTACCTTTTTCATAAAAAAAAATATTATTTCAAGAAAATAACCTACCACAAATAAAAATAAAATCGCTCACCAACAAACACAAAATGCCACAACTATCTAAATAAACAAAAATTCACAGTCGTTTTGCAATGCATATCATCTCATTATAAAAAATAAAGGTTTTTAGAGTGTTTTCGTCATTAATAAGTCGTCTAAAAAATCTATTCGTATTTTCTAATCAATTTAGAAGCTTTGTAAGTCAAGATCTTTGAAATAATATCGTGTTATGTTGAGATAAAAGTAACAACTCTTTTTCCTTGTACTAGTACTACTTTAGCATTTTACATAAATAAGACGGCTGATTGGGTTTTAACGTTTTGCAAGAGTGAAATGACGGAATAATGGTTGTTATACAGAAATTAAAGGACATGTTACAAAACAAACAATATTGAGGATTGTATTACCGGGGTAAATTCCCTGCACCTTGGCCTTGAAACTTAGAATCGCGCCATGGAAAAACGAATTATTTGTGTCTAGACCTGAAGTTTCCGGTATCAGCCCCACTTTCTCAGCAATTGCTGCTGTCTCTTTCACCGGCGCTAATGCAATTCCGAAAAGATGAACTAAAATGCAAATATTAAGTAATTATTAACATTTTACAGATATAAAATTTGTGATTTAAATAAGTGGAGATTTTTAATTTTGAAACATATTTTTATGATAAACGCATCAAGCATATCGTATTGAGTATCATAAGTATATGAAAAGACAAAAGAATATGAGATATAGTAGACTCGAAAATTAATTGGAAAATCCGAAATTTTCTTTTGGAGGTTATAGGGAATCTAAGAATACGTTCTCAGCTAGACTTTTGACTTTTATATTTTGTTATGATAACTTTGCTACTTTGTTGCGAAAATACTTTGGGAAAACTGATATTTCCGGTTTTCACTTCATTCTATGATGCAATACGTAAAGCAACGTAAAAGGTTATTGATTAAATGATTACGTATGACCTGTCTCAAATTCTTGGCTTTTGACGACAATTATTGAAATAACCTGCCGACAGCAATAAAGCACCTGACCAGATAAAATGACAGATGTAATAGAAAATACGATAATACTAAATATATACAAATCAGCAACAATCACTTAAATAAGTACGTTTTTATTCAAAAACTAATCCTATTTAACTCTGGGAGTGGTAACCATGGGCTCTATGTTATTTTGTATGCGCACGTAAAAGTCTTCAAGTTTTAAAATGTACAATTTTTCCACCTCTCGACAAGTATATTATTAATTACATTTTTAAATAAATTTATTGCATTTGTACTTAAAGTAGGAGAGTAATATTTTCCCCTCTCACATTTGAATTTATTTGTTTTTTAAAAGCATGTGAACAACACTTAACAAAGTTTCTTTCTTGCAAATGGATTTAAAATAAATATCATTTTGAGTTTCAGTTTTTGAACTTGATGAACCCGGAATATGTTCTAAAAGATAATTTTGAAACCAATTCTCAAAAAGTTGTGCACTTGTATCATCATGAAAGTCCAAGAGTCCTTAATATTCTTTTCAGTCAACAGCAAGCAGTTTGAAGTAAAAAAAAAAACGCTATCTAATACTTATAATAAAATTATAAATTGGTAATCGATAGGTCGAGAAAATTCAAATTTTGTTCCAGACTTTTACATTTTTAAATGTAATTAAATCCACCTTTTATATTTTAACGCATCTGATCGTAGTTTTACTTACGACTTTTTTCTCATTCTGCATTTTTTGATTTTTATTGTTAAGCACAATTAGTTTTGAGAAATAAAGAAATCTTTCACTAACTTTCTTTAAAAAAGTCTTGATGCAAAATAATATTTTTAAATGGTAATGCGGTTTTAAGCAAAGTACCTTTAAGTTAGTTATTTGAGTACCCAAGTTTTTTATATTATTCACATCGATTTATTAGTGAATAGTGCATTTAATAAATATATTAGACTTCTATTTTATCTAAATATTTTTAACACTTTATAATTAGATTTTCTTGACCAGTGGGCATGGAGAGAGCTTGTAGCCTTACAAGAAATTTTATTTTTATGCGGCAAGTGGAGAAATTTATTACTTGATCATGCAAAATTATATTAGATTTGCAAATTACTTACGGATAAAACGGAGTATAGCTCTGCGAAATCCAGACCATCTTCCATGTTCGTTGGGATTTGGTTTACTGATTATCTTCACGAACTTTTTCTTGACAGCATCATAAATATTTCTTTTAGGTGCAGTCACATTCGTTTCTTTTTTATTGTTTAGCAAACTTAAAGTGACTTTCGGGATATCTTCTATAATTTTGGGTAAAGTAACTGAAAACAGTTATTTAACTAGCAAGAGACATTGCGCAAAATGTACCAAAATCAAACGTAAAAGAAAAACTATGAAATAAGAAAATATTTGAACTACACTGAACAGTGACTTATTGTTATAATATTGATTATACAATTTATTTAATAAAGAATTAGAATGAGCAGATATCGATAGAAACCATCTAATATGAGTACTCAGGATACTTACAGGTCGAAAAACGTACATCTAATATACTATTTTCAAATCTTCTGGATTCCTCCAGGGTCGGTTGTTGATGAATCGAACTTACTGGGGGCGGAGATATATATACAATATATAAGCAGGTGGAGAGTAGAATGCGAACCAGTTTCAATTGAGCTCATAGGAAGTCAACAGGATGATTAACGAAAAGTCAGAAAGTTCGACTCATCAACAATCGATGCAGGAGGAATCCAGAAGATTTGTAAATAGTATTACAGTAGCCCGTGGAAGTTTCTTTGAAAATTTCCTTAAGTATGTATATGTAGAAACCTTACTAACTACTAAGCAGAATTTTTATTTACAAACAAAACTAACAACTAGCATATAAATATGATGACAACCAATTACCACTTTTATTTTCTGCCACACTATTCACAAAACTAAATGCTGACGATGCTAAAAACCAAATGATTGGAATTGTTGCAACCGGAAGGATTTTCATGGTTGCATACTACGGACCCTGAAAGTAAATAAACTTGATTTAATGAAATATATATTGTATTTTAAAGAGCGAAATATATATTTTTTTAATTTAAAATCTGACCAGGACAATAAACTAAGACCATTAAAAACTTGCAGTTCTATTCGATAAAACAAAAACTGTACGGAGTACCTGCATCTAATAGCAAAATATTGTGTATTTTAATTAGTTTTTAAGGTGTTGAAACTACAGTTTTCGCGATGTGGATTATGCTTTTGGCTGTTAGTGAGACTTTGAAGTTCCCGTATTCACGGTTATCTTTTATGAAAACTAAAACGCGATTTGAACGTACATTATGCAGTATGTATAACCAATAAGATCCACATGGATTTTCCAATAATTTACATTAAAAATTTTAAAAATAGAATTCCATTTACTTTGCTTACTGGCTAGTATATTAGGCTACAACTTAAACCTAAATAAAAAAACTAGCCTACTTTTTTGTAAATATCTATCTCTGTATATGTCTATAACGAAAAAAGGTAATTCAAGTGAACACGTACCGACAACAGTAAACACATACCATAGTAATTCTGATAGAACTCGACCATTTTAGGTATTTAACCTTATCGCTATTTGTCGGTAATTGGGAAAGGTACTGGAAAAATGTACTTATTAGACCGTATCAACGGTAATTGCGATGACCCGTAGAAAAAACGCCCTATTGATAAAAAAAGGCTATAATGGTCCAAGTATTCATCAAGAAATTTTAATAAATTATATCTAAATCAGTGGAAAACTTCCTTTGCTGAGTTTGTTTAGCAAATAAAGTATCTGCTGCATATGTTATAAGTTTATTCGAGAAAAACTCGACGCCAAATATACTGAATATCAACCAAAGAATTTCTAGAATTGTGTCAACACGCTACAGTGTCATCGACCGAGATTGAAATAGCCTTCTGCTTTTTTTGGCTAGATTAATATTATGAATCAAATTACAGGTAAAAATTAATGCCTATACTGATATTGACAATATTCTATAAATGCATCAAAGCAGGATTTTCCAGTAACCAATTTTAATTACAAATAATAAATTAATTAATTCAGTGAGCCTTTTAAATAATTTTGTTTTTTACTAATTTTTTTTAATAATTCTCAAAATTTTTCGAAAATTGAATTCGAAACCACAGTGTGTACAAAATGGGGTCCTTCAAAAATTTATTTTTTTGGATTTTTGAAATTCGAGCTAATTATTCCATTTTTGACATTTTAACTCAAAAATGTTAGTTTTACACACTAGTTAAATAGCCATTCATAGCATAGTCAAAACAATAAGAAAATGTCTCAGCTATGATAAATTCAGTTTATTAGGTAAATTTTCATAATTTTTACAAAAAAAAAATCAACTTTGTGTTATAAGCAGAAAATCAAAAGAAGATATTAATAAGATGTTAATACTATTAAATTGAACTAGAATTTTTTGAAAAACATGAAATATGTAGTTATTAATCAAAAGATTGCCCATACCTATGGTACCAACCGGGCCAGTACGATACGGGATATATTCATCGATCGCGGCTGTGTTTGCTTGAGAAATGACCGCCGATTCATTTATTTGTATAAATATTGGTAACAAGTGATCTTGCTTAGTACTTTGGTCACTGTTGCCTTTGTGGCGACATATAAGTTTTTCCTTTCTTTTATTTCACCTTAAAATTAAAAGCTTAGATTAAATTAGAAGGTTAGCTTTGAGCCACGATCATAACGCACACGAGGCAACTAGACGAAAATTTGGCAGGGACTTTTTTTCAGTGAAATTATTTTATGCTCACATGGCATGCTTTGTGAAATTTCTGATTTTTCTAAATTGCTAATATTCAATATTCAAAACCGAATAACTCCCAAACGAATTGAAATATCTTGATCAAGTACGTTCTTTTACGTAGAAAGAATGACTGTCTCCTAGTATGCAGTCAAATAATCTCGGCTTTACAGGAAAATTAGGTCCAAACTAATACGCTTTTGAAAAAGCATAAATAAATTTTAAACCCCCATTAATTGAAAAATATTTTTCTCTGTTCTTTTCTGAAAAATATCTAATTATACTTCAGCCTAGCATGCGGAAAGTGTCATTTAGGACATGTCCGAGGTATTACGGCACGGGTTTGGGAGCAATCCCATGTTTTCCGAGATATTATCGCAGGGCTTGAATTTTGACGTTTGTCAATTCTGACGCTTACTACATTTGTTGCATAATATACTATTATTTTCTTTATAGCATCACCATTTCTTCTATGGCGGATAAGTTACGAGACACCGTGTGGTTATTAATCTGACCACTCTTGACACTTATACTAAGATCGATAAGTTATCACAAAAATAAAATATCCAAGATTCTTATGACAATTCATATTGCTTATAATATTTTCTATTATCAAATTATCAAATAAATAATGTTGTCGGCCATAGATTAGGGACTATATAATCTTCAAGTGATGGCATATGTTCAAGAGTTTTGTGAAAGATCAGTGAGGTGGGAGCGTTCCATGCACATCATTAAGACACATACTTAACAAATCATTAAACAAGCAACACAACATTTTTTAATCACTCAGTTTTTTAATATTTAATTATATTTACCGAAAAATAATTTTGCATCGTTAGCTCGAACTCCATTATCAGTTGTTAGCGTGGTTTGAAAATATCCAAGAGGATTTAAAGGGTTTTCAGCTGCAACAGTGGGATAACCCAACTCCCTAGCTCCTTTCCTTATAGCTTGCGAAAGTGGCAGATTATTGTCATACCACAAATTATGTTTTTGAATTTTTTATACAAGTTGTAAAATAGAAGTTTCTGAATACAACAGAATTTATAAAAATATCGATGTATATTGCATTGCGCATATGCAAGAACTTCGGAATATCAATCCTGACGAAATATGTAGGTATGCCTAAATTTCGACATGGAGTAGTTTGATTCAGACACTTTGCTGTGCCAATGAAAACTTGAAAACTGGTAACACAGTCAGTTTTGAAAATATTTCTTCATTATCTCGATTAATTTTAATTTATTTTTCTTTCTTTTCTTTCTGATAAAATGTCTTTATTTTGAATATTTGTTGTTATACAACGTGCGCCAAGGAAACAACATCCACCATATTGGAAATTTAAAGAAATTTCCCCAGTTGCACATTATATACTTTCATGATTCCAACCGATATTACCTAAAACAGCAAAAGAAAGGTGCATTGAAACTAATCCAAACCCAATCATCCTTTCTAAAATACAAAAAAAGTTTTTTTCTTATTTTATTGGATGGCAGTAAGAAATCGCATTTTATTCAAAATTCATTAATTGAAATTATATTTGTAATTTCTTATACTTTGTCATCATTATTATTAGCAATTATGGAGTTGTATCGCAGATCAAAATCTATTAGTAGAAAATAATGCCCTTGTTCATAAAAATTTATTTTAATTGAATATCGATTTGATAAGAACTATAAACTCTCTTTTAGTTTCTTCATTAGTCTCTACATTCCAAGGAAATGACGCAGAAGAGATCTCACTTGTTAACTGCTAAGGGCAACTAGCTAAAGCATAAATGAACCGCTAGGTGAAAATTTAGAAATATTTATTCTATCCAAGTCAGCCCATTCATCATAGTCTCGTTTATTTCCTCTGATATAAATCATAATGTTGATAGAACTGGAGCCACCTATATCCTTTCTTCAAGGCCGCCGACATTTTCCGTCTATATAACCTATACAGGAAATGTTGGAATTTTCCGCTAGATACCTCCAGTCGTCCCGACTTTGCTGCAGATCTAAGAAACTAGACGAAATGTACAAAATGTTTAGAGAAATTATAAGTGTGTTAGAACTACTATATGGTTTTGGCAAATATCAAGTGAACAAAAATTTCTGAAAAGTTTTTTGTCCCTGTGCTAAACTGCTATTTAATAAAAACCAACTTTTACTCCCCCTTTTTTTTTCTTAGATCGGAGTTTTGTTTCACGTAGCTATAACTTCGGATATTTAATGACACAATTTGTAGCCAGTCACTATTCGCAGAAGGGTAGCCGCCTGCTTTTAAAATCAAAATTCTCCAACCTTTTTTTTCGGAAAGTTGGTTGGCAATAACAGAGCCCGAAGACCCTGCACCGACTATTATAAAGTCAAATACGTCGCCACTGGTCAAATACGAGCTATAATTTTGCGGATAGAACCCTAAAACGGATAAAGAACACCACGAAATGTTTGTGATCTGTTGATAACACACGCAACAACTCAGCTTATGAGTCAAGTAGACATTGAGCAGTCATTAAGGAGTTTATCAAAGTTAGAAATAGTTGGACCGATTCACCTTCAAAATTGGATTGACAAGGAATTGTTACGTTACTAAGAATGTCCATTTTTTCTAGTGCTAGATAAGCAAATAAGAATTTATCACTTAAACGAAAGAGGATAAAACAATACAACAACCTAGTTCGTATTAAAAGTTGTGTCACTTTGCAAGCATTGTAAGAAAATCTTGCTTAAAGCCTCGACTACTAACCACTAGTAATCTCATAGTGATAGTAATTAAACAGTTAATCGTCGATTGCCAAAATAAATCGATTTACAAAATTTTTTCGTGATATGAACAAGGCAATAAATCGCCTAAAAACTCTACTTTATCCTGGTGGAAAATTGATAAAATACTAATTTTGCAATTTCAATAACCAACGTTGTGCTTTTTTAAGTGCGACAACAAAAGCCTATGAAAAATTGATAAAATACTAAAACCGGACAATATTTCATAATTTGCCAACCACGATTTAACCATTTGGCAGTTTCTAGAAGAAGGGCTTTCACATTTCTCATATACTGGACTACGAGACAAATCATATCATTGTGTGATCTTTAGTGTGATCCTAATCGATACTTTCTCACTTCTTCAATAAGATTCTTAAATCCAACTAAGTCATCCGGCCATGGCAGTAACCGGTGTGTAGTTGTGTGTAATTACTTTCTCCAAAGCGTATCGGTTTTCCGATCTTCCACCTATATGAACTTTAAAACGGACATTTATTTACCAATTTGTTTGATATGCCTTGGATCATATTTAGATCAAAATGCAAAATTTAGCAAATGACCTCTGACAAGTTTTACAGTCTTGAACAACTATCAAATTTTGAAAGTTTTATCGTGTATTGTCCTATAATTTATATATTTTTTACAGACTGTCTTGAAGAAGTAAAAGGAACATATTTTTGTATAATCAAAAAGCAAGTAGATGTAATTCTAAATTCTAAATTGTTGCGTTTGAGCTTTCATATGATTTGAAATGAGTTTATTTTGTATTTTAACCCTTTTTGTATTTTTTTACATATTCTTTTGCGTTTTTGCTATGGTTTTCTATATTCAATTGAAAACAATTGAAATTAAAAACTGACGCACTAACCATATTGAAATTTAAAAAAATATATGTATATACATACATTTTGTATAATTAATTGGATATTATCATGAATGGCAATGGAATAAACATAACTATTATTATTATAATTCTTAATATTATTATTATTAATACACATATGTCAGTGACCGCATATGTCAGTGAGTTTTAGTTTTGCTTAAGTAATTCTCTAGGTTGGCTTCGCCAAGATCGGTTGAGCCGGTTGCAAACATCACACTTAGCGGTTAGTATTTTTTGCTTTAAGTTAAACTATGTTTTTACCCTGGCTGAAAAAGCAGCGGGTTTTGAGTGTTAGACGTAGCCAACTCTTTAATGTTTTTTCAACTAACGTTTTTAGTGTGTTGATGATCAATATTTATCGTTTGTTCTACTCCCAAATATTTCTCTACTAGGGCAAATGTAATGCCAAATTAAAATTGCTCTACTAAAGTTTGAAACTAATTCAAGAAGTGCTGTTAGTTCATCTTCATTAAAGCCAAAAAACTTAAAGTCCTTAATAAAAGATTGTTAATTTTTGTAATGGGTTTTCTTGAAATGGTGTACCCGCGCACGCTACTTTCCAGCATACCGCTAAGTGGGTCTCTCACCCTGGAAAATGCTTCAGTTTGTATTATTTTTTTTGTTAATATTGCTCTTATTATTATCTTTTATACATTATTTATTATATATTATATTATAAATATTGTTCATACATTTTCTGTATTTTTAAAGTCGTTTTTTAAAAAATCAGTTGATTATAAAGCCTGTCATAGTATTAAAATTGATATTACATAATAAAAATCGTTACAAATATATTTAAAAAGGTAACTTGAATTTGAAGTTTCTTCAAAGCCGTTTTTCTTCCAACCACAATTGAGATCAATAAATATCCGAACATATGTTACAATTAAACTAACAATCTTAAAAGGACATTAAAACCAGACGTTAATGTCACTAACACAACAACGATATCAGAAATATATCTTAGTCAGATATATAGTAGCACAATGTTGCTAATATTGATTCGCTATTTAAATCCATTCTTCGCTAGCTAGCCTTTAAACCGATTGCAAACCAAATAGCATTTATGTTCCCACTAATAATTCGAGGCAAGATGCTTGCATCCACCAGCTTTAAGTTATTGATTCTACGTACTCTCTTATGTCCACTACGGAGATTCGATCCCATTCGGGTCTCACTTTGGTCGTTCTGACTGGGTGGTACAAAGTGCTCCCCAAATTTTTGATAAAACATTTATTTCCAATAATCGTCTGAATTGCTTCGGTATTTTTTGCAGCTTGAAATTTTGATATGGTGCATGGTGTGTCTTAAGACATTGCGCATTAAGCGCATTTGTTTCCAGAAATTATTGAATATACCTAGAATGATGTTTTCAATTATATGATATCATTGAAATTGGAAAATAGACTTAACTTCGAGTATTGGTTTGTTGGTCTTCGTTGGTTTTTTAGCTGTAGGAATTACTGCTTGTTTGCTGCTATACGTTTTCTTATCTCCGGCCCCGATGCTTTCTTTAATTTGATTTTATTTGATGCCTCGATTAGTTGTCGTTCGTTAAGTTGAGGTATATCTACTTGAGGTATTGAAATATGATTCTAGATTACATTTTCATGTTAAGGAAAAGTTTACCAGCTACATGAAGACTTACTTCTTCTGGCGGATTGATAGGTCTTCTGAGTCCTAATGCCTTAGTATCTTGTAGCTATTTCCCCACACGCCATTTTCGACCTCTTCCAGTACCTTCCTCCAAGCTTGGTTCTTTGCTAATTGTATAGCTTTCTTGGACATTAGCCCTTTGTACTGACATATATCGTTTAATGGCTAGGTATTTCCTTCTAATTTCTGCAATTTCTGGAGACCACCGATATGCAGACTTTCTAGTCGCTACTCCTCGATTCTTTCTCTTGAAAGGTTGAAACATTGTTATGTAAAATTTATTATTAAGGCAGCTACTGTTTTTTATACTATAACTTTCTCATTTTTCTCAATTAAGTACATGACTTCATAAAGATATTTTATAGAATACTTTTTACAAAACTTCTGGATTCCTCCTGCGTCGGTTTTTGCAGAGTCGAACTTGCTAACGTTGCGCCAATCATCCTGGCTTCTTCAGAGCTGGCCTGTACCTGCTTACATATTGTTTGTTGTTTATTGTTATTTGGCCTCGTAGTCAAGAATCCCTAGTAGATTTTCATAGACATTTAAACTCTATACACCCTAATATACGTTTTACCATTGAGTTGGAAACTAATAATTACCTCCCATTCTTAGATATTCTTATCAATAGGAAATCAGACCTCACACTGGGTCATTGTGGTCACAGAAAACCTACGTACACAGACCTATACCTCACACATCACCATCCGGTGCAAAAATCATCGGTTATCAACTCTCTTGTTTACAGAGCCGTAAAACTATCTCAGCCCGAGTCACGAGATATTAAGCGTTCCATCACAAAATATACTTCATCACAATCTTCCAATACCAATGAGGCTGAAAGCAATCCTACACTTGCCACTGTGATCCTTCCTTACATTCAAAACATCACTGACCATCAAAAGTTCTAAAGAAACATAACGTCAAAACCAGATTTACCACTTATCAACATCTTCGATCCGTCAAAGACACAATTCCATTTGAGATGCCAGGAGTTAAAGCATTGGATGCATATGCGGCAAAAAATACATTGAGAGACCGGACGAAAAATATCAACTACGCCCAAAGAACATGAAAGAGCCTAAAAACTAAGACATAAAAACTCATCAGCAATTGTCGAACACAAACACGAAACCGGATATAAAATTTTATTCGATAAAACTAAAATCTATAAAGAATCTAACAATCTTAACCGCGACTCAGGTCTTTACCTGTCACCAATATGGGAATCAGTGATCCGAGACGGTGTTTATGTTGATGTTGATACTTTTGTAGATTGCTTGGATGAGCTGTTCCGTGGATCGATCGCCAGCTCTACTGTCGCTTTTATTTTCGGTGATTTTAATGTGCACTTCGAAAACGCAAATTCAGGCGAGACCCTTAATATTGTAAATACATTTGCAAGTTACGCGTTCAGTGAAACGGAAACCGTTTACCGAATACACTCGAATCCATAATGGATCCATGTCTATAATCGACAATATTTTTACCAATATTAACTTGACTTTCAGTCAGAAATTATTCCCTATGATTTTTCTGATCATTTTATGCAAATGCTATCTATACCTTTTTGCCACTTTCCTCCATCTTTTTTCTACAAACGTTGTTTTAAAAGTGAAAGTAACATAAATGAATTTCAGGTTGAAGTATCTAGGGTGGACTGGCAGTTTTTGTTTGACGGTGTTGGTACAGCTGAAGAGAAATTTTATTTATTCTATAAAAAATTTCAGGAAATGTTTGACTCGTCTTTTCCATATCAAGGATGCATGCACAGGGCCAACAGAGCCAAAAAAGGATGGCTTTTCGTTGAAATTAGAGAACGGGGTGAGTTACTAAGAGACTTGCACAAATATTATAAATATTCCACCAGTAATGAAATTTTAACCAAATATAGAATTATAAAAAAGTACCATGAAAAACAACTTAAGACTGCTAAAAAAATTTTCACAGTAAACTTCTTACAACCTCTGTTAACAAATCTCAAATGACGTGGACGATTATTAAAAATGAAAGTAACCTATCTAAACAAAAAAGCTTCCAGATTACTTCATTGATGATGAATGTAGCGAGTATGTCGATTTACACGCGATCTCATAATACATACATACATAATATAAAAACAACACAAACAATTAAAAAAAAATCTTCAAGTCGAAGTCTATTCTTAACACCTTTCACGGGTGTTGAACTTCGATGCATTATTTCGTCAGTTAAAAAAAAAGATTCAGCTGGGTACGATGAAATACCCTCTTCATTAATAAAACAGTTACAGATTTTATAGTTGGACCTCTTACTTTTTTGATTAATCGTCTTTTTTAGAATGCGTATTTCCCTCAGCCTTAAAACACTCCATTGTTGTGCCTATACACAAGAAGAAAAACACCCATTTCATTTCTAATTGCCGTGGAATATCACTTCTATCGGTTTTTTCCAAAATATTCGAAAAGTGTTTTTACGTGCGGCTCGATTCATTTCTAAAAAAGAAGCAATTTTTCTCAAATTCTCAGTTTAGTTTTCGCAATATATTATCTACTCAAGACTGTTTAGTTTCCTCATATAATCAAAAGGTCTCGAACCTGGATCAGAATAATAAAACATTATGTATGTTCTTTGACTTCAAGCGAGCTTTTGATGTGCTTGACATTAATTTGTTGTTGAATAAGTTAAGTAATTGCTGTATACGGGGGAATAGTTACGCCTGGATTGAGTCGTTTTTGAAGGGTCGGGACCAAAGACTTGTGCATAGACGTGATACTTCTGTGATTAGATCCTCATCTAAAGAACTCACCAGCGGTGTCCCACAGGGAAGCATACTGGGGCCTTTATTATTTATAATATTTATTAATGATATATCTGATTCTTTCCCAGAAAATTGTGTTTTCTTATATGCTAATGATACTGCTGTGGCAGTGTCATCCAAAAGTTTTGAAGATCTCACAATCTTGGCCACTAGGGCAGTAAGTGGTATGACCCGTTGTGAGCGTAACGGTATTTGTTTGAACGGGACAAAGACTGAGTTGTTTTCTCTTAGCGATTTGTACAAGAGCTTATTGGTTAGAATGCAGGATAAATCAATTAATCAGACTAACGTTGTCAAGTATTTAGGTTTGTTCATAGACAGTAATTTGTCCTGGACAGGCCAAATTGACTGCGTATTAAACAAAATGGCCATGCATACTTCTATTATTTGGCGACTGCGGTCGAGTGTGGATCTTCAGCTTTTACTATTGTATTATTTCGGATATGTTCAATCTTATCTTACGCTATTTTATGCTGGGGGAAACTCTTCCAGAGCTAGTGAAGTTTTTGTCCAACAAAAACTTATTGTTCGAACAATGTCGAAATCTCGTGGTCACTCTTGTAGAAACCTGTTGCAAAAATTAAATATTTTAACGTTTCCCTCTCTCTTTATATTAAATAGCATAATTTACATAAAGAGTAATCTATCTATCTAATTATTGCATGACCAGGATTCATGGAGACGCCAAGTCATAAGTTAGCCAAAGTAGCTGACAGCCCTATGATTTTACCAATAAAACTATATAATAAGTTGCCTTTGTTCGTCAGACAAATATTGCCTGTCGATTTATTTAAGCAAAAATTAAAGCTCGCTTTGAATAAGAACGTTTTTATTCTATCGAAGAATACTTTGGTTGTAGTAATAGTAGTAATCGATCTCTCAGTCTGATATACTTTGTGTGTTTGTACGTATCTGTTTTTAAAGTTTGTATTTTAGTGTTCTAATGTATTTTTTTTACTTGTTGACATTATCCGATACATTTGTTAAAAGACAATTATACGCATACGTACCGCATACCATACTGATTCTACGAGCATGGATACATTTTTGCAAAACCGCACGAATAATCGATAAGAATAATCGAACAAGTACTTTTTAATCATTGCTGTAATGTCTGAGACAAAAGTATTCTCAGTTATATATACTACTGAAATCATGCAAAAGAGTTTCAACTTCCCAAGAGGCTTCAAGTTAAATTTGAAAACACTGTAACTTGAAATTAGAAATGTAATTAATATTTTGCAAAAGTAATACAAAACTTCTTACAACTCTATTAAAGCAAAATAACAAAAAAAAGATAAAAAATAAAAATTCAAACAAATAGAAATTATAAAATTGTTGCTTATTGTGTTGTAATTTTAACCGAAATTTTAAGTCAGTTGATATTCACTTGCGCTTTTTTGTTTTCTGAAAAAGAGTCACTACTTGAGGGCATATTAGAGTGTGTCGCAAAATGGGCCGAATGTTAACTTCCTATAAAATGCTTATTTTGTTTGAATTTGAATGTTTTTCGTTACTATTTCCAGTAGCATTAGCGGGAAGAATTTCAATCGCATTTAACGAATTTGGAAAATTTGGGATATCTAATGAACCATTACTCTCTTCAAACACACGTTTTTCTGAAGTATAAAAATTTGATAAAGAAATTTCGTTAAAAAATTCACAACGTTCTATTAGCATAATAGCATTTGCATTTATGGCAAACAGAACAACAACGGACCATTGTTAGTGTATATTTACATACATTATACAAGGCGCATTACAATAGAGTATGGCGTGAAGAAGTACGATTTTTTAAAATAGAATACAATGCATTTAATTTTATTTTTGGATTCTAGGTGTTTTTATAGTCTTTCTTATTAGGTAATATAGTTGCTAAATTTGATACTTTTTAATGACTCCGAATAATTACCCTTTTTCCGTGATTTATGAAATGCGTTGTTGATATTTGGTAGGAATAAGAACTACTGTCATATTTGCGCTTGGTCAATAGATCTTTATTCAAAAATTACCAGATTTTCAGAATAAAAAATCTCACATTTTTTAAATGACACACCAACTTTGCATCGTCATGATCGGAAATCCTTGGAAGGGTTGTACACAAAAAAATGGATACGACGTGTAGGTTCTATTTTGTGGCCACCGAGATTATGCTACTTGATTCCTCAACAGTTTTTTATGTGGATTCAGAAAAGACCCAGTCCATAAACCATTTTGTGTTATCAAAAGATAGATTCAGCTTCCAAAAACGAGTAAATAAGTGAAGTCAACAGAAAACCTATTGAAATATTTAGACGTAATATAAATTTGCTTTTTTTATTTCGGAATAAAACTTAAAGCTATACTTAATGGTTTTATTGTAAAAAACAAAGTAACGATGTAGAAAATTTGAAATTCCTCGAAAGCAGTTGAAGGTATCTAGCAAAAATGGTAGATGAATATAACATAATAATAATAATATGTGCTATCGGACAGTTTGGACTATTATAACAAACACCCTGCATAATGAATGACGAATACGTCTAGCCACGTAATAAAAAATATAAGATTTTTTATATTGAAAATCTGATAGTTTTGACTATTACAGTAAGCACTTTCTCCGATATGAGACTAGTTCTTATTCCTTCCAAATATCAACAGTGCCATTTGGCAAATCACTGAGAAAATATTAACTTTTCAAAGTCACGAAAATGCTGAATTTTTCCGATAGATTCGAATACTTCAAAAACTATGAAACAGACCTTATATTATCTAACAAAAAAGTGTGTAATACATAAATAAAATGAAGTATACAATATTACATTTTAAGAAAATGGCACTTTTTCACTTTTGTGATGCGCCATGTGTAATTCTAAATATTTTTAGAATGTGTATAGCTTTATCCCGCAACACTAAAATATTAGAGCTGCAAAAACTTACTTAACTCTATCGTTGCAAGTCAGGTACATATCCGATGGAGAAATTTGTACTTCCATTTTGATTTAAACTACTGAGGCAATAAAAAATGTCTAATTCAGTTTTTTACATTACAGTCAGGCAGTAAACTAATTGTTGGTTCTTCTGTCACAATTTTTTTGTACACATAAAAAATATAAATGTTTTCTTATTTTATTACTAACTGACATGATAACTGTCTACAAAGTGATTTATTGGTTTCTTAACATGTTGGTTCAATTAACATAAAAAATTATTATTGGCGTAGTTACTGCATTCGATACCTTCAAATTTGAACTTAGCTTTTCTTTCCATAAAATACTTTTAAATTATTTGAAAATCGAAATCTAAAATACAGCGTTTCCTGTAAACCATAAGAGTAGTACAGCAGTTAAAACAAATCTCGTCCATCACTACTGTAAATAACGATAATAATGATTTTCAGATTTTTTTTGTTTTGTTTGTATGTATGTGATTCATTAAGTGTATAGCCTTATTCCGTAATTTTGATGAGCTGAAAATAAATTCTAGATTACCTACTTGGTTGCCGAAATAAAAAGATAAAAGAAAAAAGATATAATATTTTAACGCACTTTAGAGTTCACACAATTACTTCATTTACCAAGAACAAACAAAATCGAAATATTCTTGAATCATGAAAATTGACAACCTTCAACATTCCAGCTGTGATCCCATTCTCTGCGGGAGCTTCATAATTTTTAAAATCCTTGGTAATATTAGATTCATTCTTTCTTCTACTGTCGTTCATTATTGCAACAACTTCATATTTAACATCCTGCTTTGAATGCTTCTTCTGCCTCGAATACCTCTTCAAAGTATTCTGCCAACTTCGGAGACTGTGATCAATGCCACCTACAAACTTCCTTGTCGATCTTTGCAGAATAATAACCTCGTTTGTTTTTTATGCTCTTATAAAATTATGATAAAGTTCTTTCCAATTGTTCAATTTCTTCTACTAGCCTCGTAACTCCTTTTATTCTCTTCTTGCATGTTCCCTTTGTGCTATAGTCTCTTCATACTCATCGTCATACTACCCATCTGATAACTTTTTTTTGTTCTTGCAAAATATGTGCGCGCTGTAATATTATAATTTCAAATTCCATCAACTTTTCCGCTTTACGCTCCACATTAAATAAACAGATCTGGCACTTTTATCTATCCTCTTTTCGGGCGGCTTTCTATGGCTTATTGTGCTTATCACCAGTATGTGATCGGTGTTCATGTGCGCTCCACGATAACTTCTTATATGTCGTGAATGTTTGGATTCAATTAAGACTTGATTTATTTGATTTATAGTATGTCCATTTGCTGATATCCAGGTCTCCGTATGTCGTATGTCATTTTCCGTTGCAAAATGAATCACAATTTTTTCGTTATTATTGCTTTCCTCGTTCTTCTGCAATTCCCGATCACCGATTTGTACCCTTCTTCTTTTCGCAAATCCGCATTGCAATCCTCTAGAACCACTTTGACGGAATATTTTGCAATTTGGCTACACACCCATATCAAATTGCTGGTTCTCCCCTCCCTCCTTTTCCTCTGTAGGACAGTAAACGGTAATTTTACTAATTTTCTTGTACTTCTTTATTTTCATTATCTCATCTAACGTAAGCTAACGTAGTGCCTCTGACATTCCAGGTTAATATTTTTTAAAATTATCATTTACATCCCCGTCCATTTCACCATCAAACATATTCTTAATCCTTGCCTTGTTATTTATACTCTCATCATTTTCCTTTATTTTTGTCAGTTTTTTGAGCTAACAGCATTACCGATTCTACTTACTTTAACGCTTGACGTTGCGATTCATTTATTTCCTTGTTGCAAGTCCACACTTGCTCATCAATTGTTATTTTTTGAAACCCTATTTTGACTTCGTTGCCAGATGCTCTTTCTTCTCGTATAATTTTTAGAATTGTTCCATCAGTTGCTGTAGGATCCCATAGAATTATTAACATCATGATGCACTGAGAAAGACAAAGTATCACGTCAAAAAAACTGTGGAAGAAATTAGAAATCCTTCAGTCCAATTCCAAGAAACCAGGACAAGTGCCAAATACAAACCAAAGCCTTGCAGTTCATAATATTTCAGCATACCATCTTTCCGATACAGAAGTCAGGGTACTGAATAAAGGATTTAACTACGCAATAGCTCCAAAAAGAATACCCGTCGAAGAGATCGTTTCCAGCGAGGAAGCAAGTCCATAGACCATAGACGAACAAGATGCGGAGTTAATACGGCAAGATGTCGCCAGAGTTTTAAGATAGTCAAAACCACAACAACCAAACTTAAGCAGGGAAGAAATGTATGCACTGAGGAATCTAAACAAAAACGAAAATTTCATAATAATGCCAGCAGACAAAGGAAATGGCACTGTCGTCATGAATACATCTGATTATAATCCAAAATTGGATTATATTTTAAACGACCCAATATACAAACTAGTCACCAGAGATCCCGCGACATATTTGGAAAAAACAACTAAGTTCAAAATTCTCGGCTAATCAATAAACGACGTTACAAAGAAGAAACTTATTCACAGAGAAAAATCGAGTCTAACCAAAACTAACCAAAATTCTACGGGCTCTCAAAGATACATAAGGATGGGGTTCCCCCGCGTCCAATCTTGAGCGCCTTTAACTCACCAGTATGCGAGCTGGAAAAACATCTAGCCAGTGCACTCCACCCATAGTGGAGAAGGCAGATTTCTATGTTAAAAATTCAGAACATTTCACTTAGATTTTAGGTTCTCTCAGAATGGACAAGGACGACAGTATGGCAAATTTCGATCTCAAATCTCTATACCCGAGCATTCCAGTAGAGGAGGCACTCCTGGTTATAGACAAAAACGAAGATCTTCCGCCGTACATAATGGATCTGTCAAGACACTGCCTGAAAAATGCTTACTTCATGTACAACGAGAAAATATACCGACAAGTAATTGGAGCAGCAATGGGATCATCTCTCTCACCTGTGATTGTTAACCTCTTCATGATTTACTTCGAAAAGAAAGCAATAGAGAAGGCAAATCTGAAGCCAAAACTATGGACAAGATACGTTGATGACGTATTTGTTGTATGGCCTTTTGGCAAGGAGGAGCTTTTGAAATTCCTAGATCATCTGAATTCCATCCACCCAAGGATTCAATTCACAATAGACCTTGAAGAGGGTAACAGTCTGCCCTTTCTAGATGTGCACATCACAAGGACTGAAGGTGGACACTTGGAACACACTGTCTATGGAAAACCAACAGACACCAACAGATATCTGAACGTTAAGTCTCATCATCACCCATCACAGATACAAGCAGAGAGTGCAGGACGAGACCCAACGAAGATCGATCGCTGTCCTGCCATACATCAAGGGGGTTACTGACAGAATCGGCCGAATATTGCTGAGGCACGAGATATCAACGGCATACAGGCCTGATCATACCATTGGAGCAATTCGAAGAAAATCAAAACAAAAAATTACTCTGTAAAAGTGTGGCATGCGGATCGTGCAGCCTGACGTACGTGGGACAGACCAATCGAAGGATTTAGTCAGGCTCGAGGAACATCGCTTGGCCATAAGAAACAAACAAACAACATCTGCTTTGTTTCAGCACCAACACCAGTCAGGCCATAAAATTGATTTCGGTACTTGCAAACAAATAGCAAATATTTTTGATTTTAGGACCATACGAGAGGCTATCGAGATAGAAAAGTCCGGACACCTGAATACGAGAGACGACGCTCTGCATTTATTCAATATGTGGAGAACGATAATCAAACGGCAGAACGATACGCAGCACCCAACGGGGACATCGCAACTACCGTTAGCACCTCCGGCGCATGGTATAAATACCGCATGCACCGCCGATAACCTCTCAGTGTTCGAAGTGTTTTCGCAGCGCGAGCATCGAAGATGCCAGTAAGATCTTGGCGAAACGTCTGCAGGATTCCAGTCGGAGTTCAATAAATGAACGGATGATATCCCGGAATATATTTTGAAGCAAATTAACAGCAAACAGCAAATTACGAGGCCAACTGAGGCATCATATTACTGTGTTGTGTGTGTTTAATGTTGGTCTAAAATGGGCCGATGTTAGTTATTTTTACTATTTAGAAGGAATAATTAGAAGTTACTATTTAAGTTTTAATAAAAATAAGGATTTTTAAAATTCTTATAAAATTATAAAGAACACAGACAACTGCGATGAGAGCGGCATTCGTTACTCGTCAAAATTAACATTTTCTTCAGAAGGCTATTACAAATCTTCTAGATCCCTTCTACATCGTTTGGTTATAAAGTTAGCTGACGTTTCGCCAATATGGCGAATTGATTACATTTATTAATTTTTAATTTGATCGAATGAGATTTCGGTTTCGTTATTGTTTTCGGCAACTGCTTTTGACTTTATTTGTCATAGTCGTATGACATAGCTCTTTCAGATATATTGCAATTCGGGAATCTGGAATCAAACCTATTCAACCGAATTGAAAAATGCTTGTCTGGAATATATTTTTCTTGTAACGGTCAAATTTATGAACACGACCAGCTGTGAGATCTCCAGGATGGTTGACGAAACGTCAGCAAGTTTTATCAACCACCGACGCAGGTAGAATGCAGAATATTTGTAAATAGTCTTACATTATTCTGTGAAAGTTTCCTTTAAAAAAATCTTCAGAAATCTTTGCTAAACAAGTTTGATAAACGCCACATTAGTTTATTTGGCACGAACGGAGCGAGTGCTTAATAAATGAGTGACTGAAGAAGTTTACAAGGTGTTGCATACTATACCATCAGAATTGACAAACCAAAGCCCTGGCTAATATATCACCGGAAATATCCTATGTGGCTCGCAGCCCTAAGTAGCGTCTTTAAGCCATACTATATAATAGGTATTTTAGAGCAGGAATCTAGAAATTCGTGAAACTAGTGAATAATGAAATAATTATTCACTGGTGATTAATAGTTATAATTAATATTGAGTAAATTCATGTATAATAACAAGTACTTACAGCATAGTCGTGGATAAAATTGATTATTAAACAGTCGTAATATGTTGGAATGTTCTAAATCACATTTTCGAAACAAAATTGTAAATCAAAGACTGTTGTCTTCTTCGGAGTCATTAATGAACGCACTAGAAAATACATTTTTGTGCATTTATTTTGTTTCTAAATTCTATAGGCTATTGAATAAATTTTATTGTTCCATATGTTAAATTGTTCCAAAAAGAAGGTAAAACCACGGCGTACAACTAAATTTCGAAGTGTATTTTTGAGAAGTTTGTCCACTTTTTGGTTTTTCGGCTACGACTCGAAAAATGACACAACGTAGATTTTTTGCAAAAATAATCCCAATAAACTATATCAGAATAAATTAAGAAAATGCAAATGCTCACAACAGAGAAAGTCCATAGAACTTATTATAAAATGCTCTACGTTAAAATTGAAGAAGATTCTGTATTTAAAATTTAGTAGAGTTTTTAGATTTTTTCTCGTTTTTTGTTTCTTTAGGGCAACTTTAACTTCTTAATTAATAATACGATTTTATTTAATTCATAAACTCTCTGAAAGTAATTTAATGTCAATAATGAATAAAATAGTAAAGTTAAAGTTAAAGAAAAATTTACTTATTATTTAAGGTGAAAATATTTTCTTCATTATTTATACAAGATGTTATGCTTGAGTTTTTTAGAATTTAAAATTCTTTACTAAAATTTCAACTATATTTCAAATGGATCTATTTGTAGAAACTTATCGCCATTATATATGAATTTACCATTGAAACCGAAGAATTCTTACCATTTTCCATATCTGGATTTTGTGGAAGCATCTTTTTTCAAAGTTTAGCCAAACTTACTTCTATGGAACATATTGAAAATCGAGAAAAATTGTAATAATTTTTTATATTTAACTCGTATTCTTGTCATTTCTTAAAATTCTTATTTAAAATTTTGAATAATTATTAAAAAATACCTCGATTTGAAATAATATGTTTCCAACATTTTTAAGCAATAAAACTTGCCTTTAAATACTTTGAAGTAGATTTCATCAAAATTTTAAATAAAAATATCAAGAAATGGCAAATCTGCAAGTTTGGACTTTGGGTTTCGCCGTCAAAGTTAGCGGGTAGCGCAATTTGGCGAAAGATTAGATGTTTATATAATTTTTATGTTGCTCTATGAGCAAACATTATCGAAATATTTAAATTTGAATTAATCAATGCATGCAATATAAATTAATAAAATTAACCAAGGAATCATTCATTAAAGTTACGCTACATTCTTAATTAATATCACGTATTTCAGGCTTAATAATGGTAAAATAAATATTTATCAATTTTCTAGGTTTGTGATTTGTACGGGTAGTCCGCCCATGTATGGGGCCTAATGCAAGTTTTAAATGGGCCAATTAATTGGTTCTTCTATTAATTTTTGAAAAAATTGACATGGAGAGTTTTTAAATGGATAATAAATCGTTTGTGCACCCACCTTCACTAGAACCTTTTTTTCTTAAAATTAACTATTCTATCATCTGTATTAATTTGTTACAATACATCCAGAACATCCTCCCTGTCCTGAGGCAATGCATCGCCCGGAATGTATGCAGCTAAACAAAGAGGAATTTTTGTCAATATACTCAATGTTAGGCTGAAATCTGTCGAATCTTGTTAATTATTTAATTTTTTATTACAAGAAACTCGATTTTTGATCACTTCCCCTGGAAATATTAAAACGACTGCTGAAAGAAATCTACGAATACACTCTGACGAAGAATCAGTTAAAAAGATCTTCGAAATAAAAAGTCAAAGTAAGGAGAGGAGGCTAGCCATAATAGCTTTACGAAAAAAAGGAAATTGTATATTGAAATCCGAGAAAAACCGTTTAAACCCTGTAAGGAAATCTGTGGGCTATAACAAAAATGAAGTAGATTACTATCCCTGCCCTGGTTGTTTGGGTTATTACAAAAAGACTTATTTATGGAGACATAAAAAAATGTGCAGCATCGAGTTTTCAAACTAGAGGTGGTTCAAAAATCCAACATCTTACTGAATCTCAAACATTCTTAACAGCAACTGGTTTACTTGGAAATTACTTATACAAAAGCCGTTTAAAGTTAGAAGTTTTTCCAGCAATGAGGGGAGATGAGATTAGTTTAACAGCAAAAAAAGATGCCTTAATATGTCTTTACAGTGAATCGAATTTAAATAAACACATATTTAAATAAACACAAAAGATCAAACAGATTACGAGCAATGGCTCGACTTAAATTAGCTTTACAAAAGTTTACTTCAATACAAATGAGTAGATGGATAAAGGGACTTTCAGCCGAACCTAACCTCACTTTTTGGCTTCCCTGCCACGGGCCCCCCGCTTCGCCCCGGGCCACTCGGCCATGGGGCACTCAACCATATGCTTTGAGTCTTCTTCTTTTTTTGCGTCCTGGCCGTTCGCCCATGGCCCGTTCGCCCATAGGTTATCGGGTAGCGCAATTTGGCGAAAGATTAGGTTTTTATATAATTTTTATGTTGCGCTATGAGCAAATATTATCGAAATATTTAAATTTGAATTAATCAATGCATGCAATTTAAATTAATAAAATTAACCAAGGAATCATTCATTAAAGTTACGCTACATACTTAATTAATACTACGTATTTCAGGCTTAATAATGGTAAAATAAATATTTATCTATTTTCTAGGTCTGTGATTTGTACGGGTAGTCCGCCCATGTATGGGGCCTAATGCAAGTTAGTTCGCCCATTGGCCGCTCGCCCATAGGTCGCTCGCCCATAGGCCACTTGCCCATTGGTCACTCGCCCTAACCTAACCAAACCGTCGTCCGTGGTGCCAACCTAACCAAACCGTTGTCAGTGGTGCCAACCAAACCGTTGTCCGTGGTGACAACCTAACCAAACCGTGGTCCGTGGTGCCAACCAAACCGTTGTCCGTGGTGCCAACCGTGGTCCGTGGTGCCAACCGTGGTCCGTGGTGCCAACCAAACCGTGGTCCGTGGTGCCAACCTAACCAAACCGTTGTCCGTCGTGCCAAACTAACCAAACCGTCGTCCTATAGGGGGCCGCTTCGCTTCGAATCTCGACCGTTGGTCGCGGCATGAATGTAAATTGCAGCGCGATTGTGTGCGATGACTCAGGCGTACCGCCGCCGTCGCGTTTGACGACTGGATGACATCATCGCTCGCCGCGTGGCCGCGTCGCCGGTGTGCGGCAGCGGCTGCATGACATCATCGCTTTGCGAAATGTTTAAACGAAACCTTGGCGGGTGAGATCATCGCGTCGCCTGCCTTCGCCGCAAAAAAATGTTTTAAACGAGACTTTCATATTAGTCCGCTGTCGGAATACAGTATATAAAAGGTTTCGATTGTTTGTCATCACTTAAATACCGCTTGAGTTGTGTGTGTGATCAAGTCGCTTAATTGACCAAACGATCCGTGTTATTTCAGCGATCAAGTGTTAGCCGCGCCACCGCACCCTCCCAAACCAACGCCAAAGTAAGTACTATTTTTTGTTTCTTGAAAAAATTGTCAATATTGAACTGAAGGATTCTACTTTCGTTATAGATGGACTTAAAAGCATTAAATGAAAAAATCGCAGCGAATAAAGAGAATCGAAAACCAATAGTTAAGTTGGGGCAGTTAGACGTTGGTCGACCATACAAGATAGACAAGGCCAGAATAGTAAAGACCCAGTTTGGGGAGGCGGTTCTATTGGAGTTAGAATTATCGGTGGTGTTCCTGCCGAACCGGGTGACGGACAGCTTCCGGCCGAATATAGACCAATTTTCGACGGGCCGCTACAGTCTGGTGTATCGGGGCGTTAAAGAAGTCGGCAGTTGGCCCGCTCAACAATTTGAAATTGTTCAAAATTAAAAATTACGGGGGGGGGGAGAGAGAGAGAGAGAGACGGTAAGTCTTATTTTTTCAAATATTATTATTATTATTAGATCGCAATGAATTTTGAGGACGCTCAAAATTTAATTTTGGCTTTTCGTCAAGGGAACAAATACGTGTTCGCTAATTTAACGGAAGAAGATAAAAATGTTTGGTTGGGACGTTTACGCAGAAACATCATTCGGTGCAACAAGATTGTTCGTAGTCCAAAAAAAATATATCCATGGGGTTACAAAGAAAAATACAGACAACAATTCAACATCTTAAGACTATTAAACAATTGATTTTGAATCATCGCCACCATTTTGGAATGGGTTTGCAAAACAACAGTCCCGCAAATATAAAACAAAGGGTTTTGTGGGAGCAGATCGTGTCTTGTTTCCAAGGAAGAGTTTAAACGGGTGTAATAATCAATTTGAAACACAAAGACGAACAACAGTTTTTAAAAGATTGTCTTGTCATATTAAGAAATTAAGAGAAAAAGTGCATGCATTAATATTCAAAATAATGACGAAGCCTGTTTTTGTTGGTCAGTGGTCTGTGCTTGTTTTCCTGTACATCGCGACCAACACTTACCAACTTCATATCCTTATTATAAGTGCGTTTTAAGAACTGAAAATTGCCCAACACCGATGGGTCTAAATCAAATTCATATATTTGAAAAATTCAACGAAATTTTCGTAAATGTGTACGTTTTAGAGTTAATTCAAAATAACAGTAAAAGTTTTTATTCAGTGTTACCGGCCCGTTTGACTAAAGAAAAACGCGAAAAACATGTCAATTTACTATTAATTTAAAATAAGTATTATCCAAAAATTAATGGTTTTGATCCGGAACCGACGACAGCAGAGGACCATAAATATGATAAAGAAGAAGAAATTAAATATCATTATTGTTATATTAAAAATTTATCTCGACTAGTGTCGCGCCAGCTTAGTAGACATCACGGTAAAAATTATATTTGCGATAGGTGTTTGAATTACTTCAGTAGCGAAACGCTCTTAAAGGATCATAAAAGGTTGTGTGTCAGTTTGAACGATTATAAAGTGTCTTTTCCCAAATACGACTATGTTGAATTTCGAAACCATATATACAAAGAAACCATGCCATTTGTAATCTACGCCGATTTCGAAAGTCAACTTAAAGATGTAAATTTGGTAATTTCAGACAAAACGCGAAAATATCAAAAGCATGAGGCATATAGTGCCGCATATTATTTTAAATGTTCTTATGACGATTCTTTGTCCTTTTTCGAATCCTATCGCGGCCCAGATTGTATGGATTGGTTCGTCCGACAAATATCTGACTTATCGAAATTTGTCCAATCGAAATTTATTGATATCGTACCCATGGAAGGGTCAATTACTTTCTCTCAAGTTTCGACGCATTGTCATATTCGCGAAGAGCCTTTCTCACCGAAAGACGTCATTGTCCGCGACCACGACCATTTTACCGGAAAATTCAGAAATTTCGCCCATCAGGCTTGTAATTTAAATTTTAGAAAATTGTTCATAGTGCCCGTAGTATCCCAGAATCTCTCAGGGTACGACGCCCATTTTATCCTTAGGGCCTTGGGCAATAAAGGGTCTTTAAGTTTGGTTCCGGTCAACAAGGAAAAATACATATCTTTTACCTATTAAGAGTCCGTATATAAGCTAAAGTTTCGATTTATAGATTCGTTTAGATTTTTGGGGGCGTCTCTAGACAATTTGGTAAACAGCGTCGACAAAAATGAACTTTACATATTAAAAAAGGATTTTTCTCACCTTCAAGACGAATCAAAACTAAATTTAGTGTCGCAAAAGGGTGTATTTTGTTATGATTACATAGACGACTACGACAAATTAAACGAAACGAGTTTACCACCCATCGATGCTTTTTACAATAAATTAAATGAGTCCGACATTAGTGAAGAAAAGTATGCTCATGCGCAAAAAGTCTGGTCCGCGTTTGAAATTAAACACTTGGGCGAATATTCGAATTTATATTTGAAAACGGACGTTATACTTTTGGCCGACATATTTGAAAATTTTTGAAAAAATTGTATGGTGACGCATATTTTGGACCCGGCATGGTATTTTAGTATGCCCGGATATACGTGGGACTGTATGCTTAGATTCACAAAATGTCGTTTAGAACTGATGCGTGACATTGATCAGATTATGTTTGTCTAACAGGGTATACGGGGTGGGATTTCGGTGTGCGTTGGCAGGTACGTTGAGGCAAACAACAAGTTCATCTCCAATTACGATCCAGCAAAGCAATCAAATTATCTCACATTTTTTGACGTTAACAATCTTTACGGCAAGGCTATGTCGGAGCCTCTTCCCTACGGCGGATTCACATGGTTGACTCGGGAAGAAATTGCCTCCCTTAGCATTAATAATGTTCCAAGTAGTTATTATTCGTGACTTGACCATCCCCCGTCCCCCGGGGGAGATTTTGTGATTGCAAATTTACAGATTCCCAAGCAACCGAAAAAAAAAATTAGTTTGACCATTCTACGAGAGATGTCGCCACCCATTAAGAGCTCAGGTTTCGATCGCCAGATGTCACCCTGAATGGGGGGTAGGGGGTAGTTTTCGCGTTAGTGCCTTTTTGGCAATTTCGCCCCGCTAGGGGTAGTTTTTGCGTTAGTGCCTTTTTGTTTTGACGTATTTTTGCGCGAGGTGAAAAAAGCGACCGGTGTGTCGCGCGCGGTCGGGGGATTCGAACCTCGAACCCCGCGCGCTACGTTAGTCGAGCCTAGCCGAGCCTAGCCGACGACGATTTCGCGGCGGCGGCGACGATAAGAGAATTCAACTAATAAAAGGTCGTCGAGGTCGCTTAAAATATAATAATTTATTGACAACATTTTTTTTTGAGGATTAAATAAAATGCAACAGGGAAAAAGACGTTTAATGACACTAATATCGAACAAATTGTTTTATTAATCATATACAAAACCCCATCAGGATAGACACATATTAATAAATATATTCGAACGATATGCATATATAAATAGCATATATGGACATAAATAGATACATAAATTAAACACAAATATAAACTACAATCATCTAAAGGAATCGTAACATATTAGTTTGCCAAAAGAAATATCTGGTGGTCGATCAATCAGTGATTTTCCCGCTGTCCTTTGAACCAACTAAATTTCGATGGCCCCAAGCTAGCGTGTACTCTGAGCCGGGTATAAGATGTCGTTTGTCATCCGCGTAAGACAACGCCACCTTATTTTTCAGTTCGACGTACATATCATGTAAATGTGAGCGAAACGAAGACATTTGGCGCAAGATTAGCGTGCCTTCCTCGTGGACAGCGCGCTTATAGTCGTCGAGACTAAGTTCGCGCTGGCTGACCGAGTCAGCAACGCCCTTGGCCTTTTTGGTCAACTCGTTGCCGTCCACATTTACGCAATAAGCTTTCGCTCCCGTACCCAAGAATTCCAACAACGGCCGTCCCGCGTACTCGTCCTTCATTTTACCAAGAACGGACTTGTTTACAGGAATGCCGTGTTGGTTGTTCTCCGAGTAATTAGAAGTATCGAATTTGTCCAAATTTTCTTCCATATCTTCGTAGAAATTTTCGCAAAAAATTTGGACAACGAGGCTGTCGGTATCGGTGTAGAGTAAGACGGCTTTGTCGCCGTACTTAGCCTTTAGATAGCCGTAAAAAAAGTCGTATATGAGAGTCTTGGATATGTCCAAAATGCAAAATCTGGCGTAAATAGGCTTATCATATACGACTTTAGTCCTTTCCATCTGGAGAGCTACTAGATTTTCGCTAAATATGGCGACATTTTTAAAATTAGGTCTCGCGATTAACGCTTCTGCCCCCAACCTTTTCCCAATATTTTCCCAATGGGAAACGAGCCGCACGTCCACCCTTTTGTCCACATTTTCCATCGTTTTTCCAAACACAGCGTTATTCATAAGTTTGAAAAAATCTTTTTCAAACTTATTTTTAGCTGTATTACGCATCGCCGTATTCAAGTCTATGTATTGTTTTAGCCAGGGAGATTGATCGAAAACAAGAACGCGATGGATGCGAACAAGCTTTAAACCGTTGCTTAAAGCCTGTTGCAGATTCCTATAATGCAATACATAATTACGTTTATTGTTTAAATTTGGAATAAGTTTTCTCATTTTGGTTTTCGCGATTGGCGAAACGATGGATTCCGGGCAAAAAGGCAGTTCGTTGTGTGCGTCATGCAGCACTTCCGGATAGTCCAAATCTACTTCGAAAATATAGCCCCTAGGTGAATCGTTGGGGATACGCGTAATATCTAAATTTTGAATTTTGCCCTCCTCCAACCACTCGAAGTTTCCCGTTGGGAGGTATTGTGACATGGCCGCCCCGTATAAATTGGTAGCGTCCAAGTACATGACGTAAGAGATAGGTTTGGAAGGGTCGTAATTAGGTAAAAATTTATTATTGGCCGCGGCCTTTCTCACACTACACTGACTGACTCCTCCGCGGATACCGTGCTTCAAGAAGTGTATCATGTCCACGTCGGTCAACAGGTCCAGTTCGACCTTTGTCGCCTTCAGGGCGCTCGTCCATGATAGACCCGGTGTCGTATAAAACTGACTCGGGTCCAGACCGTACGTTTTCAGACACACCTCTCTGAAGTTTTCAAAAATATCGGCTAAAAGTAAAACGTCGGATTTTAAATAAATATCTGAATATTCGCCTAAAGTTTTACATTTGAACAAATTCCACACAGTCCAGGCACGCTTGTAATCCTCCCTGGTTATGTTGCTCTTTCGCATGGAGTCATAAAAGTCCTCATGCGATGGCAGTTTGGTTTCGTCTAATTTTGAAAAAGAATCTAGATACGTATATGGAAAAACGCCCTTCTGTCGAATAAGTTGAAATTCTTGTTCATTTTTAAAAAATTTTTTGACTTCCCGACACTGACTATCGTTCAAATTTCGACTCAATCTGTCCAAACTGGATGCCATAAATCGAAATGAATCTAAAAATCGGAGTTTTAAAAATACCCTTTTCCCTTTGCCTCCTTTCTCCGACTCAATGTTATCGACTAGGACATGTTTCGTAAAGGAAATGTAACGTTCCTTGTTTTGGGCGATGACATCGATCTTTTCCCCTTCTTCAGCTATAAATTTTACAAATAAATGACTGTCGAAACCTAAATGGTGAAAAAAGACAGGGATGTGCCGCGGAACTTTGAAATTCAAGTTGCAAGTGGAGTGAGCCGCACCTCGAAATTCGCCCGTCATATGACAATGATCCCTTACTTTTTCGTCCTCTGCATTAAATGGCTTCTCGCAAATGTGACAAGCCGCAGCGTTTCGAAAGCCGGTCTCTTGTTCAAACGATAGAGTAGTCATGGGCACGGAAGTTTTCATGAACTTGTTGTAGAGCGCTTTGCAGTCGCTCTCCAACCATTCAATGAAAATTTTGTGTGCGCCCCGACCTCTGTACTGTTTAAAAGTAGACTGGGAATCGTCAAAGTCACATTTGACATAGTAGGCGAAAGAGTAAGGCTCGTGAATATGAGTTTTGACGGTAAACGATTTGTTGGGATTCGGTTCGCCTTCCACCTGTAAAGGAGTCATGACTGTTTCAAAGTCCGCGCACACAACAAAAGGAACTTTTAATTTCTTTTCAAATTCTTCAAATTTCAGCTTATTCGCGGGAACATCTTTACCGTATTTATCCTTGCGCAATTCGGTGGTCGGAAGTTTGATGGAAATGTGAGTGCAGTCGTGTTCTTTATGACGCTTTAGTTTTTCTTCGTTATAAAAATAAACCAAACACCCATAAAAACTTTGTAGAGGACCTTTTAGTTAATTGTTTTGAAACCAACCGAGACATACTTCTTATTAAACAATAATGATTTTCTCCATAGTCATTACTAATTAATAATAGGTTTACATGTCTCTCTTTACGAGATTCAGTAAAATGCAAAGGACCAACGACCTCAACATCATTACGGACTTTGTTATAGACTCTCTCAAGGCCATAGACATTGACCGACATTTCATTAAGTCGTTCAAAAGTGGATATGTCCTTAAGTTTAACGGGAAAATCGATACCTGTAAAATCCAGCTCGTTCTGAAATTCTACATAGTTACTGACCCTGTTAGCGTTATTTGTCCAGTGAATTGGGTGAAGAGCAGCCAAGATCGACCACATAAAGCATTTTTCGTCCGTATTTTGCAAGTTCAAAACAGCTTTTTTGGCTTCGATTTCCTTGGGCAGGCTAACATAGGACGACGCCCTTAGGGGATTGTACTTGTTAATCCCTATTTCTAAATGGAGAAGTTCCTCCAACGCCCAGCCTGTAAAAAAGAGAAAGAAATTAGTTCGGAAATATACATTTTTATGAATCATACCGCTGTCCCTTTCCTGAAACTCGGACGCTTTGGTAGCCAAGATGTCGACGAACTGGACGTATAGCTCCTCCAGATCGGTGTTTCCGCTCACCAGCCGATATTTGGTATTGAAGGACTTGACCTCCTCTTGTTCCTTCGTCTGCAAGAGGAAGTTTCCGAATAGCTCCATACCGACTTTTACGTTGCCGTAGCGTCGGACGTTCGACTCTACCAACGTAAGGATTTTGGACCTAAGGTGGTCCAAGAAGCCCTTAACGTCGGTAGGGTTAACGGTGGACGCCAGACGGTATGTAACTATGCGGTTACGGAAGGAGGTCTGTATCATTTCTACTCCTGGCTCCTGCACCACGCTGCATTTTTGGCGGTGAGCCAAAGTACGCAAGTGTCCTTGCCATCTCATTGCAGGAATGGTCAAGTTACACTGCGTACAATGGCGCGTGGATGATGGTGATGATGATGATGTCGAAGCTATAAAATACAATATGAGAATTGTTTGGGATATAAAATCAAAAATCCTTACCTTCCGGTAGGTCAAGTCTCGGGCGCTTGGGTTCGTCTGCAGCAATAGCGGCGGCGGCGGGTCTTTTCGCCTTGGGAACCTCATGCTTCTCGCGTTTATGGCGTCGGAGAGCCCCCTCGGATTTGTATATCCCGCCGCAAACGTCACAAATTTGTACTGCTGCGCGACAGTCCCCGTGCCTCGCCAGGTGGTCTTTACGGCTGAACGAGCGGTTGCAATATTCGCAGGTGAACATTTTTATTTGCTGCGAGGAATAGGCGTCTCACTCTCCAACTGTTCCAGATCTCTACTTGACACTTACCTTTTTTAAGTGGTGAAACACAAACAAAAATCCAAAGAATGAAGTCTCACTATGGCGGCGGTCACTTGTTAATTAAGCCAATTTTTCTGGGGTAGTGAATTTAAAATTACATTCGAGAACGTTCCTTCAGAATAATTAAGATTTGTGTTGGCGAGAATTGCGCAATATAACGCGACCCGCTGATAAAATTGGTCGTAGTTAGCGACCTAACCTAACCAAACCGTCGTCGTATGGGGCCGCTTCGCTTCGAAACTCGACCGTTGGTCGCGGCGTGAATGTAAATTGCAGCGCGATTCTGTGCGATGACTCAGGCGTACCGCCGCCGTCGCGTTTGACAACTGGCTGATATCATTGCCCGCCGCGTCGCCGGTGTGCGGCAGCGGATGCATGACATCATCGCTTTGCGAAATGTTTAAACTAAACTTTGGCGGGTGAGATCATCGCGTCGCCTGCCTTCGCCGCCAAAAAAAAAATGTTTTAAACGAGACTTTCATATTAGACCGCTTAGGAACGGCATACGTGTTTTCCTGTGACACAAGAAATGGTTTAATCGAAACGTTTGATATTCTTACCGCATGCGTTTCCTTCGACATCGAGTTTATCGTCGCATTTCCTTCGACGCGAACAAAAACGCAAAAAAAAAATCTCACTCCGTAATTTCATTTTGTCAGTATGTTATACTTTGCGTCACCAAAAATAATTGTTCGATCGCAATGCGAAATAAACATTCCTGTTTAAAGAAGCAAAATGGTCCATATCTGTGTCGGACCTGTAGAAACCTGTTCCGTAGAGGTTTTGGGTCTGTTTAAGGCTGTCCTAGACCTGTTCGAGAGCTGTTCCATAGATATTTTAGACCTAATTTCAATCTGACCAAAAGCGTCCTGGCTAACATTTGAAATAAAATGAAAATATTTTAACGCGATTTTATTTTTATATCAAAATACAGTTACTGAATATTTTTTCATTTTTATACAATATGTCCTGGAGCCAAATTTTGGAAATATCCGATTTTTGCTTTGTATTCTTCCGCACGTAAGCGCAGTATTTGGAGATCGGCCTGAACAACTGCTATCTGAGTTTCGAGCTGCTGGATACCTTATTCACATTGCATCAGCTGATTTTCCAAATTGTTTTTCAAATTGAACGCCTCACAAACTATCCTTTTTTCGTTGTCATCTTTGAACGCCTCGAACCATTCTCCTTGTGCTTGCGGTAGAGATTCAATTTTTATTTTCTTAACTCGTGAATTTGCAGCAGTACGCTTACGTTTTTGAATATCTGTTGGTAGCTGCGAAGGCGGTGGACCCATCAAACCATTCTCTTGCAATAAATTTAAAAAATTATCCGGCAACACAATTTGTTCCATGTCTGTCTCGGACGCTCACAAAATCAAAAATAATATAAGAAATTTATAGGATATTCGCGGTGTCAATCCATGAATCATGTGACTTGTCCAAGCCCAACCAGCGCACGAGAACCTTATTTCCTCGTTTGCGCAACACCTTTTCGACGAGATAGACGTCAGGGTTAACGGTTTTCTGCAATTCTTTCTGGTAAAAAGCGCCCATTACAGGCTTACCCTTCATATCTTCCAACAGATAAGTTACCGGATTTGTAATCTGCACTTTTACGATTTTAAACAATTCCGCGGTCCAGTTGGGAGTATAACCTTTGCTAAACACGTGCTTGGTCTTGCTGATTCTTACAACGTCGTCCAGTTTAAGTTTAGATGGTCCTACAATTTTCAAGTGACTGTACGCTGATTTCAGCAAACTAGGCGCGTTATCTTTGTTCACTTCTTTAGGTTTCATTCCGGTGGTCCTGTGCACGCTACTGTTATATTTTTCGACAACAGAGGATAAAACATCTATTGTAGGTACCGTTTAACGAAAAATATCTAAATAATTTTTCCTTGAGAGTACGTATAACTCTCTCGGCTACGGCAGCTTTCACGTTGCTATATGTACTGTAGTGATTTATGTCAAACCTACCCGTCATTTTTTTAAAATGGATATTATAAAACTCTTTGCCGAGATCAGTTTGCAGATTTTGCGGCCGGCGTCCTTCTTTGAGAATTTGGGTAAACGCTTTGGTAACTTCAACACCGGTTTTTGTTTTTAACGGTCGACACCACACGTATTTTGAAAAGCAATCGATCACGACTAGTATGAATTTAAAGTTTTTATTTTGTTTCGCATATCGGTCTAGCTGAGCCAAATCCGCTTGCCACAAATCATCCAGCCCTCGTATTATAGTTCTGCGACGCGCGTAATTTCTGCGTGCCGGCTTGTGCAGCTCTCGGACGAGTTGTGCTTTCTCACTGCTCATTACTTTGTCGATTGCCCGTCAATTTGAATTAAACACCATTTTAAATCGTTCATTAGTTGTTGTCGCTAACTGATTTATTTGGTCCAAACTCGTATTGTATTTGTTCACCCATTGTGTATATCGGTTTTGTTGTGGCAAAAGTTTATTAACTTGGGAATTGATATCTGCCTGATAGCTCTTAAATGTCTTCTCAAGCTCTTCTATTTTGGATAAATGTTTTTCCAACTCCTTCATTGAATTATCGTATTTCTCGTTAAGGTGGTGATTAATGTGTGTACCAAATTTATTAATAGTCATGACACCGGTTGTTACTCAAATAATTTTATAACTCTCAGTCGTGCTTATTTTATAAGATAACTTTTCCCTCTCTTAGTTCTTCAATAATTGAAGCTATTTCGTTCTCATGTCCCGTGTGCCCCGTAGCAGTAGATGCCAATAACAGTCTTAATCTATCGACAAGCTCGTTAACATTATCCCAATAAATATAATCTGTATTTTCTTTATTTGATTTTAAAGTTAACCCCGTCCCAGTTTTAATTGTCCTATAAGGCGGAGGCACTTTAGAAAATGCGTCAGCTAGTCGTCTCACCGGGTTTTTTGTTTTTGTTATTCCTCGCTCCTGTAAATAAGGTCCAATTATATTTATATATTTATATGATGCATTTCCTTGCACTTGTCCATTAGGGTCATGGTTTCTCTGATACGCGTTTGTTCTTTTCAGTATATCCATATAATTATCTAGATCTTGCGATTTGAAACCGACCGGCACCTTCTTGAAAAGTAACTCATACAAACCCACAGTCCCAGGGTATGTAATACCTTGTACCTTCACATCTTTACCGACAATTTCCACAGCTTTTTGGGTTAAGCCCAGAAAAAATTTATCGTTTTCTATGTCATGAACGATACCATAATTATGGTCAAATATATGTTGGGTATCTTTTACGCTGTCATCAATGTATGTTCGTGGTAATTTATTAAAGTCATTCAACCATTGCTCGTAAGCGGGAGTGTCGACGTAATCCTGTATAGCTTGCTTAGTTTGTTCTAAAATATCTGACAGATTTCCCAACGTAGTATCGCTGTCCGAAAGACCCGTACTTTCAGCTACAACAATGCTTTGTTGTTGGATCGACGGAAAGGAGGTATCAAAAAATGAGGGCAATTCTGAAGGTAAGATTGGGGTTTTTCCGGTTCTTTTCTCCTTTATTTTGGTAGGCGTCGAGGTTAACACTTCATGTTTAATATTTTCTTTTTCTTCAAACGGTTCTTGTTTGATATCCGTTTTATTTATTGATGAAATTAATTGCTGCAGAGGCTGAGTTATCGGTTTATAGGTTTGTTCGAGTTGCGTCTGGGATTCACTTGCGGCTTGTTTTAGCCTTTGATATTTTTCTCTAACTGCGTTTCTTGATTTTATTAGCTCCGTCGCTAGGCGTTTATCCATTTTGGGATAATATATATAAATGAAGGAATCGAAGTTTTTCCTATATCTGATCTTATCTAACTCACAATCTTTGTCAATCACAAGAAAATTATAAGGTTCTTTCCAGCAGTACACACAGATATTTCTAAACTGTTCAAATGACATGTCCAACATGCAGTGATCGTTATATATATGCTTTACACTCATCATGTCTTGCTTGAATAAAATCAGAAGGTTGGCGTTTTCCCTGATAAGTCGCTTGAGTATAGAAGAATATCCTTGAAAAATAAAGAAACAATCGGTGTTTTTATGCCTACCGTGAGTGAAATAATCTCTAATGACACTTTGGTCGTGACAAGGAATATCATCAAATATTATAACAGAATTGGGTTTAATTTCCTGAGGAGAAACGATATTCTCATCGATCTCGAACTCAAAAAAGCCAATCTCTTGTAAAGGCTTTAGCAGTTCTCTCAAATACACGTATTTTGGCTGTTGCAGGGATTTGGAATATAAGTAAACGTTTTCAAATCTAATTCCATTAGGATGTTCGAGCAATGATAACATGACGTTGGTTTTACCCGAATTTGAGGGTCCTACAATTAGTGCCCTCTTGCAACTACCTCCAAAGAGATCGCCGTGCTTTTGAAATTCGCGGACCAAGCTTGCGTCGTGGTTTTTTGCGGGTAAAGAAAAGGCTTGCTTAACAACTTTCATTTCGACTGAGGCATTAACAAGAACCTGCAAAAGTATTTATAGCATAATTCCTAAATATTTAAACAGTATTTCCAAACACTCTCATGATTGTACATCGAAACAGGGCGAAAGGTTCAGGATTGGTAAATAAACTTATAAACAAACTTCCTATCGAACTGCATATTCCTGGTTACCAATTCTGCGGACCGGGTACTCATTTACAAAAGAGAATAAATAGAGTTGATCCAGGTATAAATCCCTTAGACGCTGCTTGTAAAGAGCACGATATAGCATACTCTCAGTCTAACAATTTAACAAAGAGACACGAAGCAGACAAGATCTTAGAAGATAAAGCTTGGCAGAGGGTTAAAGCAAAGGACTCTTCGTTTGGAGAAAAAACAGCCGCTTTAGGCATAACAGGTGTAATGAAAGGAAAGCGAAAATTGGGAATGGGTGTTAAAAAAGCAAGCAAAATGAAAGCGAGCAAAAAAAAGCGTATTATAAAAACACCTAATAAAATTGGTGGATTTTTACCTCTTTTACTACCGATATTGGGAGCACTTGGCGCGCTAGGCGGAGGAGCGGCAGGTATCGCGAAAGCAGTAAAAGATGCTAAAGCGGCCAAAGAGCAGTTGGCAGAACAAGAACGTCATAACAGAGCCATCGAAGCCCAAGGCAAAGGACTATACGTAAAACCGTTTAAAAACAGTAGAAGTGAAGGAAAAGGTCTTTATATTAAACCATATAAGGGCGGTGTTGTGTCGAAGGAGAAAAATACCCAAAAGAGAAAAAAAAAGTCCAAATAAATTTACCTCGAAGAGCTTTGACAAATTTCGATCTGGAAAAATATGCAAAAATACTACAAATTCCGCATTTCAGGGGCGTTTTTATGCGTGATAATTTACCGCGAAAAATTAAAATTGAAGAATGCGGAATTGTTAACTTGGATAGTGAGAAAAACCAGGGAACTCATTGGGTCAGCTACATAAAGGACAAAACTAAGGCTTTCTACTTTGATGGTTACGGAAATTTGAAACCGCCTGTAGAATTAGTTAAATATCTTAATTCTAACGGAAATGTTAACATATATTACACTTATGAAACCAAACAAAAGTCCAGTTCTTACAATTGCGGACATCTGTCACTAAAATTTCTATATAATAACATGCCGTTAAAGTGAAACGTCAGTGATTAATTTAGATTCGTAATGTCCACTACGATTTCCATAAGTGGGAAAACTTCTATATTATCCGCCGATTTCAATCCGCCAATTTATTTAGATGATGATAAGGAATACTTTTTGGGACTAGCAGATTTCGAGACGTACATGAGCATACCAAATATTGAACCCGGTAATAACAAGTTACATATAGGAGAGAAAGTTATAACTATTCCAGAGGGAACGTACGATTTAACAGATATCGAGAAATACGTCAAAAACCAAGTGAAAAAGATATTTAAAGAGAAGGTCGATTTTATTCTGGAATCAAATTCCAACACTTTAAAGAGTTCAATTTTTTGTTCTAAACGAATTGACTTTTCCTCGAATGATTCCAAAGGTCGACTGCTTGGATTTAAAAAGCCAGTAGTTGAAGCATCGACTACAGATCAGTCGGATAAAGTAGTAAATATTAATAAAGTCAATGCTATTTGCGTCGATTGTAATATATGTGTTGGCTCATACAGTAATGGTAAACCGGTTCACATAATACATCAGTTTTTTCCAACTGTAGCTCCTGGGTATAAAATAGTCGAGTCGCCCCTACCTATACTTTATTTTCCAATCAGTGTTAAGACAATTAATAACATCACTATAAAAATCATCGACCAAGACGGAGATCTTATTAATTTTAGAAACGAAACGTTAACAGTGAGGTTGCATTTAAAAAAGCAATAATGGTTACCAGATATAACAGGACTTTTATAAGAGAACCATCAGTGGTTACAGTACAATCACAAAAAAAAAACTATAAAAAGAGAAATATTGTTTGCAAATCCAGTGCCATTAGAAACGGCCAACGTTTAACACGTACAAACCGCACCTTTTTGAAATCATTAGGATTCCAAGTGCTCTTAAAATGACAATTTTAAATGTTAACGAAAAACTCTATATCGACAACTCCATCGTAAGTTCAGAGTTTCATACTTATCAACCATTCGTGTCTTCAAAATTCGACTATAACGACGAAATATGCATACCAATTCAGGAACTAGATTCCTTCACTTTACCCTGTGAAAGTGTGTTGTACATCGAGGGGGTCCTTACTAATGAAGATGACTAGTACACTGGAAAATTAAGGTTTATTAACAATGGAATTGCTTTTCTCTTTAGAGAGATCTGGTACGAACTTAATGGCGTCAGCTCGGACGCAGTCAGGAACGTTGGTTTGGCATCAACATTAAAAGCATATCTTTCCTATAATACCAACGAAAGTATAAAACTTCAAAATGCAGGATGGTTTCCAAATCGAAATGCAAGTGACAGAATTATGGTCGACGATCACGGAAAATTTAACATCTCTATTCCGTTGAAAATGCTATCAGGATTCTTCGAAGATTATCAAAAAATTGTATTGAATATGAAGCAAGAGTTAGTTTTAATACGAGCCAGCAACGATTTAGATGCGGTCCTTTTTTTAGACGACAATGAACCAAAAACCACAACTCCCGAAATACCTAAAGTTTCGCTTAAAAAGATATATTGGAAAATCCCAAAAATAATGACAAATATTGCAGAAGAACTTGTTTTAACGAAAATCATGGAGTCTAATAAAGAGATAACAATCGGTTTCAGATCTTGGGAAATTATTGAATATTCATCTCTGCCTGAAACCACAACTCACACGTGGCCCGTGAAAACAACAAATAAACTAGAAACTCCGCGTCATATCATTATCGCCTTCCACGAAAATAGGAAAGGTCGAGTAGAAAAGGATATGAGTCAATTTGATGACGTCGATTTAACTAATATAAAAGTATTTTTAAATTCGGAACGATATCCGTACCATGATTTAAACCTAAATTTTAAAGAAAACAAGTATTCGACTCTGTATGATATGTTTGCTAATTTTAGACACTCTTATTACGGGATGTCCAATGAGCCAATTTTCACACCGCAGCATTTCAAAGAAAAATGTCCCATTACACACATCGATTGTTCTCATCAAAGAGAGTCTCTACAAACTGGTTCCGTGGTAATGCGAATTGAATTTGAAACTAGCGCTAATATCAAGAAGGATACATCGGTTTATTGTCTCATTTTACATGACAAAGTATTTAGTTACAATCCGCTAACTAAAATAGTAAAACAAATGTAACGGATTTTAAAAACCCGATTTGCATATGTTCAAAAAATTTGCCATAAATATCAGGCGAAACAGTACATTTTTGACAGTTGTCATCATGCGGATCGTGGCACTAGATATACAAGGGTTTAATCTGAAGGACGGTGAAGGTTTCGTCGCTAAAGAAATTGCAATTTACGACGGAAATCAAATGGCCCACTACATAATGAAGCCGCCGAGAGATTTTTTAACGTTGACTTATGCTGATAAGCGAAGCGTACGTTGGCTCGAGCGTTTTCACCACGGATTAAAATATAGTACAGGTCTTATAGACTATAACTTTATCGACGAATTGGTTAGGCGTTTGGGTGAAACCTGCACTAACGCAAAAACTACCCCTAGCGGGGCGAAATTGCCAAAAAGGCACTAACGCGAAAACTACCCCCCCCCCATTAAGGGTGACATCTGGCGATCGAAACCTGAGCTCTTAATGGGTGGCGACATCTCTCGTAGAATGGTCAAACTAATTTTTTTTTTTTTCGGTTGCTTGGGAATCTGTAAATTTGCAATCACAAAATCTCCCCCGGGGGACGGGGGATGGTCAAGTCACGAATAATAACTACTGTTCCAGACACGGGCGGGGTAGGCTATATTTTGGAGGTAGATTTGCAATACCCTCAGAGTTTACACGATCTACATAAAGATTTCCCATTTTGTGCCGAGCATCGCGTGCCTCCCAATTCAAAATTACCAAAATTGATGACAACCCTTTTTAATAAAACCAATTACGTTATACACTATCGAAATTTAAAGCAAACTTTAAAACACGGACTCGTTCTTACTAAAATACACAGAGTATAAAATTTAGGCAATCTTCTTGGCTAAAAGAATATATCGATCTAAATAATCACTTACGGACGCAAGCCACTACCACTTTTGGTAAAAATCTTTTTAAATTATTTAACAACGCGGTGTTCGGAAAAACTATGGAAAACATACGTTAGCATCGGGTCGTAAAATTTGTTAGAAAGTGGGAAGGTCGTTACGGCGCTAAAAATTTAATTGCTAGTCCCCGATTTCACAATAGAACTGTAATGTTGGTGGAACTGAAAAAATCGGAACTTAATTTTAACAAACCGCTTTACATTGGAATGTCAATTCTGGATCTATCTAAAATTATCATGTATTCGTTTCATTACGATTACATGCTACCCAAGTTAGGTCTGGAGAAATGTAAAATTCAGTATATGGACACGGACAGTTTCATTTACAACATCCATTGTGATGATGTATACGAAGAGGTTATTAAGTCCAATTTAAGCAAATTCGACACGTCCGACTATCCCATTGATAATCCATATAATATGCCTCGCGTCAATAAGAAAGTACTGGGTCTAATGAAGGACGAGGCCAACGGTTCAATAATTTCACACTATGCCGGACTAAGATCGAAAATGTACACCAATAAAATCTTAAACGGAAAAACTGTAAAAAAATCAAAGGGTGTAAACTACCAGATTGTTAAAAATAAAATAACTTTTGAAGATTTTGTTGATTGCTTGAAAAATTTAAAAGAAAAACATGCTACTCAACGAACCATTCGTTCTTATACGCACGAGGTGTTTAGTATCGAACAAACTAAAGTGGCGCTAAGTCCGTATGACGACAAAAGATATCTTATAGCAAACATGTTTGATACTCTTCCGTGGGGACATTACAAGGCACTGTATTTTTTTTTCTCTGTTGTAGACAATGGCCGAATTGTTGTCGTTGAAAGTATGTATAAAGTCAATTATTGAAAATGTTCATTCTTTTGCACATTTTCTGCTTGAAACGACCTTACCGAGGACGCTAACGCTACAGATAATGGAAAAATATCCCGAATATAGGTAGAAATATATTAATGCACTCGCTGTCAAATGTGAACGACCACCTCCACCAGATTTGAGTTTGATAACCCGTCAAAAGAAAGTATCGTTGGCACATCGGAATGCCATTTTAGTATGGCCAAGGAATACAGACCATCCTTTTGAGCATTATAGCTATTATTTATGCATTAATATATATGGTATACCAAAGTCAGAGGAGTTGGTGTGAAAGTTGCTATTCCGAAATACACTTTGAATTAGAACCCGAAGAAAACGATGATCACACCAGAATAAATAATAATTTAATGGCGATAATTGATTTGTTTTAACATATTCATTGCGACCTAATAATAATAAAAATATTTGTAAAAATTAGGCTTATGTTAGTCTTTTTAGAATCCCTCAGAAAACGATGATCACACCAGAATATATAATAATTTAATGGCGATAATTGATTTGTTTTAACATATTCATTGCGACCTAATAATAATAAAAATATTTGTAAAAATTAGGCTTATGTTAGTCTTTTTAGAATCCCTCAGAAAACGATGATCACACCAGAATATATAATAATTTAATGGCGATAATTGATTTGTTTTAACATATTCATTGCGACCTAAAAATAAAAAATATTTGTAAAAATTAGGCTTATGTTAGTTTTTTTTTTATTCTAATGTAAAAAAATGTATATGTAACTTTTTTTTCACTTCCGATTCAACAGGTTTTGTTCTTGTTGTTGTTGTTTGGAGGAGTGTGTGTGTGTCTAAATAAAAAAAACACTAAAGATTTTTTTTTATTTAGATCAACATCGACAATATTTTAAAATACAAAAAAACTATAGGATTGATGCGGGCAGAGAGGACGCTAAACTTGCAAAATGTTTAAGTTTTTTTCTGCATTCGTCGGAGTGAAGGTGCGCCACTTGTAACTCGCTCTGCAGCAGGGCAATTTTAGTTTCAGTCTCTTTGATCCGGTCCTCGTTTCGCACCAGCTGCGACTCTAAAGCCATTTTCAACTGGAACGCTTCGCATACCACCCTTCTTTCTTCGTCGTCGATAAACGTATCGAACCAACCGGTTGTGGAGGAGGAGGAGGAGGAGGAGGAGGAGGAGGATGAGCCGGTATGCTGCTGCTGCTGCTGCTGAACCGTTTCTTCGCTTTTCCTTTTTTTTGCGAGGCTTTGGGGGCGTCGTCGCACTACGACGCCGTTTTGACGGTTTTCTTACTTGTTGTTGTTGTACTTCCGGTGGTGGTGGTGGTGGTGGTGGTGGTGGTGGCGGCCGCGGCGTATAATGTATGTCGTACCTCGTTAAAAATTCGTACAACTCTTCGGGGAGCGATATTTGCTGCTGCTGCTGCTCCATGATGCGCGCCCGACACGACTGTTACATCGACACCGGGTTCGTGATCTGCACTTTTACCACTTTAAATAGTTCGGTGGTCCAATTCGGCGTGTATCCTTTGTTAAACACGTGTTTGGCTTTACTAATTCTAACCACGTCACCCACTTTCAATTTCCAAGTTCCGAATATTTTCAGGTGACTGAAAGCGGTCTTCAAAAGTGAATCGGCGTTACTTTTATTCACCGCATTAGGTTTCATTCCCGTCGTTCTGTGTTTCTTGTTGTTGTATTGTTGAACGACAGAGGGCAACACGTCTGTCCAGCGGTACGTTCCGTTTAACGAGAAATACCGATGCAATTTTTCTTTGAGCGTCCTTATTACCCGTTCGACTATCGCAGCCTTTTTCGTTCTGTACATACTATAATGATTAATTTCGTGCTTGGTCATGAGCTTCTCAAAATTGCCATTATAAAATTCTTTGCCCAGATCCGTTTGCACGTTTTTTGGGTGTCGATCCCGTGCCTCTTTTAGAATTTTGGCGAAGGCCTTGGTCACATCACTACCCGTTTTTCTTTTTAACGGTTCGCACCACACGTATTTTGAAAAACAATGGATAACAACCAATATAAATTTAAAGTTTTTATTTTGTTGCGCATATCGATCGAGCTGGGCCAAATCGGCCTGCCACAAATCATCCAACCCTCGTATTATAGTTCTGCGACGCGCATAATTTCTACGTGCCGGCCTGTGCAGTTCCCGCACGAGTTGTATCTTTTCTTTACTACTCATTCGTCAATTTGTTCCGCTGCTCTTTTTTGGGTCGATACGACTGTTGCTGTGGCGGGTGATTGAGAATCTTTAATTCCAACGCCCTCGTTATATCTTTATTTTCCCGGGAGAGTCGATTCATCTCAGGAACAATCTCGTCGAATCTCCGTTCTGTCACTAACGCGTGATTTTCCAACTCTTGCTTTGTGCATATCTCGCCTAGTTTGCGATCAAGGTCGCTGCTGAACTTTAGAAATTCACCTCGAAACGTTCCGACTTGTTGCTCTAACCGTGCGAATCTACTCTTGTTTGCTTCCAACGCCAGGGCAATGTCCCTGTTTTGCCGCGAGAGTCGCTCCACCGCTAAAGCGTGTTTTTCAAACACTTGTTCTTCTGGGGCTAGCAGCGGTGGTGATGCGATGACGTCTTTGGATTGTAGCCTTTTCGTAAGCGCCTCGTCCACTTCATCGTCCAGGTACTTTTTGGTGGCCGCGTATTAGTTTTCGCTAGGCGTTTGGACATTGCAAATTCTTAAATGGTTCATATCGACGTTTTCCTCCGCGGTATAATCGAAGGCGGAGCTCTTTATCACGGTAGTTCGCTTGGAGCGGACACCGCTGGAACGTAAAAACTTGTCCAGACTCATTATTAAACTAACGTATTATACCGGCTTCTTTTAACTCTTCGACGATAGAGAGAATTTCGTTGTCCGCGGACGTGTTCCCTGCGTGTTTCGACGCGACCAGTAATTTTAGGCGCTCAACGAGTTCGTTGACGTCATCCCAGTACACGTATTCCATAGGCGCGTTATTATAGCGCATACTATAACCTTGTCCACTGTACGAATAAGGACGCGGTTTTACTAACGGCCGAATGACCTTAATGTACTTGGGTACCATCGACGCGCCTTTTAGACGCCCGCGCGAGTCCCTATATACCCCCGTGACATCCATAATTTTTTTATATTCTGCCAAATCGTTTTCGGTGTATGTCTGGGGGTTTTTCAAAAACACCAAATTATATAGGCCGAGAGTGCCGGGGTAACGCGTGCCGCCCACAATAATGTCGCCGGATCTTCGATGAAAATCCATCCACTTATTGCCGAGAACCCATTTCGATGAGATCGAGTCATAAACGGGGCCATAAAGGATGTCCCTGTCGGTCGATTTCGCCCATAAATTTTGAATTTAAGGATAGGAAATCTCAGGATATTGATCCAGATAGGATTGAAAGGACTCGTTAGCCACATTCGAGGTATCAAACACTTCATCCTCCTCCTCTTCCTCCTGCTGAATATCTTGCATCTCTACACTGCGATCGGCAGCCGAGGATGTCACCGTTTCCCGAATCTCCTCCGGCAAAAACGACAAGTTGTCGTTCTTTTTGATTTCCGCTTTCGGTTCTTGCTTGAGGCCGGTATGTTCGCTTTTTACTTTTAACAACGCCGGTTGGAGGGGTTTTATTTTCGCAATACGCTCGAGCGGCTCGCTGACGGGTTTAAAAACTTTCCGAATGGACGCGTCCTCCTCGCCCTTGCCCAATTTTAGAGCCAAGTACTTTTTCCTAATTGACTTGGACAGGTCGTTTACTTTCCGTTTAAGCGCCGCGTCGGCGATGTCAACTGGCGCCGCCTTCATGACACTGTGTGTTTCCGACGATCACTTGTCATCCACTTTTATATACTTGTCAAAACCCTTGCGGTAACGGCCGTTTTTCAATTCAAAATCTTTGACAATTACGAGGCTTCCGTACTTGTCCTGCCAACAGGCGGAACAGATATTTTTGAACGCGTCGTACGAAACGTCGGGTGAGACGTGCTCGTCGTAAACGTGGTTTAAATTCACGTCATCCTGTTTAAACAGTACTATAACGCTGGAATTGTCCCGTATCAGTTGCTTGGGTATTTTGGAGTACTTCTAGCAGAGATAGGCCGCGTCGATGGACTTGTGTCGACACATTGAGAAATATTCGCGAATTTTATTTTGTTTGTCACAAGACACGTCGTCGAAAATGAACACGGAATTCTCTTTCGCTTCGCTGGGGTCGATTATCTCGTCGCTATCCCTGTAAGGAAACTATCCAAGTCCTTTGGTTTGCTTCATTACGCGAGACAGTAGTTGGTATTTGGGTTGATACAGCGACTTTGAGTAGACGTAAACGTTCTCGAAACGCGCTCCATTGGGGCTGAAGAGTAGCGTCAACATGGCGTTAGTTTTACCGCACCCACCGCAAACAAAATCTAAATTTTCGATGGAGAGTGCGAGTTTTTGTTGCACCACCCGCATGACTACAACCCTTATTCGACCAGCCCCTTATATATATATATACAACATATTTCGTGAATCCTTTGGACGCGGCGTGTAAGGCCCACGACATTGCTTATTCGCAGAAATGGTCATCCAGCCGACGAGTTTTTGCGAGTTGAAACTCGTCGGCTGGGTGACATCATGGCTTGCGACCGCCGCGTGGCAGCGGGTGAGATCATCGCGTCGCGTGCCTTCGCCGCAAAAAATGCTTAAAACAAATTAATTAGCCACTCGGTCCGATTAGTAATCCACAGATCCTTCGAAACAGGAAATACGAAACGTTGATATTATTACCGCATGCGTTTCTTTCGCTGCCGGAAATTGCATTTTATTTTTAATTTTCCACACATAACGTGGCCGGATGAGTACACCCGCGCGCGCGTGTTTCCGTCAGAAACTGATTAGAAATTAAAAAAAAAACAATAAGTAGAATATGTATATTTTATTGACCGAGACGTATATAGTGGAAAGACTCTAAAGCATTGAACAAGTTCATTTTATGAGACACGAGTTTTTCTATTTCCTCGCGCTCAAGGTATATTTCGATTAACGGATTGAATTTTTTCAGCGTTAAGTCACACCGTTCTTCTTCGTGCCAATAAGTCGCTTGCGTGCAATCTCCTAGGGGGAAGATGACGTCGTTCCATTTTAGATTTCCAATTTCCTCGCCAATAAAATATAAAAACTCCAAAAATGCCTCGTGGGTAAAGTCTAGTCGCTGCTGTCCATTAACATACAGGCGTACTTGGGCGCAATCCATCTCGACATATATAATATGTTCATCGATCGTTACTGTAGTATCCGGAATACGCGTAGGCGTAATTCTTCTGTGATTATTAAATGTTGCATCCCAATCACCACCCATCGTTTTTGTTGTTGTTGTTGTTGTTCAGTCAACTAACACACACACAAAACTTACATTGTTTTTATAACTCCTACACAGTATTTATACATTTCATCCCCTCCTATCGTCGAAATTGGACGGCACATTGAGTTTTAGTTATCTTGACCAAACACTTTGATAGCAAAAGTAGCGAACTGGACGCGATCAGGTATAACAAAATGAAAATAGTATGTTTTTGATTCGGGGAACAGTGCTTGTCGTCGTCGTCACCACTGCCTTGGAGGCTTCTGGAGTTGTTTTTGTTTAAAGAGTCATTGCTGCTGCTACTGCTTACAATACTTTGCCATTCTCCCTGATCTCCGTAACTGCGATCGGAAAAAACCAAACGAACTTTATAATTTTGGTGCACCGCACTCATTGGCAGTTTAGTCTCAAACAGGTTGCCGTCCGTCGCCGCCAGATGCATCTGCGTCCAGGTGTCCGGCCATGAACAGGAAAAATTACGATTATCGGTTTTTGAAACACACATATGCTTCAATTACCCCGCTGGGTTTGTGAATATAAAACATATTTTGCACTAATGTGGACAACAAAATAAACTTGGCGTTTAGCGTAGCCATCGCGTTCTCGAATGACACTGATCACCACGTCGTCAGCGCTTTTTTATAGCGCTCAAACAATGAAAACACCGATTTTGCGTTAGTCGTATATCCGTAATATCGATGTGATCGAAATAAGTGGCGTCTTTATTTTCATTATCTTTACGATTTGTTTGAAACGCGACGATCACATAGCGGGGACTCTCGACCGCCGCGCACGTTTTTACTGGCCAAATTTCTTTGACAGCGCCCGCGGTCAGGGCTGGATGTTCGTGCAGTTCCAATCTTCGGTACGGTATCAGAATGGGCTGATCCGCTCGAATCGATTGCAACAATTGCAATTTGATTTCGTCATTTGGAAATATATGTTTGACCCTGAGATCGATGCTATCAATTTTTAATTCCGCCGTGGTCGCCTCGCTGGAAATGACGGCGGCGGTGCCGGGCTTCGGAGTAATAACCATACAATTTTTGTCGTGTCTCGCCCGTACCAATCTTACCGTTTGTTTTCCGCGCGTTATCATATTATAATCGTTGAAAATCTTTCGTCCTTGTCGAGAATAGCTCGTTGCGGGAAATTCCAGCCGGCGACGTCTAAATGCTTCGAATCCTTCTCGTCGTAACATAGATAGCCGCGGAGCGTACTGACTATACCGAAATCGCGCACGCTGTCCACTTCCTTTCCGTTCAGCTCGTAAGTCACAGTTTCTAAGAAAAATGCTCCGGCTTTGTTTACAAAGTCCAAATCTTCGGTCCCCGTGAGCCTTTTTAGCGTTCCTTTAACACAAATGGCGGCGTCGTGCATAAGCAACCACGCGTCTCCTTGATTGATAGTTATCTCGATTGTGTCATTGTTGAGAAATCATTTCACAAACGGGTGATAGGTGCGACTTTCCACGCGCTGAATCGACTCGTCATATTTTGGTTTTCTGTGTATGTCGAAAATTTGATTGGAGAACATCGTAACCCAGCGAACGAAGAAATTGCTTGTTCGTCGGTGTAAGGCGTCCTTTACAGGTACCCCTCGGTCTCGTGACTGACTCTACCGACGGTTTGTACCGACCTTTATATTCGACGACCTCGTTAAAAATCAACATTTATGATAGCTTTTTCAACTCCAATCTGACGATGATTTCCTCGCCTCGGAAATTGACCGGCTCGAAATTTTGATCCAGAACGTGTAGCGTAATGTTGTACATTTCTCGCTTGTTTACCGACAAGTAAGTTAGGTATTTCGGGGTTTCGTCGATCGCGTACCCCGGAGTAGTGATTAAGTACAGGATAGTCTTCCCCCACTCCTCTCCCTTTTTGTGGGCCTGTCCTCCTTCCCCACGACTCTCTAGCTCCTCCCCCTTTACCCATAATCCCTTGAAACTGGCCCCCATTGGATAAGCAACCCGAAATGTGGGGTTTAATCAATCCCCCTCCTCTAGTTTGCGATGGCGGCGAAGCCAATCAGAGCCCAGATATTTTCCCACCCGTAAGAAAAGCAATGGCGTCAATGAGACTTGATCATATTGTTCGCGTGACCATCTGCACCCTCTAGCGGTTCGAATGTAAACTAGTGTCCCCTCTTGAAATAAGATTTTCTTTAATAAGGTAACCCCACCTAGTGAATATTGACCAAAGCATTTATTTTAAAAACATATAGTTCTGCGAATGTTACCCTCGCGGGTACAAACTGTACTTTTTACTATTGCGCACAAAGGACAGGAGAAATAATGACGAAAAGTGTTGGATTTCTTTTTTCGGAACTGGAAGCTGGCAGGCACCACCAATAATATCTGCAAAAACAAAAACATGGTTAAAATTTTCATTAATAAAGTAGGATATTAGAAACCATATACATTACTAATTTACTAAGCCATCTACCGTGCGTTAACTTCATACATATTTCCGCATTTTTCTGTTTTAAGGTATCGTGAAATATTTGACTATTTATCTGGGAAAAGTTCGTATGTCGAAAATATTATGTGTAAGTGGCCGTGGTAGGTTTTTTTGCTATTATGATTTTATTTTTATTATTTAATATTTACAAAATTAATTTATCTATCTTATTGATGATTTTGGTTTTCTTTGCTATTTTATTATTTGTTTTTATTATTTAATATTTTCAAAATTAATTTATCTATCTTATTAATGATTTTAAGATATCGCAGTCAACTTTACTATTTCATCAATTTCTTTTATTTATTGCTGATCTTTGAGGATAGTGTACATACTTTTTTTTTTCGTAACTTATCTGTATCTACCCTTTAATTTCCTATCAACCCATGAAACAAACTCGAAAGGCATCTTAACTAAAAAGTTATATACTTTAAAGCTGCTGCGACTACTACATGAAAGTGTGTTTCTATGGCAATCTCAACAACAATGAAATCTGGACGCTTATACTAAATACTGGAATACTCTTCTATGCTAACGCTCTAGGAGACGCTATTTGAACTCCGTTCAAAGAAAAACTTCTACAGCCCAAATAACCTCTCTGAACCACACTTAAGCGCATCACTCTTTCACTGTCTTGCAGCCTTCAGATTAATATTCCGTACTAACTACGTATGCCATACACGAAACGTTCTCTTTTCTAATTTTTTTTCTATGCGCTACATTAACGAACAGGATCTGAACTTTTCCGTCTGTGTATTTTGTTAGCCACCTTAAAAAAAAAATAAAAAAAAGGTATGCGAACCTAGAGGATATTTTCCATATTTTTCACAAATGATGACAACAATTAATGCAAGTATTATTTTTAATAATAATCCATCTTTCGCTATGACATGAAAACATCGATTTTTTTAATTCTAACTTTTCTCATAGAGCTTCCCTTTAGTCTATATCTGTTCTTTAACTAAATCCCCGCCTTTTTGAAAAACCAACCTCTAAAAATAGTTATTTTTCTCTAATATAAAGTTATACGTTTTCCGCAATGTGTGTGAATATTTTTGCTAGAGCATTTAGTTACTCAGTACATGTCCTAATCAATATTTTGAAAATATAATTCTAATGATACGTGTTTACGATTTGAAGATATCGAAACTTTTCCCAGTTTTATAAATGAGAGCTCACTGCCAAACTACCAAACATCACAGTACAAACTACCGTACTACGCCCCCCCTTGTACAAAATCAGATTAGTCAGCGTCATTAATTCTACCTGCGTTAACGAATAGCGTATTATTAAGTAAGGTTTAACACGCAGAAAATTTAAGTAACAAATAATTTAAATGAAACTCACTAACATCATAAATTCTTTAAAAAAATTAGAACAGTTGGAACTTACTGGAGTAACCAATTTGGCACAAAAATGGAAATTTTCGAGACTCTACTAGGTGCCTACAATAAATTTTACTATTATTTTTAATGCAGTGACACAACGATTTTCTAGTTCTGAATTTGATCCAGGTATATGACCATAGTTTACTCCCACTCTAAAAGCCATGCAGTCTAAGCAATCAGAGTTATTGAACGCCCATTTTGTGTATTATGTTCAAAACAGACACCCTCTGGGCTTACGACTACAGCTACCAGCTACTACTTTCACTACTATTAACAAAAAAAAATAGGTGGCATTTCTATAATACGTGCAAAGTTTATGTGAAACTGAGTGGAAGACAGAGTAATGCAACAATATAAGAGCTTACCTCCAAGTTTTCTCATTTAGTCAGTCAAAGCATCAAATGGGAAATTCCAATCCAACTTATGTAGTGGTGGAAATAAATCAATCGCCTACGTTACCGATGGTACCCGACTGAAGCTTCTCCGTCTTCTTTACGCCACATGCCGACTTAAAAAGATACTGGTCTACGTCTCAATATTCCTGTTAAAAAAAGAGTGGTTCTATATTGCCATAAATATGTGTTTCTTCAATAATACAAGCGTTTCCTCAATCACTTAATATTTATTGAATTTTTCTTTTCTATAAATGGACTGTATCTCACTTTGCGGCGACGTCGCGACCCATGCCGTGAACGTCTACCCCGTAACGCTACAAAATTGTTACTAGCCTAGCAGAAACGTAGACCTTGCCGGTTTAGCGTACAACGCCCTAATGTCACATTGACTGAAATGTCCGGCATGTTTAAGATACACAAAATTAAAAAGAAATTCACATAATTTTGAACTCAACATACCCCCAGCCTTGAAAGAACCTTCTTTCAAAAAAAAAAACAACAAAACAAACATTTCTTGAAAATCAAGTTGTCTTAGACAACCTTTGAAACCACTTGAACTGAGTTTTTTTCTCACCCACTTTCGTGAAACAATGGACACAATTTTGCGAATGAACGTTTGATGACACCTTCACTCGTTTTTACATCAGCCACCCGACTAATGTTGTCCTTTCCTGGGTATAACTGAACGATGCGTCCCATTTTCCAACACAAGGGAGGCACATTTTCTTCTTTCACGAGCACCAATGTCCCTTCCTGCAGAGTGTCCCCGCCAGCCTTCCATTTGACGCGCCTCTGAAGTTCAGCGATGTATTCCAGTGACCATCGAGACCAAAAACCTTGTTGGTATTGTTGAATACGTTGATAGCTAGCAAGCCTATTTTCAGGTTGCTCGAGCAATCGTGGGTCCGGTAATGAGGTTGCCCTTCTTCCGATCAGGAAATGGGATGGGGTTAAAACGTCCAAGTCAGAAGGATCAGAGGACATTGGAGTGAGAGGACGTGAGTTTAAAATGGCCTCTATTTGACACAACAAAGTAGAAAAATCCTCATAAGTCAAATTTGCCTTGCCCACAGCTCTTTTTAAATGGTATTTTACACTTTTTACCCCTGACTCCCATAAACCCCCAAAATGAGGCGAATATGCCGGAATAAAAGCCCAGTTAACTCCTTCTGTCGCAATCAATGTCTTTAAACTGACATGATTATTACGCAAAAATTTTCCCAACTCTCTCAGTTCTGTCTGAGCACCCACAAAATTTTTACCATTGTCTGAAAACATTTTTTCTGGTTTGCCCCTCCTAGACACGAATCTCCTGAAGGTTGCAACAAATGCTTGCGTAGACAGACTTGTTACAGCCTCTAAATGTATTGCACGTGTGCAAAAACAAATAAATAAACAAACATACCCCTTGTACAAACGCGTGCCCCGTCCCAAAGCTATTTTAAAATTGAACGGCCCTGTATAATCAACCCCTGTGGTATTGAATGGAAATTGTGGGATCACTCGTGCCTTAGGTAGGTTTCCCATCTGTATTTCAAAGGACCTAGGTTGAACCTTCGAACACACAACACATTCATGCACCATCTTTCTCACAACATTTCTGCCCTTTAGTGGCCAATAAATTTCCCTTAATGAACTGAGCACTAATTGAGGGCCTGTATGCATGCTGGTGATTTTATCCAATTTAATGTTACTGTAGAATCGCTCCACAAAAACAGTTTCCTGAAATTTAACGTCATGGAAGTTTGTACTTCTTTTATCAACCTTGAAAGTAATAATGCACCTGACAATTCCAATTTCGGTATAGTTAGTGCCTTTATCGGGGCAACTTTACTTTTTGCACACAATAAGCGAACGACTACACTTCCATCCTTCGTGACAATTCTGACATAGACACATGCTCCAAACGCTTCTTGTGCAGCATCACAAAATTAATGAAGTTCGATATCCTCTGAATTGTTGCTACCTACATGTCTTGGAATATGCAGCATATTTAATTTCACCATTTCTTGCTTAAATTGTTTCCACTCTTGGGCAATATTGGTCGGTACTTCATCGTCCCAATCCAACTTGAGAATCCACAATCTTTGTAAAATAATTTTGGGAATGACGACACATGGGCTGACTAACCCAAGTGGATCGAACAGCTGGGCAATTTCTGACAGAATCTTCCGTTTTGTGGTACTTGAATTATTTGTAAATTCCCTCACCCTGTAGGTAAAGATATCTGCCTGACAGTCCCAATACAATCCCAAAGTTTTGTGTTGATGCTCTCCTAGATTAAGAGTTTGTAATTCTGCCTTGGGCCTTACTCCAAATTGTTCCAAGAACTCTTTCTTGTTCGAACTGAATTTTCTGAGCTCAAACCCACCAGATTTTAAAACCTCACAAACACCCTTAAATATCTGAAGTGCCTCTTGAATCGACGAGGCCCCTGATATCAAATCGTCAACGTAGAAATCCTTGCCAATTACCTTTGAAATCTGCGTTTGTTCGCAATTTTTTGCCAGTTCTTGCAAACACCTTACCGCTAAAAATGGACTTGAGGTTAATCCAAACATCATCGTGTTTAAATTGTAGACCTTGACTTCTTCTGCTGGATTTTCTCTCCACAGTATCCTTTGTAAATGGCGTTGATCTTCCCTAACCCATACTTGTCGGTATATTTTGGCGATATCTGCGCAGAATGCTACTTCATGTTGTCTAAACCTCAACAAAATTGAAATGATATCCTCTTGAATTCTTGGCCCCGAAAATTGCAAATCGTTAAGTGACACACCCGAGTCTGATTGTGCAGAGCCGTCATACACAACCCTTAACCTTGTTGTAGAACTTATTTCATTTTTCACAGCATGATGTGGTAAGTAATAACACCTTTCATTCGTGATGTCCTCACTTACTTGAGTCATGTGACCTACTTGTTCATACTCTCTCATGTATTCACAATAATCTACATGTGGTTGCTTGGCCCTGGCAAATTTCCTCTCCAAAGAGTAAAATCTCCTCAATGCCATCTCTCGAGAATCTCCCAACTTTTCAATACTCATTTTCAATGGGATTGCAACAACAAATCGACCATCCTGATTACGTCTTGTTGTTGACATAAACAAATTTTCACAATGAACTTCATCCCGTGTCATTCCCTCGATTTGACTTCCACCTGGCTCTTCTAGTTCCCAAAACTTGGCCAGTTGGTCTTGTACCTCTGTACAAATACTTAGGTTGCACACCGTTTTCTTAGGTTTGACTCGAGATCCTTGTCCACTGATGTAGCCCGCTACTACCCATCCTAACCAAGTGTTTTGTAAGACAGGTTTGTTTTCCCCTAATTCGATTCTTCCTACTCTTATGAGTTTCCAGAACACACCTGCACCAATTAACATATCCACTTCATCAGGCAAATGAAATTCACTGTTTGATAGACAAATATTTCCTGGAATATTTATTGGCCCTAACTCAATTTCACACAAAGGAATCTCATCACTAATTTTTGGAATGATTAAACAACTGATAGGAATTTTGAAATCACCTTTCTGAGAACTGATTTCTACTTCACACCGTTTCGAAATCTTTTCAGTGTTTTGACCAATCCCAACCACACACACATTCGCATCTTTTGTTTTTAACTGAAGTCTGTCACACATTTTTTCAGTGATAAAATTGCTCATTGAAGCTGAATCTAACAAAACCTTGCAATGATGCACATTGCCACTCACATCTTTTATTTTGACAATCGCTGTAGAAAGTAACACCTGACCTTGAGTCCCACAATTTCTACTCGATAGCGCCACAGAGGTTTTACTCCCTTCCTTTGAAGACGCTTCTACAGCCTTTTGTACGTCAGCAATTGGGGCACTTTCAACACTGCCATGTTCAGTTTGGCGTTGGTTATAAAAATGTAATAGAACATTATGCCCTAAACCACACTGCGAACATTTTTTCCCTTGACAATTAAAACTAAAATGCTTGTTCGAAAAACAACACATGCATAATTTGTTTCGTTTTATTTGCGCAATTCTCTGGCTGGTTGTTAACTCCAAAAATTTCTTACACTCGCTGATGTCATGACCGCTTTTACAAACAACACACTTGCTTTTTTCAACCCCAGCAACAAAAACCCTTTGTTTTTGCCCGGTTAAATTTTCCTTCAATTTTGTCCGGGAATTGTTTTCCAAGGTCTCTAACAAGTCTGCACGGCTTTTTTGAAATTGCTTAAAATCTTTTAACTCAGGCATCTCTGTTTTTATTTTAAAAGATTCCCACTCCTTTAATGTTACGCGATCAAGTTTAGTGCCTAAATGATACAAAATTAACGTGTCCCAAAATTTAACAGGTTCTCCCAAATTTTCCAAGGCTCGTAAGTTCCTGTCTACGTTATCAATTAAATTTCTCAAACTAGAAGAAGATTCATATTTTATGGGCTGTATATCGTAAATCCCCGTAATATGATTCTGCACCAAAATACGCTTGTTGTCATATCTTTTGCACAAAATGTCCCACGCGATCTCATAATTTGAAGCGCTAAATTCTAATGACTGAATTACCTCCTTTGCTGGAGCCTCAAGTGATGCACGCAAATAGTGAAACTTTTGAATGTCGCCAATCGACTTATTCTTGTGAATTAAACTATCAAACGTGTCTCTAAATTCCAACCACTTTGAGTAGTTTCCAGCAATCGTTGGTAAGTTTATTAAAGGTAATCGTACACCCATCGTTTCATTAGAATTTGGCCGTAAATTTTCCTGAAAAATGACAGAGTTGGAATCCGAATGCGTAATATTTTGCAAACACTCATTTTTGTTGTTCGTATCATTAAAATGACCCAAAATATTTTTTGCCTTTGCGACAATATTATAAAATTCTGTGTGGAAAATTTCCCTTTCATTAAATTGGCTCTCTAAATCTGTTTCCGAACATAATGACTCAATTTCACTTTGATATTGTTCAAAAATATCTAATAACTCGATTATTTTCTCTGTTCTAAATTGCAATTGCATAAACACTTCTTTTTCTGAAGATGCGCTTTCAGTTTGCACATTGAAATTTGTTAAATACCTTTTAAATTGAGATAAGCTCGCTTTTACACTAGCTCGCTTTCTAATTAATTGGTTTAATTGCTCAGCCATTTTGCTGATTTTTTTCACACAAAATAGAAACCACAAACTACAAAATCCAACAAAGGTTTGAAAAGGATCGACTTACAGGTTAACGGCGACTTTTTTTCTAAGTCCGGCCCTTACTGTCTCGTCTTGCGTCGCGTCGTAGCAACGCTGCGTGATCGTACGGCCCGCACGTACAATTTTCAACGCCGCGCCGCGCTCGCCGATAAACTCCACGGCACCCCAACGACGACCTTCAAACAATGCCTTGTGCACCGCGCCGCTCCGCCTTGTCTCAGCTGCGCTTTTTTGCTTGCCGGCGTTCGTTTACGGACTCGTAAACGTTTCCCTCACAATTTTCACACAATTTTCTTTGCGAATACAGATGATCCAACAATCTGTACTTCGCAATTTCCTCGTTTTTCACTTTTGTGGAACACTCAATAATTCTCGCAATTGAAAACTCTCCACTCGATGGATCACAATCCCGTTCGATGGACCACTATGTTTCTTCAATAATACAAGCGTTTCCTCAATCACTTAATATTTATTGAATTTTTCTTTTCTATAAATGGACTGTATCTCACTTTGCGGCGACGTCGCGACCCATGCCGTGAACGTCTACCCCGTAACGCTACAAAATTGTTACTAGCCTAGCAGAAACGTAGACCTTGCCGGTTTGGCGTACAACGCCCTGTTGTCACATTGACTGAAATGTCCGGCATGTTTAAGATACACAAAATTAAAAAGAAATTCACATAATTTTGAACTCAACAATATGTTTTTTCAAAATTTTACCTGAATAGTTCGTGATTCCTTATATATGCCGTGTTGGCAGCAATGTGGCGACGACTACGCTTAAACTTTCCATATCTCGTGTCCCCATGACTGGCCAGTTTCATATATGAAAGCTCACCTCGCACGGGTTTGAACCTCCTTTAAAAAAAACAGGCAAGACTTGTACTTATCATATCAAAGTAATATGAGGAACTTATATTTTATGCCAAAACTTATTTCATCACCTCCAAAGGGGAGTAGGGGTTCCTAAAGTATGGTAGGTACATCTCTTTTATTTTTTAATTTAATGAAAAAAAGTGACATAATTACTCGATGTAACTCGATCCGGATCGTTAACTCGTCTCAAGATGGGGGTTTAGAGATGCTGTGGTCATTAAATTGATTCACTAATCCCAGTACATACTGAAACCCCTTATTTCCAAAATAAAAAAAATTGTTAACTGTTAACACACAAAAAAAAACTATTTTCTCACCAATTATATTTCTAGGGTCGTTTTCAGAATTTGTCCAACGTAGACTCCCAAGAGGATAGGTCCGCTATTTCGAAAAATGTTCATGTCTCGCCGCTATGCATTTGTACACGAAGCAGGGCCGGATTAACAGCAATTATATTCTTGTCAGTCAACATACAGCCGCCGATTGAATTCTCGGATTCTGCTTTACTAGTTGCCATGGTCTGTCAAATATGTTACTTAAAAAAATGTATATTTTTTTTACAAATAATATACCTTTCCTAAAATAATTCCGCCTTTATCAAGTTGGACAAGGGCACGTCTGTCTGTTTTCAAAAACGCGGCGTATGTATCTTCCAAAATGATCCGAATCGTTAACCTTTAGAGGTTCGACGAAAACAAAGTTCATTCAACCAGGAATTCCGCGATGGCAGTTTTGAAAATTTTTGATTCCTCGTTATGGAAATCTAAACGGAGCAGGCTCGGATGGTCAGCAAATACACAACTCGCCGATTCAATTCTGAGATGTTGCTTCACGAGTTACCATGATCTGTCAAATATTTTAATTAAAAAAAATCTATTATTTAGCAACAATATAACTTTTTAAAAATAATTTCGTCTTTTTCAAGTTCAACAGGACACGTGTGTTCGTTTCTAAAGGTTTCGTAGTCTGTAGCTCTGTCGAATTCTCCAAAATTCGTTAAACCTTCAGATATTTTCAAAATTTGTCCAACGCAGACTCCCACTCACGCAGTTTCGAAAACTTTCAGGTCTCCCCGCCATGCATTTGTACACGAAGCAGGGTTGGACTATCAGCAAACAGCACATCCGTCATTTTTCTTCTCGGATTCTGCTTGACGAGCTACATCGATCTGTCAAATATTTAGCGAAAAACAAAATTATCTATTACTTTTACCAAAAATGAAGTACCTTTTTTCCTTAAAATAGTTCGTCCTTTTCGAGTGCGGAAGGTTTCGTAGTCTGTAGCTCTGTCGAATTCTCCAAAACGAACCTTCAGATATTTTCAAAATTTGTCCAACGCAGCCTTCCACGCACGCACGCAGTTTCGAAAACTTTCAGGTCTCCCCGCCATGCATTTGTACACGAAGCAGGGCTGGACTATCAGCAAACAGCACCCCCCGTCACTTTTCTCCTCAGATTCTGCTTGACGAATTACATCGATCTGTCAAATATTTAATGTAAAACAATCTGATCTATTACTTTTACCCCAATATTAAGTACCTATTCAAAATAGCCTTTTCGAGTTCGAAAGGTTTCGTAGTCTATAGCCCTGCCGAAATGTCATTGCATTTGTACACGAAGCAGGGTCGGATTGTCAGCAAACAGCACAAGCGTCACTTTTCTTCTCGGTTTCTGCTTGAAGAATTACATCGATCTGTGGAATATTTAGCATAAAAAAAAAAATTATCTATTACTTTTACCAAAAATGAAGTACCTTTTTTCTTTAAAATAGTTCGTCCTTTTCGAGTTCGGAAGGTTTCGTAGTCTATATCGTCTGCCAATTGTCCAAAATCGTTGAACTTTCAGTAATTTTCAAAATTCGCCCCAACGCAGCCTTCCACGCACGCACGCAGTTTCGAAATCTTTCAGGTCTTCCCGCTATGCAATTGTACACGAAGCAGGGTCGGATTGTCAGCAAGCAGCACCCCCCACCCCCGTCACTTTTCTTCTCGGGTTCTGCTTGACGAGTTACATCGATCTGTCGAATATTTAGCGTAAAAAAATTATCTATTACTTTTACCAGAAATGAAGTACCTTTTTTCTTTAAAATAGTTCGTCCTTTTCGAGTTTGAAAGGTTTCGTAGCCTATAGCCCTGCCGAAATGTCATTGCATTTGTACACGAAGCAGGGTCGGATTGTCAGCTAACAGCACAAGCGTCACTTTTCTTCTCGGTTTCTGCTTGACGAATTACGTCGATCTGTCAAATATTAAATAAAAAAATATCTATTTTACCAAAAATACGTGCTCTTCTAAGATAAATTAGCTCTTTTCGAGTTTAAGCGGACACGTATCGTCAGCTGTAGGATGTTTTATTATTATATTTTCCAGTGTCTATAAATTAATAAACAACAGAAGCTTCGGAATACAAAAATTTTAAACATAAAAAGTTCTAACCCCTAAAAACATATTTTCATTACGCTGGCGGACGTATGACAATCCCCAAAAATTACCATATTTAAATTGTTACTATTGATATATTTCTATTCCGAACTTCACTCAATACATGCAAAAAAAAACTAGCGAATATTATTTATTATCTCCTAACTCATTCTCTCTATCTGTTTCTTTCCACAATCCGAATATACACTTTGTCCCCAAGAATCTTGTAAAATTTTATCTGCTTAACTTCTTCGCGATGTTCATATGGCTGAATTTTTTGGGAGATATATCGTGCGTTATTTCTATTAAAATTCTGTTTCCTTTTTACCTACTTCAAAAACGTAAGCGAGCATTTTTGGTTGTTTTATTAAACAAAAATGGATACTAAACAAGATCCGTATCTCCGACCTCAGCCTCCTTTGATCACTCCCCAATTTTTCTTTTAATTAAGTATAGAAACCTCGTCGAATATATACATAATACTAGGTCAAAATGTTACGCGGTTACTCATTAAAGTCACAAATCCGAAACCTTCTTACCTATCTTTTTCCAGTCTTTTTTGTTTTATTTATCCGTATATGAAATACACAATGAACACAAAACTTACACTCGTTGGCGATATTGCATTAAGCAATAAACGTGGATAACAGAAACAAACCCTTAACACAAACGCTTCTTTAAACTTCGACTGACACGTGAAACAACCCGCATTCCTATGAAAGGCAGGTAAACCAAGCAGGTCAAATTTAAGCTACCCTCCAGTGTCGTCGTAGGTTCGGGCATAATAAATAACGAATACAACAAAGCGGTAATTTTTAATAATTTAATTTGCATTTTATTTAACTTAAGTTGTTATGTAGAAAATGTGACATTTCTACAATTAATCAATATACTACGAGTACTTTTCCGCTTAATTACTACTTTGAGAAACAAAAGAAAACGTTAGATTCCATTCAAACTTTTTCGGTTTTCATAATATCTCGCGTTTATTTAGAAGCTAATGGCCTGTGGCCATTAACCAGACGTTTCCAAAGGCTGGTTTGATATTATGTATATAAATCATAACAAACACAAAAAATAGAGTTATATTGCCACCGAAAATCTGAATTTATGTTTAAAAATGTAACTTCCCGTATTTAAACTATTGCCTGCATTGGCGCCTATATTTTATAGTTTTTTTTGTATCCTATTTTTTGTTTTGCTTGCAAATGTGTGTCCATTTTCGGGTACTGAATTTTTTTTCTCAAATTATTACAAATTACTCAAAACGGAGTTAAAAACAGACGAGGAGAAAAGGGAAGAACCCTTATTTCTCCGACACTGACCTCCGATGTTTATAAAAATTGACGCCTTGACACCCTCCCCGTGAATATTTTGCAAAGGATTTTTAAAATTTAACTTCCAAATAACGCATACTCTCGCCTAGTGTCACAGTTTTGGCCCCATTTTGCTATGGTTAGACAGGTTTATTCTTGTACATTGTCGGGACAAAAGAAGCATCTCCTTCATCCAAATTGACTTTTTCATACCTAATACAACAGCTCCCGGGCATCATCTCGCCTTAATTGTTTCTATTGAATTAATTTTAGTTACAAAAAATTAGATGATCGTCAAAATTGGCATAAAAAGATAATCAAGATTTAATTAAACAAGAATATGCACAAAAGAAAAGAGATAAACTCCGACACGGGAAACAAGGAAATATCGCTGAAACGGCAACTGATCTAGCGCGCGCCTTTTTTAAAAATAATAATAATTTTTCAAAAGAATTCTAGGATAAGCTAAATACCTGGTGCAACAAAATATTGAAGGATCTTCATGATCCTACCTGTGAGCGAGTAGAAAATTATTTGCAAAGAGGATAAAGGTATATCTTAATATAAATAGTTTATAAATTATTTCACTATTGATAATATGTGCCCTTTTAAAATGGCGCATTATTTGATACGTACTTTTTTCTTGTCAGAGCTTGTCTAAAAAAAAAAGCGGGATGGATGAAGGTTCTCCGTCAGGTTTTTTCCTGTCAAAACAAGTATGTGAGGCGTTCGCTTTGCATCTGGGGAACGGGTGGGAGTTATACATATATAAGCTATAAGAAATTTTAATTTTTTATTCAGTTTCCACTCATACAATTTCGTGATAAGTGCAGAGTGAGAAAAATGTCCGAAGTCGAAAATTATCCAACGCAAGCATTGGATTCGTGGGGAAGATTTGTGGTCAATGCGGAAATAATCCGCGAACAAAAATACATTTACGAGGCAGCAATTACGCTGTCGGAATTCGGACTAGAAATTACCTCAGGTCTTAGCCCAGCAAGAATCTTCGCTCCAGCAGTGAAAGTGAGCTTTCTCCCCTACGCTTTGTCGGAGAAAAGAAGCATTTCGTTCGACGAGATAGACTTCACAGAATTAATGCAACAGCTTCCACTGATATTGTCAGCAGGCCCGACTGGTAAAGTTATGTATTTAACCTGCTTCAAACTCAGCTGTCTACAATGTGATGGTGAAGTCTTGGTCAAGATTGAAAATGGCGAGGGTATACTCTATATTTCGAAAGACTGGGTACAGGAATTAATTACCATAAGCAAATTGGTATTTAAAAGAATACGAGTACTGTCTCGTTTGAACTTTTACGAGTACTACGATAGAATATTGTATTTGACTATACATGAAAATTTGCTGGAAGACGCCAAAATCTTTCCGCATACCGCAGGTTAAATACATAACTTTACCAGTCGGGCCTGCTAACAATAACAGTGGAAGCTGTTGTATTAATTCTGTGAAGTCTGTCTCGTAGAACGAAATGCTTCTTTTCTGCGACAAAACGTAGGGGAGAAAGCTCACTTTCACTGCCGGAGCGAAGATTCTTGCTGGGCTAAGACCTGAGGTAATTTCTAGTCCGAATTCCGGCAGCGTAATTGCTGCCTCGTAAATGTATTTTTGTTCGCGGATTATTTCCGCATTGACCACAAATCTTCCTCACGAATCCAATGCTTGCGTTGAATAATTTTCGACTTCGGACATTTTTCTCACTCTGCACTTATCACGAAATGGTATGAGTGGAAACTGAATAAAAAATTAAAATTTCTTATAGCTTATATATGTATAACCCCCACCCGTTCCCCAGATCCAAAGCGAACGCCTCACATACTTGTTTCGACAGGAAAAAACCTGACGGAGAACCTCCATCCATCCCGCTTTTTTTTTAGACAAGCTCTGACAAGAAAAAAGTACGTATCAAATAATGCGCCATTTTAAAAGGGGACATATTATCAATAGTGAAATAATTCATAAACTATTTATATTAAGATATACCTTTATCCTCTTTGCAAATAATTTTCTACTCGCTCACAGGTAGGATCATGAAGATCCTTCAATATTTTGTTGCACCAGGTATTTAGCTTAGCCTAGAATTCTTTTGAAAAATTATTATTATTTTTTAAAAAAGGCGCGCGCTAGATCAGTTGCCGTTTCAGCGATATTTCCTTGTTTCCCGTGTCGGAGTTTATCTCTTTTCTTTTGTGCATATTCTTGTTTAATTAAATCTTGATTATCTTTCTATGCCAATTTTGACGATCATCTAATTTTTTGTAACTAAAATTAATTCAATAGAAACAATTAAGGCGAGATGATGCCCGGGAGCTGTTGTATTAGGTATGAAAAAATCAATTTGGATGAAGGAGATGCTGCTGTCCCGACAATGTACAAGAATAAACCTGTCTAACCATAGCAAAATGGGGCCCAAAACTGTGACACTAGGCAAGAGTATGTCAAGGCGTCAATTTTTATAAAAATCGGTGGTCAGTGTCGGAGAAATAAGGGTTCTTCCCTTTTCTCCTCGTCTCTTTTTAACTCCGTTTTGAGTAATTTGTAATAATTTGAGAAAAAAAATTCAGTACCCGAAAATGGACACACATTTGCAAGCAAAACAAAAAATAGGATACAAAAAAAAAACTTTAAAATATAGGCGCCAATGCAGGCAATAGTTTAAATACGGGAAGTTACATTTTTAAACATAAATTCAGATTTTCGGTGGCAATATAACTCTATTTTTCGTGTTTGTTAAGATTTATATACATAATATCAAACCAGCCTTTGGAAACGTCTGGTTAAGGCCACAGGCCATTAGCTTCTAAATAAACGCGAGATATTATGAAAACCGAAAAAGTTTGAATGGAATCTAACGTTTCCTTTTGGTTCTCAAAATACTAATTAAGCGGAAAAGTACTCGTAGTATACTGATTAATTGTAGAAATGTCTCATTTTCTACATAACAACTTAAGTTAAATAAAATGCAAATTAAATTATTATAAATTACCGCTTTGTTGTATTCGCTATTTACTATGCCCCAACCTACGACGACACTGGAGGGTAGCTTAAATTTTGACCTGCTTGGTTTACCTGCCTTTCGTAGGAATGCGGGTTGTTTCACGTGTCAGTCGAAGTTTAAAGAAGCGTTTGTGTTAAGGGTTCGTTTCTGTTATCCACGTTTGTTGCTTAATGCAAAATCGCCAACGAGTTTAAGTTTTGTGTTCATTGTGTGTTTCATATACGGATAAATAAAACAAAAAAGACTGGAAAAAGATAGGTAAGAAGCTTTCGGAATTGCGACTTTAATGAGTAACCGCGTAACATTTTGACCTAGTATTATGTATATGTTCGACGAGGTTTCTATACTTAATTAAAAAAAAATTGGGGAGTGATCAAAGGAGGCTGAGGTCGGAGATACAAATCTTTTTTAGTATCCATTTTTGTTTAATAAAACAACCAAAAATGCTCGCTTACGTTTTTGAAGTAGGTAAAAAGGAAACAGAATTTTAATAGAAATAACGCACGATATATCTCCCAAAAAATTCAGCCATATGAACAACGCCAAGAAGTTAAGCAGATAAAATTTTACAAGATTTTTGGGGACAAAGTGTAAATTCGGATTGTGGAAAGTAACAGATAGAGAGAACGAGTTACCAATATAGAAAAAGAGAGACAGAAAGGTAGATTTATTTAAACGTTTCTCAATCATCCACCCATCGGAGATAATAAATAACATTCGCATGTTTTTTTTTTGCATGTATTGAGTTAAGTTCGGAATAGAAATATATCAATAGTAACAATTTAAATATGGTAATTTTTGGGGATTGTTATACGTCCGCCAGCGTATTAAAAATATGGTTGTAGGGGTTAGAACTTTTAAGTTTCAAGAAAAAAAAAACTCATGTTGAAATTTTTGTATTCGGAAGCTTCTGTTGTTTATTAATTTATAGACACTGGAAAATATAATAATAAAACATCCTACAGTTGACGATACGTGTCCTCTTAAACTCGAAAAGAGCTAATTTATCTTAGAAGAGTACGTATTTTTGGTAAAAAGATATTTTTTATATTAAATATTTGACCGATCGATGTAATTCGTCAAGCAGAAACCGAGAAGAAAAGTGGCGCTTGTGGTGTTTGCTGACAATCCGACCCTGCTTCGTGTACAAATGCAATGACATTTCGGCAGGGCTATAGGCTACGAAGCCTTTCAAACTCGAAAAGGACGAACTATTTTAAAGAAAAAAGGTACTTCATTTTTGGTAAAAGTAATAGATATTTTTTTTTTTACGCTAAATATTCCACAGATCGATGTAACTCGTCAAGCAGAATCCGAGCAGAAAAGTGACCGGGGGTGCTGTTTGTGTACAGTTGCATAGCGGGAAGACCTGAAAGATTTCGAAAGTCCAACGATTTTGGACAATTGGCAGACGATATAGACTACGAAAAATTCCGAACTCGAAAAGGAGGAACAAATTTTATAGAAAAAAGGTACTTCATTTTTGGTAAAAGTAATAGATAATTTTTTTTTACGCTAAATATTCCATAGATCGATGTAACTCGTCAAGCAGAATCCGAAAAGAAAAGTGACCGGGGGTGCTGTTTGCTGATAGTCCAGCCCTGCTTCGTGTACAAATGCATGGCGGGGAGACCAGAAAGTTTTCGAAACTGGGTGAGTGGAAGTCCGCGTTGGACAAATTTTGAAAATATCTGAAGGTTTAACGAATTTTGGAGAATTCGACAGAGCTACAGACTACAAAACCTTTCGAAACGAACACACGTGTCCTGTTGAACTTGAAAAAGACGAAATTATTTTTAAAAAGGTATATTGTTGCTAAATAATAGATTTTTTTTTTTAATTAAAATATTTGACAGATCATGGTAACTCGTGAAGCAACATCTCAGAATTGAATCGGCGAGTTGTGTATTTGCTGACAATCCGAGCCTGCTCCATTTAGATTTGCATAACGAAGAATCAAAAAAAGGTTAACAATTTGGATCATTTTGGAAGATACATACGCCGCGCTTTTCAAAGCGAACAGACGTGCCCTTGTCCAACTGAAACGAACACGCGTGTCCTGTTGAACTTGAAAAAGACGAAATTATTTTTAAAAAGGTATATTGTTGCTAAATAATAGATTTTTTTTTAATTAAAATATTTGACAGATCATGGTAACTCGTGAAGCAACATCTCAGAAATGAATCGGCGAGTTGTGTATTTGCTGGCAATCCGAGCCTGCTTGGATCATTTTGGAAGATACATACGCCGCGCTTTTCAAAGCGGACAGACGTGCCCTTGTCCAACTTGACAAAGGCGGAATTATTTTAGGAAAGGTATATTATTTGTAAAAAATATACAATTTTTAAGTAACATATTTGACAGACCATGGCAATTAGTAAAGCAGAATCCGAGAATTCAATCGGCGGCTGTATGTTGACTGACAAGAATATAATTGCTGTTAATCCGGCCCTGCTTCGTGTACAAATGCATAGTGGGGAGACATGAACATTTTTCGAAATTGCGGCCCTATCCTCTTGGGATTCTACGTTGGACAAATTCTGAAAACGACCCCAGAAATATAATTGGTGAGAAAATAGTTTTTTTTTTGTGTTAACAGTTAACAATTTTTTATTTTGGAAATAAGGGGTTTCAGTGTGTACTGCTATCAGTGAATCAATTTAATGACCTCAGCATCTCTAAACCCCCCATCTTGAGACGCGTTAACGATCCGGATCGAGTTACGTCGCGTAATTGTGTCACTTTTTTAATTAAAAAATGAAAGAGATGTACCTACCATACTTTAGAAACCCCTACTCCCCTTTGGAGGTGATGAAATAAGTTTTGGCATAAAATATAAGTTCCTCATATTACTTTGATATGATAAGTATAAGTCTTGCCTGTTTTTTTTTTTTAAAGGAGGTTCAAACCCGTGCGAGGTGAGCTTTCATATATGAAACAGACCAGTCATGGGGACACGAGATATGGAAAGTTTCAGCGTAGTCGTCGCCACATTGCTGCCAACACTGCATATATAAGGAATCACGAACCATTCAGGTAAAATTTTGAAAACACATATTTATGGCAATATAGAACCTCTCTTTTTTTTAACAGGAATATTGAGACTTAGACCAGTATCTTTTTAAGTAGGCATGTGGGGTAAAGAAGACGCAGAAGCTTCAGTCGGGTACCATCGGTAACGTAGGCGATTGATATATTTCCACCACTACATATGTTGGATTGGAATTTCCCATTTGATGCTTTGACTGACTAAATGAGAAAACTTGGAGGTAAGCTCTTACGGAATTCTATGGAAATATGTTTAGTAACATATTGGTGCATTACTCTGTCTTCCAGTCAGTTTCACATAAACTTTGCACGTGTTATAGAAATGCCACCTAGTTTTTTTTGTGTTAATATTATTGAAAGTAGTAGCTGGTAGCTGTAGTCGAAAGCCCAGAGAGTCTCTGTTTTGAACATAATACACAAAATGGGGCGTTCAAAAACAATAGACGGCATGCTTTTTAGAGTCGGCGTAAACAATGGTCATATACCCCTGATCAAATTCAGAACTAGAAAATCGTTGTGTCTCTGCATTAAAAATAATAGTAAAATTTATTGTAGGCACCTAGTAGAGTATCGAAAATTTCCATTTTTAGTGCCAAATTGGTTACTTCAGTAAATTCCAACTGTTCTAATTTTTTTTAAATAATTTATGATGTTAGTGAGTTTCATTGCAATTATTTGTTACTTAAATTTTCTGCGTATTAAACCTTAATTAACAATACGCTATTCGTTAACGCAGGTAGAATTAATAACGCTGACTAACCTGATTTTGTCCAGGGGGGCGTAGTACGGTAGTTTGTACTGTGATGTTTGGTAGTTTGGCAGTGAGCTCTCATTTATGAAACTGATGAATGTTTCGTTATCTTCAAATCGTAAACACGTATCATTAGAATTATATTTTTAAAAATGCTCTAGCAAAAATATTCACACATATTGCGGAAAACGTACAAATTTATATTAGAGAAAATTAAGTATTTTTAGAGGTTGGTTTTTCAAAAAGGCGGGGATTTAGTTAAAGAACAGATAGAGACTAAAGGAAAGCTCTAAGAGAGAAGTTAGAATTAAAAAATTGATGTTTTCGTGTCATAGCGAAAGATAGATTATTATTAAAAATAATACTTGCATTAATTGTTGGCACCATTTGTGAAAAATATGGAAAATATCCTCTAGGTTCGCATACCTTTTTTTAATTTTTTTTAAGGTGACTAACAAAATACACAGACAGAAATGTTCAGATACTGCTCGTTAATGTAGCGCATAGAAAAAAATTAGAAAAGAGAACGTTTCGTGTATGGCATACGTAGTTAGTACGGAATATTAATCTGAAGGCTGCAAGACAGTGAAAGAGTGATGCGCTTAAGTGTGGTTCAGAGAGGTTATTTGTGCTGTAGAAGTTTTTCTTTGAACAGGGTTCAAATAGCGTCTCCTAGAGCGTTAGCAGAGAAGAGTATTACAGTATTTAGTATAAGCGTCCAGATTTCATTGTTGTTGAGATTGCCATAGAAACACACTTTCATGTAGTAGTAGCAGCAGCTTTAAAGTATATGACTTTTTAGTTAAGATGCCTTTCGAGTTTGCTTTATGGCTTGATAGGAAATTAAAGGGTAGATACAGATAAGTTACGAAAAAAAGTATGTACACTATCCTCAAAGATCAGCAATAAATAAAAGAAATTGATGAAATAGTAAAGTTGACTGCGATATCTTAAAATCATCAATAAGATAGATAAATTAATTTTGAAAATATTAAATAATAAAAACAAATAATAAAATAGCAAAGAAAATCAAAATCATCAATAAGATAGATAAATTAATTTTGTAAATATTAAATAATAAAAGTAAAATTATAATAGCAAAGAAAGCCTACCGCGGCCACATACACATAATATTTTCGACATATGAACTTTTCCCAGATAAATAGTCAAATATTTCACGATACCTTAAAACAGAAGCATGCGGAAATATGTATGAAGTTAACGCACGGTAGATGGCTTAGTAAATTAAAAAGGTATATGGTTTCTAATATCCTACTTTATTAATGAAAATTTTAACCAGGTTTTTGTTTTGCAGATATTATTGGTGGTGCCTGCCAGCTTCCAGTTCCGAAAAAAGAAATCCAACACTTTTCGTCTTTATTTCCCCTGTCCTTTGTGCGCAATAAAAGTACAGTTTGTACCCGCGAGGGTACACATTCGCAGAACTATAAGTTTTTAAAATAAATTGTTTTGGTCAATATTCACTAGGTGGGGTTACCTTATTAAATAAAATCTTATTCCAAGAGGGGACACTAGTTTACATTCGAACCGCTAGAGGGTGCAGATGGTCACGCGAACAATATGATCAAGTCTCATTGACGCCATTGCTTTTCTTACGGGTGGGAAAATATCTGGGCTCTGATTGGCTTCGCCGCGATCGCAAACTAGAGGTGGGGAGATTGATTAAACCCCATTGGTGCTTGCTTATCCAATGGGGGCCAGTTTCAAGGGATTATGGGTAAAGGGGGAGGAGCTAGAGAGTCGTGGGTAAGGAGGACACGCCCACAAAAGGGAGAGGAGTGGGGGAAGACTATCCTGTACTTAATCACTACTCCCCGGATCCACGGACAAGGCAAACTCGTAAATTGTGTGCGAAGGTCTGTCGTTGTAAAACACTCCGGACGTTATTGCTATCTATATGTATGGTTCTCACTTTTATTATGTCCACAGGCAAATCGGAACAGTGCACGCTGCGGGGTTCCAGAATTTTCCGCGAAAAACCCAACAGTTTTCCGATTCTGTCGTCGTGATCTTTAAAGTTTATCCCGTACGTGTCGCTATAGATTTCACATTTTATCGTATTGTTGTTGGGCTTGATCGAGATCTCGTCTTTTAACTTTGCATTCTTCTCGACCGGATTTTTTTTCGGTAGATGCTCGTTAATGTAGTTTTCAATGTCACTAATTTCGTACGACCCGGTCGGAATGTTAATTACGTTCTCATGGTTGTCCTCGTCGAAATGATACAACTTATTCGAGCCGTTCTCAATGTTGGGGATGTTGTTGTACGAGTGGAATCCGATCAGAGCCAAACCGTACTCTACGCCTTCGTCCAACTGCAGCGGATTGACAAAGTCGATGGACAAAACCGAACTGTGTCCCTTCAACGTAAAGATGACGGACATGTTCTCTTTTGGGGGGAGGCGCGCGCTCCCTCGCTTTTATAGAGAAATTGCAAGCATAAATGGCCGCAATTGTACTGTGTAAACTTTTGATATCGGTCGTGATTGTAGTAGATGTTGACGCCATTACCGCCGAAGTATTTAACCAATTCCACGGGCGGTTTTAGGTTACCGAAACTGTCGAAATAGTCGACATTCGTCCCCATCTTCTTGTAGGCTACCCAGTGAGTTCCTCGATTTCGACTCAATTCCAAATTAACTATACCACACTCTTTCGATCTGATTCGTTCGGGTAAGGTGTCTCGCATAAAGACACCCCTAAAGTAAGGTATTTTTAACTTGCGTGCCGCCGCTACTAAATCGACATCGTATAGGACTCTTCTGGGCAGCTTTATAGGGAGTTTTTTTGCTTCTTCAGGTAGAGACCGAATCCGCCGCTCGGACTCTTTTTCAAAAATAACCCCGAACCGGTCTTCCCGATCTCTTCCATTGCGCGGTCGTGTCGAATGTCCTCCTCTAGTTTCTTTCGTGCGTTTTGCACATCGATGACTGTTTTGGTAATGGCAGCGGCACCGCCCTAGAGCGAACCCAAAGCCCAGAGGGCACCCAATAACGGTAAAAGGGGTAAAATTCCCCCCTTCTTCTTCTTCGATTCGAACGGTATAATGCGGGGCACCTTAATTTTTTTTACGCCCGCCCGCCTTTTTGACGCCCGAAGCACCTCCGACACACCGCGCTTTAAAGTTGCCGGATTATCGTGGTGCAACAATTGTTTTTTCTTTAATGCGTTGCGAATTTTTTTAACGATCCCCTGTCGAAAGGAAACGGGGCTACGCTGCTTGCGGGATACTTTAATTTTCTTGCGCCCACCCGCCTTCTTTTTTTTTAGCCTCGAGCGACGACGTTTCTGCTGCTGCTGTTTCCGCTGCTTTGGTTGGCCCATACCGAGCTTGCGTTTGGCCTTAACTGTGGCAGTGACAAGGAACGCTCCCGCTTTTTCACCAAACTTCGCGTCTTTCGCTTTTACTCGCTCCCACGCACGCTTTTCCAACTCTTTATCCGCTTTGTGGCGCTTCTCGAGCGATTGGTGTTACGAATAAGCAATATCGTGTTCCCTACACGCCGCGTCCAAAGGATTCACGCTGCTATCGCCGCGACTGAGCCGTTTTTTCAATTTCGTCCCCGGTCCGCAAAATTGATAACCGGGAAGGTGTAGTTCGAAAGGTAACTTATTTATCAGCGTGTTAACGAGACCGCTTCCGGACGCAAAGTATAACATACTGACAAAATGAAATTACGGAGTGTCTATATATATGTATATATATATATATATATATATATATATATATATATATATATATATATTCTCACGTATTGATTCACGGATGGAAAAATGTGATGACACTATATTCCGGGATATCATCCGTTCGCTCGCTGAACCCCGACTGGAATCCTGCATCCGACTGGAATCCTGCAAATCCTGCATCCGACCGGAATCCTGCAGACGCCCCGCCAAAATCTCACCCGGCACCCTCAACGCTCGCGCTCCGAAAACACTTCGAACACTTCGAAGTGTTTTCGGAGCGCGAGCGTTGAGGGTGCCGGGTGAGATTTTGGCGGGGCGTCTGCAGGATTCCGGTCGGATGCAGGATTTGCAGGATTCCAGTCGGATGCAGGATTCCAGTCGGGGTTCAGCGAGCGAACGGATGATATCCCGGAATATAGTGTCATCATATATATATATATATATATATATATATATATATATATATATATATATATATATATATATATATATATATATATATATATATATACAGGGGGGAGGTGGTTGAAGTAATGCGGGGTAATGCCGCACTCTCCCTCATCGAAAATTTAGATGCTGGTTTCGTTTAAAGATTTTTTTTTGCGGGAACAAGAACGTCATCAACAGGAACACCGGGATGGCCGACTAACTGGACGCAAAAAGAAGAAGAAGAAGACCCTCCTCGATAAATATTTGTTATTGTATATATAGTTTTCTTTAATTAAACTTGGACACACCGGGTGTACCTGATTATTAAGACACTATGTATAAGTCACTCGACTTGTTTACCGTCGATCCTATACACCCGATCACCGCGTCATCCCATCCTAGCGTCTCCGTCACCTGCCGGTGGGGGGGCGCCTCGCGGTGACGCAGCCGCTGATAGGAATAATGTCGAGAGCGCGCGCGCGGGACATCTAGCAGCAACGGGACGGAATCGGCGGTACATAATTAGCTCGGCCTTAAAGTGACCGTTCAACGACGGACGGGTTTTGGTTGGCACCACGGTGGTTTGGTTAGGCAGCCCCGAGATGCTTTAGGACGGGGGGGTGGGGCGCAGCGGGGACTCTGCCAGCGGGGGCTACGCCCCCGCGCGGGCGAACGGCTCATGGGCGAATGGGCGAGCGGACAAACTACGCACCACGGACAACGATTTGGTTGGCACCACGGACAACGGTTTGGTTAGGTTGGCACCACGGACAACGGTTTAGTTGGCACCACGGACAACGGTTTGGTTAGGTTGGCACCACGGACAACGGTTTGGTTGGCACCACTGACAACGGTTTGGCTAGGTTGGCACCACGGACGACGGTTTGGTTAGGTTAGGGCGAGTGGCCAATGGGCGAACAGCCAAAAAAAAGAAGAAGACCCAAAGCCTATGGCCGAGTGGCCCATGACCGAGTGGCCCGGGGGCGGGGGGCCCGTGGCCGGGAAGCCAAAAAATGAGGTTAGGTTCGGCTGAAAGTCCCTTTATCCATCTATTCAAAAGGTCTTGTTTTGAAACCAAATATGTATGAAAATATTGTGTAGCTGCTTTCAAAATAATTTGCGATTATGACAGAGAAAAGAAAACGTTTAAAGCATCATCTTTGGCTCTACACTTAGGAACCAATTTGAAATTTCTTTGCGGCGTAGCCAAAAAAGCTGTTTTAACAAGAAATCCTATATTTCTCCAAATGTCTGAAAAAGAAAGAGAACAAAAATTGAAAGAAAAATCTGAAATGAAAAATTTAGCAAATAAGGTGCTTAATGAAGTTAATTTAGGAAGGCTCAAGTTAGTGCCACTGACTGAAGATATTAAATGCTTCAATAATTATATTACTACGAGAGCATCAGAAGCATATCAAAACTTGCAAGAAAATAAGGACATAATTGTTAATTATAAAATTCTGTACGCTTTGCCTTGTTTTGGTTTTTAATAGGAAACGGATAGGCGAAATCCAATTTTTGGACATCGATTCTTATAAAAGAGATTACTTCTCTTTAAATCACTGGGAATTTTTAAACGCTCTTACAGAGTTTGAAAAAATTATGAGCAAATATTTTAAAAGAGTAGTGGTCTTTGGCAAAGGAAGTAAACCAGTTCCAATACTTTTTACAAAACAAATGCAAATATATATCGACTTGTTATTAAAATTACGAGAAAATGTTGATATTTTTCCTAAGGAAAATAAGTACGTGTTTGCAAACCCTGGTTCGTCAGGATGTGTGGGTCCTATTTAGTTAGAAAATTTGCAAAAACATGTGGTGCTAAAAAACCTGAGCTACTAAGGTCAACTAAATTTGGAAAACAGATAGCCACAATTTTACAGTTAATGAACTTCAAAGACGATGAAATGGAACAAATTGCTCGATTTATGGGATACACGGAGAAGACACACAGAGAGTTTTACAAGTATAAGTTATTTTTTTAATTAATTGTTTGTTTTGTTTTTCCCCTTTTTTGCAGTGTGCTTTTCAATTCTTATTTGCTTTTTAAGGCCAGCTGAAGACACTTACCAGACTGCGAAAGTGGCAAAAGTACTCTTATTATTAAACGCAGGAAAAGGTGATAAGCTCAAAGCACAATCTTTAGGAGATATAGACGTGACTGAGGATGTTTTAGAATTCGATGAAAAAAATTCTAAAAAAGATGACGACAAGAAACTTGAAAAAACTGATATTTGTGTTAATACACAAATGAGTGATATTTTAGAGTCTCGTGATGCAGATAGTTCAACAAACAGTCCAAGGTAAAATAACGAACTACCTGAACCCACAACGAAGAATTGTCAAGAGTTGCTTTCCAATATTTCTCATCACGAACTACCTCAACCTCAACGAATCCGTTACTTTTTCAAAAACCCCAATCGGATGGACCGTTATTTTTAGTTAGCAAAATGTGAAGCTATGTCGTCAATATCACGGCCGCCAGCGAAGCAGCGAGAAAGGGTCAGATTTGCGAGAACGATCAGGCAATAAACGATTTAGCAGTTCCGGCGGGCGCTTAGGATCGTTTTTGCTTCTAGACCCTCTTTCGTAGCGAATATGATAGGTATTTGACCTCATAGTCACATTTTTTGATTAATTGTTACATAGGGATGATACTGTTTTATTATATTTGACATTAATTATTTGTAACACCTAAAATTAAGTAGAAGTAAAAAGTTAATCTAAAAATAAACCTTCTTCTAATTCCAATCCAATATTGGCGTATATCTTCTGCAAAAATAATAGGTTATTGATTTATAAAGAAAATTGCCATTACGTTTTTTACTCTTCGTTCAGTCTGAATTTGTTTCAGTGTCCGATAAATTAGGGATATTTAGTGTTGGTCAGGAATCATTTTTGTCTCGCTCATTGCTACATATTAATTTTACACATTTACAGGAACCAATACATTTCATAAATTTTCTTTTACAGGAACGTAACGCCTGAAATGTTGTGCCTAAATTAAAAAATCTTATTTAACAGAAAATTGAATGCCTCTACTTTTTTTTACATCGACAGGTGTTTAGAACTGTATCCTTTTGTTATATTTCTTCGGTTATCAGTACATGTGAAATTTTCCAACTCATTAGGGATCATCAATTGTCTAGAGACAGTTACGTAATGGCTTTCTAAATAAAGTTTCAATAAGTTTTTTTATATATATTTTTTTTCATTTGTACTCGCAGAGATGATGTCTTGACAAATATTAAGTATTTATGATTCTTTCCTGGCATTACATGTTTCGCTGGAGACAAGAAGATATGCTTTTTGTAATACTGAATTTTTAAATTTTTAAATTCTGCATTACTTGGTATGCCATTTATTTCCATTTTAATATTTTGGCAAATCTTCGTCATTCCTGACGGACCAAAGGATAAATAGTTGGACGTTTCCGTTTTAGTGTGATGCACTACTGCTTCAATGGCTTGCTCCTTAGAAAACTGTTTCAAAAAAAATTCTAGTTTTTTCTAGGTTCTAGATTTTTTTTTGGAGAATTCACTAATTCGATCCCCAAATTTGTCTTTAACTTTTTTAACCAAAAATCCCCATATGCTGGTTTATTTATTGTTTTAAGTGATTCTGTCAAATAGCATGAAGCATCATATTTCATTTTTGGTTAGTTTTCCATATTAGTCATATCATAGCTTTTGATTTTTTAAACGTTTCTGGCAAAATAGGCATTTTAAAACTCGTATAGGTTTTGAAACAGTTTTTATGCTATTGTAAACTTGTTCCCTTATGTCATTAAAATTCAAAAAAATGTGTACAGCATTAGGATCCCGTCCTTAACAGATGTTCATGCAGATTTTTGCACATTCGTTTAATTTTTGTTTGGATATTTGTTTCGATGTTAAGAACTTTACGCCTTCTTGACAAGTTACACATAATTGGAAGTTAAAAACATTTCCTTTAGTGTTAACAGCTTCTTTCGTTAAGGGCTTTAATTTGATTGTAGACTCAAGTTCGCTATTAGAGCTGGTACTGCTTTTAATATCCATTATTATGTAAATCTATATCGACCATTTGAATGAAAATTATAACTAATGCGTTATGATTTATCGTTCTCACCCAAAAATAAATATATTTTAGTCACATTAAAAACTACTTCACTCACTCAAAGAGAACTATTTTGATGCTTAAAACGCAGACAAACAATACATAAAATCATCCTCGCTCCGAAAGCAGATTTACAAGCGCACGTCGGAATCGCAAAATTCGTTTATTGCCCGACTGTCCTCACAAATCTGACCCTTCCTCGCTGCTTCGCTGGCGGCTGTTATATTCACGACATGGTTTCACATTTTGCTAATTTAAAAAAAAACTGTCCATCAGATTGGGGTTTTTAAAAAAATAACGGATTTTTGATGAAACAAATAGTTTTTAAGTTACAGCGAGGTAAAAGATAACATAAAAATGAGTTTTCAGGGCAAGCGTTTATTCGTTAAAGACTGCTGTATAAAAGCATTTTGCGGTGTGTTTTTAAAATGGAAAAGAAAAGGACTTCTAATAAAAATATTGAAAAGCGGCTTTGTCGATTTAATAATAGCATGGTGTAGACAACAGAAAAATAATAATTTTTTGACATTTTTTGAAAAATTCACCTTTTTATTTTCATCATCATTTTTATACGACCAGTTGATTATGCATTCTTAATGTATAAGAAATGATACAAAGTGATTATTACATTTTAGCAAGAAACGAAAATCCAATACAATAGAATTTTGCGAACTTATTAAATCTACTAGCGAAAAAGACGTTTCTACTACTACAAGAAGGCAAAACTATAAACGAAGTCTAGACATTTTTACATCTTGACTTTTCATAACCCAATAATAAATCCCCGACTTGCATATCAAGGGTTCCATTCTTGAGAAACATTTATTTGTTAAATCCGCAAGGCGAAATCTTCACTACCAACTGAGATGTAGAGCGTTTTTAAATTTTGGGCCTTTTAGAAAATTTCCAATTACATTTTTATTTATGAAAATTTTGGATCCAGATAACAACATTATTAGGGCATTTTAAAGCAAATGCAATGGCGTACTAAAATTTTTGTTACAGTTCTCCGTTTTGTCATTAATGAATACAACTTCCTTATTTTATATGGCAAGCATAGTCCTGAAATATAGGGTATGTTTTGTTTGTGGATTAGTGTATTGTGTCGCTGTCAGTTAAGGACATAAATTTTATTCTTTATTGAATTTTGTGTTCTGTCGGGAATCGTTTGCTCTCATCAATCTTATAGAGTTAATGAATAGTTGCCATTCAGTAAGAAAATCTACGTTCAGTGTATAAAAAGTATTCAGGGTATTTTGTATTGTAATGGTTCTTAAGTTTCGTGTTTTTCACTTAAGTTGTTTTAAATTGTCCTTATCTTATCTTTATGTTAAGTTCCAGAGCTTATTAAATAAAGTAAACAACCCAGACTATTTTAATCAACTCCATTAAACATTTTGCCCGCTCTGTCGAAAATCCTGAAAAAATTCATGAAGCAACAAATTCAGTCACATGTAGAACAAATTCTTGTGAGCTTTCAGTCGTTCCGTGACAAGTAAAATGCTCTGACGCAGTGTTTAAATCAAACTAACTTTAACAGAGTTCAGCGATTGCAGAAGTCTTGCCTAAGACTAATATAAGGTATCCGAACATCTTACACGATATTTATACTCTGCGAACTTATTTTTCATAATTATATAAAACCATATGCCAAAGTATTTGCAGCAAAGACTGCATTTTAGCATAGATGTATATACGTCAAACCGTCGTTTTCGGGCTATATTATAACATTATTTTGATCTATTCAAAAGTAGTTCATAAATTTCCAGCTAAAATAATACAATCAAAAAAGGAATTTACCTTTAAAAAAATTATTTAATTTAAAAAAAAGAGCAGTAATATATTTAATTAAACTCTAGCATAAATGAAGTACTGAAAATAAACAAATCCAAATAAACAATGCCTGAAAATAACCTTTTTCTACTACCGTCTGTAAAATACCTAATTACCCACCGATCTAGCGTGCGGGAGGCGTAACTTTACCACGTCAGTTTCGTTTCCCACGAATCCGAGCCACTTCGGACATTTCCGGGATTTTACCGCACGGATTTGGGAGCAATCGGATGTTTTCGGAGATATTTCCCACGCTTTCAATTTTCACGTTTGTCAATTCTGATGGTCATGTCAGTGAATGTATTCGTGTTGTTTTACGAAAATGTACCTAAAAGCTAACGGTTGTAGAAAAAGTATAGTATGCAACACATTCGGGAAACTTTTTAACTCACTCGTTTATTAAACACTCGCTCCGCTCGTGTCAAATAAACTCGTGAGTCAAATGCCGTTTACCGCATTTGTTGCATAATATACTAATTTTCCACTCCCGTCTGTAAAATACCTAATTACTCACCGATCTAGAGTGCGGGAAGTGTCACTTTACCACATCAGTTTCCTTTCCCATGAATCCGAGCCACTTCGGACATTTCCCGGATTTTACCACGTGGATTTCGGAGATATTTTCCACGCTTTGAATTTTGACGTTTGTCAATTCTGACGGTCATGTCAGTGTATGTATTCGTGTTGTTTTGCGAAAATGTACCCAAAAACTAACGGTCGTAGAAAAATTATAGTATGCAACACGTTCGGAAAACTTTTTAACTCACTCGTTTATTAAACACTACCTCCGCTGCGCTCCGCTCGTGTCAAATAAACTCGTGAGTCAAATGCCGTTTACCGCACTTGTTGCATAATATATTATTATCAGTACCTCGTAGGAAGTCATAAAGTACTACACTACACATACTGTGAAGTCATAACATATGGTTTTCCACCGGGATTCAAAGGGAAGTCATTATGTGCGGCAGACATACGAAGATTACATTACGAATTGCGATGCTAGCGCCAGCGATATATGTCTGAGATACAATTGATAATGTACGGATACATGTCTTCATATATATATATATATATATATATATATATATATATATATATATATATATATATATATATATATATATATATATATATATATATATATATATATATATATATATATATATATATATATATATATATATATATATATACATATATATATATATATATATATATATATATATATATATATATATATATATATATATATATATATATATATATATATATATATATATAAACTGTCTGTGCGTTTTTCTGAATAGCTAAATTTCGTTTTTAAGGATTTAATAGGGATTTACCCTACAACATTTTTCATAGTCTCTGTGTATACATTTTGGTTAGTTTTCGTTAAAACATTGGGAATATTTATTATTGGGCCTATCCTTGTCGCCATTAATTGTGACCCCTGAAATGTTTTTTGTATGCACCCCTCGCAATCGCCAACGGACAATAGGACCGTACGCGTTTCTAATTCGTGCATCTCAATAAAATGTTCTACACAGCATACTTGCCGGACCATTTCAATATTTATTCCGTATTTGTTTAATTTCCTTGCGGATTTTTGCTACTGTGTAGGCACCGTACACACAGAAGTCATAAATTGAGCGCTTAACACTATTTCGCGTTTCTTTGTTTACGACAGGGTCACATTATTTTTTAATTACATTGGCCTTGACACCAATTTATAAGAAATAAATTGATTTCTATTCGACTTGGACCATCTTGTCGGGATTGTGAAAAATTGGTAAAACATATTAAGTAACGTTTGGTTTTAGTAGAATTTGATGTTTTCTCCGCTTTGCGAACTTTTCTTTATTGAACCAATATTTACAAGGGGGGATAAATTAACTGGAGCTAATTTAAAACGGACTTTGGCTAAGAACCATCTCGAGGAAGCGTATGACGTTGGGAGGATGTCTACTGGGGAGGCTGGGGAGGAATCGTGGCGTTCTTCATTTTTGGCAAGGGCTGACATGATCGATACTATTTACCAGGAGTTTCAGGCGGCTCACAATACCATAATTTCTATAATTACCTTCGAAAAATTTTCAAATTATGAATCCATGAGAACAGCAGCGGACAAAGCTTACTATGGGGTTAAATCCATTTATGTTTTTTTGATTTCCACTCCGGCTTTAAATATTTCAAACGGTTCTAATCAATGTGGCTCTTCTAAGGTTATTGCTAAAATGCCAAAAATTTCTTTGCCAACTTTTGGGGGCTTATATAAAGACTGGCCGAGTTTTTATTCAATGGCTTAAATACATAATAACCGAGATTTAAGCGATGTTGAAAAATTTCAATATCTTTTGACTTCTTTAGAAAAAGAACCATTGGCTTTACTAAAAGGCATTCCGTTAACTGACGCAAATTATCAAATTGCATATGAAGCTTTAGGGAAACGTTACCAGAACTACGCAGTACTACAATGAAATTTCTAACACGTCTATCATTCAGAAGGCTGCTTAGGCACCTTTTAAACACTTTTTCTAAAAATGTTGCTGCTTTAAGAGTACTTTAACGTACGTTGACCATTGGGATTTTCTTTTATTTAATATGTTGTTGAATAAACTCGATTCAAAGACTCGAACAGACTTTGAACTGGAAAATAATTTAAATCAAGATTAAGACATGAACAGCGGAAATAGCACGTATGTAAGGGCAAACAACGAACTTTCCAGTAAAATACCAGTATCAACAGGGATCGGACAAGGAGATAGCCTCAGTCCAATACTCTTTAACATTATAATGGACGAAATAATAAAAGAAGTCAAAACTGCAGGCAGAGGATACAGAATGGGAAAACATGAGTTTAAGATAATTTGCTACGCTGATGATGCGGTTGTGATATCGGAAGATGAGGATAATCTGCCAAAAACCACTACACAGATTCGAAACAGCTGCAGAAAAATTCAATATGATCATATCGACACAGAAGACACAATCCTTGACAATAGCGAGAGAGTACAGAAGATGCAAACTGGCAATTTATAATAAAAGTGTGGAGCAGATTATGTCTTTTAAGTATCTAGGGGTTAACATCACGAGCAACCTAAAACAAGAAGTAAAAATGCAAACCATAGTAGCATCTAGGATATCGGGATTCCTTCGAACCGTGATATGGAGGAATAAATTCTTAAGTATCGAAAGCAAAACATGCATATATAAAACTTGTGTAGACCAGTTATGACATACGCCATAGAAACAAGGGCGGAGACTCCAGCTACTAAACAGATTCTTAGAACGACCGAGATGGAGACATTACGCTGAATCACAGGGAAAACGCTAAGAGACAGAATAAGGAGCAATGAAATTAGAAGAATGTGTGACGTTCCGGATATAGTGAGATGGGCCAGAACTAGAAGAAGAGAATGGAGAGATCATGTCAATAGAATGGAAGACGATCGACTGGCGAAAATAGCAAGGAAGAGAGACCCAATACAAGCAGACTTCCCGGAAGACCACCAAAGCGCTGGTGTGAGAGCTGGACCTCGGAGTCACAACTTAGGCTTCCTTGAAAACTCAAGACATAGTCTTAAAATAATAATAATAAGAAGATTTACCTACTTATCGTCAGCTTACAACTTTCTTAGAATGCCACTGTATAGCCCTTGAATCTATTTAATATACTTCAAATTTCGTCGCTCCTTCTAACGATAAACCAAAATCTAAGCTCATTCAACAAATCTCTAAAAGGTCAACTTCTAGTTTTATTACTGCTACATTCCCTCAATCCAACTCATCTAGCGACATCCGAAAATATGTTTTATGCTCCGGTTCACATCCCGTATTTAAATGCCAGACATTCTTATTCAAAAGTCCTCAGGACCGTTTTTCCTTAGCCAAACAAAACAATCTTTGCGTGAATTGTTTAGTTTCTCCTCATTCTATTAAAAATTGCAACTCTGTGCATCGATGCCAAGTTTGCAAGTTTCTACATCACACTTCCTTGCATTTTAATAAAGCTCAACCGCTCCAAATATACAAGGTAATTCAGTCTCAGACGAGTTGAATTCTAGCCGAATGTACGACACTATTAATCAAACTTCTAACACGCAATGTCTAACTAACATCATCTCGTGCGTTCGGCACTTACGTTTATCTCGTAGGTCGTGTTCAATTCAAGTCGAAGGATTAAACGGTATGTCCACTTCAACTTCTAACGGAATCGCTCACTGTTTTATTAAACCTTGCAACAAAGATAACCCTACATTTATATTTGCAATTGTCATTCCTCAGGTGTGCTCTAACCAACCCAAAATTGCGATGAACCCTCTTGACATCAACCACATTAAAGGCTTAAAAGCTGGCAGATCCCAACTTTTATAAACCAGGTCCTGTGGACATGCTTATTGTAGCTGAGTTAGTCCCTCTGTTTTTGAAGCCAGGTCGAATAGTCGGTAATGTCAACCAACCCGTGGCTTTGGACACAACTTTTGGATACATTCTACAGGCATAGCAAAACATTTTTAAGGAACAATCATCGGTTCCACAACGTCCTCGAAAATTCGAGTCGTTTTTGATGCCAGCGTACGAGATGTTCAAGGGTTGTCGTTAATCGATACATTACTCGTGGGTCATAAACTACAACAAAATATAGAACAAAACATGTTCTTGCTGCTTTTGACTTTTCGTACATTCCCTTACGTTTTCGTTTGTGACATCAAACATATGTACAGGCAAATCAATATAAAGCCTCAATTCTGGGATTTCCAACGAATTCTGAGGCGTTCTTCATTTCAGGGATACTTTTTGCGTACTGTAGTTTACAGAATTTCATCCTCTCCCTATTTAGCGCTTCGAACATTGCAGGAGCTCGCTTACCAAGAAGAATCGTCTTTACCGGAGACAAATTTACATCGACGATGTCTTGGCTGGGAGTTCTTTCCTAGAGTCCACCCTGACACTCCAATCTGACCTCATCTAGTTCATGGAACGGGCAGGCTTCAAGTTAGGCAAATGGGCTAGTAACCACCCAAACCTTTTAGAACACATTCCGGCATCCGAAGTCCACGATTCACGCGCTTTTGACATGGGTGAACCTTCCTTCATAAAAATACTGGGCTTGCGATGGGACCCTCGTCTGGATATTTTTTCTTATTCTTGCGTGCTGTTGAATCGTATTTGTACGAAACGTATCATCTTATCCGAAATAAGCCGAGTGTGTTATTTACTAAATTCATTCTACAACGTCTTTGGGAATCGAACTTCTCATGGAACGACGCACCCCCTAGAGACATTTGCAATCCCTGGTCAAAATTTAAGGCCGAAATTCCTGATTTAGCAAAGTTAAAAATTTCTCGTTTCATAAATGGTATTCCTGTGAAACGACTCGAGCTCCACGGATTTTGCGACGCAATATATTTTAGTACTGTCGATCCCTCCGGAAACACAAACGTATTTTTAATTTTCGGAAAATGTCGAGTTTCACCTCTACAAACACAGTCTATTGCTAGACTTTGCAGCTGTTTTACTTGCTGATCTCATATCTACCGTCAAGCAAAGTTACTCTGAACTACCGACTTTGGACGCTGTCTATACTTGGACGGATTCTCAGGTCACGCTGGTTTGGGTGTTTTCTTCGCCACACAAATAACATTTCGTTGAAAATCTCCATCCGCGCTTGAGAGTTTCACCTTCGGCCAATTTCCTATAACAAAACATGTCGTAACTCGAATCGCACCAATTTCATCTCCCATACCCTCCTTTAATAATAAAAAAATCTTATACCGCCGCCCTGCCTTATAGGTTCCTCAAAAAAAATAAATTACAATACAAGGACCAGACACCGGCGAAAATCACCGAAAATGCCTTCGATCTCGAATAACTTCCAAGGTCGCAGGAATTGACGTCCCCAAAGGTGATTTAAGGAACCCCCCGGCCCCTCTTCACAAAAGTACCAAACATGAACGAAATCCCCCCCGGGGCGTAAAAAAGCGCCAAAGTCGAACTTGTCGAGTGGTCAGAAATGGGTCCGAAATCGTGTCACCGAGGTATTTACCCGGGAGGGGCCACCCCCCTATGGGTCCTCTTTTGGTCCCATTTACGCAGGAACAATCTAGAAAGTCCAATTAATATGTCCAAAAAGTTCAAACGCCCTGCCCCACCGATAAATAGACGATAATCTATTTTAAATATGTTTTCAAATTTTCGATCAAAAACGGCTCCCGCAAGTTTGACCTCGATTATCCGCTACGCCACTGGCAGAATCTCGGCGCAAAATGAGGCGCTGGATGCGCCCATCCCTCTGAATTTTGGCGAATTTTCAAACGCGACGATGACGAAAATCGTCAAAAAAAGGGTCCCAAATCTATAAAATCGCGCTTTTGCCAAGATAGCTTTCCTATCCCGCTCCAAAATTATCCCCCACCACCGTTAGCCGCCCAACTTTTCCCATAGGTTTTGAAAAAATACATTTTTTCTTCCTAGAGCGGGTTTCGGCAAAATTTAAACGGGAGGTTTGGTCTTCCCATACCACTTGGCCGGATTCCGATCCCCAAATTTAAAAAAAAATAATCCCCCCTTCCTCGACTCGACATCGAAAAACGGGGCCGCCGCGAGGCGTCCGATCGGCGATATCTCCGCCGAGGTTAGTGTTTTTTTTCGATCCGATTGCGCCGGTAAGAGCGCCCGTGCCCCCTTCATTTAAAAAAAATTCAGCGCCCCTCCCGCTTGTATTTCCAATTTTTAAGGAAATGTTCAAATGATCGAAATCCCGAACGACGTTCGGTCACGTTTCGAAATGTCTCGGTGAGTCTCGCATCGCGAGGGATCTCGATGTAGCAGACGGTCAAATGGCAGATTTTGCAATTTGACAGTCGACACTAGATAGGTATAATCCGAATACGAATTAGGAAAACGGTGCTTGTTTTAAAGATACTGGACGTACATCGGTTGTTAAATCCGTACAGGACACATGAATTCCCATGCATCCGGTCAATTATTGTTTCCAAAAAAATATAGGTTAGTTTTATCGAAGGGTGCTGCAACCCGCATTCAAAAGAATATTTTTTATTAACCCTTGAGTATCCTTTGAATATTTTATTGTCATTATCGACCCCTATTTATTACAGCCACCGGCTAAGGTAAAAGTTGACGTCTATCAAATCAAATTTCTAAAAATTTTATGAACGACAATGTCCACAACAAAATTCATTTTTTAGCAAAATAGGTAGGGTTTACAGCTGATGATGGGAATAGAACTCATTATAAGCTTACTGGATTCACTGTGCAATTTGTCCTAGCCAATTGATTGATGAGCCCTACCCCTAGTCTACTTTACAAATAAGATGGGGCATTTCCTATAGCTACATGAGAATCACATAAAAATGTACTTATTCTGAAGTATGACAAGCTTTTGGTAACTTCGATTGACGTTTAAGAAGCTGTTCTTCACAAATAGCCTCGCTATCGATCGGATGGGAAAGGATGTTGGAACATGTCTTCTTACCGATATTTGATTTTGTATTAGTCATTCAATATTTTGTTCATCAAGACTAATTTTATTAATCAAACAGTTCCAAGTCAATTTAAAATGCCTCGTTTAAAACTTAAATCAAAAATTTTGTTACCGGAAATTAGTTCTTCATATTCGTAATTTATATTTTCAATTTTGTTTCCAGAGAATAATGGCCCTTTGAATTTTCCAAAATGTCGTTGTATTCGATAGCTTTTTTATTCTTAATTCGTCGTGGAAGAAAAGTCCGATTGTTTTGCTAATTTGTAAAAGTGCGGAGTTTGTACGCAGTTCATTAATAATAAAAGGGCCGTTGAATAATAATATCATTTATACATTTTATTATTGATTTTAACTTCTGAAAGATTTTGCTATACATTTTAGTCAAATCTTTTTTTTTATTTTTTTTTCTGACTTTGTTGATTCAAGAGAAATTTTATAATAATTTGAAATACTATTTTCGAAATCTGAAACGTATTTAGAAACTAGTTTTTGTTCGTTGTAAATTATTTCTGAATGAATTCGTATTGGGTAAAATCGTGAGTATGATTTTTATAGTATTGAAACAAATAACAGCAGTGGGAGTCTCGGCTGGGTTAAGTCTATTCAGTTCACTAATGGTAGCATGAAATTGTTTAAGAGTATTTGATTCAAACTGATCTACACTTGAAAATGTCATTTTAATATCGAAGAGTTCACATAAATATTTCAAAAGGTTGTTTTCATACCACCCCAATAACATTTTACCGAAAGAATCCAGCAATAAAGTCTTTTCTATTTTTACTGGTTTGCAATTAAATACATTAATTTTTTAAAATACTTTTGTTGATGGTTTCGATTTTTGAATAATTAAAGATTAAGTTTGATAGATTTCGAGATATCGATAACACTAGTCTGCAATTTCATCTATATATCTTTCAGGTATAGATTCACGTGAGACAGGAGAATTTTCTTTCTATCTAGAGAATTTGTGCCTTTTTTTTGAAAATCGATGTACTGTTTAAAATGATCAATTTAAATTAAAGGTAAGTGGAATTTTGTTATTATTTTTAGTGAAATATTTTGTTTAAATTTTGTAATAGATATCAAATCATATATATCAGAAGATGAAGGTGATGGCTACATGATCTTGTCTAATACTCTACGGTTATATCTTTTTTATTCTGTTTCAAATGTTTAAAGTGGATGATTTTGCAAAAAATATTGTTCTCGATTATTTTTCTCAAGTGGAACGTGGCGATCACGACCTTTAAAACTTGGAAGTATGTTTATTGCCAAAGCCAAAGCCACGAGACGGTTATTAAGATACTTTTTTGGTTTTCGTTACCAGGTAGCAACGACATGATAGAAAAGTGAGGCAAATTTTACAATTGAAAAAAATGACTCCGTAATGAGATGGGGTGTTCTCGTTGTTTGATTACTTATTTAAATATAATGATTTGAATAAAATGGAATTTATAATAATCTAGTTTTTAGATGCTTTACTATGCTTCTACTAATGCTTTGGCTGTATTATGGTCCGCTCTTAATATTACAAATGCGGCAGACTGAAAGATAATATGAAATCGTTGCAAAATACATTTTCTTCAAAATTTTCTATTTTTTATCAATAGGTTTTCAACGTAGCACTACAATTCAATTAGAATCGCGGTGACTTTTCTTGAAGGAATCGTAATATGCAAAAATATATACCGTTTTCCATTTACAAATATTTTTTTTGATTGCCACGTTTTCATGAAGCACGCTGTATAATTGAAAATATTTTTCAAATATTTATTCAATATATGTTCGAATACAGTTTGAGGCTTGCTGCAATGCTAAAGAGAAAGTATGTTTTACAGGAGGAGGGGGGAGTTGTACACGTTAGGTAGGTATGAGAACTACATTCGTACGCAATATGAGTTCTTACCATTTCTGAAACTTTTACACAAAACTGTTTTTACTAAAAATGCTCAATGCGCCAAATTCTTTTTTGGATTTCTTATGCCCAAGTCAAGTTAAATATTTAGCCAGGAATTAGTATTGTTATTGATGTTTTATAATAATATTATGGAATTATATCATCCTATATAGTCTTCAACAACAGTCGCAATAACCAAATTTGTTTTCACACTTAATGATGATGTTGTATCTGGTTGCTTTTTATCAAAAAACCTCTTACCGTACACACGTACTGATTCTAGAATTTTTTTTAAGCGTTCATTGTTATTCCAAAAAAAGTAGAAAGATAATATTCACAAGATGTTACGAAATATTACAAAATAACCCAAATAATTGTGGAATATTAACATGCCAAGAAGTAACCTACTCTGCTAATAATCGCCTACAATATTTTCCTGACATAGATACATTCCCATATGGAACCAGAGCAATTTGACTAGAAATTTTTGAGGTATAAAAAAATATATTTAATATCTAGATTGTAGAATATTTTATATATCTAACTATCAAATATTTAATTTTAGTAACAACCTTGGTGTGTTTTATAAGGAGAGAAAGAAAAGAAAAAGGAAAATAAAATTTCAAGATAACCAAACTAAAGAAAATATACACAAATTAAATAGCAAAGATATGGCCTAAATTTAAATTTTCTTTAATATTCTTAAGAAAGGTTTTTGTTAAGACAAAAAGTTTTTAGTAAGCAATTTTGCAACTAACTAAAGTTAGAGAGAAAAATATTTCTCATATTGTGTTCGCTGCATATTCAAGTTTGAAGTGTTCTTGTACGAATATCAGGAATAAGTATGGTCACTATGCTAATCAATATTTCTCATTATTAGTGTTGGTTAGATAGATATAAATTTTTCAGTAATGATTTACAACTCTTTTGAAACTATTTATAATATGCTTTAAAGCGATTTTTTTCCTGTACCCGTCCTAACATAGAAATAATGAGCAGTCGCAAACTGCATGTCAATTATTAGAGTAGTTACAGACAAATTTGCCAGAGCTGAATTGAAGTGAACTTCCAGTATTCTCGAAAGTGTTCTTATTTGATAAAACTGTCCAGTGAGAGTAAGTACTTTCAACATCTTAAATATATGTTTTGTCACAAACGTTGGATAAGAGTTTACTTGCTTACTAAGAGCATTATTTTATTCTTCTACAGTTGTATTTAATTAAGTTGATATTTAAAACCGAGGTAAAAACATCAGCTTGAGGAGAGACGGTATTCAACACTTTTTAGTTGATGGCACTGGTCACAATTGTGAATCGTTATGTATCATCATGAACCATTCTTTGGTAGTGTCATTATATAACTAATCATGCGATAGAAACCAGCCTATTCTAGTTCAAATAACCAACAATACATATATACGAGCACCATATATATATATATATATATATATATATATATATATATATATATATATATATATATATATATATATATATATATATATATATATATATATATATATATATGATGACACTATATTCCGGGATATCATCGCTTGTTGAACTCCGACTGGAATCCTGCACACGTTTCGCCAAAATCTCACTTGGCATCTTCAATGCTCGCGCTCCGGAAACACTTCGAACACTGTTCAGTGTTCAGTGTTCAGTGTTCGAAGTGTTTTCGGAGCGCGAGCATTGAAGATGCCAAGTGAGATTTTGGCGAAACGTCTGCAGGATTTCAGTCGGAGTTCAACAAGCGAACGGATGATATCCTGGAAAATAGTGTCATCACATTTTTCCATCCGTGAATCAATACGTGAATATATATATATATATATATATATATATATATATATATATATATATATATATATATATATATATATATATATATATATATATATATATATATATATATATATATATATATATATATATATAAATATATACAACATTGTAACGGTGTCTACATCGGACAAACTAGTCATTACTTAAAAAGTCGCTTAAATGGCCATAAATATGACAAAAAAAATAACACTGCTCTTTCGAGCAATTCCAAGGAGAATCAGCACTCGTTTGACTTTCAAAGTGTGAAAATTTTACGCTCAGAAAGCCACACAAAAAGACGGGAATTTTATGAAATGATTGAGATCCAAAAAAATCCAAACGCCATAAATTCTAAGACTGACACAAAAAATCTCTGCAAAATTTATTATAACTTAATTAAATAAAGAGATAAATTAAAACGTGAATTTCACACAAACCAAAAAAAAATAAAAAAAAAAAACAAAAAACTCCGTTGTCCTACCGTGAAGAAACGTACATCCGTGCTTCGCATTATTGTTTTGGTTCGTCTTATTAATGTGGCTTGTCGATTTACATATTCGATATGTCTGTTGTGAATGTTGCAAAACTGTGAGTTACCAAACAACTATATAGTGAACCGTTGATTTTTGGCTTAAGGTATTTAATCGTAATATAAAAAATTATGTATGTTTTATTGTTGTGCATCTATTTTTATACTATTTTAAATCACTTTGTATGTTATATTGACTTGCACTAGTAATTTTTAATCATTTCAATATATATATATATATATATATATATATATATATATATATATATATATATATATATATATATATATATATATATATATATATATATATACTATAATTTTTGTTTGGTTTCGCATTTTGATTCGCGTTCACTTTGCTCAATTTTCTACTTTGTTTTCGATCTGTGGTTGCTTTATTTTCAGATGATTTGCATTTTGGATTATTGCGACTTCTTATAAGTGACTACACTTCATACTGAGAGCCACGAGTTGTTCCTGCATGATATGATAATGTTATCGCAGCTATTTAACCACGTAAAAATGGATACCTGGCCATTCAGTAGTGGGTGAAAAGTGAATCAAATTGAATTGAATGAAAATTGTTGAGGAGGTGAAGTATCAACAAGTTTTCCTTAGATATACCTATTGCCAATGAAATTATAAAAAGCACGGATTTCTATAACATAGTTGAAATTTGTTTTTTTGGATTACGTTCATTCTCACTATCAGTACATCCACTCAGCTATAAAATGACATATTATTGGCTTAAGACTTGTATTCTTAGACTCACCATAGAATTACTGTCAAAAGCCAAAGTTTCGGAGCTTCGTCAAAGTTCAATGCGAAAATATCAAGTTTCAAGACAATATGATGGGTTATTCTACGAATATTTTGAAGCTGTTTTGTAAATTATGCTCATAAGTTTTGCTGAAATATATTTGTCATTTAATCTATTATCTTCATTCGGGTTTAAAGGCCGTCGTCGATTGGAATTACTTCCTAACGTTTCGCTAGCACGAGTGGCGAGCTTCTTCAGAGGTCCTTCCATCTCCGGCGTTCCTAAGGATCGGGTTCCAGATTTGGTTGAGTCTAAGGGTCTCCTCCTTTCGGTTGAAATTGTGTGGGTGTTTTTGTATCTCAATGGCTTCCCTGACTAGTCTGTTGTGATAGCCGTTGACCGATGCTAGTAACTTACAGCTCTCAAAGTGTATCCTGTGTTCCCCGCTGCCCAGTGCGTGTTCAGCCACTGCAGACTTCTCTGTATGTCCTAGCCTGCAGCTTGCTTCATGCTCCTTAAGTCTCGTTCCCATTGATCTCTTGGTAGTTCCGATGTTGACCTTTCCGCATGAACACGGAATGCGGTAGACTCCCGCAGCTGAAAGTGAGCCCCTCTTGTCCTTCGCTGACCTGATGGTCTGCTGGATCTTCTTTGTAGGCTTAAAGATTGTTTTGATGTCGTGTCTTTTCAATACTCTGCCAATCCTGTCGGTGACACTCGGAATATACGGCAGATATGCGTGGGAGGTGGAGGGTCGTTGTTCGGTATCCCGTGATCTTGATGATCTTGAGTTCATTGATCTCTCGATCTCCCTCTTACTGTAGCTATTTGCCTCGAACGCAGTTTTTAGGTGTTCAAGTTCCATCTGGAGTTTCTCCGGTTCGCAAATCCTTCGGGCTCGTTCTGTCAGGGTTCTGATAACCCCATACTTTTGACTTGGGTGATGGTTGGATAGAGCATGCAGGTATCTGTCCGTATGGGTTGGTTTTCTGTAAACTGTGTGGCCCAGCTTGTTACCTCGCTTCCTCACTAGTACGTCCAAGAATGCAAGTTGTTGGTCATTTTCAGTCTCCATAGTAAACTGGATGCTGAGATGCTGACTGTTGAGATGCTGCAGAAAGTTGCAAACCAACCCATACGGACAGATACCTGCATGCTCTATCCAACCATCACCCAAGTCAAAAGTATGGGGTTATCAGAACCCTGATAGAACGAGCCCGAAGGATTTGCGAACCGGAGAACCTCCAGATGGAACTTGAACACCTAAAAACTGCGTTCGAGACGAATGGCTACAGTAAGAGGGAGATCGAGAGATCAATGAACTCAAGATCATCAAGATCACGGGATACCGAACAACGACCCTCCACCTCCCACGCAAATCTGCCGTATATTCCGAGTGTCACTGACAGGATTGGCAGAGTATTGAATAGACACGACATCAAAACAATCTTTAAGCCTACAAAGAAGATCCAGCAGACCATCAGGTCAGCGAAGGACAAGAGGGGCTCACTTTCAGCTGCGGGAGTCTACCGCATTCCGTGTTCATGCGGAAAGGTCTACATCGGAACTACCAAGAGATCAATGGGAACGAGACTTAAGGAGCATAAAGCAAGCTGCAGGCTAGGACATACAGAGAAGTCTGCAGTGGCTGAACACGCACTGGGCAGCGGGGAACACAGGATACACTTTGAGAGCTGTAAGTTACTAGCATCGGTCAACGGCTATCACAACAGACTAGTCAGGGAAGCCATTGAGATTCAAAAACACCCACACAATTTCAACCGAAAGGAGGAGACCCTTAGACTCAACCAAATCTGGAACCCGATCCTTAGGAACGCCCGAGCAGTACCGATCGATATCCCGAGACCAACCGAAGCGGAACAAGCCCCGCCCTCCACCAATCGGCATAAATACAACCTGCGCAGGAGAAATCGTCAGTCTACGTCCAACATCGGAGATGGAAGGACCTCTGAAGAAGCTCGCCACTCGTGCTAGCGAAACGTTAGGAAGTAATTCCAATCGACGACGGCCTTTAAACCCGAATGAAGTTAATAGCTTATCAACGGGCCGCGAAATCCTTAACCAATTTATCATATTTGTCATTTGTTTTTTAAAACACCTGAATACTTCTTTGGGAACAAGAAATTCAACAATTTGAAATTCTATTTGAAATAAATATAAACCTTTAAGATATATTTTATTTAGTGGAAATTAATCTGGACTAAGTTTTGAATAATTTCTTCACAAAGCAAATAATTTTTTTTTGTATTTATAATTATTTTTATTTGCTCATTTACTTTTAGAAAGGATGGATATTATTAGTGGCATAACAACCCCTTGCGGGTCTAATCTTGAAACTGGGTCATTGCAACTATTTTTAACTTTGATAAATACTTTAACGGCCGCTCAATGCCCCCTTGGTTCCAAAGGTGAGTGGTTTGCATCTTTTTTTCTTTCTCGGTTCGACGGCAGGAGATCGGATTATTAACGGCTTTATTTAATGTATTTTAGACTCCTATCCGGAAGATTATAGTTCGAATTTGGGTGACGGCGACGAATTTGATTTTATAATAATAGGTGCGGGTTCTTCGGGTTCCGTCCTTGCCAACACACTTTCCGAACAAAGCGATCGACTAGTATTGGTTTTAGAAGCAGGCATCTATCCTTCCGCGAATAGTGATGTAAGTACTTGGCAATAAGTGAGTTTCATCCCTATTAAATATCAGTTTGTCTCATATAGCTACTAGACATCTAGAGGCCCTGCCTATACTGATAGTATAGGAACTCATGAAGCAACTATGTAAAAAACATTCAACATGCGCAGGTGCGAGATTTAAAATCTCGTTTCTAACCAAAGATCTTGCAATATTCGACAACCAACAAGGCCACTGACACCTTTTATTTTGTCGAAATACATAAAAAATTATAGAGAGAGAAAATGCCGCAAATTGCAGGTTACTGGGTGTAATGTAGATGTATGCGTGGAAATTCATTGCTTTCTTTACGAAAATATCAATGATGCATGCAGCTTATCAATTTTTACTGTAGAAGGCTCACTATTTTATCTAATAGCTATATGGTTTGTCCTGATATCCCCAGCGTTGAACACACTTCTATTACTACAATTCCATAAGTATACAGGAATATTATGAGTTAAGGGGATGATTATTTATTTAAAATAAATGGTAGTAGGGTTATATAAACGTTGGGCCAAAAGTGAACTATTAGAGAGATATCGGGCTACAAGAAAATTAGTTTTATAGTTTTTATCTTAAAAACAATTATAGGTAGAACAATGTATATAATATTACTATTTTAAAAAAACATACTTTGCGCATATATTTTTATATTTTTTAAATGAGTGGGGACTAAATTAGAATACCTCAATCATTGTTCTTAATTAAATTTCAGGAGAAACCTTTTACAAATAAAAAATAAAATCTAAAGCAACACAACGAGATAAGAAAAGAGAAGAAAAAATAAGAAAAGCTCTAGTTAGCTACCTTCATTCTTTAGGGCGTTTCTTATTATTTCTTTATTTAACATTGCTCAGTTAGTTTGAATGCAAAATACGACTAATTTAATCAACAATTTACATATTAAACCTTTTAATTGTTCCATAATAAGACTTTCGATTCAATAATGGTGATTTACACTGCAGAAATGGCAAACGGAAATTCTTTAGAAGCTTGTCGTCTTACGCATAACTGTTTCTTGATAAATTATGTTTAAAATGTAATTGCTCAGAAGCTAAGTGCACTGTTTGACAGAACTCAATTAATTTATTTTTCTTTTTTCTTAAAGCAATTCTATACAATTTTTGAAAACTTGGAAACTGCAAGTCAGACGACAAAAAAGTTTTTAAAAAACATGTCTACAAAAATATTTTTTCCATGTCATCGCATAAGTTTTCCTTTAAATTTTAAGAAGAATGATAGAGACAGACTAATTTAATTCACTCATGTGTGTGTGTGTGTTTTTTATAATAGTAATACTTCTATAATATTCGGTTTTATGATAAAAAATAAAATCCTTATTTTCCGCCATAATTGTGTGCGATATGTCCACGGCATCATTCCATACAGCTTTTAGATAGTATAGTGGCTCTGCTACGGTAAAACTCGATGCGCAGGCCTCTACGCTTTACCCACTAACCTGCACTTTGCGCCATTTTCTTCCTAAACAGCGATATCCACCCCTTAACTTCGTTTTGCCTAAAGATTTAGTAGGACCTGGACATATTTTGAGAAAATACTGCTAAAAAATGCCGCATCCAAAGTTATTGACGTTCTGTCCGCTGCCATGTTGGTTGTTGAATACCACAAAGTGATTTGTTAAAAAAAAATTTTTTTCATAGCAGCTTCATGAGTTCCTTTATTATCAGCATAGACAGGGGCTTTATATCTATCTCTAGTAGCTATATGAATTATTACCCCCTTAAGTTTTTCGCAATTGTTTTGAAACAAAACATAGAATATGTTCCTAAAATTAAATATTTTATGATACCTATTGAAATGGTTCTAAGGTTGTCAAAAATAATATTTTGCACAATTAGTTATTTCGACTACATTTGTATGATATTTACGTTGAAGTGAAAAATAGGTTAGCGTTCAAAGTGAACGTAATTTCAGAATGAGACACATCATGTGAACGATCGCTTTCCCTTTTATACCAATTTTCTTGGAGCCATTAACTACAAAATACTAAAAATCAAGAAACAGAGGACTATAAAATAAACACGTACAAAAGAGAACACTAACTTAAGTGCACTCTATCTTTGGATAAGAGATATAAATGGCAATCTTACGGAGATGATAAACGTCATCTTGAAACTAGCTACGTATTTGTAGGGAAATCGACATATCATATGCAGCAGCTATTTAGTTGGTAATCGAAAGAATCCTTACGAATTAGTTTGTATATGTAAAGATAATTTTTGATAATGTATAATTTAACCTAATTTAATTTAACTATTATCAGTTTACTACTTCTACTAATACTATTATCTGTTTATCTTTGTTTAGAATATTTACCTTATTTTATTGACATTTAAAGCTTGGGATATTCTTTATATCTACTCCAATGTGAAATATATTGAATTAATTTTAACATTAAGATTAACATTTTACATTTTATTACATTTTGCAGATACCGTCAACTGCATATGGTGTGCAACAAAGTCGAGAAGACTGGATGTATCTGACTGAACCATCCAACACTTCCTGTTTTGGTTATATAGACGGAAGGTGTCGTTGGCCTCGTGGAAAACTGCTAGGCGGTTGCAGTTCTATGAACGCCATGATGTATATCAGAGGAAATAAGGGAGATTATGACGAATGGGCGGACTTGGGTAAGATCAATATTTCTAAGTTACCATCATATAGCAGCTTTATTGAGATTGGCAGTTAACAATTAATTAAATTAAAAGCTCGGTTTTGGCTATTGAAAATCTGACTCTAAGTTGAATTTGGTTGTGTTCAGTCGACTTTTTTACCTTGATCATTGCGATCTCCTTACGTTTGAGATAATGTATGTAACTCTATATATATATATATATATATATATATATATATATATATATATATATATATATATATATATATATATATATATATATATATATATATATATATATATATATATATATATATATATATATATATATATATATATATATATATATATATGATGACACTATATTCTACTACACTATAAACACTGTTCGAAGTGTTTTCGGAACGCGAGCATTGAAGATGCCAAGTGAGATTTTGGCGAAACGTCTGCAGGATTCCAGTCGGATGCAAGATTTGCAGGATTCCAGTCGGAGTTCAACGAGCGAACGGATGATATCCCGGAATATAGTGTCATCACATTTTTCCATCCGTGAATCAATACGTGAGAATATATATATATATATATATATATATATATATATATATATATATATATATATATATATATATATATATATATATATATATATATATATATATATATATATATATAATTAAGTTTATCTACGGATATAGCTCCTTAGGAGAAGACGATCTTATACGTATTCATTTGATAATAAGTTTCTATTTTCTATTCAAATTCATCTGCAAGTTTCCATATATTATTTTTTAAATACATTAAACAATCATAATGCATAAAAAACCGGTAACTGTCATTTACTACCATCTTAGTAAACAAGTATTAGCTAGATAGATAGGATTTGAGAGATTTATTTTTCTCGACAAAACTGGATTTAATTCTGTTCGGTCAACACTTCTGCACATTTCTATCTGGATAGATAAAGTTAAATTCAATTATGACTCACATTTCGTTTTGTAATATACGTCAAGGTGTGGGGGAAGGATATGGGTTCCGGTTCCAAAAAGTGATACTAATACACAATCTGAGATATCTTAGTTATATGACGCTCATGAATAGAGTTTATTGTATAAATCTCTGTGGATCTCTTTTTATCAAAATATGAAGGATTAAATTGATATGTAACTAAATATTCCTTGAATTGTGTATGACGCCGATATATACAGGCTTCTCCAAACGCGATGGCTTACTAGATGTATGTAGATAACGGGAAAAATGGGTACTTAAAAATTGAGTTGCGGACATAGCAAGCCGTGATCTTTATTGTTACAATATATGGGACATTGCAGATGCCAACTTTATTTTTTGAATGGAATACATGAAATATTTTGTGTAACGTCCTGAATATATTAGAAATAGAGGTCATAGCCTCCGACGCCTGCAACCAATTTTATGCTTATTTTTTTTATTCTCCATATACTTCCAATAGGCTATCGAGTTTGGAAGACCCTGTTTATTCTTTAGTTCTATATCCACGGAAAAACGTTTGCACACGGTGTGATATAAGTAATTATTGCATGTATCTTTTTAAAGTTTTTGTGGTATTTTAGGAAATGTCGGTTGGGATTATGAAAGCATATTGCAGTTGTATTTAGAAAATGAACACGTGATTTCACAACCCAATAACAGCAATGCGGAATACGGGAAGGATGGATTTCAAATCATAAGGTTGGTTTTTGGTTATTCAAATTGGAATGAAGGATTACGTTCAGTTCAAATAATTTGTAATTTTAAGATAAGCAAGTGGTTGAAGTAAGTTGACCAATTTCACCCACTTCTGATTCGAAGGGATGGGAAGGGAATGGTCTTACGAGAAGAAAACATAATATAAAATGTTACCTTAGAATCAGAAATTAAAACGATAAAATTTTATAGCATTTTGACATTTCGCTATATGTAGGCACCTAAAGACAATTTTACTTAATTCACATCTCAAGTTTTGAGGTTTTTGTTATTACAAATGTTATGAAGATTGCAATGTTTATGATTTTGTTTTTTTTATTTCAGTTGGTATGACAACAATAATTTGGTTTCTCGAGCCATCACTGATGGGGCTAGCGAGTTGGGTTATCCCACTCTTCTAACTGAAAATCCTTTGAGCCCTCTTGGATATTTTCAGGCCTTGGTAACAATTAACAATGGGGTTCGAGCTAACGCAGCAAGAGGATTTTTGGGTAACCTTAATTATGCTAAAATTCTCTGCCAGTTAAAAAATAAAACCAGTGGTGTCGGTATGAAACATTATCTGTTGTAAATTTTAGAAAATTACGTAATCAAACTTCGAGGTCTTATAGCAATGTCCTTTAATGTAACAAATTCTCATTAAGGTTTGGTTACTTTACAATTCTTAATGATTGCAAAATTATTTCCAAAAATTTATTGCGAGTTTCACCACTTTGACAACAATTGATTACAAAGCTATCTATGTATTTTTCTATATTTGGCGTTGCAAACATTAGACTTCAGTATTCATATTATTCGAAATACTTCCATAGAAGAAGAAAAACATGGTATTTTTTAATACAATATAAGTTACCGAAGGGGTCAAGATGTAATCAATAACCCTGTACTTCCGGATTGAAAAAATATTTCAAAATATTGCATCTCTAAAAGTTCAAATATGGTACTGGAACGTTAATAACAGTTTAGGAATAAGAGTGCTAGGGTTGTAAAAACCAATAGCTGCTAGTGCAAATTAGAATCGGGTGAATCATAGTTGATCAAACATTGTCATCCATAAAAAGTGTTCCAGAATCTTTCCGTATTAGTAAATTTTTACATGTGCATGACATTTAATGGTTGCTGCTCAATACAGATAATATCCTTTATTAATAGCTGCTTATTTGTAGGTCAAGTAAAAAATAGGACAAACCTGTTCGTCGCCACTAACGTAACTGTTACCAAAGTACTAATAGACCAAGACTTAAAAGCGACCGGTGTGCAAATCAAAGTTGGGGATGATCTTCTAGAAATTAACGCCTCGAAGGAAGTAATTGTATCTGCTGGTAGTATAAATACGCCACAAATACTAATGTTGTCTGGGGTGGGCCCTCTATCTCATCTCAATGATCTTGGAATTAAAGTCCTTCAAGATTTGCCAGTTGGACAAAATCTGCAAGATCATTTATATATACCTGTACCTGTACAAATGAATGGATCCGCGGTAACAAATCAGCCCCGCTCAGCCGCAATTGATAATTTATATCAATATTTTTCATATCGTACTGGCCCCGTTGGTACGTTAGGTATGTCCAACCTTCAAGGATTTATTAATACGAAGAACAACTCAATTTATCCTAATATGCAAGTAGTCGAAAGCTTTAACCCTCCTGGCGACCAAAATGGGCTACCAGCATTTCTCAGAGTTACAGGTTACTCACCAGAAATTGCCCAACAATATGTCGAAATAAATCGATTAAATGCCAGTGCTAGCTTCTATTCAATTTTACTGAAGCCAGAATCTAGAGGTAGTATTTTGCTCAATAGCACTAATCCTTTAGATAAACCTTTGATATATTCCGGATATCTTACGGATGAAAATGACTACGATCTGGAAACACTTTTGGAGGGCGTAAGGTAATTATTACAGTTTAGTTAGTTAAAATAAAAAAAATCTCGTTTACCGTGTCCTTGGGAAATGTATGAAGAATGGATTTCCAATTTTAACTCCATTTTAGAGATAAAAACTGTTTAAATTAATTAAATTTTTAACTTGTTAACCTAGAAATAAAATAATTAATAAAATATAACAAATAAATAATATTATACCAGGGCTGCTATATATCATACAAAATGTGAAGAAAGGGTATAGGAATATTAAAATCTGCTAGATTTACCAACATTGTTAATATTTTTTATAGTAATGATCAACATCTGTTTTTTTTTTTCAAAATACTTAAAACTCTCTTTGTATGTTAAAATAAAAATCAATGTAGTCAATTTGATTAACCGATTAATATTTTTTCGTTTTAAAATCAACTTATATCGTTCTGGTTCATCCAACGAGACGGTGAAACTAAAGAAGCTGCTAACAGCTAAAGCCAAACTACCATTCACTTGGAGCATACTACAAATTTATAGTACGTCTATTAATTATATTAGTAGCTTATTAATGTTTCCACGCTCTAAATTTCACTCTTCCGACTGACTGACTATGGAGCAATGATTTGCTTCTATAGACCGCACCGCCTCCTCGAGATGGAGTCACATATTCCAGTCGTCTCTCACATCGCATTTGTAATCACCCCTCCCTTTCCGGGTTCGACGTCAAGTGAACGCAAACACAACAAAATAATTATCAATCCTCATCTTTATTAAATCAATGTTTGAGAAAAGAAAAATATCAATAAAATGTTGGCAACTTTTTAGGTATACCCAAAGATTACTGCAGACAAATCCACTACGAAAACTTAATGCGACAACAGTTCCCTTAATACTTCCAAATTGCCCAGAATTGGAATTCGATACAGATGATTACTGGAAATGTTTTATCAGAACTTTAGGGAGCACTTTATACCACCCAGTGGGAACATCCAAGATGGGACCGGATTCGGACCCAACTTCCGTAGTGGATCCAAGGTTGAGAGTTCGTGGAATTAGTAATTTAAGGGTCGCCGATGCAAGCATTATGCCCAGAATTATAAGTGGAAATACCAATGCCATTTCTTTGGCAATTGGACTAAATGCTGGCAAGCTAATTAACGAAGATTGGAGTTAACTATCACATTAATTTTATGTTTTGATTAGTTTTTGTATTTTAATAAATTTTTATGTTGACCACATATCATAGTTTTCATTTTAGCAAACCTATAATTATATTTTTCTATTCCTAAACTCTAAAATGCCCAATTATACAAGGATCAAGAGTTCAAAAAGTGTCATGTTAAAACGTTAGATTCGTTACCCACGGTCGGGAGTCACCCCGGACATTTCCGGAATTTTAGTCACGGGTTTGAGAGTCACAGGTTACTCAGTGGATGTAACATTGTTGATCAGTAGTTATTTTTCGTGAGTTCCGCATCCCCCGCCGCCCGGGGGAGATCACTAGATAGCAAATTTTCGACATTCCCAAGCAACCTTTTAATTTAGTTCGGTCAGTGTCCGAGAGATGTCGCGCACTAATTGTTCAGGTTTTGGTCGCCAGATGTCACCCCTAAGCATTACAGCTTCCCAAGCAACCCTTTAATTTAGTTCAGCTAGCTTTTTTTGACCGCCAGATGTCACCCTTAATGGGGTAGGGGGTATTTTTTGTTTGTGTTTTATTTGGATTTTGTTTTTCGCCCCCTGTACTTTACGTCGCGGGAGGAGAGCCCGGCCGACGGTGTTGCGTTTATACCGCGGAGCGAGGTGATTAGGTCACCGAGGTCGCGCATAATCTATGTAAATAATAAGACGCTGTTAATATTTTGCGATAGCAATGACGGAACAAAAAGCTGCTGCGAATTATATGCCCCAAACAGAAGACGAAGAACAAAGCTTAAGCGAATATGACGCATCACTGACACCGCATCAAAAGCCCTATTTATTCGATTGTCATAGTGTAAAATGTGCTCTTAATTATTTCAGCCTTTTTATCGACTAGACCGAATAAAACTTTATTTTGCTTTCTGCATAAATAAATGTTTTTAAAAACGCTCTCCCGAATCTTGAACATTTAAGTGGCGCAGTCGGAACGGACAATTAACCAGAATCTTCTGGGAGTTTCTGAGAAATCGCCAATCGTGGAAAGTTCCAAATTTTGGACCTTCGCTACGTGGATTTTCAAATCCTTCAGCACGCAGAACCAGCAGCAAGGGAAGCAGAAGGATGGTCCTCAAAGGTACAACCTGCATGTGACGGGTTGGAAAATTGAGTCGGAAAGGAGACGGAGAAAAACGAAACCGTAAGTGCCATTTCTTTTTGCCCCTCCGATACCTCTGTATAAGGTCACTTGAAGGGATAGTTTAGGGCTCGCATTGCACACGATTAGGTTAAGAAAAAGAGAAAAGCAAATCAAATGAAATCATAAATGAGCGATTCTGAAATCGAAAATCTCGAAAAACATTTTAATTCAATTTTAAAGTTAGAGAACAAAACACAAACAGGAGTCAAAACAACGACCCAACAAGGAAGCTCAGGTAGTATGAGTAGTGCAAAACCAAGATTTAATTGGAATCTTTTTAAATCAAAGGTAGATAACATAAAACCTTATTGTTAAGTGCGAAAGGTTAATAAATTCCTGCGTTAGTTTGGGAGATGCGTAACTAAATAGCCATATCTTCGATTGTATCATAGCCAAACCAGAAGGGAAAGCATAGTTAATGATAGGTAACCGATCAGAATTCACAGATTGATCAAGCATACAAGATGCCCTTATTCAATGCTTTGAAGATAGGAGAAATTTATATTGTCTAATTCAGGAATTGACTAGAGCAAGGCCGTTCAAAAATGAACATTTAGTTGATTTGGGTGGTAGACTACAATTTTTAAAGAGTAGTGTACAGCGGATTAGTAATTCAGAAGATTTAGATCATAAAGAAAAACTTTTCCATATAAATTATTACAACAAAATTGCGCTCAATACATTCATAGCTAAATGCACCGGGACGCTAAAAAACAACATGCATTTAAAACAACCAGATTCTTTAGAGGAATTGCTTGCATTGCTTGCTTATATTGCATTGCTTATGTTTCCTAATTTGAAAATTTCGAAAACCTCTACGGGAATCTAAGCAACACAACAAAACAATTCTAAATGCCCAATTTTCAACAAAGTAATTCAAAACAATTCTGGACATATCACACGTCTGTCCTTGTATATATATATATATATATATATATATATATATATATATATATATATATATATATATATATATATATATATATATATATATATATATATATATATATATATATATATATATATATATATATATATATATATATATATATATATATATATATATATATATATATATATATATATATATATATATATATATATATATATATATATATATATATATATATATATATATATATATATATATATTTTTTTTATTATTTTATTTTTTGGTAATTTGCAAAGAGAGAAAGTTTTCTTATATTTAGTCGGGTTTTTGGGACAAATAATTTTGTGCGTACTCAAATAAAAATTTAAGTTGCTGGAACATTTTTTACCGCGGTATTGCCGTTAAAGTTTTATTTGGGTCAAGCCGATCGGGAGTGCATTAACATTCCGTGTGCGGTAGCAGCGAGATCTGTGGCGCGTTTTCCGCGAAGGGAACTTTAATTCTAATGATTTTCGTTGTGCGTTTTTATGTTGTCCGTGGCGTAACACCAGTAAGTTCTGCGAATTGAGTAGCAAAACTTACAGCAAAGAGGAAGCAGGCCTGCTGAGGAGACGGAGGCGTGCGCTTAAGGTGAGACCTTAAAGTTCTTTAGCGGCCCGTTTGGCGATCGGTAGTATTTCTAAATCTTTAAAGCCTACAGTCCACTTTAAAGCTCTTCCGAGCTCGCCGCCCATTTTCTTTTCATATCGGTGGTTACTCCGCGAAAAGAAATTATTTGGTCCTAACGATCCGGATTCGACAGTTTTTAGCCTTAGCTACGCAACGGAAAACATTTCTCTCTTACAGAAATTAAAATAAATTCATTATTTCAATCCGCATTATTTTGATTTCGATTATTACCACGGAGAGGGCACAATTTTAATTAAGTTACTTGAAATTGGATTTAAACATTTTCTGTCAAGATCTAATTCTTGAGCAAAACAAAAAAAATTGATGACCTTCGCATTCCCTTTTTATGTACCTTTCGTTCATACAATACGCAGTTGTTCATTTAGATAATTTAATTTTTAGTCAGGTAAATAGAGCAGGACACATAATTTAATATTAGTGTGTGAAGAGTTTGACCAGTTTTTATTAGGTTTGAACCGTTTATTTTTTACTCACTGAAAAAAAAAAGAAAAAAAAATGGGTGATTATAAAAAGAATAAAGTACTCCGGTCGACTGAAATTCATAAATTGAACGAAATATACGATGTTGCTCTGAAAGTTAATGCCGAAGATGAAAGTTTTTATCCCATTCTTGAAGCTATATATAAAGAACTTGAGGAAACTCGAACAAATTTTTATAAAATTCACAATAAAATTATATCAATCATATGTGATAAGGAAAATGCGGATGAACTATTCAAGATTGAGGATGATTTTCGGAAAAAATTCGATATTCAATATTATAGAATTCAAGCTATTTATACGCAACGTTTAATGAAGCCGACGACGCAATCTGTTGCTATACCGGGTGAACAATTGCCCATCTCTGCATATTTAAATTTACCCAAGCCTGAGTTACCGACATTTAGCGGAGAAGTTACCGAGTTTCGGAGTTTTCTCGATCAATTTGATGCGCGTGTTCACACGGTCCCCCACTTAAAAGCGATTGACAAATTTAACCTATAAGTTTCTTGCTTGAAAGGTGTCGCTCGGGACGCTGTCGACCATTTTGGATATCACAGCAGATAATTACACAATTGCTTACGATTTACTAAAAGAAAGGTTCAATAATGTGAGAGTTATTGCTTCAAATTTATGGAATAACCTCGAAAGCTCACCCAAACTTACCTCAGATAATTCAAAAGAGTTACGCTCTTTATTAGATACGTTTTCAAAAAAGTCGCAGCTTTGCAAAAACTAGGGTTACCCACGGAACACTGGGATTTTATACTTGTTCAAATGATGCTGAAAAGACTCACGGTTTCTCTAGTTACACGATTTGAACTTCATCACAACGACAGTACTATTCCAAGTTATGCTAAATTAAGGCAATTTTTAAGTAAAAATTGTCTGGCGTTGGACCATATTAATTTTCAAACTAAAACAAAGCAAATTTTTCTCAAAAAGCCAACTTTCTCCAAATCTACAGCAATGCTGGCTCAAACTGAAAATCCACTAAAATGTCCTGTTTGTAAAAATTCTCATTTTATTTATAAATGCAGCGAGTTTTTGGAAAAATCTCCCGCAGAGCGCTACAATCTGGTTAAGAGGGGAAAAATGTGCGTAAATTGTTTAGGTTCTCACCGTTTTAGTACCTGTACCTCTACGTGGAGTTGTCATATGTGCCACAAAAAACATCACACATTACTTCACTTTCAGTCACCCCCCGCTAACAATGATTCGCTTAAGCTCTCTGACCACATAAATCCATCGACCGTAACTGCAGGTTTTTCTTCAGCCAATTCGAGCGTTTTACTTTCCACTGCTTTTGTCGAAATACTCGACGGCCGCGGAATCTACCAGCCGATACGATGCTTACTCGATTCAAGAAGTATGTCGTCATTCATAACTCAAAAAACAGTTAGCCGGTTAGGTTTACGACCGTCTCCCCTAGAGGTTCGTATAAACGGGTTAGGCGCCATGCATTCGCAAGCGGATTTAGGTGGAGTAACTATATATTTTCGACCGATGTATCAAACTCATCCTGTTTTAACCACTGACGCTTTAATTCTGAAAAAAATTTGCGAAGACCAGCCTGCTTTGGATATTAAACATAGTCACTGGTCCCACTTAACTAATTTATACGATGACCAATTTTTCCGCAGGGGACCTATAGACCTCCTTCTGGGTGCCGACGTCTTTTCTAAAATTCTGTTGGACGGACGCATCCCTGGATCTAAAGACCAGCCCGACGCAATTAATACAATCTTCGGCTATGTCCTTATGGGGAAAATAAATCATTTCAAAGCGCCTGCACTCGCTACGTTGTTTTGTTATCTTGAGGACACGGTTTCCCTTGATCAACAATCGGACAAATTCTGGGAATTAGAGACAGTTCCTGATGCACCTCGTCTATCTCCCGATGACATTAAGGTGGAACAAACATTTGTCAGCACACACCGGCGAGACCAGCCGTCTGGTCGGTTCATCGTCGACTTACCTTTTAAGGAAGAAGCCCCTATCTTCCCAAATATCCGATCTCTGGCTTTACAGAGGTTTTATTCCCTTGAGCGGAGACTTCAGAAGCCTGAGATTTACTCGCAAAATTGCGATTTCATGAACGAATTTATTGCGCTTAACCACATGGAATCTATTCCAGACAATTCGTTCAGTTCCCCTCACTGTTATTATCTATCCCACCATTGTGTTTTAAGGCCGGAAAGTTTAACCAGTAAACTAAGGGTGGTTTTTAACGGTTCCGCACACCTTCCCAACCAGCCTTACCTCAATGATAAACTATTCACCGGTCCAAAACTCCAGAGTGATATATCTACAATATTATTAAATTTTCGTTTATTCAGTTATATTCTGACCGCCGACATTTCCAAAATGTATGGTCAAATTTTGGTTAATCCGCTTCATACGGACTACCAACGAGTTCTTTGGCGCAACACGCCTAACGAGCCTGTAAAGGACTTTCGAATAAACCGAGTCGTGTACGGTCTTTCTTGTTCGCCTTACCTCGCAATACGATGTCTGCACCAATTGGCGGTCGAGGAAGGGCATAAATATCCCCTAGCTGCCAAAGCCCATAAAAGGAACACCTACGTTGACGATATTGTCGTCTCTTGTTGTTCGATCCAAACCGCTTTAGCTTTGCGCGATGAACTCATCGCATTATTAAACACGGGCGGTTTCGAGTTAAAGAAATGGTCCGGTAACAGTCCCGCCGTATTGGAGGGAATTCTGACATCCGATCTGGCGATTAACCCCCTTGAATTTGTAAGCAAACTGTCTTCCCCGACTCTAAGGGTTTTAGGATTAGAATGGGATGCTCCATCCGATACCTTCCGATTTAAAGTGAAGGCTTCTGATTCCGGTTGCACAAAGCGACTCCTTTTGTGCAACTTAGCACGGATATTCGACCCCTTAGGTTTTCTATCTCCCGTCACTCTCCTCATTAAGCATATCATTCAAAAAATTTGGTCTCAAAAAATCGGTTGGGACGACAAACCCTCTAACGATGTGGTTCGTTGGTGGGAGAAGTACCTATCCGAAATTTCTGTCCTTGGAAATCTAAATATTGCGAGACGCCTATTACCTAATGAGATGTCCAAACTGGAAATTCACTGCTTTGGCGACGCTAGCGAAATAGGTTACTGCGCTGTGTTATACTTAAGATGTTTAACGTCGTCAGCCTCACCCGTCCTTCATTTCGTAACGGCAAAATCTAAAGTCGCCCCTGTCAAGAAAATAGTATCAATTCCGCGTCTGGAATTATGGGCAGCCGTGTTAGCGGCTCGCTTGGTGTCATTTGTAGCCACGGCTATTAAGTCATCCGATATCGAAGTTACGGATATTTTCTGTTACTCTGATTCCACGGTTACTCTGGGTTGGTTGAGATCCTCTCCGCACCGTTGGAAGACTTTCGTCAGTAACAGGGTGTCTTTTGTTCAGGAAAGAGTTAATCCTTCCAGTTGGCATTATGTCTCATCTAGAGAGAACCCCGCTGACCTTGGATCCCGTGGTTGTTTACCTTCCGAGTTAGTGAACAGTTCTCTATGGTGGGCGGGGCCATCCTTTTTGCATTGCAATCCCATTATTTTAGAACGTGACCCCACCGACGTCCACGACCACGAATTAGAGGCTCGCACCTTAAACCTCCATACCACCCAAGCTTCCACAAATTTTCTAGGCACCATGCTCGAGAACTCTTCATCCTTAAACAAATGTGTTCGGTCGCTGAGTTATTTGGTACGTTACGTGCATTACTTGCGTAAATCGAATAAATTGGAAACCGGTTTTCTGACATCCTCCGAGACTTACAATTCTCTGTTAATTTTCGTAAGACGCTCGCAAGACCTATTTTTTAGTCACGAACTCCGTCTTCTTAAGGATGGTAAACCTCTTGCTAAAAATTTCAGGAAACTATTTCCATTTCTTGACGATGCTGGAACTTTGAGAGTGGGTGGACGATTAAGCCAAGCAACCATTTCCTACGAACGTAAATTTCCTGCGTTACTTCCTAGCCAGTGCCGATTAACTGAGATGATTATCGAGTCGACTCATGTACAGTATTTACACGCCGGCATCCAAACTGTCCAATATCTAATTTCCCTGCGTTTCTGGATTCTTTCTCCAAAACGAGCAATCCGAAGGGTTTTGTCCAAATGCGTCAAATGCTTTCGAGTAAACCCCACGTCGCCTGTTCCTTTAATGGGAAACTTACCCATAGCGCGCATTTCCGAACTTAAGCCCTTCAGCATCGTCGGTGTCGATTTCGCAGGACCTTTCCCAATTGTAATGTCCAGGATTCGAAAGGCACCGATCCTTAAAGCATACCTAGCACTCTTTATTTGTTTCTCCACCAAGGCTGTTCACCTGGAGCTAGTGTCGGATCTGTCCACGAGCGCATTCTTAGCTGCCTTCAAACGATTTGTCAGCCGCCGCGGCAGATGCGATAACATTCATAGCGACAACGGCACAAACTTTTCTGGGGCAAGTAAAGAATTAAACAGGCTGGCTGAAACCGCCGCCAATCACCACTACATTAAGTGGCACTTTATTCCCTCCTCATCTCCACACTTTGGAGGACTATGGGAGTCCAACATCAAAACGGTTAAGTGTCACATAGTCCGTACGATTGGGGAGCAGGTATTAACTTTTGAGAAACTCTACACTTTATTCACCCAAGTCGAAGCGATAATGAATTCGCGTCCGTTATGCCCTCTAAGTGAGGATCCGAACGACTTGAATGTTTTAACGCCCGGGCACTTCCTCACAATGGAGCCTTTGAACGCCCCTCCCGAGGACCTCGTGCAACACGTCTCGAACAGTAGATGTATAGTGCCGATATAAGCAACAGAAACCGTACATAACCTCAATTTCCTAACCCCCCCGCAGCGGGGGCCCCCCGCGCGTGGCGTCCTAGTGTCCCCCCTGTCTCCCAGAGTGCGCTCCGCCCCCCACCCAGCTTGTGTAGCGTCCTGTTTTGCCCCGGTTCCGCCCGTCGCTGCTAGATGTCGCGCGCTTGTGTAGCGTCCTGTTTTGCCCCGGTTCCGCCCGTCGCTGCTAGATGTCGCGCGCTCCGACCGTCGTAGGCCCCCCCGGTAGAGGGCGGTGACGGTGCGGCGCGGAGACGGTGTGGCGCGGTGACGCGGTGGATCGGGTCGTCGGTAAACAAGTCGAGTGACTTATACAGAGTGTCTCAATAATCACGGTTTAATAAAAGAAAAACTATAGATACAATAGTAAATATTTATTAGCTCATATGTAGACAACGTAATGCTTCGTACAAGCGGTGTTTCTGGTCCATGAGATTTTCTACTTCATCGCGGTCGAGGATAATTTCGTCGCCATGATCCCGTTTCAGTATCAACTCACAGCTCTCTTCTTCGTTCGAATAGGTCACCTCGATACTGCTCCCGATGTAGACTGTTATGTCGTTCCAGAACATGATTTCTCCCACCTCGTCCTCCAGAAAGAACAAAAAATCCCAAAAATCCTGGACTTGAAAATCTATGTGCTTGTTCTTGAAGATGAAACGGACACCTGAATTCTTTATTTCGAAAATCGTGTTTTCATCGATAGTGACCACTTTGTTACACATTGTGACAAACAGACTGACTTCGGTATCAAATTCAAATGTACTTATATATCAACAACCCTCCCACTATCGGTGTAATTAAGAGAGATATTTACATTTAGTCAATTTGAATAAGCATTTTGTCAAAAGAAGCAAACAAGCGCACGTAGTTACATATAGCGGGATTAAAATAGTTTTTCGACCTGCCGAGATGTTGTATTCGTTACCGCAAATGTCGTTAACGCCGCCGCTGGTGTTATTGGAATTCTTGATAGCGATCGTTTGCCATTCGCCGTGGTCTTCGTAGCTCCGGTTCGCGAAAACGAAACGTACCTTGTAATTTAAATACGGCTTATCTGCGGTAGTGTTATTCGACAATGTCTCGCTAAAAGTTTGTAGCTTGTCGATTCCGTTGACCTGAGCGAGTTGCATACGCGTCCACGTATCGGGCCAAATGCACCGATTATTATGATTTTTGAAACAAACGAACGCTTCAATCACATCCTTAGGTTTATGTATATAGAAAACGTTTTGTACCACAGCCGACAACAAAACAAAGTGAGCACTTAACAAAACCATGTTTCTAGCCCGAATGAATCTATCCTAGATCTCGGTAACTGCTTTTATAACACTCAAACAATAATGACATTTATTCTGGGGAGGTGCCGGGCCGTCGATATGCATTTTGCTGTCCGGTCTGTTATAGTGAACAAAGCAGGGCAAATGAGTTTGCAATTCAAAATTGTTGCGATGTCGTACTGGTAACTTATGCCACATATTTAACAAATCGTGCGGTCTCACATGCTCCAAGAAATGTTGCACAGGAATCAATTCAAGTTGTTCGGTATCCAAGCTTCTAAAATCGTCGAAGAAAACTAACTTCTTATTCATTGTTGTGAAAGATCGATAACTTTCTTAACAAATCCCTAATTTGTTTAAAGACACTCTCTGTGGGACAATTAATTGCGACAAGACTCAAGTCTATTTCACCGACTCTCGTTAATTTATTCAAAAATTCGTTGTATTCGTAATACGTTTTCTCTTTGAAAAAATACAAATGTCCGTTGGTGTATCGAAACGCGCCCGACAAATCGTCGGGCAGACCCGGAAACAGTTCCGTAGTAAAACCGTGTTCACTCGCACTCAAAGAACACTCGTCTATTTCTGCATAGTAGCGTTTACCGTAAAATATATACGTTCGACCGCCATACGTATTAAAAATAGCGTTCACTGTTTTACCCGCAGGCACACCCAGTCGCTGGACGCTTTGTCGGTCGCCCACTACCGTGAAACTCGGGAAGTGAAGTAAATAAAACGAATCACCGGTGACTACCAAAAGTTGTCCGTTGGGTCTCTGGTAGATATGCGAAATAGGAGCGTAAATAGGGACATAATCTGATATCATTTTAGGTTCCATGTAGACTTTATCACCTAATCTTATTATCCAAACCCATTTGTCGTAAAATAGATACATATGATGGTTAGACGTAACCAAAAATATGGATGGATTTACGTGACACAAATCTGGTACTTTTGTTTCGTTTTTCCCTATCGGAGGTTTCGTAGTTGTGGTAGTAGTGGTAGTTGATGTTGTTGTGGTCGGAGTTGTTACGCGGACGGTGGTTGTGGTTTTTTTACCATATAAACGTTGAAGACCTGCAACATCGTCGTATGACAATGTCTTAGAATTTAAGCTATACCAAGGGTACATAATGGCATTGCGATCGTTACTGTGCGCCAAACCCAACGTATGTCCAATTTCGTGGAACAACACAGTAAACAAGCTCGTTTTTCCTCCGGGCGCAGGCACTTCTAAACCGTAGTACCAATCTTCGGATTTATCCAAATGAACTTCCACGCACTCTTGTTGTTGATTTGGAAAAAATGCATGTCCTAATATGTTACCCCTTCCGTCAAAAGCAAAAGGACAGGATTCGTTCCCTTTACATCTTATGCTTTGTCTGTGGGTAGTATATTTGTCAGACATCAAAATCATTATATCCGGCTCTGAATAATTTAAGAAAAAATTTAAATTTGATTCATCACTCCATATTTTAAAAACCTCGGTTGCCAGCACTTTTAACTCTTGATAGTGACTGGGCGGTACTTGAATATACCAATTTAAATCCGTTTTCTGCCATCGCGAAACAGTCGTGAAGGCATTTTCTATTACACCACATCGGGGTTTATTTATTAGTTCGACGGTTTCGTTATTAAGAGTACCATCCACCGGTAAATTATAGAAATCCTGAAAATCCATTAGGGCACGTTGCAAACTCGACGCATTGATCTGCGTTAAAGATTCGTTGTCGTTAGGTGAAAGGAATCCGAATTTTTGTAAATATTCAATCACACCTTCCTCGGGCAGCGCGGCGACTATCGTCGACACGTCCGAACAGGTAGTAAAGACAGCGTAGCATAGCAACAAGACTCTCATCTCGTTCAAGGTCAGTAAAATACTAAAATGTATTCGGTTCCTAGCTAATCTTTTATAGGTAAAATAACAAAGAGAAGTGATGAACCAAACGCTTTTAGTCGCTATTTTGCGTGAGATGACGCAGAATATTACTCGAGAAATGGAACGAAAAAAGAATTATACTTCAATAGATTACAGTTTCGCAGTTTGTATTCATATCATAGCATTAGCGTGCTTTATTTTTACGTGTAAATGTATTATTAATTTTTTTGGATTGAAATAAAAAGTCTTATTTAAATAAAGAAAGTTTTATTTCATACAGGGATCCTTGAATACAACCAATTATATAAAAGGGCAGAATTTCTCAACGCGCACATGCGCAGTCTTCCTCCGGAGTGAAACATGCAATGGGCGTGATCCGGTTGAAATTTCGGCGGATTCAACCAATTATCATCATCGAATTTCTCCACGTTAATGACTCTGCATGCGACATCCTCCTGATCCATTTTCGACATTAAAAATTCCATTTTTGATCTTCCTCTCACGTATATCAAGTCAGCATTTTCTATCAGTAGTCCGATCAACGTATCAATGTCGGAATATTGAACAAAACCAGAACTGTATTTGAGACCGTGATGATATTGTTCGAGCCAGCGTACCGTTCTTTTTTCTGCACCGGTCAACGTGCAATATTCACGCGGCGGTTTCAAAACGTAATGACTAATTTGACATCCATTGTAGACAGCCATTTCTTTAACGACAAATCCATCTTCTAACTGGAAGCCTTGAATATCTACCGCAACGATGCGCATTTTTAATATGACTGGTTAAGATTAGGTTCCTCCGGCGGTATTTATGTTAGATTTCGAACAATCTCGCTGAGCGGTAGTTGTTCCACGATACAATCGTGAATGATGATGCAATAGGCACGTGTATTCGCGGGAAATCCCTTTTTTGCTTCGATGTCTAACTTTACGTCGACAGTGCTGGATTTTACACTGTCGTTTCTTCGAGAACAGTCAATGACGAAAATCGCGCAGTTTTTGAAAGCCATATAGTCAAGCAACGCAGTTTTTTCCTCACATCCCTTATAACTGGGGTAGAAATCCGTGTAATTGTGATGCGCTTCCACGAAGTCATTCTTTTCAAAATCTAATCGTAAACGTTCGTGAGGGTAATATTCTCCGTTTAGTGTTAATCTTATATCCGTTACGTCGACGTGATCGAAAAGCGTCGCATTTTTCGCTTCGTTGTCTTTGCGATTTGTTTGAAAAGCGACTATTACGTATCGGGGGCTTTCGATAGCCGCGCACGTCTTGACAGACCAAATTTCTTTGGTAGAGCCCGCGGTTAGGGCAGGATATTCATGAAGTTCCCATCGTCTATAGGGTATCAATATGGGTTGATCTAATCTAATCGATTTCAGCAGAGCCAATTTGATTTCGTCGTTTGGAAATATGTGCTTGACCCTAAGATCGACACTATCAATTTTTAATTCCGCCGTTGTTTTAATTGCACTGGCCGCAACACCGCCCATTGGTTTAATTATCATACAATTTTTGTCATGTCTGGCTCTTACCAATCTTATGGTTTGTTTTCCACAAGTTATCATATTATAATCATTAAATATGTTTAAAAAGTGTCGTAACGGGATTCGCATGCTAAAATGTCCATTTTCTGTATCGTGAATCGCATTTTCAGGGAAATTCCAGCCGGAAATATCTAGATGCGATGAGTCATCTTTCGAGTAACATAGATAACCTCTAATCGTACTAACTATACCCGGATCACGCACGCTATCCACTTCTTTCCCATTCAGCTCGTACGATATAGTTTCAAAAAAAAATGCTCCTGCATTGTTTACAAATTGCACTTGGTCGGTTCCCGTGAGACGTTTCAGCGATCCCTTAATGCAAATAGCAGCGTCGTACATAAGCAGCCAGGCATCTCCTTGATTGATCGTGATCTCAATGGTGTCGTTGTTCAAAAAAGATTTCACAAAGGGATGATAGGTGCGGGTCTCCACGCGCTGGATAGATTCATCAAATTTTGGCTTTCTGTGTATGTCGAATATTTGATTCGATAACATCGTAGCCCAGTGATCGGAGAAATTGTTTGTTGCTCAATGTAAGACGACCTTTACGGATACGCCTCGGTTTTGTTACTAACCCTACCGTTTGGATGTTCGCTTTTTTATATTCACCAGCGTCTCCGATTGAGTTGAAAATCAACATTACGTTAATTTTTTAAGTTCCAATCTAATGATGATTTCTTCACCTCGGAAATTAACCAACTCAAAATTTTGATCCAGAACCTGTAGGGTAATGTTGTAGATTTGTCGTTTGTTTACTGGCAAGTACGTTAGATATTTAGGAGTTTCGTCGATGGCGTACCCCGGATCGACGGACAAGGCAAACTCGTAAATTGTGTGCGAAGGTCTGTCGTTGTAGAACGCTCCAGACGTTATGTTACTATCTACATGTATCGTTCGCACTTTTATTATATCCACGGGTAAATCTGAGGAATGCATAATATTGGGCTCCAAAATTTTCTGTGAAAACCCCAATAATTTTCCGATACTGTCCGAGTGTTGTTTAAAGTTTACCCCGTATACGGGGCTGTAGATTTCACACTTTATCGTATTATTGTTGGGTTTGATTGATATCTCCTCTATTAACTTTGGGATCGTATTCTTCTCTTCCTTATTTTTTGGCAGATGTTCGTTAATGTAGGTTTCAATGTCGCTAATTTCATAGGACCCGGTCGGAATTTCAATTACGTTTTCTTTATTGTTACCATCGAAGTAGTAAAATTTATTCGAACCCTTATCTATGTTGGGAATGTTGTTGTAAGAGTGGAATCCAATCAGCGCTAAACCGTACTCTACATCTTCATCCAACTGCAGCGGATTGACAAAGTCGATGGATAATGTCGACGTGTTCCCTTTTAACGTAAATATGATCGACATGTTGACTGCTTATAGGTCCGCGATTTCAGTCCTTTTTATAGAGAAATTGCAAACACAAATGACCGCAATTGTATTGCGTAAACTTTTGATATCTATCGTGATTATAGTAGATATTGACGCTGTTGCCGAAATATTTAACAAGTTCCGCGGGTGGTTTAAGGTTACCGAAACTGTCAAAATACTCAACATCGTTTCCCTTCCTCTTTTTGTATGCTACCCAGTGGGTTCCTCTATTTCGACGAACATCCAAATTTACGATTCCGCATTCTTGCGATCTGATTCGACGGGGTAAACTATCTCGCATAAAAACACCCCTGAAGTGAGGAATTTTTAATTTGCGCGCCAGAGATATTAAATCGACGTCGTATAGAGCCCTTCTGGGTAGCTTTATTGGGAGTTTTTTTGTTTCTTCAGATAAAGACCGAATCCGCCGCGCGGACTCTTTTTCAAGAATAGACCCGATCCCTTTTTTCCAATCTCTTCCATAGCTCGGTTATGGCGGTTGTCCTCTTCGAGTTTCTTTCGTGCGTTTTTCGCATCGATGACAGTTTTAGCGATAGCAGCGGCTCCGCCCGAGAGCGAACCTAAAGCCCCTAGCGCTCCTAATAACGGTAAAAGTGGTAAAATACCGCCCGATTTTGATTCGAACGGTATAATTCTAGGTACCCTAATTTTTTTACGTCCTCCCGCTTTTCTTACAGCGGCTCTGCCAGCTCGAAGCGCTTCCAGTGCCGATCTTCTAAGCATTTTAGGGTTATCGATATGAAACAATTGTTTCTTCTTTAATGCATTGCGAACCTTTTTCACGACACCCTGTCGAAACGAAACAGAGGGACGCCGTTGTTGACCCATACCGAGCTTACGTTTAGTTTTCATAGTCGCGGTGACAAAGAATGCGGCAGCTTTTTCACCAAACTTTGCGTCTTTAGATTTTACTCGCTGCCACGCACGCGTTTCCAATTCTTTATCCGCTTTATGACGTTCGTCTAACGATTTGTTTTGCGAATAGGCAATGTCGTGTACCTTACACGCAGCGTCCAAAGGATTCACCCCGCTATCGCCTCGGTTCAAGCGTTTTTCCAATTTTGTACCGGGACCGCAAAACTGGTAACCCGGAATGTGTACTTCAAAAGGTAACTTGTTAATAAGCGTGTTAACGAGACCACTTCCGGACGCGAAGCATAACATACTAATTAAAGGAAATTGCTTGTGTCGTATATATATACGAGGTGTCTCGAATAAACATTGTAGTCATGCGGGTGGTGCAGCAGAAACTCAAGCTCCCCATCGATAATTTAGATTTGGTTTGCGGAGATGGTTTCTTTAACAAAAGCAAACACGGTCAACTGCTACCCAATTCATTTAGGGCGGTGTTTTGCGGACCTAGCGGTTGCGGCAAAACCAACACCATGTTAGCGCTACTCTTTAACCCCAACGGGGCAAGTTTCGAAAATGTTTACGTCTACTCAAAGTCGTTGTATCAACCAAAATATCAACTGTTATCTCGCGTATTGAGCAATGTCAAAGGAGTTGGATATTATCCCTACAGTGAAAGAGACTCGATAATCGACCCCAGCGACGCGAAAGAGAATTCTCTGTTTATTTTCGACGACGTGGCGTGCGACAAGCAAGATAAAATTCGCGAGTATTTTTCGATGTGCCGACACAAGGCCATCGACGCTATTTATCTCTGTCAGACATACTCCAAGGTACCCAAGCAATTGATACGTGACAATTGCAATATTGTCGCGTTGTTTAAACAGGATGACATGAATTTACGTCACGTTTATGATGAACATGTCTCACCCGACGTTTCATACGACACGTTTAAACAAATTTGTTCCGAGTGCTGGAAAGAAAAGTACGGCTGTTTGATAATTGTCAAAGATTTCGACGTAAAAAACGGACGCTACCGCAAGGGTTTCGACAAATATATAAAAGTCGATATTTAATTGTCGATAGAAACAGTCATGAAGGCGACGTCCGCCGACATCGCCGACGCGGCGCTAAAAAAAAAAGTAAACGAGTTGTCTAGATCTATTCGAAAGAAGTATTTAACATTAAAATTGGGTAAGAGCGAAGAGGATGCGTCAATTCGGAAGCTTTTCAAACCCGTCAGCGAGCCGCTAGAACGTATAGCAAAAATAAAGCTATCACCGTCACCGGCAGAAATAAAAACTGAACGTCGAGGTGTCAAGCGGGAACACAAAAAGGAACCGAACGAAGAAACAAAAAATAAGGTTAACGTATCATTTTTGCCTATGGAAGAAATTCAGGAAACGCCGGATCCCAATAAGAGCGTTGAGATGCAAAATATCGATGAGGAGGAAGATGATGTGTTTGACACATCGAGCGTGGCCAACGCATCCCTTCAATCATACCTGGAACAATATCCAGAAATTTCCCATTCATATATTCAAAATTTATGGGTAAAATCGCCCGACACCGATATTGTTTACGGACCCGTTTACGACAAAATATCATCCAAATGGTTTCTCGGCAATAAATCGCTGGATTTTCATCAAGGATCTGGCGATATTATTGTAGACGGCGAGAGATATTCCGGTACCCGCGGCTTGTATAATTTGGTGTTTTTAAAAGATCCCATAGCATACACAAAAGACGATTTGGCACAATATAAAAAAATAATGGAGGCTACCCAGGTGCACAGGGACGCGATCGGACGTCTGAAAGGCGCATCGACTGTACCAAAATATACCAAGGTCATCCGACCCTTAATAAAATCTCAGTCGCGTTCGTACTCGTACAGCGGTCAAGGTTATAATATGCGTTATAATGACGCTCCTACTGAATATGTATACTGGGACGACGTCAATGAACTCGTAGAGCGTCTGAAATTACTAATCGCGTCGAAACACGCAGGCAACACGTCTCATGATAACGAAATAGTTTCAATCGTTGAAGAGCTAAAAGAATCAGGTTTTATACGTTAGTTTAACGATGAGTCTGGACAAGTTTGGACGTTCTAGCGCGCTGCGCTCTAAACGACCCTTCACTAATACTGTGATTAGAAGCGCCCTCGACTATATGCCAGACGGAAACGTCAATATGAACAATTTAAAAATTTGCAATGTCCAAACGCCTAGCGATGACGGTGACGTGGCTAACAAAAAATATGTGGATGAGACAAGTAATTTATTAAAAATTGCATTGAGAAAGATTATTGGACAGAAACTCGAAGCGTACACGAAAAGATTACAAATTGAAGACAAAACTAAATTCTCGCGTCTTGAAGAACAACTGAAAATGAGTAGCACTACACTCGAAAATGAAATTATGCAGTTTCGCGAAGTTTTCCACCAAAAGCTAAGCGAAATGAGCGCAAAGAAAGATTTGGAAAAGCACATGACAAAAGTCGCCGTTTTGTCACAGCAATTTCATGATATTGTAACCAAAATGGAGCGACTTACGAACGAAAATGAGAATATAATGAAGGTATTGAAACAAAGGGTTTTAAATCCTCCATCGCAACCGAACACACATTATGAATAAAGAGAAGGTACAACTGGTTCGAGAACTGCACAAGCCGGCACGCAGAAATTATGCTCGCCGCCGGACTATAATACGAGGGATGGATGACCTGTGGCAAGCGGATCTGGCCCAATTAGATCGCTACAGCAAACAAAACAGAAATTTTAAATTCGTGCTGGTTGTGATAGACTGTTTCTCAAAATATGTATGGTGTCGCCCGTTGAAAACCAAAACCGGGGTCGAAGTCGCCAAGGCGTTTTCCAAAATTCTCAAGGACGGACGGCACCCTCAAAACTTGCAAACGGATCTCGGTAAAGAATTTTACAACGACACGTTTCTGAAACTTGTGGATAAGCATAAAATTAACCACTATAGTACGTATAGCATAAAAAAGGCCTCAATTGTCGAACGGGTGATACGTACCCTCAAAGAGAAATTGTTTCGACATTTTTCTTTACGCGGGACGTACAAATGGATCGATGTGCTCGCCTCTATCGTTGATGAATACAATAACACAAAACATAGAACGACGGGTACGAAACCCATCGATGTGAGTAAGAGCAACGAAAAGAGAATTTTGAAAACCGCGTATAGTAGCATAAAAATATTCGGTCCTCGTAAACTTAAAGTCGGCGACATCGTTAGAATCAGCAAAGTCAAGCACGTTTTCAACAAAGGTTATACACCGAATTGGACCACGGAATTGTTTAAAATTGTTAAAGTACGGGTTACTAACCCCGTAACGTATTTGCTTCAAGATATGCAGGGTAAACCCATAATGGGCGGATTTTATGAAGAAGAATTGCAGAAGACAGTTAACCCGGACTTATATCTCGTCGAAAAGGTGTTGCGCAGACGAGGCAATATGGTTCTCGTGCGCTGGTTGGGATTGGATAAGTCGCACGATTCGTGGGTAGACAACGTAGACGTTTTGAAATAAATTTAGTCTCGATTTAGAAGTTCTGACATAAATACGTGTATATGATGGCTCAAGAGAAAATTGTGACATCCAACGAATTGTATAATTTATTGGAAAATTTCGAGTTGCAATTTCCTTCATCAGAAGTGCTCCCGTCCAGCTTCGTTCCTGTAGAGCAACAAACCAAAAAATCTGCGACCAAACGAAAACAAAGTGCGTCGGTCGTATCCCGCAAGAAGAAGAAGAAAACTACCACAAGTGAAGCGTTTGCAGCTCCAACGTCATCCGCTGATTGGCTCGAAGTGTTCACGGACGGTAGAGAAAAAAGTGTCATTTGTGAGGCATTCAATTTAAAAAGAAACTTGGCGTCTCAGTTGTCGGGATTAGAGTGCAATATCAACGAAATTGAAACACAAATTGCGCTTTTTAATACAGACTTGCAAGTGGCGCGGATGCAAGCTCAAGAGTGCAAAAGAAAACTAGAACAATTTAATAATTTAGCATTTAACGAAATTGTAAAATAGTAATAATGTATATAATAAATAAATTATACAATTACAAACTTCTGTGTAATTATTATGCGGTGTTGTGGTGGTGGTAAAAAAGAAAATAGCGTCTAAATATATACATGTTTATTCTTGTTGCAATACAATGGAATACAATCAATACATAAAAGTCTTATCTACAGTTACATATGTTATAATAAAACCACAGTATTAATAGTTCAATGGACTATCAGAAAAGCGTAACTTTTTTCCATATTTCCTCTCATCGTGAAGCATTAAATTACATTCATCTTCAGTTTCTACAGTGAACAAAACTTCTTCAAAGCAGCTTTGACACCAAAATTGTTTATCGTGATATACATCATTCAAATTATTTATATCCAGCTGTAAATGATAGTGATCCAATAAAAGTCTAAAATTTTTCTTTTTAAATTTTTTAACTACTTGAAATATAAAGTGACAAGATTTACAAACTAAAATTTCCGAATATTTTATCCTGTAATAACTGACCCATAAACAGTAAGCGGATTCTCCGTCAAAATCAATGGTTGGAGTTGCCAAAATGCTATTTCTGTAAGACGATCCAAATCTCTTATTCAACAGAATGAATTCTAAATTTAATAAAGAATTGCCATCAGACTGGAGCGCTAATTGTTTAAGGTACTTCCATCTATATTTCGAATAATATTTAAATATTAGTATCGTTAGTTTCCAAGGCAAAGGTGACTCAAGCAAAAAATCAGCACTACACCTAATATTTTCGCAAATTGTTATAATACAAAGGCTTTCTAATGTAAGTTGTTTGACCATAATCTGTAACAAAAATATATTAAAAAATAATTACGGCACTTTATAATGTCCCCACGGAAGCGTTTCATATGAATTCGGCAAAAGATAACGTTTATCGTCTAAAGGACTCAAGGCAACTTTTGTTTGTTCGATGCTAAATACATTGTGAGTGTATGAACGAATGGTTCGTTGAGTGGCGTACTTTTCCCTAAAATTTGTTAAGCATTCTACGTAGTCATCAAATGAAATTTTATTTTTTACAATATTGTACTGAATACCCTTTGACTTTTTAACTACCGAACCCGTTAAAATTTTGAAAGTATACATTTTCGACCTTAACCCCGCATAATGACTAATGATGGTGCCATTAGTCTCATCCTTCATCAACCCCAAAACCTTTTTGTTGATTTGCGGTATATTATAGGGATTGTCATTAGGATAATCAGACGTGTCAAATTTTGTTAAATCGGCCTTAATAACGCTTTCATATGCGTCATAACATTTGATATTATAAATGAAACTGTCCGTATCCATGTATTGAATTTTACATTTTTCGGGACCCAAATTTGGAAGCATGTAATTATAATGAAACTCGTACATGGTCGTTTTCGACAAATCCAATATGGACATTCCAATATAAAGTGGCTTATTAAAGCAAAGTTCCGATTTTTTTAATTCTATAAGCAACAAATTGTTATCAAGTATGGTTCTACTGTGAAATCTAGGACTAGAAATTAAATTTTTCGCACCGTAGCGACCATCCCACGCTTTAACAAATTTAACAATACGATGCTTGCGAATGTTTTCCATTGTTTTACCGTAAGCGGCATTATTAAACAATTTGTATAAATTTATACCAAATTTTGTCTTTGCTTGGGTTCTTAATTTATTATTATGATCGATATAACATTTCAACCAACGAGATTGGTTAAATTTTAATATTTTGTGAATTTTCTTTAGTACGAGACCGTTTTTGAGAGCCTGTTTTAAATTGCGATAGTGTATGACGTATTTTTCTTTATTATACAAAGTAGTCATTAGTTTTGGTAACTTTGAATTGGGGGGCACTCGATGTTCGGCACAAAATGGAAAATCTCTATGTGTGTCATGTAATTTCTGCGGGTATTCCAGGTCTACCTCTAGGATATATCCTTGGGAAGATTCATCTGGAATGTTCATGACATTAAATGAATCAATCTCTTGATGAGACATCCAGTCGAATCCTCCGTAAGGAAGAGGCTCGCACATGGCCTTGCCATAGAGGTTATTGACGTCAAAGTACATGATATAGGAATCATCCCTGGATGAATCGTAGTTGGGCATATATTTATTGTTGGCCTCCGCATATCTACCAACACACACCGAAATTCCACCTCGTATAGCCCGCTCGATAAACATAATTTGGTCAATGTCGCGCAAAAGTTCTAAACGACATTTTGTGAATCTAAGCATGCAATCCCATGTATACCCGGGCATACTGAAATACCACGCCGGATCCAAAACGTGTGTTGCCATACAAGTTTTTCGAAAATTTTCGAATATATCTGCCAGAAGAATAACGTCGGTTTTTAAATACAAATCTGAATACTCGCCTAAATTTTTTATTTCAAACGACTGCCAAACACTTTGTGCGTGGGAATATTTTTCTTCACTAATATTGCTTTCACTTAATTTATTATAGAATTCTTCAATCGGGGGTAAAGTTGTTTCATTTAATTTGTCTATATGGTCGATGTAATCGTAACAAAAAATACCTTTTTGCGACAGTAAATTTAATTTTGATTCGTCGAGATCGGAAAATTCTTTTCTTAAAATATATAGTTCATTTTTATCCATACTGGAAACTAAATTATCCAGAGATGCTCCCAAAAATCTAAACGAATCTATAAATCTAAATTTTATGTTATAATCAGGTTCGAAATATGTAAAAGAGATGTATTTTTCCTTATTAACCGGAACTATGGATACATAGCTTTTTTTTGCTAAAACCGGAAGCAGGAAGTGGCTATCGTATCCAGAAAGGTTCTGGAATACTACGGGCACTACAAATATTTTTTTAAAATTTAAATTACAAGCCTGATGGGCAAAACCTCTAAATTTACCAGTAAAATGATCATGGTCACGAACAATAACATCTTCTTTTAAAAAAGGTTTTTCACAAATATGACAATGACTCGACCTTTGATCTAGACTAATTTCACTATCCATTGGTATAATATCCTTAAATTTTGAACGAACAAATTTTGATAAATTAGATATTTCCTCCACGAACCAATCAATACAATCTAGACCACGATAACTTTTGAAAAATGATATTGAATCATCATAAGAACATTTAAAGTAATATGCAGCACTGTAAGCTTCGTGCTTTTGGTATTTCGAGGTTTTATCTGAAATTTTCAAATTTACTTTTCTCAATTGACTCTCAAAATCGGCGTAAATTACAAACGGAGTCCTTTGTTTATATATATGGTTTCGAAATTCAACGTAATCATATTTGGGAAAAGACACTTTATACTCATTGAAACTGGAACATATTGTTTCATGGTCATGTAGACGAGTTTCGTTATTGAAATAATTCAAACACCTATCGCAAATGTATTTCTTGTGATTATATTTACTGAGCTGTGAGGAAACTAATCGAGACAAATTTTTAATGTAACAATAGTGATATTTTATTTCTTCATAATCATTATCTTGCGGATCAGGATCAAAATCATTAACTTTTGGATAATATTTATTTTGTATTAACAACAAATTTGAATGTTTTTCGCGTTTTTCTTTTGTTAATCGTGCAGGTAACACGGAATAAAAACTAGTTTTTTCATTTTTATTAAGCTCTAAGATATAAACATTGATGGAAATATCATTGTCTTTTTCAAATTTGCTTATTTTATTCATTTCCATAGGTGTTTGTAAATTTTCAGTTTTCAAAACACTTTTGTAGTATGGATATGAAGAGGGTAAATACTGACGAAAACGTGCTGGAAAGAGTCCGCATACAACTGACCAATAAAAACACGCTTGATCGTCATTTCTAATGTTAATACAAGCCCTTTTATTCGCAATTTCTTTAGGCAACTCAACGAAGGATGACCCGTTACCCATTTCAAATTTATTAATGTTAATCTCTAAATAAATAATATTATTTAAAGCCCACCCGGAATCACGTTCCTGAAACTCTGACATTTGATTTAAAATTTTATCTTGCACATTTTCAACAAACCAATCATTCAATTCTGTTCCTAAATCAACTACAGCATTTCCGGTACTCAGATATTTAACATCAACTTCGCCTTGGACATCATTTTTTGCCTTAATAAATTCACCGCAAAATGTGGTATTTACTTTCAGCAATAAAAATTTCTTTAAAATTTGACTAATTTTTTGTTGAAATATTGGACGAGAATCGTTTAAAAATTGAATTAAATCTTTATGAAGTAAATTAATTATGACACCGGTCTGAACTCTTCCCTGGAAACACGACGCTACCGATTCCCATACAACCATTTCATTTGTGTTTGTCTCGCGGCTACTACTTTGTAATCCCAATCCAAAATGCTTATGTTGATAATTAAGAATAATTTTTCTAATAGCTTTCAGATGTTGAATTGTAGTTTGTAATTTTCTTTTTAACCCAATAGATAAATCCTTTTCGTTAGAAACGATTTGGTTGCAAGATTCAATATTTTTATTTAGTCTCCTAAGCCACACATCACTATCTCTAAGAGTGAACTTGTCGGAAATATGCTTTTTTAATTTTTGTAAGGTTAAAATTAAGATTTGCGCTCTATGAATGATCTGCTTTACGCGCATCGTGGTTTATTAAATATATAACAGTAAATAAGACTTACCCTGTATAATATGTTGATTAATTTTGAATTATTTTGAATTTCTTTAAAGAGTTGGGCTTTCCAATATCTTTGGATCCCTCGTAGACCAGTTTGTACTGCCCCGACGCAAAGTGTTCTAGTCTCGGACGGAAAGCTTCTGTCACGCGAGTAGGAAGAAATACTACGGAATTTTCTAATTGCAGCAACACGGAATTGCCAAATTTTGTATTAACAATTTTGGCTCTAGTAATTTTAAACGGAACGCCTATCGGCAATTCATGCAGTTTGACAATCGGCTGCTCAAAATCACCTTCTGCAAGACAGGTTTGATTCAGTTGACTTAAGTCCATCTATAAATTATTATTAATTATTTTATCTCAAAATTAAAAAAATAAAAAAAACTTACGCTTAAGATTGCTGCTATTCTATTTGCGGTTACGGGTTGAGAGTACTAAGATGATCTTTAGGACCTTTATAAAATAATAACAAATGTTAAAGAATTAAAATAAGACAATAAAAAAGGTACTTACTGATTTTTTGTACGAACACCAAACCACTAAGTTAGCTTCCACGTTGCACGAATAATACCAAAAACAACTACTGACAAAACAGAGAAAAATGAGATGTATTTATACGGTGCGAGAATACTTTCTAAAAGTTAACAAACGAAGACACCTCCACATGCGTTGCAACAAATTTTTCCCATTACGTTAATCCCACGGAGCAAATATAAAGGGGGCAATTAATTATTATTCTCAACAAGCAAAACAACTTGACATTTAGACTCGGCGCGTTTTGAAATTCCACATCCCATACGGAGATTGTAAAAAATGAAAGCAAGTTGGCCTTGATCTTTTGCGGCAACATACGTTCGTCCAACGTCCGAAGCGGTTGCGTTCCCGTGTGAAAGCGTGTTGACCTTGAGACTTCTACCTGCACGGTTGTCTGGCGACAACATCGCGTCTATTCAAATCGGCGTTGGTGCTTGTGGGTAGAAGACCTTTCGACTTTTAATTCAACCATGGAAGGGAGTGCATGTGTATAAATACGTTGCATGTGTATTATAGACTATATTCAGTGCAATGAATACAGAAGTGCGATGTCCATTTCCCTACGACCCTACAACTGGTAAGTTTTATATTTTAATTACCTTTATACAGTGCGCGTCTTTTCTTGTGGGTTTCAGTTTGGGTTATCACTTTTTTGGTTAGTTTCTACCTGTTTTTAAAATATGATACTCATCTTTTTTACGTTGCATAATAACCGATTTAAATTGAGTGTTTTTAATAGCTTTTAAATGACAGTGAATGGAAAAGGGAATTTTGGCTTTTAAAAAATAAACAATTTTTAAATTTGTTTCAAAAATGTTTTATTTTTTGTACTAAAAAATTGCAGTTTGCCTTTTTGACAATAATAATCGAATTAAATTGAGCGTTTTTAATATCTTTTAAATGACAGTGAATAGGGAATTTTGGCTTTTAAAAAATAAACAATTTTTAAAATTACTGAAAGTTTTGTTTCAAAAATGTGCGTTTTATGGGGAAAACGCGAAATATATACATATTTTTGTTTATTTTTTGTACTAAAAAATTGCAGTTTGCCCTTTTGACAATAATACACTTACATTTAAATGACAGTGAATTGAAACGTGAATTTTAGTATGCGCGTATAACTTAAAAAACAATTTTTAAAATTATTTGATAACCCCCCTTTTTGGAAGTTTTGTTTAAAAAAAAAAAATGTGTGTTTTATAGGAAACGCTACATATCATACTTTGTTTTGTTCTAGAAAAAATCGCGGTTTGTCCGTATAACAAGTCGCATATTATGTTGGCGCATCGCTTAGGGCGTCACATATTCAAATCACACAAAGAGTACCGGGGGTTAGAATTCCCGGTACGACATGAAACGACAAGGGAACATCACCAGCAGCAGGAGCAACCCGGTGGATCAAAAGAAACAAAGGAGCAGCAGGAGTACCCGGGTGGGTGGTCGACGGAGTGGGACGGCGAGGAGTGCACTTCGTATTTAGATTTCCTCCGGGAACGGGAAGAAGAACAACGCAAGGAACAGGAACAATGGGATGGTCGACTGAATCGACATAAAAAGAAGAAGAAACTCCTCGCCAGACCAATTTTATAAATAAAATAAAATAAAATGTATTAAAATTCAAGTTTATTTAATTATCCTCCCGATCCACCGCGTCACCGCGCCGCACCGTCACCGCCCTCTACCGGGGGGGCCTACGACGGTCGGAGCGCGCGACATCTAGCAGCGACGGGCGGAACCGGGGCAAAACAGGACGCTACACAAGCGCGCGACATCTAGCAGCGACGGGCGGAACCGGGGCAAAACAGGACGCTACACAAGCTGGGTGGGGGGCGGAGCGCACTCTGGTAGACAGGGGGACACTAGGACGCCACGCGCGGGGGGCCCCCGCTGCGGGGGGGTTAGGAAATTGAGGTTATGTACGGTTTCTGTTGCTTATATCGGCACTATACATCTACTTATGAGCAATACACAGTTCGGTTTCCGAAATGGGATGGGTACACGTGAGGCCTTGTTCAGCATGCAGGTGTTGGTGCAGAGATGCCGGGATGTGTCCGTAGATGCGTTTGCGTGTTTCATAGATTATGAGAAGGCTTTCGACACCGTCCAGCACAGTAAACTCATTGAAATACTAAGGAAACAAAACCTAGATGAACGAGATATACGAATAATAGCAAATCTATATTGGCACCAGAAAGCAAAAATAGTAGTGAACGGAGAGATGTCGGATGAGGTTCGAATCATGCGTGGTGTGAGACAGGGCTGAGTGCTGTCGCCTCTGTTATTTAACCTGTACTCCGAAAGCATTTTTGAAGAAGCATTATACGAGAAACACCAAGGTATTATTCTCAACGGTACAGTTATAAATAACTTCAGATACGCGGACGATACTGTGCTTCTCGCGAGTACGCTGGAGGACCTGCAGGAACTTTTGAACTGCGTGGCAGACAGAAGTAGGGAGATGGGACTCAAGCTGAACATCAAAAAGACTAAATGGCTAGTAGTAAGCAAACATAGAGATGTGTGGGGTGATTTGGAGTACGACGGAAAACCCATAGAACGCGTCCAACATTACAAATATTTAGGCTGCATACTTAACGCAGAGTGGGACAACACACAAGAGATAAGATCCCGAATAGAGCAAGCCCGGGGCGCCTTCGTTAAAATGAAGGCCGTGTTATGCAGCCGCGATATCGATTTAGCTTTGAGGATTCGCATTCTCAAATGCTATGTCTTTAGTGTGCTCATGTATGGGGCCGAATCGTGGACGCTGACCGAAACCATGTGCAGAAGACTGGAGGCTTTCGAAATGTGGACATACAGACGCATGCTGCGAGTCTCGTGGGTTGACAGAGTCCGAAATATAGACATATTAAATCAACTAAACAAACAAACAGAAGTCATACACACTATCAAAAAGAGAAAACTAGAATATTTCGGACATATTCTACGCAACACAAAGTACCAAATACTCCAACTCATTATGCAGAGCAAGATAGATGGTAGGAGAGGCCCAGGCCGTCGCAGAACTTCCTGGTTGAAGAATCTGCGGCAGTGGTATGGTGTTAGCGCCAGGACACTTTTTAGAAGAGCGGTGGACAAAGTCCAGATTGCGCTGATGATCGCCAACGTTCGATAGGACAAGGCACGCTAAGAAGAAGAAGAACGATACTTTCTTTTGACGGGTTATCAAACTCAAATCTGGTGGAGGTGGTCGTTCACATTTGACAGCGAGTGCATTAATATATTTCCACTTATATTCGGGATATTTTTCCATTATCTGTAGCGTTAGCGTCCTCGGTAAGGTCGTTTCAAGCAGAAAATGTGCAACAGAATGAACGTTTTCACTAATTGACTTTATACATAGATCTTTCAACAACAATTCGGCCATTGTCTACAACAGAGAAAAAAAAATTACAGTGCCTTGTAATGTCCCCACGGAAGAGTATCAAACGTGTTTGCTATAAGATATCTTTTGTCGTCATACGGACTTAGCGCCACTTTAATTTGTTCGATACTAAACACCTCGTGCGTATAAGAACGAATGGTTCGTTGAGTAGCATGTTTTTCTTTTAAATATTTCAAGCAATCAACAAAATCTTCAAAAGTTATTTTATTTTTAACAATCTGGTAGTTTACACCCTTTGATTTTTTTACAGTTTTTCCGTTTAAGATTTTATAAGTGTACATTTTCGATCTTAGTCCGGCATAGTGTGAAATTATTGAACCGTTGGCCTCGTCCTTCATTAGACCCAGTACTTTCTTATTGACGCGAGGCATATTGTAGGGATTAGCAATGGGATAGTCGGACGTGTCGAATTTGCTTAAATTGGACTTAATAACCTCTTCGTATACATCATCACAATGGATGTTGTAAATGAAACTGTCCGTGTCCATATACTGAATTTTACATTTCTCCGGACCTAACTTGGGTAGCATGTAATCGTAATGAAACGAATACATGATAATTTTAGATAGATCCAGAATTGACATTCCAATGTAAAGGGGTTTGTTAAAAATAAGTTCCGATTTTTTCAGTTCCACCAACATTAGATTATTATCTAGTACAGTTCTATTGTGAAATCGGGGACTAGCAATTAAATTTTTAGCACCGTAACGACCCTCCCACTTTCTAACAAATTTTACGACCCGATGCTTACGTATGTTTTCCATAGTTTTTCCGAACACCGCGTTGTTAAATAATTTAAAAAGATTTTTACCAAAAGTGGTAGTGGCTTGCGTCCGTAAGTGATTATTTAGGTCGATATATTCTTTTAGCCAAGAAGATTGCCTAAATTTTAATACTCTGTGTATTTTAGTAAGAACGAGTCCGTGTTTTAAAGCTTGCTTTAAATTTCGATAGTGTATAACGTAATTGGTTTTATTAAACAGGGTTGTCATCAATTTTGGTAATTTTGAATTGGGAGGCACGCGATGCTCGGCACAAAATGGGAAATCTTTATGTAGATCGTGTAAACTCTGAGGGTATTGCAAATCTACCTCCAAAATATAGCGTACCCCGCCCGTGTTTGGAACATTATTAATGCTAAGGGAGGCAATTTCTTCCCGAGTCAACCATGTGAATCCGCCGTAGGGAAGAGGCTCCGACATAGCCTTGCCGTAAAGATTGTTAACGTCAAAAAATGTGAGATAATTCGATTGCTTTGATGGATCGTAATTGGAGATGTACTTGTTGTTTGCCTCAACGTACCTGCCAACGCACACCGAAATCCCACCCCGTATACCCTGTTCGATAAACATAATCTGATCAATGTCACGCATCAGTTCTAAACGACACTTTGTGAATCTAAGCATACAGTCCCACGTATATCCGGGCATACTAAAATACCATGCCGGGTCCAAAATATGAGTCACCATACAATTTTTTCGAAAATTTTCAAATACGTCGGCCAAAAGAATAACGTCCGTTTTCAAATATAAATCCGAATATTCGCCCAAGTTTTTAATTTCAAACGCGAACCAGACTTTTTGCGCATGAGCATACTTTTCTTCACTAATGTCGGACTCATATAATTTATTGTAAAAAGCATCGATGGGCGGTAAACTCGTTTCGTTTAATTTGTCGTAGTCGTCTATGTAATCATAACAAAATACACCCTTTTGTGACAATAAATTTAGTTTTGATTCGTCTTGAAGGTGAGAAAATTCCTTTTTTAATATATAAAGTTCATTTTTGTCGACCAACCTCTTTACCAAATTGTCTAGAGACGCCCCCAAAAATCTAAACGAATCTATGAATCGAAACTTTAGCTTATGTACGGGCTCGTAATAGGTAAAAGATATGTATTTTTCCTTGTTGACCGGAACCAAACTTAAAGACCCTTTATTATCCAAGGCCCTAAGGATAAAATGGGCGTCGTACCCTGAGTGATTCTGGAATACTACGGGCACTATGAACAATTTTCTAAAATTTAAATTACAAGCCTGATGGGCGAAATTTCTGAATTTCCCGGTAAAATGGTCGTGGTCGCGGACAATGACGTCTTTCGGTGAGAAAGGCTCTTCGCAAATATGACAATGTGTCAAAACTTGAGAGAAAGTAATTGATCCTTCCATGGGTACGATATCAATAAATTTCGATTGGACAAATTTCGATAAGTCAGATATTTGTCGGACGAACCAATTCATACAATCTGGGCCGCGATAGGATTCGAAAAAGGACAAAGAATCGTCATAAGAACATTTAAAATAATATGCGGCACTATATGCCTCATGCTTTTGATATTTTCGCGTTTTGTCTGAAATTACCAAATTTACATCTTTAAGTTGACTTTCGAAATCGGCGTAGATTACAAATGGCGTGGTTTGTTTGTATATATGGTTTCGAAATTCAACATAGTCGTATTTGGGAAAAGACACTTTATAATCGTTCAAACTGACACACAACCTTTCATGATCCTTTAAGAGCGTTTCGCTACTGAAGTAATTCAAACACCTATCGCAAATATATTTTTTACCATTATGTCTACTAAGCTGGCGCGACACTAGTCGAGATAAATTTTTAATATAACAATAATGATATTTAATTTCTTCTTCTTTTTCATATTTATGGTCCTCTGCCGTCGTCGGTTCCGGATCAAAATCATTAATTTTTGGATAATACTTATTTTGAATTAATAGTAAATTGACATGTTTTTCGCGTTTTCCTTTAGTCAAACGGGCCGGTAACACTGAATAAAAACTTTTACTGTTATTTTGAATTAACTCTAAAACGTACACATTTACCGAAATTTCGTTGAATTTTTCAAATATATGAATTTGATTTAGGCCCATCGGTGTTGGGCAATTTTCAGTTCTTAAAACGCCCTTATAATAAGGATATGAAGTTGGTTAGTGTTGTTTGCGATGTACAGGAAAACAGACCACTGACCAATAAAAACAGGCTTCGTCATTATTTTGAATATTAATGCATGCATTTTTTCTCTTAATTTCTGGGGGCAATTCAATGTAGGAAGAGCCGTTACTCACTTCAAATTTGTTAATATTAATTTCCAAATAAAGATTTTTTTGCAAGGCAAATCCCGAATCGCGTTCTTGAAATTCAGACAATTTATTTAGAATTTGACTTTTATCATTTTCAACGAACCATTCGTTTAAATCCGTCCCCAAGTCGATGACAGCATTTTTGGTAGAAATATATTTCACGTCGGTCACGTCTTGGTCGTCGCTTTTTCTCTTTATAAATTCCCCGCAAAACGTGGCATTTACTTTTAGCATTGGCGACGCTTGTTTTAAAATTTTTGAAATTTTTTTCTTAAATATGACAAGACAGTCGTTTAAAAACTGTTGTTCGTCTTTGTGTTTCAAATTGATTATTACACCCGTTAAAACTCTTCCCTGGAAACAAGACACGATCTGCTCCCACAAAACCCTTTGTTTTATATTTGCGGGACTGTTGTTTTGCAACCCCATTCCAAAATGGTGGCGATGATTCAAAATCATTTGTTTAATAGTCTTAAGATGTTGAATTGTTGTCTGTATTTTTCTTTGTAACCCCATGGATATATTTTTTTTTGGACTACGAACAATCTTGTTGCACCGAATGATGTTTCTGCGTAAACGTCCCAACCAAACATTTTTATCTTCTTCCGTTAAATTATCGAACACGTATTTGTTCACTTGACGAAAAGCCAAAATTAAATTTTGAGCGTCCTCAATAGTTCGCGTAAAATTCATTGCGACCAATTAATAATAATAATATTTGAAAAAATAAGACTTACCGTCTCTCTCTCTCTCTCCCCCGTAATTTTTAATTTTGAACAATTTCAAATTGTTGAGCGGGCCAACTGCCGACTTCTTTAACGCCCCGATACACCAGACTGTAGCGGCCCGTCGAAAATTGGTCTATATTCGGCCGGAAGCTGTCCGTCACCCGGTTCGGCAGGAACACCACCGATAATTCTAACTCCAATAGAACCGCCTCCCCAAACTGGGTCTTTACTATTCTGGCCTTGTCTATCTTGTATGGTCGACCAACGTCTAACTGCCCCAACTTAACTATTGGTTTTTGATTCTCTTTATTCGCTGCAATTTTTTCATTTAATGCTTTTAAGTCCATCTATAACGAAAGTAGAATCCTTCAGTTCAATATTGACAATTTTTTCAAAAAACAAAAAATAGTACTTACTTTGGCGTTGGTTTGGGAGGGTGCGGTGGCGCGGCTAACACTGAGATAATACGGATCGTTTGGTCAATTAAGCGACTTGATCACACACACACACACACACACAACTCAAGCGGTATTTAAATTATGACAAACAATCGAAACCTTTTATATACTGAATTCCGACAGCGGACTAATATGAAAGTCTCATTGCGAAGGCAGGCGACGCGATGATCTCACCCGCCAAGGTTTCGTTTAAACATTTCGCAAAGCGATGATGTCATGCATCCGCTGCCGCACACCGGCCACGTGGCGGGCGATGATGTCATCCAGTCGTCAAACGCGACGGCGGCGGTACGCCATCGCACACAATCGCGCTGCAATTTACATTCATACCGCGACCAACGGTCGAGAATCGAAGCGAAGCTCACACCAGAATATATAATAATTTAATGGCGATAATTGATTTGTTTTAACATATTCATTGCGACCTAATAATAATAAAAATATTTGTAAAAATTAGGCTTATGTTAGTCTTTTTAGAATCCCTCAGAAAACGATGATCACACCAGAATATATAATAATTTAATGACGATAATTGATTTGTTTTAACATATTCATTGCGACCTAATAATAAAAAATATTTGTAAAAAAATTAGGCTTATGTTGGTCTTTTTTTTATTCTAATGTAAAATGTATATGTAACTTTTTTTTTCACTTCCGATTCAACAGGTTTTGTTCTAGTTGTTGTTGTTGTTTGGAGGAGTGTGTGTGTGTGTGTGTGTATGTGTGTGTGTGTGTGTGTGTGTGTGTGTGTGTGTGTGTGTCTAAATAAAAAAAACACTAAAGATTTTTTTTTATTTACATCAACATCGACAATATTTTTAAAATAAAAAAAAACTATGGGATTGATGCGGGCAGAGAGGACGCTAAACTTGCAAAATGTTTAAGTTTTTTTCTGCATTCGTCGGAGTGAAGGCGCGCCACTTGTAACTCGCTCTGCAGCAGGGCAATTTTAGTTCAGTCTCTTTGATCCGGTCCTCGTTTCGCACCACAACCACCTTTCCATTCAGCTCGTAAGTCACAGTTTCGAAAAAAAATGCTCCGGCATTGTTTACAAACTCCAAATCGTCGGTCCCCGTGAGCCTTTTTAGCTTTCCTATAACACAAATGGCGGCGTCGTGCATAAGCAACCACGCGTCTCCTTGATTGATCGTTATCTCGATTGTGTCATTGTCTGTGTATGTCGAAAATTTGATTGGATAACATCGTAGCCCAGCGAACGAAGAAGTTGCTTGTTCGTCGGTGTAAGGCGTCCTTTACAGGTACCTCTCGGTCTCGTGACTGACTCTACCGACGGTTTGTTAGGACCTTTATATTCGACGACCTCGTTAAAAATCAACATTTATGATAGCTTTTTCAACTCCAATCTGACGATGATTTCCTCGCCTCGGAAATTGATCGGCTCGAAATTTTGATCCAGAACGTGTAGCGTAATGTTGTAGATTTCTCGCTTGTTTACCGGCAAGTAAGTTAGGTATTTCGGGGTTTCGTCGATCGCGTACCCCGGATCCACGGACAAGGCAAACTCGTAAATTGTGTGCGAAGGTCTGTCGTTGTAGAACGCTCCGGACGTTATGTTGCTATCTATATGTATGGTTCTCACTTTTATTATGTCCACAGGCAAATCGGAACAGTGCACGCTGCGGGGTTCCAGAATTTTCCGCGAAAAACCCAACAGTTTTCCGATACTGTCGTCGTGATCTTTAAAGTTTATCCCGTACGTGTCGCTATAGATTTCACATTTTATCGTATTGTTGTTGGGCTTGATCGAGATCTCTTCTTTTAACTTTGCATTCTTGTCGACCGGATGTTTTTTCGGTAGATGCTCGTTAATGTAGTTTTCAATGTCACTAATTTCGTACGACCCGGTCGGAATGTTTATTACGTTCTCGTGGTTGTCCTCGTCGAAATAATACAACTTATTCGAGCCGTTCTCAATATTGGAGATGTTGTTGTACGAGTGGAATCCGATCAGAGCCAAACCGTACTCTACGCCTTCGTCCAAATGCAGTGGATTGACAAAGTCGATGGACAAAACCGAACTGTGTAACTTCAACGTAAAGGTGACGGACATATTCTCTTTTGGGGGGAGGCGCGCGCTCCCTCGCTTTTATAGAGAAATTGCAAGCATAAATGGCCGCAATTGTACTGTGTAAATTTTTATATCGGTCGTGATTGTAGTAGATGTTGACGCCATTACCGCCGAAGTATTTAACCAATTCGACGGGCGGTTTTAGGTTACCTAAACTGTCGAAATAGTCGACATCCGTCCCCATCTTCTTGTAGGCTACCCAGCGAGTTCCTCGATTTCGACTCAAGTCCAAATTAACTATACCACACTCTTTCGATCTGATTCGTTCGGGTAAGGTGTCTCGCATAAAGACACCCCTAAAATAAGGTATTTTTAACTTGCGTGCCGCCGCCACTAAATCGATATCGTATAGGGCTCTTCTGGGCAGCTTTATAGGAAGTTTTTTTGCTTCCGAATCCGCCGCTCGGACTCTTTTTCAAAAATAACCCCGAACCGGTCTTCCCGATCTCTTCCATTGCGCGGTCGTGTCGAATGCCTCCTCTAGTTTCTTTCGTGCGTTTTGCACATCGATGACTGTTTTGGCAATGGCAGCGGCACCGCCCGAGAGCGAACCCAAAGCCCCGAGGGCACCCAATAACGGTAAAAGGGGTAAAATTCCCCCCTTCATCTTCTTCTTCGATTCGAACGGTATAATGCGGGGCACCTTAATTTTTTTACTCCCGCCCGCCTTTTTGACGGCGTCTCTGCCCGCCCGAAGCGCCTCCGACGCACCGCGCTTTAAAGTTGTGGGATTATCGTGGTGCAACAATTGTTTTTTCTTCAATGCGTTGCGAATTTTTTTAACGATCCTCTGTCGAAAGGAAACGGGGCTACGCTGCTTGCGGGATACTTTAATTTTCTTGAGCCCACCCGCCTTCTTTTTTTTTTAGTTCCGAGCGACGACGTTTCTGCTGCTGCTGCTGCTTCCGCTGCTTTGGTTGGCCCATACCGAGCTTGCGTTTGGCCTTAACTGTGGCAGTGACAAGGAACGCTCCCGCTTTTTCACCAAACTTCGCGTCTTTCGCTTTTACTCGCTCCCACGCACGCTTTTCCAACTCTTTATCCGCTTTGTGGCACTCCTCGAGCGATTGGTGTTGCGAATAAGCAATATCGTGTTCCCTACACGCCGCGTCCAAAGGATTCACGCCGCTATCGCCGCGACTAAGCCGTTTTTTCAATTTCGTCCCCGGTCCGCAAAATTGATAACCGGGAAGGTGTAGTTCGAAAGGTAACTTATTTATCAGCGTGTTAACGAGGCCGCTTCCGGACGCAAAGTATAACATACTGACAAAATGAAATTACGGAGTGTCTATATATATACAGGGGGGGGAGGTGGTTGAAGTAATGCCGCACTCTCCCTCATCGAAAATTTAGATTCTGGTTTCGTTTAAAGATTTTTTTTTTGCGGGAACAAGAACGTCATCAACAGGAACACCGGGATGGTCGACGAACTGGACGCAAAAAGAAGAAGAAGAAGAAGACCCTCCTCGATAAATATTTGTTATTGTATATATAGTTTTCTTTAATTAAACTTGGACACGCGGGGCGCCTCGCGGTCACGCAACCGCTGATAGGAATAATGTCGAGAGCGCGCGACAACGGTTTGGTTGGCACCACGGACGACGGTTTGGTTGGCACCACGGACGACGGTTTGGTTAGGTTAGGGCGAGTGGCCAATGGGCGAGTGACCGCAGCCCCCCCCCAAGATGGCGGGGGGGGACTCTACCAACGGGGGCTACGCCCCCCCGCGCGGGCCCCCGAACGGCACGCGGGCGAACTACGCACCACGGACAACGGTTTGGTTGGCACCACGGACGATGGCTTGGTTGGCACCACGGACAACGATTTGGTTGGCACCACGGACGACGATTTGGTTAAGTTGGCACCACGGACAACGGTTTGGTTAGGTTAGGGCGAGTGACCGCAGCGGAGGCTACGCCCCCCCGGGGGCCCCCGCGGGCGAACTATGCACCACGGACAACGGTTTGGTTGGCACCACGGACAACGGTTTGGTTGGCACCACGGACAACGGTTTGGTTGGCACCACGGACGACGGCTTGGTTGGCACCACGGACAAAGATTTGGTTAGGTTGGCACCACGGACGACGGTTTGGTTAGGTTAGGGCGAGTGGGCAATGGGCGAGCGACCTACGGGCGAGCGGCCAATGGACGAACGGCCAGAACACAAAAAGAAAAAGAGTTACCCATGGGCGAGTGACCTATGGGCGAGTGGCCTATGGGCGAGTGGCCAATAGGAAGAAGACCCTTGGCCGGGAGGCCAAAGAGTGAGGTTATTGGGGGGCCTGGATGTCCCTTTATCCATCTACTTATATATAATTAATTTGTTTTGGTAAAAGAAAATTTAAATTGAAATAAAATTTTTTTGGTACTAATGAAGTTTCAAATACAATATTTTTGAATTTATTATTTTCATATATTATTAATTTATATTTAATTATATTTAAATAAAAATAAATAAAATGAAATGTGGCCAAAACTATCTTGTATTAAAAATGTAAGTAAAAGATCTACGTTTCTCTCAGAAGGTTGAAATTTTTATCAAAGTTAGAGGTCAATGAGGTCTATTCGTAAATATCATAACGTCCGTCTCCAGCCATCCCCATCATTAATTAATATTCTCAAAGTATAATTTTCATGGATATCATGATACTATTCAAAAATTTCCATTTTTGTTTTTTTTAGATACCTGCATTACTTCGAAAAGATTGCTTTTTTTAAAGATGGAGGTCAATGAGGTCTATAAATAAAAATTATAAAGTGTTCGCTCAGCTCTCACTATTTAATTATAAATAATAATTAATACAATTTTTAAAAAAAATGCAGTCTCCGACAAAAACCGTATCCAACAAAGAGCCATACAATTTGTGTAAGATCTTTTGGTATCATTATATAGAGAAGAGACTAAAGTATTTAATGCATAAATTTCAAATTCTTGAAACTATAAATAACGGAAATATAAAACATTTTTTGAAAAAAATCCGTTTTTTTTGTTAATATTTCGTCCCCCGGAAGGACTAAGAAAGTTATAATTAAACAACTGACTATTTTTTTTGAATACTCTTCCGACCCCCTATCTTCGTGCCAAATTTGAGCCGGATCGGTTAACATCGATCTCGATCCAAATTTTCATGTTTGGTCGTGATTTTGTCCAAAAATTTACATTTTTAGTTTTTTAAAATACTTACGTCGCTCCGAGAAGATTGAAATTTTAACAAAAGATGGAGGTCGATGAAATCTATCCGTAGATACCATAAAGTCCCCCCAGCCCCCTCCATTTAATTGCAATTAAGCATTTTTTAAAAATTTGCATCCTCCCACAAAAGCCGCTTCCGACGGCAAACGATACGATTTGGAAAAAACTTTTTGATACCGTTGGATAGAGGAAGGACCAAGGTATATAACGTATAGATTTCAAATTCTCAAAATTGTAGATAAGCGAGATATTAAAGTCTGAAAATCGACCATCGATTTTCGGGCCGATTTTTGAACCCGAAATGCGATTTCGAGATGATTTCTCAAAACTGGATAAATTTTTGCATTCGGGGACGAGAAATTCGAATTTGTAATTATTTTTTGAAAATATCGATAAATTATCGATGATTTATCGATATAACCCATTTCCACATGTACCCTGCACTTAAAGGGGTTTTTGATTTTTAAAAATACTAAATATCATCCTAGAAACCTCAATTTTTTTTTAGAAAATAGAGCAAAGCGGGGTCTATCTTAAAAAAATAAAACTCCTCCCTCCGCCCCTCCGTTTAGGCCCTATCGGTCGTTATTTAATTTTTTTTTTCAAAATTTGCTCGTTTCGACAAATGGCGAGGTTTTTAAGCGATTTTTTGATATCGTCCAATAGATCTTGGGCAAAGATATATCGCCTATAAATTTCGATTATAAATAAGCGAGATATCGATAATCAAAAATTCGTCGCGAAACCTTGACATAATTTCAAATTCATTTCTCCGGAGGGAACGAAATTTCGCCTAAGGGGGTCTACGAAAGCCGCGAATCCAAATCCGATAATATTTTTTGTAAATATCGACAAATTGTCGATAATCTGTCGATTCGACATTTTGACACCCCTCGTACACGCTCAGACATAAAAATTGCTAAGCCCCACTTGTTGAATATAATATTTTCATGTTGAATATAATAATTTGTTTTGGTAAAAGAAAATTAAAATTGAAATAAAAATTTTTTGGTACTAATGAAGTTTTAAATACATATTTTTGAGTTTATTATTATTATATATTATTAATTTATATTTAATTATATTTAAAAAAATAAATAAAATGAAATATGGCAAAAATTATTTTGTATTAAAAATGTAAGTAAAAAGATTTCCTTATTCGTAAGATGTTTGGTTTGTTTTTTTAGAGACTCGCTCCGCTGCGCTCCGCTCGTGACTAATCTGTTGAATATAATGTTTTTATATATAATTAATTTGTTTTGGTAAAAGAAAATGAAAATTGAAATAAGATGTTTTTGGTACTAATGAAATTTTAAATACATATTTTTGAGATTATTATTATTATATATTATTAATTTATATTTAATTATGTTTTAAAAAAATAGATAAAATGAAATGTGGCAAAAATTATTTTGTATTGAAAATATAATTAAAAAGATTTCCTTATTCGTAAGATGTTTGGTATGTTTTTTTAGACACTCGCTCCGCTGCGCTCCGCTGCGATCCGCTCTTGACTAAACTGTTGAATATAATGTTTTTATATATAATTAATTTGTTTTGGTAAAAGAAAATTAAAATTGAAATAAAATTTTTTTGGTACTAATGAAGTTTTAAATACATATTTTTGAATTTATTATTTTTATATATTTTTAATTTATATTTAATTATATTTCAAAAAAGTAAATAAAATAAAATGTGGCAAAAATTAGTTTGTATTAAAAATGTAAGTAAAAAGATTTCCCTTTTTGTAAGATGTTTGGTATGTTTTTTAGACACTCGCTCCGCTCGTGACTAAAATGTTGAATATAATGTTTTTATATATAATTAATTTGTTTTGGTCAAAGAAAATTAAAATTGAAATAAAATTTTTTTGGTACTAATGAAGTTTTAAATACATATTTTTGAGTTCATTATTATTATATATTATTAATTTATATTTAAAAAAATTAAATAAAATGAAACGTGATCAAAAATTATTTTGTATTACAAATGTAAATTCCAATTATTACGAATTAGTGCTTTGAATATGACTTTTTGCGAAAACGAAACGTCGGACACAATTTTAAATCATTGCATCGTCTTCAGCGGAACCTAAAACCCCGGAATCACCTTCAAATTCCAATTATTACGAATTAGTGGTCTGAAGATGGCTTCCTGCTAAAACGAAACGTCGGATACAATTTTAAATTATTGCATCGTCTTCAACGCACCTTAAAACCCCCGGAACCACCTTCAAATTCCAATTATAACGAAATAATGCTCTGAAGATTGTTTCTTACTAAAACGAAACTTCGGACACAATTTTAAATCATTAAATCGTCTTCAGTGCACCTTAAAACCCCCGGAATAACCTTCAAATTCCAATTATTACTAATTAATGCCCTGAAGAAGGCTTGTTATTAAAACGAAACGTCGGATACAATTTTAAATCATTGCATCGTTTTGAGCGTACCTCAAAACCCCCGGAACCACCTTCAAATTCTAATTATTACGAATTAATGCTCTGAAGATGGCTTCCTGCTAAAACGAAACGTCGGACACAATTTTAAATTATTGCATCGTCTTCAACGCACCTTAAAACCCTCGGAATAACCTTCAAATTCCAATTATTACAAATTAATGCCCTGAAGATGGCTTCTTATTAAAACGAAATGTCATACAATTTTGAATCATTGCATCGTTTTGAGCGCACCTTAAACCCCCGAAATATCCTTCCAATTACAATTATTACCAATTAGTGCTCTGAAGATTGCTTCTTATTAAAACGAAACGTCGGATACAATTTTGAATCATTGCATCGTTTTGAGCGCACCTTAAAACCCCCGAAATCTCCTTCAAATTACAAATATTACAAATTAGTGCTCTGAAGATGGCTTCCTACCAAAACGAAACGTCGGACATAATTTTAAATCATTGCATCGTCTTCAGCGCACTTTAAAACCTTCGGAAGATGGGATTCCTGCTTAAACGAAACGTCGGACACAATTTTAAATCATTGCATCGTCTTCAGCGCACCTTATAACCCTCGGAATCACCTTCAAATTCGAAACCTTGACATAATTTCAAGGTCATTTCTCCGGAGGTAACGAAATTTCGCCTAAGGGGGTTTACGAAAGCCGCGAATCCAAATCCGATAATATTTTTTGGAAATATCGACAAATTGTCGATAATCTAGCGATTCGACATTTTGACACCCCTCGTACACGCTCAGACATAAAAATTGCTAAGCCCCACTTGTATATAAATTTTCCCGGTCTTATCGGCCTTTTCGGAAACGCAAGTCTCCAGTCTACCTCAAAAAAATATAAACCCCTTTCCCGAGAAGGTTTAACAGATTTAAAATATTCCTCGAAATAAAATTTCGATGAAAACCTCCATCCGCGCCCCAGAGTTTGACCTCCGACCAATTTCCTATAACAAAACGTGTCGTAACTCGAACCACGCCAATTTCATCCCCCATCCCCCTTAATAATAAAAAAAAATTATATTGCCGCCCGGCCTTATAGGTTCTTCAAAAAAAATTACAATACAATGAGCGGACACCGGCCAAAATCACCGAAAATGCCTTCGACCACGAATAACTTCCAAGGTCGCAGGAACTGACCTCCCCAAAGGTCATTTTAGAAACCCTCCGGCCCCCCTCCACAAAAGCCCCAAACATGAACGGAATCGCCCGGGGGGCGTAAAAAAGCGCCAAAATCGAACTTGTCGGGTGGTCAGAAATGGGCCCGAAATCGTGTCGTCGAGGTGTTTACCCGGGAGGGGCCGCCCCCCTATGGATCCGATTTTGATTCCGTTTGAGCCAAAACGTTTCAGAGAGTCCAGTTAATACGTCCAAGAAGTTTAAAGGCCCTGCCCCATTGATAAACGGACGATAATCTATTTTATAAACGTTTTCCAATTTTCGACCAAAAACGGCTCGCGCAAGTTTGACCTCGATTATTCGCTACGCCCCTGACAGAATCTCGGCGCAAAGTAGGGTGCTAGAAGCGCCCATCCCTTCTCTATTTTAAAAAAAATCAGCGGCCCCCTTGTCCGTTTCTCCGAATTTTGGCGAATTTTCAAACGCGACGATGACGAAAATCGTCAAAAAAAGGGTCCCAAATTTACCCCCCTAAATATTATAAAATCGCGTTTTCGCCAAGATAGCTCTCCTATCCCGCTCCAAAATGTTGCCCCACCACCGTTAGTTGCCTGACTTTTTCCGTAGATTTTGAAAAAAATCATTTTTTCTTCCTAGAGTTTCGGCAAAATTTAAACGGGAGGCCTGGTCCCCCCGTACCACTTGGCCGGATTCGGATCGCGCACGCGGACAGCCCCGACCCCCCTAAATTAAAAAAAAAATAATCCCCCTTCCCCGACCCGACACCGAAAAACGGGACCGCCGCGAGGAAAAAAGGGTAACCAATTTCGAGCCATTTTTGTCGACCTCGCCGTTCAATCGGCGATATCTCCGCCGAGGTTTGTGCTTTTTTCGATCCGATTGCGCCAGCTGGAGTGAAAAATGCGGTTCTTTTTTTGATCCCTTCTTGACCCCTCCCGTTTGGGAGGGGATCAAGGAGGAGGGTATCATAAGAAAGGCCGTTCTTTCGACCACCTTCCATATCGATCCGAACCCGGCCTGACCTAACGCGACCTTAATCGACGCGTTCAAAAATAATACTACAGAAGGTCATATTTTGGAGTTTTTGAGGTAGGCGATTTTTGAGGGTGGATTCGACGTTTCCGGCTCGAAAAACCCCCATACGCCGATTTCGAGCCGATTCGGCCAGCAAACCTCCGAGATAGCAAACTTTTTCAATTTTGAGGAGGCGCCCTCAAAAAAAAAGCATAGACGAGGTATAGGACATGGGCCTTCGGAATGATGCCCGAGTATAGGCGCGTCGAGGTAGGTACCCAGTTTTTCGATCCGTCCCATAGGAGACGAGATCTTCCCGAACCTCAAGACCTCCTCAATTTTGAGGGGGACCCTTTTTGAGGGTTCCGGTGCGCCTCGGGTCCCTCTACACGCGTATGCCCTCCGCGCCCCGGTTTGACCTCAAATAACTCCGGAAAACTCCAAAAACCTCAAAATGACGACCTCCTGAAAAGTGATTTTTTGAGGCGCCCCCTCCTCAGGATTTTTTTCTGAATCCGACGAAGCGAACCCCGACCCCCCAACTCTTACCGTTTCCGAGATAGCCCCCCGACTTCCCCACCTTGCCCCCCAAGGAAAAAAAGTTACCGGTTTTTTCATGTGGACGCAGTCCGGCCACCAAATATCGTCCTCCTAGCCTCAAAAAAACGCCCAGCTCATGTTCCGTATTTGCGGGTGAGACCAGTAACGTACAGACCGCCTCCATATACAGACCGCCTCCATATACAGACCGCCTCCTTATACAGACCGCCTCCATATACAGACCGCCTCCATATATAGATCGCCTATGTATACGGACCGCCTTCGTATACGGACCGTCTTTGTATATGGATCGTCCTCAGAGAGAACACTTTCATAAATAGATTGTTTTTACAAAGAAATTATATTTTTATATAAACAATCAATTTACCTTTTTTTTAAATACTCGCTCTACTGCGCTCCGGTCGTGATTAAACTGTTTAAAATAATATTTTTATATTTAATTAATTTATATTTAATGAAATTAAATAAAACTGAAAATGAGATGTAAATATAAATATCCATAAAATAAATATATTTTAACCATATGTTTTTTTAGACACTCGCTCCGCTCGTGACTAAATTGTCCAATATAATATTTTTATGTTGAATATAATAATTTGTTTTGGTAAAAGAAAATTAAAATTGAAATAAAATTGTTTTGGTACTTATGTAGTTTTAAATACATATTTTTGAGTTTATTATTATTATATATTAATAATTTCTATTTAATTATATTAAAAAAAAATAAAATGAAATGTGTCAAAAATTAATTTGTATTAAAAATGTAAGTAAAGAGATTTCCTTTTTCGTAAGATATTTGGTATGTTTTTTTAGACACTCGCTCCGCTGCGCTCCGCTCGTGGCTAAACTGTTGAATATAATGTTTTTATATATAATTAATTTGTTTTGGTAAAAGAAAATTAAAATTGAAATAAAAATTTTTTGGTACTAATGAAGTTTTAAATGCATATTTTTGAGTTTATTATTATTATATATTATTAATTTATATTAAATTATATTTAAAAAAATTAAATAAAATGAAACGTGGGCAAAAATTATTTTGTATTAAAAATGTAAATTCCAATTATTACGAATTAGTGCTCTGAATATGACTTTTTGTGAAAACGAAACGTTGGACACAATTTTAAATCATTGCATCGTCTTCAGCGTACCTCAAAACCCCCGGAACCACCTTCAAATTCCAATTATTACGAAATAATGCTCTGAAGAGGGCTTATTACTAAAACGAAAGGTCGGATACAATTTTTAATCATCAGCGGACCTAAAAATCCAAGGAACCATTTTCAAATCCCAAACATTACAAATTAGTGTCCTGAAGATGGCTTCCTGCTAAAACGAAACGTCGGATATAATTTTAAATCATTACATCGTCTTCAGTGCACCTTAAAACCCCGGAATAACCTTCAAATTCCTTTTATTATGAATTAGGGCTCTGAAGATGGCTTCTTACTAAACCGAAACGTCGGCCACAATTTTAAATCATTGCGTCGTCTTCAGCACATCTCAAAACTCCCGGAACCACCTTCAAATTCCAATTGTTAGGAATCAATGCTCTGAAGATGGCTTCTTACTAAAACGAAACGTTGGACACAATTTTAAATCATTGTGTCGTCTTCAGCGTACCTCAAAACCCTCGGAACCATCTTCAAATTCCATTTATTACGAATTAGTGCTCTGAAGATGGCTTCCTGCGAAAACGAAACGTTGGACAAAATTTTAAATCGTTGCATCGTCTTCAGCGAACCTCAAAACCCCCGGAATCACCTTCAAATTCCAATTATTACGAATTAGTGCTCTGAAGATGGCTTCCTGCGAAAACGAAACGTTGGACAAAATTTTAAATCATTGCATCGTCTTCAGCGAACCCCAAAACCCCCGGTACCACTTTCATATTCCAATTATTACGAATTAGTGCTCTGAAGATGACTTCCTGCGAAAACGAAAAGTCGGGCACAATTTTGAATCATTGCGTCGTCTTCAGCGAACCTCAAAACCCCCAGAACCACCTTCAAATTCCAATTATTACGAATTAGTGCTCTGAAGATAACTTCCTGCGAAAACGATACGCTGGACAAAATTTTAAATCGTTACATCGTCTTCAGCGAACCTCAAAACAACCGGAACCACCTTCAAATTCCAATTATTACGAATTAGTGCTCTGAAGATGACTTCTTGCGAAAACGAAACGGCGGACAATTTTGAATCATTGAGTCGTCTTCAGCGAACCTCAAAACCCCCAGAACCACCTTCAAATTCCAATTATTACGAATTAGTGCTCTGAAGATGGCTTCCTGCGAAAACGAAACGCTGGACAAAATTTTAAATCGTTACATCGTCTTCAGCGAACCTCAAAACCCCCGGAACCACCTTCAAATTCCAATTATTACGAATTAGTGCTCTGAAGATGACTTCTTGCGAAAACGAAACGGCGGACAATTTTGAATCATTGAGTCGTCTTCAGCGAACCTCAAAACCCCCAGAACCACCTTCAAATTCCAATTATTACGAATTAGTGCTCTGAAGATGGCTTCCTGCGAAAACGAAACGTTGGACAAAATTTTAAATCGTTACATCGTCTTCAGCGAACCTCAAAACCCCCGGAACCACCTTCAAATTCCAATTATTACGAATTAGTGCTCTGAAGATGACTTCTTGCGAAAACGAAACGTCGGACACAATTTTGAATCATTGCGTCGTCTTCAGCGAACCTCAAAACCCCCAGAACCACCTTCAAATTCCAATTATTACGAATTAGTGTTCTGAAGATGGCTTCCTGCGAAAACGAAACGTTGCACAAAATTTTAAATCATTGCATCGTCTTCAGCGAACCTCAAAACCCCTGGATCCATCTTCAAATTCCAATTTTTACGAATTAGTGCTCTGAAGATGGCTTCCTGAGAAAACGAAACGTTGGACACAATTTTAAATCATTGCATCGTCTTCAGCGAACCTCAAAACCCCCGGAACCACCTTCAAATTCCATTTATTACGAATTAGTGCTCTGAAGATGACTTCCTGCGAAAACGAAACGTTGGACAAAATTTTAAATCATTGCATCGTCTTCAGCGAACCCCAAAACCCCCGGAACCACTTTCATATTCCAATTATTACGAATTAGTGCTCTGAAGATGACTTCCTGCGAAAACGAAACGTTGGACAAAATTTAAAATCATTGCATCGCCTTCAGCGAACCTCAAAACCCCTGGAACCATCTTCAAATTCCAATTTTTAAGAATTAGTGCTCTGAAGATGGCTTCCTGAGAAAACGAAACGTCGGACACAATTTTGAATCATTGCATCGTCTTCAGCGAACCTCAAAACCCCCAGAAGCACCTTCAAATTCCATTTATTACGAATTAGTGCTCTGAAGATGGCTTCCTGCGAAAACGAAACGTTGGACAAAATTTTAAATCGTTGCATCGTCTTCAGCGAACCTCAAAACCCCCGGAATCACCTTCAAATTCCAATTATTACGAATTAGTGCTCTGAAGATGACTTCCTGCTAAAACGAAATGTCGGACAAAAATTTTAAATTATTGCATCGTCTTCAGCGCACCTTAAAACCCCGGAATCACCTTCGAATTCGAATTATTACGAATTTATCGCTCTGAAGATGACTTCCTGCTAGAAAGAAGCGTCGGATATAATTTTAAATCATTGCATCTTCTTCAGCGCACCTTAAAACCCCCGGAGTAACCTTCAAATTCCTATTATTATGAATTAGGGCCCTGAAGATGTCTTCCTCCTAAAACGAAACGTGGAACAAAATTTTAAGTCATTGCATCGTCTTCAGCGAACCTTAAAACCCTCGGAACTACCTTCAAATATCAATTATTACGAATTAATGTTCTGAAGATGGCTTCCTACTAAAACGAAACGTTGGACAAAATTTTAAATCATTGCATCGTCTTCAGCGAACCTCAAAACCCCCGGAACCACCTTCAAATTCCAATTATTACGAATTAGTGCTCTGAAGATGACTTCCTGCGAAAACGAAACGTCGGACACAATTTTGAATCATTGCATCGTCTTCAGCGAACCTCAAAACCCCCAGAACCACCTTCAAATTCCAATTATTACGAATTAGTGCTCTGAAGATGGCTTCCTGCGAAAACGAAACGTTGGACAAAATTTTAAATCGTTGCATCGTCTTCAGCGAACCTCAAAACCCCCGGAACCACCTTCAAATTCCAATTATTACGAATTAGTGCTCTGAAGATGACTTCCTGCGAAAACGAAACGTCGGACACAATTTTGAATCATTGCATCGTCTTCAGCGAACCTCAAAACCCCCAGAAGCACCTTCAAATTCCAATTATTACGAATTAGTGCTCTGAAGATGGCTTCCTGCGAAAACGAAACGTTGGACAAAATTTTAAATCGTTGCATCGTCTTCAGCGAACCTCAAAACCCCCGGAACCACCTTCAAATTCCAATTATTACGAATTAGTGCTCTGAAGATGACTTCCTGCGAAAACGAAACGTCGGACACAATTTTGAATCATTGCGTCGTCTTCAGCGAACCTCAAAACCCCCGGAACCACCTTCAAATTCCAATTATTACGAATTAGTGCTCTGAAGATGACTTCCTGCGAAAACGAAACGTCGGACACAATTTTGAATCATTGCATCGTCTTCAGCGAACCTCAAAACCCCCAGAAGCACCTTCAAATTCCATTTATTACGAATTAGTGCTCTGAAGATGGCTTCCTGCGAAAACGAAACGTTGGACAAAATTTTAAATCGTTGCATCGTCTTCAGCGAACCTCAAAACCCCCGGAATCACCTTCAAATTCCAATTATTACGAATTAGTGCTCTGAAGATGACTTCCTGCTAAAACGAAATGTCGGACAAAAATTTTAAATTATTGCATCGTCTTCAGCGCACCTTAAAACCCCGGAATCACCTTCGAATTCGAATTATTACGAATTTATCGCTCTGAAGATGACTTCCTGCTAGAAAGAAGCGTCGGATATAATTTTAAATCATTGCATCTTCTTCAGCGCACCTTAAAACCCCCGGAGTAACCTTCAAATTCCTATTATTATGAATTAGGGCCCTGAAGATGTCTTCCTCCTAAAACGAAACGTGGAACAAAATTTTAAGTCATTGCATCGTCTTCAGCGAACCTTAAAACCCTCGGAACTACCTTCAAATATCAATTATTACGAATTAATGTTCTGAAGATGGCTTCCTACTAAAACGAAACGTTGGACAAAATTTTAAATCATTGCATCGTCTTCAGCGAACCTCAAAACCCCCGGAACCACCTTCAAATTCCAATTATTACGAATTAGTGCTCTGAAGATGACTTCCTGCGAAAACGAAACGTCGGACACAATTTTGAATCATTGCATCGTCTTCAGCGAACCTCAAAACCCCCAGAACCACCTTCAAATTCCAATTATTACGAATTAGTGCTCTGAAGATGGCTTCCTGCGAAAACGAAACGTTGGACAAAATTTTAAATCGTTGCATCGTCTTCAGCGAACCTCAAAACCCCCGGAACCACCTTCAAATTCCAATTATTACGAATTAGTGCTCTGAAGATGACTTCCTGCGAAAACGAAACGTCGGACACAATTTTGAATCATTGCATCGTCTTCAGCGAACCTCAAAACCCCCAGAAGCACCTTCAAATTCCAATTATTACGAATTAGTGCTCTGAAGATGGCTTCCTGCGAAAACGAAACGTTGGACAACATTTTAAATCGTTGCATCGTCTTCAGCGAACCTCAAAACCCCCGGAACCACCTTCAAATTCCAATTATTACGAATTAGTGCTCTGAAGATGACTTCCTGCGAAAACGAAACGTCGGACACAATTTTGAATCATTGCGTCGTCTTCAGCGAACCTCAAAACCCCCAGAACCACCTTCAAATTCCAATTATTATGAATTAGTGCTCTGAAGATGGCTTCCTGCGAAAACGAAACGTTGGACAAAATTTTAAATCATTGCATCGTCTTCAGCGAACCTCAAAACCCCTGGAACCATCTTCAAATTCCAATTTTTACGAATTAGTGCCCTTAAGATGGCTTCCTGAGAAAACGAAACGTTGGACACAATTTTAAATCATTGCATCGTCTTCAGCGAACCTCAAAACCCCCGGAACCACCTTCAAATTCCATTTATTACGAATTAGTGCTCTGAAGATGACTTCCTGCGAAAACGAAACGTTGGACAAAATTTTAAATCGTTGCATCGTCTTCAGCGAACCTCAAAACCCCCGGAATCACCTTCAAATTCCAATTATTACGAATTAGTGCTCTGAAGATGACTTCCTGCTAAAACGAAACGTCGGACAAAAATTTTAAATTATTGCATCGTCTTCAGCGCACCTTAAAACCCCGGAATCACCTTCGAATTCGAATTATTACGAATTTATCGCTCTGAAGATGACTTCCTGCTAGAACGAAGCGTCGGATATAATTTTAAATCATTGCATCTTCTTCAGCGCACCTTAAAACCCCCGGAATAACCTTCAAATTCCTATTATTATGAATTAGGGCCCTGAAGATGTCTTCCTCCTAAAACGAAACGTGGAACAAAATTTTAAGTCATTGCATCGTCTTCAGCGAACCTTAAAACCCTCGGAACTACCTTCAAATATCAATTATTACGAATTAATGTTCTGAAGATGGCTTCCTACTAAAACGAAACGTTGGACAAAATTTTAAATCATTGCATCGTCTTCAGCGAACCTCAAAACCCCCGGAACCACCTTCAAATTCCAATTATTACGAATTAGTGCTCTGAAGATGACTTCCTGCGAAAACGAAACGTCGGACACAATTTTGAATCATTGCATCGTCTTCAGCGAACCTCAAAACCCCCAGAAGCACCTTCAAATTCCAATTATTACGAATTAGTGCTCTGAAGATGGCTTCCTGCGAAAACGAAACGTTGGACAAAATTTTAAATCGTTGCGTCGTCTTCAGCGAACCTCAAAACCCCCGGAACCACCTTCAAATTCCAATTATTACGAATTAGTGCTCTGAAGATGACTTCCTGCGAAAACGAAACGTCGGACACAATTTTGAATCATTGCGTCGTCTTCAGCGAACCTCAAAACCCCCGGAACCACCTTCAAATTCCAATTATTACGAATTAGTGCTCTGAAGATGACTTCCTGCGAAAACGAAACGTCGGACACAATTTTGAATCATTGCATCGTCTTCAGCGAACCTCAAAACCCCCAGAAGCACCTTCAAATTCCATTTATTACGAATTAGTGCTCTGAAGATGGCTTCCTGCGAAAACGAAACGTTGGACAAAATTTTAAATCGTTGCATCGTCTTCAGCGAACCTCAAAACCCCCGGAATCACCTTCAAATTCCAATTATTACGAATTAGTGCTCTGAAGATGACTTCCTGCTAAAACGAAACGTCGGACAAAAATTTTAAATTATTGCATCGTCTTCAGCGCACCTTAAAACCCCGGAATCACCTTCGAATTCGAATTATTACGAATTTATCGCTCTGAAGATGACTTCCTGCTAGAAAGAAGCGTCGGATATAATTTTAAATCATTGCATCTTCTTCAGCGCACCTTAAAACCCCCGGAGTAACCTTCAAATTCCTATTATTATGAATTAGGGCCCTGAAGATGTCTTCCTCCTAAAACGAAACGTGGAACAAAATTTTAAGTCATTGCATCGTCTTCAGCGAACCTTAAAACCCTCGGAACTACCTTCAAATATCAATTATTACGAATTAATGTTCTGAAGATGGCTTCCTACTAAAACGAAACGTTGGACAAAATTTTAAATCATTGCATCGTCTTCAGCGAACCTCAAAACCCCCGGAACCACCTTCAAATTCCAATTATTACGAATTAGTGCTCTGAAGATGACTTCCTGCGAAAACGAAACGTCGGACACAATTTTGAATCATTGCATCGTCTTCAGCGAACCTCAAAACCCCCAGAACCACCTTCAAATTCCAATTATTACGAATTAGTGCTCTGAAGATGGCTTCCTGCGAAAACGAAACGTTGGACAAAATTTTAAATCGTTGCATCGTCTTCAGCGAACCTCAAAACCCCCGGAACCACCTTCAAATTCCAATTATTACGAATTAGTGCTCTGAAGATGACTTCCTGCGAAAACGAAACGTCGGACACAATTTTGAATCATTGCATCGTCTTCAGCGAACCTCAAAACCCCCAGAAGCACCTTCAAATTCCAATTATTACGAATTAGTGCTCTGAAGATGGCTTCCTGCGAAAACGAAACGTTGGACAAAATTTTAAATCGTTGCATCGTCTTCAGCGAACCTCAAAACCCCCGGAACCACCTTCAAATTCCAATTATTACGAATTAGTGCTCTGAAGATGACTTCCTGCGAAAACGAAACGTCGGACACAATTTTGAATCATTGCGTCGTCTTCAGCGAACCTCAAAACCCCCAGAACCACCTTCAAATTCCAATTATTATGAATTAGTGCTCTGAAGATGGCTTCCTGCGAAAACGAAACGTTGGACAAAATTTTAAATCATTGCATCGTCTTCAGCGAACCTCAAAACCCCTGGAACCATCTTCAAATTCCAATTTTTACGAATTAGTGCCCTTAAGATGGCTTCCTGAGAAAACGAAACGTTGGACACAATTTTAAATCATTGCATCGTCTTCAGCGAACCTCAAAACCCCCGGAACCACCTTCAAATTCCATTTATTACGAATTAGTGCTCTGAAGATGACTTCCTGCGAAAACGAAACGTTGGACAAAATTTTAAATCATTGCATCGTCTTCAGCGAACCCCAAAACCCCCGGAACCACTTTCATATTCCAATTATTACGAATTAGTGCTCTGAAGATGTCTTCCTGCGAAAACGAAACGTTGGACAAAATTTTAAATCATTGCATCGTCTTCAGCGAACCTCAAAACCCCTGGAACCATCTTCAAATTCCAATTTTTACGAATTAGTGCTCTGAAGATGACTTCCTGCGAAAACGAAACGTCGGACACAATTTTGAATCATTGCGTCGTCTTCAGCGAACCCCAAAACCCCCGGAACCACCTTCAAATTCCAATTATTACGAATTAGTGCTCTGAAGATGACTTCCTGCGAAAACGAAACGTCGGACACAATTTTGAATCATTGCGTCGTCTTCAGCGAACCTCAAAACCCCCAGAACCACCTTCGAATTCCAATTATTACGAATTAGTGCCCTAAAGATGGCTTCCTGCGAAAACGAAACGTTGGACAAAATTTTAAATCATTGCATCGTCTTCAGCGAACCTCAAAACCCCCGGAACCACCTTCAAATTCCAATTGTTACGAATTAGTGCTCTGAAGATGGCTTGCTACTAAAACGAAATGTTGGACAAAATTTTAAATCATTGCGTCGTCTTCAGCGAACCTCAAAACCCCTGGAACCATCTTCAAATTCCAATTTTTACGAATTAGTGCTCTGAAGATGACTTCCTGCGAAAACGAAACGTCGGACACAATTTTGAATCATTGCGTCGTCTTCAGCGAACCTCAAAACCCCTGGAACCATCTTCAAATTCCAATTTTTACGAATTAGTGCTCTGAAGATGACTTCCTGCGAAAACGAAACGTCGGACACAATTTTGAATCATTGCGTCGTCTTCAGCGAACCCCAAAACCCCCGGAACCACCTTCAAATTCCAATTATTACGAATTAGTGCACTGAAGATGACTTCCTGCGAAAACGAAACTTTGGAAAAAATTTTAAATCATTGCATCGTCTTCAGCGAAACTCAAAACCCCCGGAACCACTTTCAAATTCCAATTATTACGAATTAGTACTCTGAAGATGGCTTCCTGCGAAAACGAAACGTTGGACAAAATTTTAAATCATTGCATCGTCTTCAGCGAACCTCAAAACCCCCGGAACCACCTTCAAATTCCAATTGTTACGAATTAGTGCTCTGAAGATGGCTTGCTACTAAAACGAAATGTTGGACAAAATTTTAAATCATTGCATCGTCTTCAGCGAACCTCAAAACCCCCGGAACCACCTTCAAATTCCAATTATTACGAATTAGTGCTCTGAAGATGGCTTCCTACTAAAACGAAACGTTGGACATAATTTTAAATCATTGCATGTCTTCAGCGAACCTTAAAACCCCCGGAAGCATCTTCAAATTCCAATTATTACGAATTAGTGCTCTGAAGATGGCTTCCTGCTAAAACGAATCGTCAGACACAATTTTAAATTATTGCATCGTCTTCAGCATACCTCAAAACCCTCGGAACCACCTTCAAATTCTAATTTTTACGAATGAGTGCTCTGAAGATGACTTTCTGCTTAAACGAAACGTCGGACAAAATTTTAAATCATTGCATCGTCTTCAGCGCACCTCAAAACCCCTGGAATCACCTTAAATTTCCTATTATTATGAATTAGGGCTCTGAAGATGGCTTCTTACTAAAACGAAACGTCGGATACAATTTTAAATCATTGGATGATCTTCAGCGGACCTCAAAATCCCCGGAACCACCTTCAAATTAAAATTATTACGAAATAATGCTCTGAAGAGGGCTTCTTACTTAAACGAAACGTTGGACACAATTTTAAATCATTGGGTCGTCTTCAGCGTACCTCAAAACCCTCGGAACCATCTTCAAATTCCAATTATTACGAATTAGTGCTCTGAAGATGGCTTCCTGCTAAAACGAATGGTCGGACACAATTTTAAATCATTGCATCGACTTCAGAGCACCTTAAAATCTCCGGAATCACCTTCGATTTCGAATTATGACGAATTAATGCTCTGAAGATTACTTCCTGCCAAAACGAAGGGTCGGATATAATTTTAAATCATTGCATCTTCTTCAGCGCACCTTAAAACCCCCGGAATAACTTCAAATTCCTATTATTATGAATTAGGGCCCTGAAGATTTCTTCTTAATAAAACGAAACGTCGGACACAATTTTGAATCATTGCGTCGTCTTCAGCGAACCTCAAAACCCCCAGAACCACCTTCAAATTCCAATTATTACGAATTAGTGCCCTGAAGATGGCTTCCTGCTAAAACGAAACGTCAGACACAATTTTAAATTATTGCATCGTCTTCAGCATACCTCAAAACCCTCGGAACCACCTTCAAATTCTAATTTTTACGAATTAGTGCTCTGAAGATGACTTTCTGCTTAAACGAAACGTCGGACAAAATTTTAAATCATTGCATCGTCTTCAGCGCACCTCAAAACCCCAGGAATCACCTTAAATTTCCTATTATTATGAATTAAGGCACTGAAGATGGCTTCTTACTAAAACGAAACGTCGGATACAATTTTAAATCATTGGATGATCTTCAGCGGACCTCAAAATCCCCGGAACCACCTTCAAATTAAAATTATTACGAAATAAAGCCCTGAAGAGGGCTTCTTACTTAAACGAAACGTTGGACACAATTTTAAATCATTGGGTCGTCTTCAGCGTACCTCAAAACCCTCGGAACCATCTTCAAATTCCAATTATTACGAATTAGTGCTCTGAAGATGGCTTCCTGCTGAAACGAAACGTCGGACACAATTTTAAATCATTGCATCGACTTCAGAGCACCTTAAAATCTCCGGAATCACCTTCGATTTCGAATTATGACGAATTAATATTCTGAAGATTACTTCGTGCCAAAACGAAAGGTCGGATATAATTTTAAATCATTGCATCTTCTTCAGCGCACCTTAAAACCCCCGGAATAACTTCAAATTCCTATTATTATGAATTAGGGCCCTGAAGATGGCTTCTTAATAAAACGAAACGTCGGACACAATTTTAAATCATTGCATCGTCTTCAGCGAACCTCAAAACCCCCGGAACCACCTTCAAATTCCAATTATTACGAATTAGTGCTCTGAAGATGGCTTTCTGCTAAAACGAAACGTCGGATATAATTTTAAATCATTGCATCGTTTTCAGCGCACCTCAAGATCCCCGGAATCATCTTCAAATTCCAATTATTACGTATTGGTATTCTGAAGATGGCTTCGTACTGAAACGAAACGTCGGACACAATTTTAAATCATTGCATCGTTTTCAGCGCACCTCAAAATCCTCGGCACCACCTTCAAATTCCAATTACGAATTAATGCTCTGAAGATGACTTTCTGCTAAAACGAAACGTTGGACAAAATTTGAAATCAATGCATCGTCTTCAGCGAACCTTAAAACCCCCAAAACCACCTTCAAATTCCAATTATTACTTTCATATTCCAATTATTACGAATTAGTGCTCTGAAGATGACTTCCTGCGAAAACGAAACGTTCAACAAAATTTTAAATCATTGCATCGTCTTCAGCGAACCTCAAAACCCCTGGAACCATCTTCAAATTCCAATTTTTACGAATTAGTGCTCTGAAGATGGCTTCCTGAGAAAACGAAACGTTGGACACAATTTTAAATCATTGCATCGTCTTCAGCAAACCTCAAAACCCCCGGAACCACCTTCAAATTCCAATTGTTACGAATTAGTGCTCTGAAGATGGCTTCCTACTAAAACGAAACGTTGGACAAAAGTTTAAATCATTGCATCGTCTTCAGCGAACCTCAAAACCTCCGGAACCACCTTCAAATTCCAATTATTACGAATTAGTGCCCTGAGGATGTCTTCTTACTAAAACGAAACGTCGGATACAATCTCAAATCATTGCATCTACTTCAGCGCACCTTAAAACCCCCGGAATAACCTTCAAATTCCAATTATTACAAATTAATGCCCTGAAGATGGCTTGTTATTAAAACGAAACGTCGGATACAATTTTAAATCATTGCATCGTCCTCAGCGCACCTTAAAACCCCCGGAATCACCTTCAAATTCCAATTATTATGAATTAATGCTCTGAAGATGGCTTCTTACTAAAACGAAACGTCGGACACAATTTTAAATCATTGCATCGACTTCAGCGAACCTCAAAATCCCCGGAACCATCTTCAAATTTCAATTATTACGAATTAGCGCTCTGAAGATGGCTTCCTCCTAAAACGATACGTCGGATAAAATTTTAAATCATTGCATCGTCTTCAGCGCACCTCAAAACCCGCGGAATCATCTTCAAATTCCAATTATTACGAATTAGTGCTCTGAAGATGGCTTCCTGCGAAAACGAAACGTTGGACAAAATTTTAAATTATTGTATCGTCTTCAGCGAATCTCAAAACCCCCGGAACCATCTTCAAATTCGAATTATTAAGAATCAATGCTCTGAAGATGGCTTCCTACTAAAACGAAACGTCGGACACAATTTTAAATCATTGCATCGTCTTCAGCGCACCTTAAAACCCCCGGAATCACCTTCAAATTCCTATTATTATGAATTAATGCTCTGAAGATGGCTTCTTACTAAAACGAAACGTCGGACACAATTTTAAATCATTGCATCGACTTCAGCGAACCTCAAAATCCCCGGAACCACCTTCAAATTCCAATTATTACGAATTAGTGCTCTGAATATGGATTTCTGCTAAAACGAAACGTTGGACAAAATTTTAAATGATTGCATCGTCTTGAGCGAACCTTAAAACCACCGGAACCACCTTCAAATTCCAATTATTTCGAATTAGTGCTCTGAAGATGGCTTCCTGCGTAAACGAAACGTCGGACAAAATTTGAAATCATTGCATTGTCTTCAGCGAACCTCAAAACCGCCGGAACCACCTTCAAATTCCAATTATTACGAATTAGTGCTCTGAAGATGGCTTTCTGCGAAAACGAAACGTTCGACAAAATTTTAAATGATTGCATCGTCTTCAGCGAACCTTAAAACCCCCGGAACCACCTTCAAATTAAAATTATTACGAATTAGTGCTCTGAAGATGACTTCCTGCGAAAACGAAACGTGGGACAAAATTTTAAATCATTGCATCGTCTTCAGCGAACCTCAAAACCCTCGGAACCACCTTCAAATTCCAATTATTACGAATTAGTGCTCTTAAGATGGATTTCTGCTAAAACGAAAGGTTGGACAAAATTTTAAATGATTGCATCGTCTTCAGCGAACCTTAAAAGCCCGGGAACCACCTTCAAATTCCAATTATTACGAATTAGTGCTCTGAAGATGACTTCCTGCGAAAACGAAACGTTGGACAAAATTTTAAATCATTGCATCGTCTTGAGCGAACCTCAAAACCACCGGAACCATCTTCAAATTCCAATTATTAAGAATCAATGCCCTGAAGATGGCTTTCTACTAAAACGAAACGTCGGACACAATTTTAAATCATTGCATCGACTTCAGCGAACCTCAAAATCCCCGGAACCACCTTCAAATTCCAATTGTTACGAATTAGTGCTCTGAAGATGGCTTCCTACTAAAACGAAACGTTGGACAAAAGTTTAAATCATTGCATCGTCTTCAGCGAACCTCAAAACCACCGGAACCATCTTCAAATTCCAATTATTAAGAATCAATGCCCTGAAGATGGCTTTCTACTAAAACGAAACGTCGGACACAATTTTAAATCATTGCATCGACTTCAGCGAACCTCAAAATCCCCGGAACCACCTTCAAATTCCAATTATTACGAATTAGTGCTCTGAAGATGACTTCCTGCTAAAACGAAACGTCGGACACAATTTTAAATTATTGCATCGTCTTCAGCGCACCTTAAAATCCCCGGAATCAAATTCGAATTCGAATTATTACGAATTTATCGCTCTGAAGATGACTTCCTGCTAAAACGAAACGTCGGATATAATTTTAAATCATTTCATCTTCTTCAGCGCACCTTAAAACCACCGGAATAACCTTCAAATTCCTATTATTATGAATTAGGGCCCTGAAGATGGCTTCCTCCTAAAACGAAACGTGGAACAAAATTTTAAGTCATTGCATCGTCTTCAGCGAACCTTAAAACCCTCGGAACCACCTTCAAATATCAATTATTACGAATTAGTGTTCTGAAGATGGCTTCCTACTAAAACGAAACGTTGGACAAAATTTTAAATCATTGCATCGTCTTCAGAGAACCTCAAAACCCCCGGAACCACCTTCAAATTCCATTTATTACGAATTAGTGCTCTGAAGATGACTTGCTGCGAAAACGAAACGTTGGACAAAATTTTAAATTAGTGCATCGTCTTCAGCGAACCCCAAAACCCCCGGAACCACTTTTATATTCCAATTATTACGAATTAGTGCTCTGAAGATGACTTCCTGCGAAAACGAAACGTTGGACAAAATTTTAAATCATTGCATCGTCTTCAGCGAACCTCAAAACCCCTGGAACCATCTTCAAATTCCAATTTTTACGAATTAGTGCTCTGAAGATGGCTTCCTGAGAAAACGAAACGTTGGACACAATTTTAAATCATTGCATCGTCTTCAGCGAACCTCAAAACCCCCGGAACCACCTTCAAATTCCATTTATTACGAATTAGTGCTCTGAAGATGGCTTTCTGCGAAAACGAAACGTTGGACAAAATTTTAAATTATTGTATCGTCTTCAGCGAATCTCAAAACCACCGGAACCATCTTCAAATTCGAATTATTAGGAATCAATGCTCTGAAGATGGCTTCCTACTAAAACGAAACGTCGGACACAATTTTAAATCATTACATCGTCTTCAGCGCACCTTAAAACCCCCGGAATCACCTTCAAATTCCTCTTATTATGAATTAATGCTCTGAAGATGGCTTCTTACTAAAACGAAACGTCGGACACAATTTTAAATTATTGCATCGACTTCAGCGAACCTCAAAATCCCCGGAACCACCATCAAATTCCAATTATTATGAATTAGTGCTCTGAAGATGGATTTCTGCTAAAACGAAACGTTGGACAAAATTTTAAATGATTGCATCGTCTTGAGCGAACCTTAAAAACACCGGAACCACCTTCAAATTCCAATTATTACGAATTAGTGCTCTGAAGATGGCTTCCTGCGTAAACGAAACGTCGGACAAAATTTTAAATCATTGCATCGTCTTCAGCGAACCTCAGAACCCCCGGAACCACCTTCAAATTCCAATTATTAACTATTAGTGCTCTGAAGATGGCTTCCTGCGAAAACGAAACGTTGGACAAAATTTGAAATCATTGCATCGCCTTCAGCGAACCTCAAAATCCCCGGAACCACCTTCAAATTCCAATTATTACGAATTAGTGCTCTGAAGATGGCTTTCTGCGAAAACGAAACGTTGGACAAAATTTTAAATTATTGCATCGTCTTCAGCGAACCTTAAAACCCCCGGAACCACCTTCAAATTAAAATTATTACGAATTAGTGCTCTGAAGATGACTTCCTGCGAAAACGAAACGTGGGACAAAATTTTAAATCATTGCATCGTCTTCAGCGAACCTCAAAACCCTCGGAACCACCTTCAAATTCCAATTATTACGAATTAGTGATCTGAAGATGGATTTCTGCTAAAACGAAACGTTGGACAAAATTTTAAATGATTGCATCGTCTTCAGCGAACCTCAAAACCCCGGGAACCACCTTCAAATTCCAATTATTACGAATTAGTGCTCTGAAGATGACTTCCTGCGAAAACGAAACGTTGGACAAAATTTTAAATCATTGCATCGTCTTGAGCGAACCTCAAAACCACCGGAACCATCTTCAAATTCCAATTAATAAGAATCAATGCTCTGAAGATGGCTTCCTACTAAAACGAAACGTCGGACACAATTTTAAATCATTGCATCGACTTCAGCGAACCTCAAAATCCCCGGACCCACCTTCAAATTAAAATTATTACGAATTAGTGCTCTGAAGATGGATTTCTGCTAAAACGAAACGTTGGACAAAATTTTAAATGATTATATCGTCTTGAGAGAACCTTAAAACCACCGGAACCACCTTCAAATTCCAATTATTACGAATTAGTGCTCTGAAGATGGCTTTCTGCGAAAACGAAACGTTGGACAAAATTTTAAATTATTGCATCGTCTTCAGCGAATCTCAAAACCCCCGGAACCATCTTCAAATTCGAATTATTAAGAATCAATGCAATGAAGATGGCTTCCCACTAAAACGAAACGTCGGACAAAATTTTAAATCATTGCATCGTCTTCAGCGCACCTCAAAACCCCCGGAATCACCTTAAATTTCCTATTATTATGAATTAAAGCTCTGAAGATGACTTCTTACTAAAACGAAACGTCGGATACAATTTTAAATAATTGGATGGTCTTCAGCGGACCTCAAAATCCCCGGAACCACCTTCAAATTAAAATTATTACGAAATAATGCTCTGAAGAGGGCTTCTTACTTAAACGAAACGTTGGACACAATTTTAAATCATTGCATCGTCTTCAGCGAACCTCAAAACCCCCTGAACCACCTTCAAATTCCAATTATTACGAATTAGTGCTCTGAAGATGGCTTTCTGCTAAAACGAAACGTCGGATATAATTTTAAATCATTGCATCGCTTTCAGCGCACCTCAAAATCCCCGGAATCATCTTCAAATTCCAATTATTACGTATTGGTATTCTGAAGATGGCTTCGTACTAAAACGAAACGTCGGACACAATTTTAAATAATTGCATCGTCTTCAGCGAACCTCAAAATCCTCGGCACCACCTTCAAATTCCAATTATTACGAATTAATGCTCTGAGGATATCTTTCTGCTAAAACGAAACGCTGGACAATATTTTAAATAATTGCATCGTCTTCATCGAACCTCAAAACCCCCGGAACCACCTTCAAATTCCAATTATTACGAATTAGTGCTCTGAAGATGGCTTTCTGCTAAAACGAAAAGTCGGATATAATTTTAAATCATTGCATCGTTTTCAGCGCACCTCAAAATCCTCTGCACCACCTTCAAATTCCAATTATTACGAATTAATGCTCTGAAGATATCTTTCTGCTAAAACGAAACGCTGGACAATATTTTAAATAATTGCATCGTCTTCAGCGAACCTCAAAACCAATGGAACCATCTTCAAATTCCAATTTTTACGAATTAGTGCTCTGAAGATGGCTTCCTGAGAAAACGAAACGTTGGACACAATTTTAAATCATTGCATCGTCTTCAGCGAACCTCAAAACCCCCGGAACCACCTTCAAATTCCAATTGTTACGAATTAGTGCTCTGAAGATGGCTTCCTACTAAAACGAAACGTTGGACAAAAGTTTAAATCATTGCATCGTCTTCAGCGAACCTCAAAACCTCAGGAACCACCTTCAAATTCCAATTATTACGAATTAGTGCGCTGAAGATGGCTTCCTACTAAAACGAAACGTTGGAGATAATTTTAAATCATTGCATCGTCTTCAGCATACCTCAAAACCCTCGGAACCACCTTCAAATTCTAATTTTTACGAATTAGTGCTCTGAAGATGACTTTCTGCTTATACGAAACGTTGGACATAATTTTAAATCATTGCATCGTTTTTAGTGTACCTCAAAACCCCCGGAACCACCTTCAAATTCCAATTATTATGAATAAGTGCCCTGAGGATGTCTTCTTACTTAAACGAAACGTCGGATACAATCTTAAATCATTGCATCTACTTCAGCGCACCTTAAAACCCCCGGAATCATCTTCAAATTCCAATTATTACGAATTAGTGCTCTGAAGATGGCTTCCTGCGAAAACGAAACGTTGGACAAAATTTGAAATCATTGCATCGTCTTCAGCGAACCTCAAAACCTCCGGAACCACCTTCAAATTCCAATTATTACGAATTAGTGCTCTGAAGATGGCTTTCTGCGAAAACGAAACGTTGGACAAAATTTTAAATTATTGTATCGTCTTCAGCGAATCTCAAAACCCCCGGAACCATCTTCAAATTCGAATTATTAAGAATCAATGCTCTGAAGATGGCTTCTTACTAAAACGAAACGTCGGACACAATTTTAAATCATTGCATCGACTTCAGCGAACCTCAAAATCCCCGGAACCACCTTCAAATTCCAATTATTACGAATTAGTGCTCTGAAGATGGATTTCTGCTAAAACGAAACGTTGGACAAAATTTTAAATGATTGCATCGTCTTGAGCGAACCTTAAAACCACCGGAACCACCTTCAAATTCCAATTATTACGAATTAGTGCTCTGAAGATGGCTTCCTGCGTAAACGAAACGTCGGACAAAATTTTAAATCATTGCATCGTCTTCAGCGAACCTCAAAACCCCCGGAACCACCTTCAAATTCCAATTATTAACTATTAGTGCTCTGAAGATGGCTTCCTGCGAAAACGAAACGTTGGACAAAATTTGAAATCATTGCATCGCCTTCCGCGAACCTCAAAATCCCCGGAACCACCTTCAAATTAAAATTATTACGAATTAGTGCTCTGAAGATGGCTTTCTGCGAAAACGAAACGTTGGACACAATTTTAAATTATTGCATCGTCTTCAGCGAACCTTAAAACCCCCGGAACCAACTTCAAATTAAAATTATTACGAATTAGTGCTCTGAAGATGACTTCCTGCGAAAACGAAACGTGGGACAAAATTTTAAATCATTGCATCGTCTTCAGCGAACCTCAAAACCCTCGGAACCACCTTCAAATTCCAATTATTACGAATTAGTGATCTGAAGATGGATTTCTGCTAAAACGAAACGTTGGACAAAATTTTAAATGATTGCATCGTTTTCAGCGAACCTTAAAACCCCGGGAACCACCTTCAAATTCCAATTATTACGAATTAGTGCTCTGAAGATGACTTCCTGCGAAAACGAAACGTTGGACAAAATTTTAAATCATTGCATCGTCTTGAGCGAACCTCAAAACCACCGGAACCATCTTCAAATTCCAATTAATAAGAATCAATGCTCTGAAGATGGCTTCCTACTAAAACGAAACGTCGGACACAATTTTAAATCATTGCATCGACTTCAGCGAACCTCAAAATCCCCGGAACCACCTTCAAATTCCAATTATTACGAATTAGTGCTCTGAAGATGGATTTCTGCTAAAACGAAACGTTGGACAAAATTTTAAATGATTATATCGTCTTGAGCGAACCTTAAAACCACCGGAACCACCTTCAAATTCCAATTATTACGAATTAGTGCTCTGAAGATGGCTTTCTGCGAAAACGAAACGTTGGACAAAATTTTAAATTATTGCATCGTCTTCAGCGAATCTCAAAACCCCCGGAACCATCTTCAAATTTCAATTATTACGAATTAGCGCTCTGAAGATGGCTTCCTCCTAAAACGAAACGTCGGATAAAATTTTAAATCATTGCATCGTCTTCAGCGCACCTCAAAACCCGCGGAATCATCTTCAAATTCCAATTATTACGAATTAGTGCTCTGAAGATGGCTTCCTGCGAAAACGAAACGTTGGACAAAATTTGAAATCATTGCATCGTCTTCAGCGAACCTCAAAACCTCCGGAACCACCTTCAAATTCCAATTATTACGAATTAGTGCTCTGAAGATGGCTTTCTGCGAAAACGAAACGTTGGACAAAATTTTAAATTATTGCATCGTATTCAGCGAATCTCAAAACCCCCGGAACCATCTTCAAATTCGAATTATTAAGAATCAATGCTCTGAAGATGGCTTCCTACTAAAACGAAACGTCGGACACAATTTTAAATCATTGCATCGTCTTCAGCGCACCTTAAAACCCCCGGAATCACCTTCAAATTCCTATTATTATGAATTAATGCTCTGAAGATGGCTTCTTACTAAAACGAAACGTCGGACACAATTTTAAATCATTGCATCGTCTTCAGCGCACATTAAAACCCCCGGAATTACCTGCAAAATCCTATTATTATGAATTGGGGCTCTGAAGATGGCTTCTTACTAAAACGAAACGTCAGACACAATTTTAAATCATTGCATCGTCTTCAGCGAACCTCAAAACCCCCGGAACCACCTTCAAATTCCAATTATTACGAATTAGTGCTCTGAATATGGCTTTCTGCGAAAACGAAACGTTGGACAAAATTTTAAATTATTGCATCGTCTTCAGCGAATCTCAAAACCCCCGGAACCATCTTCAAATTCGAATTATTAAGAATCAATGCCCTGAAGATGGCTTTCTGCGAAAACGAAATGTTGGACAAAATTTTAAATCATTGCATCGTCCTCGGCGCACCTCAAAACCCACGGAACCATCTTCAAATTCCAATTATTAGGAATTAGTGCTCTGAAGATGGCTTCCTGCGAAAATGAAACGTTGGACATAATTTGAAATCATTGCATCATCTTCAGCGAACCTCAAAACCTCCGGAACCACCTTCAAATTCCAATTATTACGAATTAGTGCTCTGAACCTCAAAACCCCCGGAACCACCTTCAAATTCCAATTATTACGAATTAGTGCTCTGAAGATGGCTTTCTGCTAAAACGAAAAGTCGGATATAATTTTAAATCATTGCATCGTTTTCAGCGCACCTCAAAATCCTCTGCACCACCTTCGAATTCCAATTATTACGAATTAATGCTCTGAAGATGGCTTTCTGCTAAAACGAAACGTTGGACAAAATTTGAAATCAATGCATCGTCTTCAGCGAACCTTAAAACCCCCAAAACCACCTTCAAATTCCAATTATTACTTTCATATTCCAATTATTACGAATTAGTGCTCTGAAGATGACTTCCTGCGAAAACGAAACGTTGAACAAAATTTTAAATCATTGCATCGTCTTCAGAGAACCTCAAAACCAATGGAACCATCTTCAAATTCCAATTTTTACGAATTAGTGCTCTGAAGATGGCTTCCTACTAAAACGAAACGTTGGACAAAAGTTTAAATCATTGCATCGTCTTCAGCGAACCTCAAAACCCCCGGAACCACCTTCAAATTCCAATTATTGTGAATAAGTGCCCTGAGGATGTCTTCTTACTTAAACGAAACGTCGGATACAATCTTAAATCATTGCATCTACTTCAGCGCACCTTAAAACCCCCGGAATAACCTTCAAATTCCAATTATTACAAATTAATGCCCTGAAGATGGCTTGTTATTAAAACGAAACGTCGGATACAATTTTAAATCATTGCATCGTTTTGAGCGCACCTCAAAACCCGCGGAATCATCTTCAAATTCCAGTTTTTACGAATTAGTGCTCTGAAGATGGCTTCCTGAGAAAACGAAACGTTGGACACAATTTTAAATCATTGCATCGTCTTCAGCGAACCTCAAAACCCCCGGAACCACCTTCAAATTCCATTTATTACGAATTAGTGCTCTGAAGATGGCTTCCTGCGGAAACGAAACGTTGGACAAAATTTTAAATCATTGCATCGTCTTCAGCGAACACCAAAACCCCCGGAACCACTTTCATATTCCAATTATTACGAATTAGTGCTCTGAAGATGACTTCCTGCGAAAACGAAAAGTTGGACAAAATTTTAAATCGTTGCATCGTCTTCAGCGAACCTCAAAACCCCCGGAACCACCTTCAAATTCCAATTATTACGAATTAGGGCTCTGAAGATGACTTCCTGCGAAAACGAAACGTCGGACACAATTTTGAATCATTGCGTCGTCTTCAGCGAACCCCAAAACCCCCGGTACCACCTTCAAATTCCAATTATTACGAATTAGTGCTCTGAAGATGGCTTCCTGCTAAAACGAAACGTCGGACACAATTTTAAATTATTGCATCGTCCTCAGCGTACCTCAAAACCCCCGGAACCATCTTAAAATTTCAATTATTACGAATTAGCGCTCTGAAGATGGCTTCTTACTAAAACGAAACGTCGGACACAATTTTAAATCATTGCATCGTCTTCAGCGAACCTCAAAACCCCCGGAACCACCTTCAAATTCCAATTATTACGAATTAGTGCTCTGAATATGGCTTTCTGCGAAAACGAAACGTTGGACAAAATTTTAAATTATTGCATCGTCTTCAGCGAATCTCAAAACCCCCGGAACCATCTTCAAATTCGAATTATTAAGAATCAATGCCCTGAAGATGGCTTCCCACTAAAACGAAACGTCGGACACAATTTTAAATCATTGCATCGTCCTCAGCGCACCTCAAAACCCCCGGAACCATCTTCAAATTTCAATTATTACGAATTAGCGCTCTGAAGATGGCTTCCTCCTAAAACGAAACGTCGGATAAAATTTTAAATCATTGCATCGTCTTCAGCGCACCTCAAAACCCGCAAAATCATCTTCAAATTCCAATTATTACGAATTAGTGCTCTGAAGATGGCTTCCTGCGAAAATGAAACGTTGGACATAATTTGAAATCATTGCATCGTCTTCAGCGAACCTCAAAACCTCCGGAACCACCTTAAAATTCCAATTATTACGAATTAGTGCTCTGAAGATGGCTTTCTGCGAAAACGAAACGTTGGACAAAATTTTAAATTATTGCATCGTCTTCAGCGAATCTCAAAACCCCCGGAACCATCTTCAAATTCGAATTATTAAGAATCAATGCCCTGAAGATGGCTTCCCACTAAAACGAAACGTCGGAGACAATTTTAAATCATTGCATCGTCCTCAGCGCACCTCAAAACCCCCGGAACCATCTTCAAATTTCAATTATTACGAATTAGCGCTCTGAAGATGGCTTTCTGCGAAAACGAAACGTTGGACAAAATTTTAAATTATTGCATCGTCTTCAGCGAATCTCAAAACCCCCGGAACCATCTTCAAATTCGAATTATTAAGAATCAATGCCCTGAAGATGGCTTCCTACCAAAACGAAACGTCGGAGACAATTTTAAATCATTGCATCGTCCTCAGCGCACCTCAAAACCCCCGGAACCATCTTCAAATTTCAATTATTACGAATTAGTGCTCTGAAGATGGCTTTCTGCGAAAACGAAACGTTGGACAAAATTTTAAATTATTGCATCGTCTTCAGCGAATCTCAAAACCCCCGGAACCATCTTCAAATTCGAATTATTAAGAATCAATGCTCTGAAGATGGCTTCCTACTAAAACGAAACGTCGGACACAATTTTAAATCATTGCATCGTCTTCAGCGCACCTTAAAACCCCCGGAATCACCTTCAAATTCCTATTATTATAAATTAATGCTCTGAAGATGGCTTCTTACTAAAACGAAACGTCGGACACAATTTTAAATCATTGCATCGACTTCAGCGAAATTCAAAATCCCCGGAACCACCTTCAAATTCCAATTACTACGAATTAGTGCACTGAAGATGGCTTCCTGCGAAAACGAAACGTCGGACACAATTTTGAATCATTGCGTCGTCTTCAGCGAACCTCAAAACCCCCAGAACCACCTTCAAATTCCAATTATTACGAATTAGTGCTCAGAAGATGGCTTTCTGCGAAAACGAAACGTTGGACAAAATTTTAAATTATTGCATCGTCTTCAGCGAATCTCAAAACCCCCGGAACCATCTTCAAATTCGAATTATTAAGAATCAATGCCCTGAAGATGGCTTCATACTAAAACGAAACGTCGGAGACAATTTTAAATCATTGCATCGTCTTCAGCGAACCTCAAAACCCCCGGAACCACCTTCAAATTCCAATTATTACGAATTAGTGCTCTGAATATGGCTTTCTGCGAAAACGAAACGTTGGACAAAATTTTAAATTATTGCATCGTCTTCAGCGAATCTCAAAACCCCCGGAACCATCTTCAAATTCGAATTATTAAGAATCAATGCCCTGAAGATGGCTTCCCACTAAAACGAAAAGTCGGACACAATTTTAAATCATTGCATCGTCCTCAGCGCACCTCAAAACCCCCGGAACCATCTTCAAATTTCAATTATTACGAATTAGCGCTCTGAAGATGGCTTCCTCCTAAAACGAAACGTCGGATAAAATTTTAAATCATTGCATCGTCTTCAGCGCACCTCAAAACCCGCCGAATCATCTTCAAATTCCAATTATTACGAATTAGTGCTCTGAAGATGGCTTCCTGCGAAAATGAAACGTTGGACATAATTTGAAATCATTGCATCGTCTTCAGCGAACCTCAAAACCTCCGGAACCACCTTCAAATTCCAATTATTACGAATTAGTGCTCTGAAGATGGTTTTCTGCGAAAACGAAACGTTGGACAAAATTTTAAATTATTGCATCGTCTTCAGCGAATCTCAAAACCCCCGGAACCATCTTCAAATTCGAATTATTAAGAATCAATGCCCTGAAGATGGCTTCCTACTAAAACGAAACGTCGGAGACAATTTTAAATCATTGCATCGTCCTCAGCGCACCTCAAAACCCCCGGAACCATCTTCAAATTTCAATTATTACGAATTAGTGCTCTGAAGATGACTTCCTGCGAAAACCAAACGTCGGACACAATTTTGAATCATTGCGTAGTCTTCAGCGAACCTCAAAACCCCCAGAACCACCTTCAAATTCCAATTATTACGAATTAGTGCTCTGAAGATGGCTTCCTGCGAAAACGAAACGTTGGACAAAATTTTAAATCATTGCATTGTCTTCAGCGAACCTCAAAACCCCTGGAACCATCTTCAAATTCCAATTTTTACAAATTAGTGCTCTGAAGATGGCTTCCTGAGAAAACGAAACGTTGGACACAATTTTAAATCATTGCATCGTCTTCAGCGAACCCCAAAACCCCCGGAACCACTTTCATATTCCATTTATTACGAATTAGTGCTCTGAAGATGGCTTCCTGCGAAAACGAAACGTTGGACAAAATTTTAAATCATTGCATCGTCTTCAGCGAACCCCAAAACCCCCGGAACCACTTTCATATTCCAATTATTACGAATTAGTGCTCTGAAGATGGCTTCCTGCGAAAACGAAACGTTGGACAAAATTTTAAATCATTGCATCGTCTTCAGCGAACCCCAAAACCCCCGGAACCATCTTCAAATTCGAATTATTAAGAATCAATGCCCTGAAGATGGCTTCCTACTAAAACGAAACGTCGGACACAATTTTAAATCATTGCATCGTCTTCAGCGCACCTTAAAACCCCCGGAATCACCTTCAAATTCCTATTATTATGAATTAATGCTCTGAAGATGGCTTCTTACTAAAACGAAACGTCGGACACAATTTTAAATCATTGCATCGACTTCAGCGAAATTCAAAATCCCCGCAACCACCTTCAAATTCCAATTATTACGAATTAGTGCACTGAAGATGGCTTCCTGCGAAAACGAAACGTCGGACACAATTTTGAATCATTGCGTCGTCTTCAGCGAACCTCAAAACCCCCAGAACCACCTTCAAATTCCAATTATTACGAATTAGTGCTCAGAAGATGGCTTTCTGCGAAAACGAAACGTTGGACAAAATTTTAAATTATTGCATCGTCTTCAGCGAATCTCAAAACCCCCGGAACCATCTTCAAATTCGAATTATTAAGAATCAATGCCCTGAAGATGGCTTCCTACTAAAACGAAACGTCGGAGACAATTTTAAATCATTGCATCGTCTTCAGCGAACCTCAAAACCCCCGGAACCACCTTCAAATTCCAATTATTACGAATTAGTGCTCTGAATATGGATTTCTGCGAAAACGAAACGTTGGACAAAATTTTAAATTATTGCATCGTCTTCAGCGAATCTCAAAACCCCCGGAACCATCTTCAAATTCGAATTATTAAGAATCAATGCCCTGAAGATGGCTTCCCACTAAAACGAAAAGTCGGACACAATTTTAAATCATTGCATCGTCCTCAGCGCACCTCAAAACCCCCGGAACCATCTTCAAATTTCAATTATTACGAATTAGCGCTCTGAAGATGGCTTCCTCCTAAAACGAAACGTCGGATAAAATTTTAAATCATTGCATCGTCTTCAGCGCACCTCAAAACCCGCCGAATCATCTTCAAATTCCAATTATTACGAATTAGTGCTCTGAAGATGGCTTCCTGCGAAAATGAAACGTTGGACATAATTTGAAATCATTGCATCGTCTTCAGCGAACCTCAAAACCTCCGGAACCACCTTCAAATTCCAATTATTACGAATTAGTGCTCTGAAGATGGTTTTCTGCGAAAACGAAACGTTGGACAAAATTTTAAATTATTGCATCGTCTTCAGCGAATCTCAAAACCCCCGGAACCATCTTCAAATTCGAATTATTAAGAATCAATGCCCTGAAGATGGCTTCCTACTAAAACGAAACGTCGGAGACAATTTTAAATCATTGCATCGTCCTCAGCGCACCTCAAAACCCCCGGAACCATCTTCAAATTTCAATTATTACGAATTAGTGCTCTGAAGATGACTTCCTGCGAAAACGAAACGTCGGACACAATTTTGAATCATTGCGTCGTCTTCAGCGAACTTCAAAACCCCCAGAACCACCTTCAAATTCCAATTATTACGAATTAGTGCTCTGAAGATGGCTTCCTGCGAAAACGAAACGTTGGACAAAATTTTAAATCATTGCATTGTCTTCAGCGAACCTCAAAACCCCTGGAACCATCTTCAAAATCCAATTTTTACAAATTAGTGCTCTGAAGATGGCTTCCTGAGAAAACGAAACGTTGGACACAATTTTAAATCATTGCATCGTCTTCAGCGAACCCCAAAACCCCCGGAACCACTTTCATATTCCATTTATTACGAATTAGTGCTCTGAAGATGGCTTCCTGCGAAAACGAAACGTTGGACAAAATTTTAAATCATTGCATCGTCTTCAGCGAACCCCAAAACCCCCGGAACCACTTTCATATTCCAATTATTACGAATTAGTGCTCTGAAGATGGCTTCCTGCGAAAACGAAACGTTGGACAAAATTTTAAATCATTGCATTGTCTTCAGCGAACCTCAAAACCCCTGGAACCATCTTCAAATTCCAATTTTTACAAATTAGTGCTCTGAAGATGGCTTCCTGAGAAAACGAAACGTTGGACAAAATTTTAAATCATTGCATCGTCTTCAGCGAACCCCAAAACCCCCAGAACCACCTTCAAATTCCAATTATTACGAATTAGTGCTCTGAAGATGGCTTCCTGCGAAAACGAAACGTTGGACAAAATTTTAAATCATTGCATTGTCTTCAGCGAACCTCAAAACCCCTGGAACCATCTTCAAATTCCAATTTTTACAAATTAGTGCTCTGAAGATGGCTTCCTGAGAAAACGAAACGTTGGACACAATTTTAAATCATTGCATCGTCTTCAGCGAACCCCAAAACCCCCGGAACCACTTTCATATTCCATTTATTACGAATTAGTGCTCTGAAGATGGCTTCCTGCGAAAACGAAACGTTGGACAAAATTTTAAATCATTGCATCGTCTTCAGCGAACCCCAAAACCCCCGGAACCACTTTCATATTCCAATTATTACGAATTAGTGCTCTGAAGATGGCTTCCTGCGAAAACGAAACGTTGGACAAAATTTTAAATCATTGCATCGTCTTCAGCGAACCCCAAAACCCCCGGAACCATCTTCAAATTCGAATTATTAAGAATCAATGCCCTGAAGATGGCTTCCTACTAAAACGAAACGTCGGACACAATTTTAAATCATTGCATCGTCTTCAGCGCACCTTAAAACCCCCGGAATCACCTTCAAATTCCTATTATTATGAATTAATGCTCTGAAGATGGCTTCTTACTAAAACGAAACGTCGGACACAATTTTAAATCATTGCATCGACTTCAGCGAAATTCAAAATCCCCGCAACCACCTTCAAATTCCAATTATTACGAATTAGTGCACTGAAGATGGCTTCCTGCGAAAACGAAACGTCGGACACAATTTTGAATCATTGCGTCGTCTTCAGCGAACCTCAAAACCCCCAGAACCACCTTCAAATTCCAATTATTACGAATTAGTGCTCAGAAGATGGCTTTCTGCGAAAACGAAACGTTGGACAAAATTTTAAATTATTGCATCGTCTTCAGCGAATCTCAAAACCCCCGGAACCATCTTCAAATTCGAATTATTAAGAATCAATGCCCTGAAGATGGCTTCCTACTAAAACGAAACGTCGGAGACAATTTTAAATCATTGCATCGTCTTCAGCGAACCTCAAAACCCCCGGAACCACCTTCAAATTCCAATTATTACGAATTAGTGCTCTGAATATGGCTTTCTGCGAAAACGAAACGTTGGACAAAATTTTAAATTATTGCATCGTCTTCAGCGAATCTCAAAACCCCCGGAACCATCTTCAAATTCGAATTATTAAGAATCAATGCCCTGAAGATGGCTTCCTACTAAAACGAAACGTCGGAGACAATTTTAAATCATTGCATCGTCTTCAGCGAACCTCAAAACCCCCGGAACCACCTTCAAATTCCAATTATTACGAATTAGTGCTCTGAATATGGATTTCTGCGAAAACGAAACGTTGGACAAAATTTTAAATCATTGCATTGTCTTCAGCGAACCTCAAAACCCCTGGAACCATCTTCAAAATCCAATTTTTACAAATTAGTGCTCTGAAGATGGCTTCCTGAGAAAACGAAACGTTGGACACAATTTTAAATCATTGCATCGTCTTCAGCGAACCCCAAAACCCCCGGAACCACTTTCATATTCCATTTATTACGAATCAATGCCCTGAAGATGGCTTCCCACTAAAACGAAAAGTCGGACACAATTTTAAATCATTGCATCGTCCTCAGCGCACCTCAAAACCCCCGGAACCATCTTCAAATTTCAATTATTACGAATTAGCGCTCTGAAGATGGCTTCCTCCTAAAACGAAACGTCGGATAAAATTTTAAATCATTGCATCGTCTTCAGCGCACCTCAAAACCCGCCGAATCATCTTCAAATTCCAATTATTACGAATTAGTGCTCTGAAGATGGCTTCCTGCGAAAATGAAACGTTGGACATAATTTGAAATCATTGCATCGTCTTCAGCGAACCTCAAAACCTCCGGAACCACCTTCAAATTCCAATTATTACGAATTAGTGCTCTGAAGATGGTTTTCTGCGAAAACGAAACGTTGGACAAAATTTTAAATTATTGCATCGTCTTCAGCGAATCTCAAAACCCCCGGAACCATCTTCAAATTCGAATTATTAAGAATCAATGCCCTGAAGATGGCTTCCTACTAAAACGAAACGTCGGAGACAATTTTAAATCATTGCATCGTCCTCAGCGCACCTCAAAACCCCCGGAACCATCTTCAAATTTCAATTATTACGAATTAGTGCTCTGAAGATGACTTCCTGCGAAAACGAAACGTCGGACACAATTTTGAATCATTGCGTCGTCTTCAGCGAACTTCAAAACCCCCAGAACCACCTTCAAATTCCAATTATTACGAATTAGTGCTCTGAAGATGGCTTCCTGCGAAAACGAAACGTTGGACAAAATTTTAAATCATTGCATTGTCTTCAGCGAACCTCAAAACCCCTGGAACCATCTTCAAAATCCAATTTTTACAAATTAGTGCTCTGAAGATGGCTTCCTGAGAAAACGAAACGTTGGACACAATTTTAAATCATTGCATCGTCTTCAGCGAACCCCAAAACCCCCGGAACCACTTTCATATTCCATTTATTACGAATTAGTGCTCTGAAGATGGCTTCCTGCGAAAACGAAACGTTGGACAAAATTTTAAATCATTGCATCGTCTTCAGCGAACCCCAAAACCCCCGGAACCACTTTCATATTCCAATTATTACGAATTAGTGCTCTGAAGATGGCTTCCTGCGAAAACGAAACGTTGGACAAAATTTTAAATCATTGCATTGTCTTCAGCGAACCTCAAAACCCCTGGAACCATCTTCAAATTCCAATTTTTACAAATTAGTGCTCTGAAGATGGCTTCCTGAGAAAACGAAACGTTGGACACAATTTTAAATCATTGCATCGTCTTCAGCGAACCCCAAAACCCCCGGAACCACTTTCATATTCCATTTATTACGAATTAGTGCTCTGAAGATGGCTTCCTGCGAAAACGAAACGTTGGATAAAATTTTAAATCATTGCATCGTCTTCAGCGAACCCCAAAACCCCCGGAACCACTTTCATATTCCAATTATTACGAATTAGTGCTCTGAAGATGGCTTCCTGCGAAAACGAAACGTTGGACAAAATTTTAAATCATTGCATCGTCTTCAGCGAACCCCAAAACCCCCGGAACCACTTTCATATTCCAATTATTACGAATTAGTGCTCTGAAGATGGCTTCCTGCGAAAACGAAACGTTGGACAAAATTTTAAATCATTGCATTGTCTTCAGCGAACCTCAAAACCCCTGGAACCAACTTCAAATTCCAATTTTTACAAATTAGTGCTCTGAAGATGGCTTCCTGAGAAAACGAAACGTTGGGCACAATTTTAAATCATTGCATCGTCTTCAGCGAACCCCAAAACCCCCGGAACCACTTTCATATTCCATTTATTACGAATTAGTGCCCTGAAGATGGCTTCCTACTAAAACGAAACGTCGGAGACAATTTTAAATCATTGCATCGTCCTCAGCGCACCTCAAAACCCCCGGAACCATCTTCAAATTTCAATTATTACGAATTAGTGCTCTGAAGATGACTTCCTGCGAAAACGAAACGTCGGACACAATTTTGAATCATTGCGTCGTCTTCAGCGAACCTCAAAACCCCCAGAACCACCTTCAAATTCCAATTATTACGAATTAGTGCTCTGAAGATGGCTTCCTGCGAAAACGAAACGTTGGACAAAATTTTAAATCATTGCATTGTCTTCAGCGAACCTCAAAACCCCTGGAACCATCTTCAAATTCCAATTTTTACAAATTAGTGCTCTGAAGATGGCTTCCTGAGAAAACGAAACGTTGGACACAATTTTAAATCATTGCATCGTCTTCAGCGAACCCGAAAACCCCCGGAACCACTTTCATATTCCATTTATTACGAATTAGTGCTCTGAAGATGGCTTCCTGCGAAAACGAAACGTTGAACAAAATTTTAAATCATTGCATCGTCTTCAGCGAACCCCAAAACCCCCGGAACCATCTTCAAATTCGAATTATTAAGAATCAATGCTCTGAAGATGGCTTCCTACTAAAACGAAACGTCGGACACAATTTTAAATCATTGCATCGTCTTCAGCGCACCTTAAAACCCCCGGAATCACCTTCAAATTCCTATTATTATGAATTAATGCTCTGAAGATGGCTTTTTACTAAAACGAAACGTCGGACACAATTTTAAATCATTGCATCGACTTCAGCGAAATTCAAAATCCCCGGAACCACCTTCAAATTCCAATTATTACGAATTAGTGCACTGAAGATGGCTTCCTGCGAAAACGAAACGTCGGACACAATTTTGAATCATTGCGTCGTCTTCAGCGAACCTCAAAACCCCCAGAACCACCTTCAAATTCCAATTATTACGAATTAGTGCTCTGAAGATAGCTTCCTGCGAAAACGAAACGTTGGACAAAATTTTAAATCGTTGCATCGTCTTCAGCGAACCCCAAAACCCCCGGAACCACTTTCATATTCCATTTATTACGAATTAGTGCTCTGAAGATGGCTTCCTGCGAAAACGAAACGTTGAACAAAATTTTAAATCGTTGCATCGTCTTCAGCGAACCTCAAAACCCCCGGAACCACCTTCAAATTCCAATTATTACGAATTAGTGCTCTGAAGATGACTTCCTGCGAAAACGAAACGTCGGACACAATTTTGAATCATTGCGTCGTCTTCAGCGAACCTCAAAACCCCCAGAACCACCTTCAAATTCCAATTATTACGAATTAGTGCTCTGAAGATGGCTTCCTGCGAAAACGAAACGTTGGACAAAATTTTAAATCATTGCATTGTCTTCAGCGAACCTCAAAACCCCTGGAACCATCTTCAAATTCCAATTTTTACAAATTAGTGCTCTGAAGATGGCTTCCTGAGAAAACGAAACGTTGGACACAATTTTAAATCATTGCATCGTCTTCAGCGAACCCCAAAACCCCCGGAACCACTTTCATATTCCATTTATTACGAATTAGTGCTCTGAAGATGGCTTCCTGCGAAAACGAAACGTTGAACAAAATTTTAAATCATTGCATCGTCTTCAGCGAACCCCAAAACCCCCGGAACCATCTTCAAATTCGAATTATTAAGAATCAATGCTCTGAAGATGGCTTCCTACTAAAACGAAACGTCGGACACAATTTTAAATCATTGCATCGTCTTCAGCGCACCTTAAAACCCCCGGAATCACCTTCAAATTCCTATTATTATGAATTAATGCTCTGAAGATGGCTTCTTACTAAAACGAAACGTCGGACACAATTTTAAATCATTGCATCGACTTCAGCGAAATTCAAAATCCCCGGAACCACCTTCAAATTCCAATTATTACGAATTAGTGCACTGAAGATGGCTTCCTGCGAAAACGAAACGTCGGACACAATTTTGAATCATTGCGTCGTCTTCAGCGAACCTCAAAACCCCCAGAACCACCTTCAAATTCCAATTATTACGAATTAGTGCTCTGAAGATAGCTTCCTGCGAAAACGAAACGTTGGACAAAATTTTAAATCGTTGCATCGTCTTCAGCGAACCCCAAAACCCCCGGAACCACTTTCATATTCCATTTATTACGAATTAGTGCTCTGAAGATGGCTTCCTGCGAAAACGAAACGTTGAACAAAATTTTAAATCATTGCATCGTCTTCAGCGAACCCCAAAACCCCCGGAACCATCTTCAAATTCGAATTATTAAGAATCAATGCTCTGAAGATGGCTTCCTACTAAAACGAAACGTCGGACACAATTTTAAATCATTGCATCGTCTTCAGCGCACCTTAAAACCCCCGGAATCACCTTCAAATTCCTATTATTATGAATTAATGCTCTGAAGATGGCTTCTTACTAAAACGAAACGTCGGACACAATTTTAAATCATTGCATCGACTTCAGCGAAATTCAAAATCCCCGGAACCACCTTCAAATTCCAATTATTACGAATTAGTGCACTGAAGATGGCTTCCTGCGAAAACGAAACGTCGGACACAATTTTGAATCATTGCGTCGTCTTCAGCGAACCTCAAAACCCCCAGAACCACCTTCAAATTCCAATTATTACGAATTAGTGCTCTGAAGATGGCTTCCTGCGAAAACGAAACGTTGGACAAAATTTTAAATCGTTGCATCGTCTTCAGCGAACCTCAAAACCCCCGGAACCACCTTCAAATTCCAATTATTACGAATTAGTGCTCTGAAGATGACTTCCTGCGAAAACGAAACGTCGGACACAATTTTGAATCATTGCGTCGTCTTCAGCGAACCTCAAAACCCCCAGAACCACCTTCAAATTCCAATTATTACGAATTAGTCCTCTGAAGATGGCTTCCTGCGAAAACGAAACGTTGGACAAAATTTTAAATCATTGCATTGTCTTCAGAGAACCTCAAAACCCCTGGAACCATCTTCAAATTCCAATTTTTACAAATTAGTGCTCTGAAGATGGCTTCCTGAGAAAACGAAACGTTGGACACAATTTTAAATCATTGCATCGTCTTCAGCGAACCCCAAAACCCCCGGAACCACTTTCATATTCCATTTATTACGAATTAGTGCTCTGAAGATGGCTTCCTGCGAAAACGAAACGTTGGACAAAATTTTAAATCATTGCATCGTCTTCAGCGAACCCCAAAACCCCCGGAACCACTTTCATATTCCAATTATTACGAATTAGTGCTCTGAAGATGGCTTCCTGCGAAAACGAAACGTTGGACAAAATTTTAAATCATTGCATCGTCTTCAGCGAACCCCAAAACCCCCGGAACCACTTTCATATTCCAATTATTACGAATTAGTGCTCTGAAGATGACTTCCTGCGAAAACGAAACGTTGGACAAAATTTTAAATCGTTGCATCGTCTTCAGCGAACCTCAAAACCCCCGGAACCACCTTCAAATTCCAATTATTACGAATTAGTGCTCTGAAGATGACTTCCTGCTAAAACGAAACGTCGGACACAATTTTAAATTATTGCATCGTCTTCAGCGCACCTTAAAATCCCCGGAATCACCTTCGAATTCGAATTATTACGAATTTATCGCTCTGAAGATGACTTCCTGCTAAAACGAAACGTCGGATATAATTTTAAATCATTGCATCTTCTTCAGCGCACCTTAAAACCCCCGGAATAACCTTCAAATTCCTATTATTATGAATTAGGGCCCTGAAGATGGCTTCCTCCTAAAACGAAACGTGGAACAAAATTTTAAGTCATTGCATCGTCTTCAGCGAACCTTAAAACCCTCGGAACTACCTTCAAATATCAATTATTACGAATTAGTGTTCTGAAGATGGCTTCCTACTAAAACGAAACGTTGGACAAAATTTTAAATCATTGCATCGTCTTCAGCGAACCTCAAAACCCCCGCAACCACCTTCAAATTCCAATTATTACGAATTAGTGCTCTGAAGATGTCTTCCTGCGAAAACGAAACGTTGGACAAAATTTTAAATCATTGCATCGTCTTCAGCGAACCCCAAAACCCCCGGAACCACTTTCATATTCCAATTATTACGAATTAGTGCTCTGAAGATGACTTCCTGCGAAAACGAAACGTTGGACAAAATTTTAAATCATTGCATCGTCTTCAGCGAACCCCAAAACCCCCGGAACCACTTTCATATTCCAATTATTACGAATTAGTGCTCTGAAGATGACTTCCTGCGAAAACGAAACGTCGGACACAATTTTAAATCATTGCATCGTCTTCAGCGAACCTCAAAACCCCCGGAACCACCTTCAAATTCCATTTATTACGAATTAGTGCTCTGAAGATGACTTCCTGCGAAAACGAAACGTTGGACAAAATTTTAAATCATTGCATCGTCTTCAGCGAACCCCAAAACCCCCGGAACCACTTTCATATTCCAATTATTACGAATTAGTGCTCTGAAGATGACTTCCTGCGAAAACGAAACGTCGGACACAATTTTGAATCATTGCATCGTCTTCAGCGAACCTCAAAACCCCCAGAACCACCTTCAAATTTCAATTATTACGAATTAGTGCTCTGAAGATGGCTTCCTGCGAAAACGAAACGTTGGACAAAATTTTAAATCGTTGCATCGTCTTCAGCGAACCTCAAAACCCCCGGAACCACCTTCAAATTCCAATTATTACGAATTAGTGCTCTGAAGATGACTTCCTGCGAAAACGAAACGTCGGACACAATTTTGAATCATTGCGTCGTCTTCAGCGAACCTCAAAACCCCAGAACCACCTTCAAATTCCAATTATTACGAATTAGTGCTCTGAAGATGGCTTCCTGCGAAAACGAAACGTTGGACAAAATTTTAAATCATTGCATCGTCTTCAGCGAACCTCAAAACCCCTGGAACCATCTTCAAATTCCAGTTTTTACGAATTAGTGCTCTGAAGATGGCTTCCTGAGAAAACGAAACGTTGGACACAATTTTAAATCATTGCATCGTCTTCAGCGAACCTCAAAACCCCCGGAACCACCTTCAAATTCCATTTATTACGAATTAGTGCTCTGAAGATGATCATTGCATCGTCTTCAGCGAACACCAAAACCCCCGGAACCACTTTCATATTCCAATTATTGCGAATTAGTGCTCTGAAGATGACTTCCTGCGAAAACGAAACGTTGGACAAAATTTTAAATCGTTGCATCGTCTTCAGCGAACCTCAAAACCCCCGGAACCACCTTCAAATTCCAATTATTACGAATTAGGGCTCTGAAGATGACTTCCTGCGAAAACGAAACGTCGGACACAATTTTGAATCATTGCGTCGCCTTCAGCGAGCCCCAAAACCCCCGGTACCACCTTCAAATTCCAATTATTACGAATTAGTGCTCTGAAGATGGCTTCCTGCGAAAACGAAACGTTGGACACAATTTTAAATCATTGCATCGTCTTCAGCGAACCCCAAAACCACCAGAACCACTTTCATATTCCATTTATTACGAATTAGTGCTCTGAAGATGGCTTCCTGCGAAAACGAAACGTTGGACAAAATTTTAAATCATTGCATCGTCTTCAGCGAACCCCAAAACCCCCGGAACCACTTTCATATTCCAATTATTACGAATTAGTGCTCTGAAGATGGCTTCCTGCGAAAACGAAACGTTGGACAAAATTTTAAATCATTGCATCGTCTTCAGCGAACCCCAAAACCCCCGGAACCACTTTCATATTCCAATTATTACGAATTAGTGCTCTGAAGATGACTTCCTGCGAAAACGAAACGTTGGACAAAATTTTAAATCGTTGCATCGTCTTCAGCGAACCTCAAAACCCCCGGAACCACCTTCAAATTCCAATTATTACGAATTAGTGCTCTGAAGATGAATTCCTGCTAAAACGAAACGTCGGACACAATTTTAAATTATTGCATCGTCTTCAGCGCACCTTAAAATCCCCGGAATCACCTTCGAATTCCTATTATTATGAATTAGGGCCCTGAAGATGGCTTCCTCCTAAAACGAAACGTGGAACAAAATTTTAAGTCATTGCATCGTCTTCAGCGAACCTTAAAACCCTCGGAACCACCTTCAAATATCAATTATTACGAATTAGTGTTCTGAAGATGGCTTCCTACTAAAACGAAACGTTGGACAAAATTTTAAATCATTGCATCGTCTTCAGCGAACCTCAAAACCCCCGCAACCACCTTCAAATTCCAATTATTACGAATTAGTGCTCTGAAGATGTCTTCCTGCGAAAACGAAACGTCGGACACAATTTTGAATCATTGCATCGTCTTCAGCGAACCTCAAAACCCCCAGAACCACCTTCAAATTCCAATTATTACGAATTAGTGCTCTGAAGATGGCTTCCTGCGAAAACGAAACGTTGGACAAAATTTTAAATCGTTGCATCGTCTTCAGCGAACCTCAAAACCCCCGGAACCAGCTTGAAATTCCAATTATTACGAATTAGTGCTCTGAAGATGACTTCCTGCGAAAACGAAAAGTCGGACATAATTTTGAATCATTGCGTCGTCTTCAGCGAACCTCAAAACCCCCAGAACCACCTTCAAATTCCAATTATTACGAATTAGTGCTCTGAAGGTGGCTTCCTGCGAAAACGAAACGTTGGACAAAATTTTAAATCATTGCATCGTCTTCAGCGAACCTCAAATCCCCGCAACCACCTTCAAATTCCAATTATTACGAATTAGTGCTCTGAAGATGTCTTCCTGCGAAAACGAAACGTCGGACACAATTTTGAATCATTGCATCGTCTTCAGCGAACCTCAAAACCCCCAGAACCACCTTCAAATTCCAATTATTACGAATTAGTGCTCTGAAGATGGCTTCCTGCGAAAACGAAACGTTGGACAAAATTTTAAATCGTTGCATCGTCTTCAGCGAACCTCAAAACCCCCGGAACCACCTTCAAATTCCAATTATTACCAATTAGTGCTCTGAAGATGACTTCCTGCGAAAACGAAACGTCAGACATAATTTTGAATCATTGCGTCGTCTTCAGCGAACCCCAAAACCCCCGGAACCACTTTCATATTCCATTTATTACGAATTAGTTCTCTGAAGATGGCTTCCTGCGAAAACGAAACGTTGGACAAAATTTTAAATCATTGCATCGTCTTCAGCGAACCCCAAAACCCCCGGAACCACTTTCATATTCCAATTATTACGAATTAGTGCTCTGAAGATGGCTTCCTGCGAAAACGAAACGTTGGACAAAATTTTAAATCGTTGCATCGTCTTCAGCGAACCTCAAAACCCCCGGAATCACCTTCAAATTCCAATTATTACGAATTAGTGCTCTGAAGATGACTTCTTGCGAAAACGAAACGTCGGACATAATTTTGAATCATTGCGTCGTCTTCAGCGAACCTCAAAACCCCCAGAACCACCTTCAAATTCCAATTATTACGAATTAGTGCTCTGAAGGTGGCTTCCTGCGAAAACGAAACGTTGGACAAAATTTTAAATCATTGCATCGTCTTCAGCGAACCCCAAAACCCGCAGAACCACCTTCAAATTCCAATTATTACGAATTAGTGCTCTGAAGGTGGCTTCCTGCGAAAACGAAACGTTGGACAAAATTTTAAATCATTGCATCGTCTTCAGCGAACCCCAAAACTCCCGGTACCACTTTCATATTCCAATTATTACGAATTAGTGCTCTGAAGATGACTTCCTGCGAAAACGAAACGTTGGACAAAATTTTAAATCATTGCATCGTCTTCAGCGAACCTCAAAACCCCCGGAACCACCTTCAAATTCCAATTGTTACGAATTAGTGCTCTGAAGATGGCTTCCTACTAAAACGAAACGTTGGACAAAATTTTAAATCATTGCATCGTCTTCAGCGAACCTCAAAACCCCCGGAACCACCTTCAAATTCCAATTATTACGAATTAGTGCTCTGAAGATGACTTCCTGCGAAAACGAAAAGTCGGACATAATTTTGAATCATTGCGTCGTCTTCAGCGAACCTCAAAACCCCCAGAACCACCTTCAAATTCCAATTATTACGAATTAGTGCTCTGAAGGTGGCTTCCTGCGAAAACGAAACGTTGGACAAAATTTTAAATCATTGCATCGTCTTCAGCGAACCTCAAAACCCCCGCAACCACCTTCAAATTCCAATTGTTACGAATTAGTGCTCTGAAGATGGCTTCCTACTAAAACGAAACGTTGGACAAAATTTTAAATCATTGCATCGTCTTCAGCGAACCTCAAAACCCCCGGAACCACCTTCAAATTCCAATTATTACGAATTAGTGCTCTGAAGATGTCTTCCTGCGAAAACGAAACGTCGGACATAATTTTGAATCATTGCGTCGTCTTCAGCGAACCTCAAAACCCCCAGAACCACCTTCAAATTCCAATTATTACGAATTAGTGCTCTGAAGGTGGCTTCCTGCGAAAACGAAACGTTGGACAAAATTTTAAATCATTGCATCGTCTTCAGCGAACCTCAAAACCCCCGGAACCACCTTCAAATTCCAATTGTTACGAATTAGTGCTCTGAAGATGGCTTCCTACTAAAACGAAACGTTGGACAAAATTTTAAATCATTGCATCGTCTTCAGCGAACCTCAAAACCCCCGGAACCACCTTCAAATTCCAATTATTACGAATTAGTGCTCTGAAGATGTCTTCCTGCGAAAACGAAACGTCGGACACAATTTTGAATCATTGCATCGTCTTCAGCGAACCTCAAAACCCCCAGAACCACCTTCAAATTCCAATTATTACGAATTAGTTCTCTGAAGATGGCTTCCTGCGAAAACGAAACGTTGGACAAAATTTTAAATCATTGCATCGTCTTCAGCGAACCCCAAAACCCCCGGAACCACTTTCATATTCCAATTATTACGAATTAGTGCTCTGAAGATGGCTTCCTGCGAAAACGAAACGTTGGACAAAATTTTAAATCGTTGCATCGTCTTCAGCGAACCTCAAAACCCCCGGAATCACCTTCAAATTCCAATTATTACGAATTAGTGCTCTGAAGATGACTTCCTGCGAAAACGAAACGTCGGACATAATTTTGAATTATTGCGTCGTCTTCAGCGAACCTCAAAACCCCCAGAACCACCTTCAAATTCCAATTATTACGAATTAGTTCTCTGAAGATGGCTTCCTGCGAAAACGAAACGTTGGACAAAATTTTAAATCATTGCATCGTCTTCAGCGAACCCCAAAACCCCCGGAACCACTTTCATATTCCAATTATTACGAATTAGTGCTCTGAAGATGGCTTCCTGCGAAAACGAAACGTTGGACAAAATTTTAAATCGTTGCATCGTCTTCAGCGAACCTCAAAACCCCCGGAATCACCTTCAAATTCCAATTATTACGAATTAGTGCTCTGAAGATGACTTCCTGCGAAAACGAAACGTCGGACATAATTTTGAATTATTGCGTCGTCTTCAGCGAACCTCAAAACCCCCAGAACCACCTTCAAATTCCAATTATTACGAATTAGTGCTCTGAAGGTGGCTTCCTGCGAAAACGAAACGTTGGACAAAATTTTAAATCATTGCATCGTCTTCAGCGAACCCCAAAACCCCCAGAACCACCTTCAAATTCCAATTATTACGAATTAGTGCTCTGAAGGTGGCTTCCTGCGAAAACGAAACGTTGGACAAAATTTTAAATCATTGCATCGTCTTCAGCGAACCCCAAAACTCCCGGTACCACTTTCATATTCCAATTATTACGAATTAGTGCTCTGAAGATGACTTCCTGCGAAAACGAAACGTTGGACAAAATTTTAAATCATTTCATCGTCTTCAGCGAACCTCAAAACCCCCGGAACCACCTTCAAATTCCAATTGTTACGAATTAGTGCTCTGAAGGTGGCTTCCTGCGAAAACGAAACGTTGGACAAAATTTTAAATCATTGCATCGTCTTCAGCGAACCCCAAAACCCCCAGAACCACCTTCAAATTCCAATTATTACGAATTAGTGCTCTGAAGGTGGCTTCCTGCGAAAACGAAACGTTGGACAAAATTTTAAATCATTGCATCGTCTTCAGCGAACCCCAAAACTCCCGGTACCACTTTCATATTCCAATTATTACGAATTAGTGCTCTGAAGATGACTTCCTGCGAAAACGAAACGTTGGACAAAATTTTAAATCATTGCATCGTCTTCAGCGAACCTCAAAACCCCCGGAACCACCTTCAAATTCCAATTGTTACGAATTAGTGCTCTGAAGATGGCTTCCTACTAAAACGAAACGTTGGACAAAATTTTAAATCATTGCATCGTCTTCAGCGAACCTCAAAACCCCCGGAACCACCTTCAAATTCCAATTATTACGAATTAGTGCTCTGAAGATGGCTTCCTGCGAAAACGAAACGTTGGACAAAATTTTAAATCGTTGCATCGTCTTCAGCGAACCTCAAAACCCCCGGAACCAGCTTGAAATTCCAATTATTACGAATTAGTGCTCTGAAGATGACTTCCTGCGAAAACGAAAAGTCGGACATAATTTTGAATCATTGCGTCGTCTTCAGCGAACCTCAAAACCCCCAGAACCACCTTCAAATTCCAATTATTACGAATTAGTGCTCTGAAGGTGGCTTCCTGCGAAAACGAAACGTTGGACAAAATTTTAAATCATTGCATCGTCTTCAGCGAACCTCAAAACCCCCGCAACCACCTTCAAATTCCAATTATTACGAATTAGTGCTCTGAAGATGTCTTCCTGCGAAAACGAAACGTCGGACACAATTTTGAATCATTGCATCGTCTTCAGCGAACCTCAAAACCCCCGGAACCACCTTCAAATTCCAATTATTACGAATTAGTGCTCTGAAGATGACTTCCTGCGAAAACGAAAAGTCGGACATAATTTTGAATCATTGCGTCGTCTTCAGCGAACCTCAAAACCCCCAGAACCACCTTCAAATTCCAATAATTACGAATTAGTGCTCTGAAGGTGGCTTCCTGCGAAAACGAAACGTTGGACAAAATTTTAAATCATTGCATCGTCTTCAGCGAACCTCAAAACCCCCGCAACCACCTTCAAATTCCAATTGTTACGAATTAGTGCTCTGAAGATGGCTTCCTACTAAAACGAAACGTTGGACAAAATTTTAAATCATTGCATCGTCTTCAGCGAACCTCAAAACCCCCGGAACCACCTTCAAATTCCAATTATTACGAATTAGTGCTCTGAAGATGTCTTCCTGCGAAAACGAAACGTCGGACATAATTTTGAATCATTGCGTCGTCTTCAGCGAACCTCAAAACCCCCAGAACCACCTTCAAATTCCAATTATTACGAATTAGTGCTCTGAAGGTGGCTTCCTGCGAAAACGAAACGTTGGACAAAATTTTAAATCATTGCATCGTCTTCAGCGAACCTCAAAACCCCCGGAACCACCTTCAAATTCCAATTGTTACGAATTAGTGCTCTGAAGATGGCTTCCTACTAAAACGAAACGTTGGACAAAATTTTAAATCATTGCATCGTCTTCAGCGAACCTCAAAACCCCCGGAACCACCTTCAAATTCCAATTATTACGAATTAGTGCTCTGAAGATGTCTTCCTGCGAAAACGAAACGTCGGACACAATTTTGAATCATTGCATCGTCTTCAGCGAACCTCAAAACCCCCAGAACCACCTTCAAATTCCAATTATTACGAATTAGTGCTCTGAAGATGGCTTCCTGCGAAAACGAAACGTTGGACAAAATTTTAAATCGTTGCATCGTCTTCAGCGAACCTCAAAACCCCCGGAACCACCTTCAAATTCCAATTATTACGAATTAGTGCTCTGAAGATGACTTCCTGCGAAAACGAAACGTCAGACATAATTTTGAATCATTGCGTCGTCTTCAGCGAACCCCAAAACCCCCGGAACCACTTTCATATTCCATTTATTACGAATTAGTTCTCTGAAGATGGCTTCCTGCGAAAACGAAACGTTGGACAAAATTTTAAATCATTGCATCGTCTTCAGCGAACCCCAAAACCCCCGGAACCACTTTCATATTCCAATTATTACGAATTAGTGCTCTGAAGATGGCTTCCTGCGAAAACGAAACGTTGGACAAAATTTTAAATCGTTGCATCGTCTTCAGCGAACCTCAAAACCCCCGGAATCACCTTCAAATTCCAATTATTACGAATTAGTGCTCTGAAGATGACTTCCTGCGAAAACGAAACGTCGGACATAATTTTGAATTATTGCGTCGTCTTCAGCGAACCTCAAAACCCCCAGAACCACCTTCAAATTCCAATTATTACGAATTAGTGCTCTGAAGGTGGCTTCCTGCGAAAACGAAACGTTGGACAAAATTTTAAATCATTGCATCGTCTTCAGCGAACCCCAAAACCCCCAGAACCACCTTCAAATTCCAATTATTACGAATTAGTGCTCTGAAGGTGGCTTCCTGCGAAAACGAAACGTTGGACAAAATTTTAAATCATTGCATCGTCTTCAGCGAACCCCAAAACTCCCGGTACCACTTTCATATTCCAATTATTACGAATTAGTGCTCTGAAGATGACTTCCTGCGAAAACGAAACGTTGGACAAAATTTTAAATCATTGCATCGTCTTCAGCGAACCTCAAAACCCCCGGAACCAAATTCAAATTCCAATTGTTACGAATTAGTGCTCTGAAGGTGGCTTCCCGCGAAAACGAAACGTTGGACAAAATTTTAAATCATTGCATCGTCTTCAGCGAACCCCAAAACCCCCAGAACCACCTTCAAATTCCAATTATTACGAATTAGTGCTCTGAAGGTGGCTTCCTGCGAAAACGAAACGTTGGACAAAATTTTAAATCATTGCATCGTCTTCAGCGAACCCCAAAACTCCCGGTACCACTTTCATATTCCAATTATTACGAATTAGTGCTCTGAAGATGACTTCCTGCGAAAACGAAACGTTGGACAAAATTTTAAATCATTGCATCGTCTTCAGCGAACCTCAAAACCCCCGGAACCACCTTCAAATTCCAATTGTTACGAATTAGTGCTCTGAAGATGGCTTCCTACTAAAACGAAACGTTGGACAAAATTTTAAATCATTGCATCGTCTTCAGCGAACCTCAAAACCCCCGGAACCACCTTCAAATTCCAATTGTTACGAATTAGTGCTCTGAAGATGGCTTCCTACTAAAACGAAACGTTGGACACAATTTTAAATCATTGCATCGTCTTCAGCGAACCCCAAAACCCCCGGAACCACTTTCATATTCCATTTATTACGAATTAGTGCCCTGAAGATGGCTTCCTACTAAAACGAAACGTCGGAGACAATTTTAAATCATTGCATCGTCCTCAGCGCACCTCAAAACCCCCGGAACCATCTTCAAATTTCAATTATTACGAATTAGTGCTCTGAAGATGACTTCCTGCGAAAACGAAACGTCGGACACAATTTTGAATCATTGCGTCGTCTTCAGCGAACCTCAAAACCTCCAGAACCACCTTCAAATTCCAATTATTACGAATTAGTGCTCTGAAGATGGCTTCCTGCGAAAACGAAACGTTGGACAAAATTTTAAATCATTGCATTGTCTTCAGCGAACCTCAAAACCCCTGGAACCATCTTCAAATTCCAATTTTTACAAATTAGTGCTCTGAAGATGGCTTCCTGAGAAAACGAAACGTTGGACACAATTTTAAATCATTGCATCGTCTTCAGCGAACCCCAAAACCCCCGGAACCACTTTCATATTCCATTTATTACGAATTAGTGCTCTGAAGATGGCTTCCTGCGAAAACGAAACGTTGAACAAAATTTTAAATCATTGCATCGTCTTCAGCGAACCCCAAAACCCCCGGAACCATCTTCAAATTCGAATTATTAAGAATCAATGCTCTGAAGATGGCTTCCTACTAAAACGAAACGTCGGACACAATTTTAAATCATTGCATCGTCTTCAGCGCACCTTAAAACCCCCGGAATCACCTTCAAATTCCTATTATTATAAATTAATGCTCTGAAGATGGCTTCTTACTAAAACGAAACGTCGGACACAATTTTAAATCATTGCATCGACTTCAGCGAAATTCAAAATCCCCGGAACCACCTTCAAATTCCAATTATTACGAATTAGTGCACTGAAGATGGCTTCCTGCGAAAACGAAACGTCGGACACAATTTTGAATCATTGCGTCGTCTTCAGCGAACCTCAAAACCCCCAGAACCACCTTCAAATTCCAATTATTACGAATTAGTGCTCTGAAGATAGCTTCCTGCGAAAACGAAACGTTGGACAAAATTTTAAATCGTTGCATCGTCTTCAGCGAACCCCAAAACCCCCGGAACCACTTTCATATTCCATTTATTACGAATTAGTGCTCTGAAGATGGCTTCCTGCGAAAACGAAACGTTGAACAAAATTTTAAATCATTGCATCGTCTTCAGCGAACCCCAAAACCCCCGGAACCATCTTCAAATTCGAATTATTAAGAATCAATGCTCTGAAGATGGCTTCCTACTAAAACGAAACGTCGGACACAATTTTAAATCATTGCATCGTCTTCAGCGCACCTTAAAACCCCCGGAATCACCTTCAAATTCCTATTATTATGAATTAATGCTCTGAAGATGGCTTCTTACTAAAACGAAACGTCGGACACAATTTTAAATCATTGCATCGACTTCAGCGAAATTCAAAATCCCCGGAACCACCTTCAAATTCCAATTATTACGAATTAGTGCACTGAAGATGGCTTCCTGCGAAAACGAAACGTCGGACACAATTTTGAATCATTGCGTCGTCTTCAGCGAACCTCAAAACCCCCAGAACCACCTTCAAATTCCAATTATTACGAATTAGTGCTCTGAAGATGGCTTCCTGCGAAAACGAAACGTTGGACAAAATTTTAAATCGTTGCATCGTCTTCAGCGAACCTCAAAACCCCCGGAACCACCTTCAAATTCCAATTATTACGAATTAGTGCTCTGAAGATGACTTCCTGCGAAAACGAAACGTCGGACACAATTTTGAATCATTGCGTCGTCTTCAGCGAACCTCAAAACCCCCAGAACCACCTTCAAATTCCAATTATTACGAATTAGTCCTCTGAAGATGGCTTCCTGCGAAAACGAAACGTTGGACAAAATTTTAAATCATTGCATTGTCTTCAGAGAACCTCAAAACCCCTGGAACCATCTTCAAATTCCAATTTTTACAAATTAGTGCTCTGAAGATGGCTTCCTGAGAAAACGAAACGTTGGACACAATTTTAAATCATTGCATCGTCTTCAGCGAACCCCAAAACCCCCGGAACCACTTTCATATTCCATTTATTACGAATTAGTGCTCTGAAGATGGCTTCCTGCGAAAACGAAACGTTGGACAAAATTTTAAATCATTGCATCGTCTTCAGCGAACCCCAAAACCCCCGGAACCACTTTCATATTCCAATTATTACGAATTAGTGCTCTGAAGATGGCTTCCTGCGAAAACGAAACGTTGGACAAAATTTTAAATCATTGCATCGTCTTCAGCGAACCCCAAAACCCCCGGAACCACTTTCATATTCCAATTATTACGAATTAGTGCTCTGAAGATGACTTCCTGCGAAAACGAAACGTTGGACAAAATTTTAAATCGTTGCATCGTCTTCAGCGAACCTCAAAACCCCCGGAACCACCTTCAAATTCCAATTATTACGAATTAGTGCTCTGAAGATGACTTCCTGCTAAAACGAAACGTCGGACACAATTTTAAATTATTGCATCGTCTTCAGCGCACCTTAAAATCCCCGGAATCACCTTCGAATTCGAATTATTACGAATTTATCGCTCTGAAGATGACTTCCTGCTAAAACGAAACGTCGGATATAATTTTAAATCATTGCATCTTCTTCAGCGCACCTTAAAACCCCCGGAATAACCTTCAAATTCCTATTATTATGAATTAGGGCCCTGAAGATGGCTTCCTCCTAAAACGAAACGTGGAACAAAATTTTAAGTCATTGCATCGTCTTCAGCGAACCTTAAAACCCTCGGAACTACCTTCAAATATCAATTATTACGAATTAGTGTTCTGAAGATGGCTTCCTACTAAAACGAAACGTTGGACAAAATTTTAAATCATTGCATCGTCTTCAGCGAACCTCAAAACCCCCGCAACCACCTTCAAATTCCAATTATTACGAATTAGTGCTCTGAAGATGTCTTCCTGCGAAAACGAAACGTTGGACAAAATTTTAAATCATTGCATCGTCTTCAGCGAACCCCAAAACCCCCGGAACCACTTTCATATTCCAATTATTACGAATTAGTGCTCTGAAGATGACTTCCTGCGAAAACGAAACGTTGGACAAAATTTTAAATCATTGCATCGTCTTCAGCGAACCCCAAAACCCCCGGAACCACTTTCATATTCCAATTATTACGAATTAGTGCTCTGAAGATGACTTCCTGCGAAAACGAAACGTCGGACACAATTTTAAATCATTGCATCGTCTTCAGCGAACCTCAAAACCCCCGGAACCACCTTCAAATTCCATTTATTACGAATTAGTGCTCTGAAGATGACTTCCTGCGAAAACGAAACGTTGGACAAAATTTTAAATCATTGCATCGTCTTCAGCGAACCCCAAAACCCCCGGAACCACTTTCATATTCCAATTATTACGAATTAGTGCTCTGAAGATGACTTCCTGCGAAAACGAAACGTCGGACACAATTTTGAATCATTGCATCGTCTTCAGCGAACCTCAAAACCCCCAGAACCACCTTCAAATTTCAATTATTACGAATTAGTGCTCTGAAGATGGCTTCCTGCGAAAACGAAACGTTGGACAAAATTTTAAATCGTTGCATCGTCTTCAGCGAACCTCAAAACCCCCGGAACCACCTTCAAATTCCAATTATTACGAATTAGTGCTCTGAAGATGACTTCCTGCGAAAACGAAACGTCGGACACAATTTTGAATCATTGCGTCGTCTTCAGCGAACCTCAAAACCCCAGAACCACCTTCAAATTCCAATTATTACGAATTAGTGCTCTGAAGATGGCTTCCTGCGAAAACGAAACGTTGGACAAAATTTTAAATCATTGCATCGTCTTCAGCGAACCTCAAAACCCCTGGAACCATCTTCAAATTCCAGTTTTTACGAATTAGTGCTCTGAAGATGGCTTCCTGAGAAAACGAAACGTTGGACACAATTTTAAATCATTGCATCGTCTTCAGCGAACCTCAAAACCCCCGGAACCACCTTCAAATTCCATTTATTACGAATTAGTGCTCTGAAGATGATCATTGCATCGTCTTCAGCGAACACCAAAACCCCCGGAACCACTTTCATATTCCAATTATTGCGAATTAGTGCTCTGAAGATGACTTCCTGCGAAAACGAAACGTTGGACAAAATTTTAAATCGTTGCATCGTCTTCAGCGAACCTCAAAACCCCCGGAACCACCTTCAAATTCCAATTATTACGAATTAGGGCTCTGAAGATGACTTCCTGCGAAAACGAAACGTCGGACACAATTTTGAATCATTGCGTCGCCTTCAGCGAGCCCCAAAACCCCCGGTACCACCTTCAAATTCCAATTATTACGAATTAGTGCTCTGAAGATGGCTTCCTGCGAAAACGAAACGTTGGACACAATTTTAAATCATTGCATCGTCTTCAGCGAACCCCAAAACCACCAGAACCACTTTCATATTCCATTTATTACGAATTAGTGCTCTGAAGATGGCTTCCTGCGAAAACGAAACGTTGGACAAAATTTTAAATCATTGCATCGTCTTCAGCGAACCCCAAAACCCCCGGAACCACTTTCATATTCCAATTATTACGAATTAGTGCTCTGAAGATGGCTTCCTGCGAAAACGAAACGTTGGACAAAATTTTAAATCATTGCATCGTCTTCAGCGAACCCCAAAACCCCCGGAACCACTTTCATATTCCAATTATTACGAATTAGTGCTCTGAAGATGACTTCCTGCGAAAACGAAACGTTGGACAAAATTTTAAATCGTTGCATCGTCTTCAGCGAACCTCAAAACATCCGGAACCACCTTCAAATTCCAATTATTACGAATTAGTGCTCTGAAGATGAATTCCTGCTAAAACGAAACGTCGGACACAATTTTAAATTATTGCATCGTCTTCAGCGCACCTTAAAATCCCCGGAATCACCTTCGAATTCGAATTATTACGAATTTATCGCTCTGAAGATGACTTCCTGCTAAAACGAAACGTCGGATATAATTTTAAATCATTGCATCTTCTTCAGCGCACCTTAAAACCCCCGGAATAACCTTCAAATTCCTATTATTATGAATTAGGGCCCTGAAGATGGCTTCCTCCTAAAACGAAACGTGGAACAAAATTTTAAGTCATTGCATCGTCTTCAGCGAACCTTAAAACCCTCGGAACCACCTTCAAATATCAATTATTACGAATTAGTGTTCTGAAGATGGCTTCCTACTAAAACGAAACGTTGGACAAAATTTTAAATCATTGCATCGTCTTCAGCGAACCTCAAAACCCCCGCAACCACCTTCAAATTCCAATTATTACGAATTAGTGCTCTGAAGATGTCTTCCTGCGAAAACGAAACGTCGGACACAATTTTGAATCATTGCATCGTCTTCAGCGAACCTCAAAACCCCCAGAACCACCTTCAAATTCCAATTATTACGAATTAGTGCTCTGAAGATGGCTTCCTGCGAAAACGAAACGTTGGACAAAATTTTAAATCGTTGCATCGTCTTCAGCGAACCTCAAAACCCCCAGAACCACCTTCAAATTCCAATTATTACGAATTAGTGCTCTGAAGGTGGCTTCCTGCGAAAACGAAACGTTGGACAAAATTTTAAATCATTGCATCGTCTTCAGCGAACCTCAAAACCCCCGCAACCACCTTCAAATTCCAATTATTACGAATTAGTGCTCTGAAGATGTCTTCCTGCGAAAACGAAACGTCGGACACAATTTTGAATCATTGCATCGTCTTCAGCGAACCTCAAAACCCCCAGAACCACCTTCAAATTCCAATTATTACGAATTAGTGCTCTGAAGATGGCTTCCTGCGAAAACGAAACGTTGGACAAAATTTTAAATCGTTGCATCGTCTTCAGCGAACCTCAAAACCCCCGGAACCACCTTCAAATTCCAATTATTACCAATTAGTGCTCTGAAGATGACTTCCTGCGAAAACGAAACGTCAGACATAATTTTGAATCATTGCGTCGTCTTCAGCGAACCCCAAAACCCCCGGAACCACTTTCATATTCCATTTATTACGAATTAGTTCTCTGAAGATGGCTTCCTGCGAAAACGAAACGTTGGACAAAATTTTAAATCATTGCATCGTCTTCAGCGAACCCCAAAACCCCCGGAACCACTTTCATATTCCAATTATTACGAATTAGTGCTCTGAAGATGGCTTCCTGCGAAAACGAAACGTTGGACAAAATTTTAAATCGTTGCATCGTCTTCAGCGAACCTCAAAACCCCCGGAATCACCTTCAAATTCCAATTATTACGAATTAGTGCTCTGAAGATGACTTCTTGCGAAAACGAAACGTCGGACATAATTTTGAATCATTGCGTCGTCTTCAGCGAACCTCAAAACCCCCAGAACCACCTTCAAATTCCAATTATTACGAATTAGTGCTCTGAAGGTGGCTTCCTGCGAAAACGAAACGTTGGACAAAATTTTAAATCATTGCATCGTCTTCAGCGAACCCCAAAACCCGCAGAACCACCTTCAAATTCCAATTATTACGAATTAGTGCTCTGAAGGTGGCTTCCTGCGAAAACGAAACGTTGGACAAAATTTTAAATCATTGCATCGTCTTCAGCGAACCCCAAAACTCCCGGTACCACTTTCATATTCCAATTATTACGAATTAGTGCTCTGAAGATGACTTCCTGCGAAAACGAAACGTTGGACAAAATTTTAAATCATTGCATCGTCTTCAGCGAACCTCAAAACCCCCGGAACCACCTTCAAATTCCAATTGTTACGAATTAGTGCTCTGAAGATGGCTTCCTACTAAAACGAAACGTTGGACAAAATTTTAAATCATTGCATCGTCTTCAGCGAACCTCAAAACCCCCGGAACCACCTTCAAATTCCAATTATTACGAATTAGTGCTCTGAAGATGACTTCCTGCGAAAACGAAAAGTCGGACATAATTTTGAATCATTGCGTCGTCTTCAGCGAACCTCAAAACCCCCAGAACCACCTTCAAATTCCAATTATTACGAATTAGTGCTCTGAAGGTGGCTTCCTGCGAAAACGAAACGTTGGACAAAATTTTAAATCATTGCATCGTCTTCAGCGAACCTCAAAACCCCCGCAACCACCTTCAAATTCCAATTGTTACGAATTAGTGCTCTGAAGATGGCTTCCTACTAAAACGAAACGTTGGACAAAATTTTAAATCATTGCATCGTCTTCAGCGAACCTCAAAACCCCCGGAACCACCTTCAAATTCCAATTATTACGAATTAGTGCTCTGAAGATGTCTTCCTGCGAAAACGAAACGTCGGACATAATTTTGAATCATTGCGTCGTCTTCAGCGAACCTCAAAACCCCCAGAACCACCTTCAAATTCCAATTATTACGAATTAGTGCTCTGAAGGTGGCTTCCTGCGAAAACGAAACGTTGGACAAAATTTTAAATCATTGCATCGTCTTCAGCGAACCTCAAAACCCCCGGAACCACCTTCAAATTCCAATTGTTACGAATTAGTGCTCTGAAGATGGCTTCCTACTAAAACGAAACGTTGGACAAAATTTTAAATCATTGCATCGTCTTCAGCGAACCCCAAAACCCCCGGAACCACTTTCATATTCCAATTATTACGAATTAGTGCTCTGAAGATGGCTTCCTGCGAAAACGAAACGTTGGACAAAATTTTAAATCGTTGCATCGTCTTCAGCGAACCTCAAAACCCCCGGAATCACCTTCAAATTCCAATTATTACGAATTAGTGCTCTGAAGATGACTTCCTGCGAAAACGAAACGTCGGACATAATTTTGAATTATTGCGTCGTCTTCAGCGAACCTCAAAACCCCCAGAACCACCTTCAAATTCCAATTATTACGAATTAGTTCTCTGAAGATGGCTTCCTGCGAAAACGAAACGTTGGACAAAATTTTAAATCATTGCATCGTCTTCAGCGAACCCCAAAACCCCCGGAACCACTTTCATATTCCAATTATTACGAATTAGTGCTCTGAAGATGGCTTCCTGCGAAAACGAAACGTTGGACAAAATTTTAAATCGTTGCATCGTCTTCAGCGAACCTCAAAACCCCCGGAATCACCTTCAAATTCCAATTATTACGAATTAGTGCTCTGAAGATGACTTCCTGCGAAAACGAAACGTCGGACATAATTTTGAATTATTGCGTCGTCTTCAGCGAACCTCAAAACCCCCAGAACCACCTTCAAATTCCAATTATTACGAATTAGTGCTCTGAAGGTGGCTTCCTGCGAAAACGAAACGTTGGACAAAATTTTAAATCATTGCATCGTCTTCAGCGAACCCCAAAACCCCCAGAACCACCTTCAAATTCCAATTATTACGAATTAGTGCTCTGAAGGTGGCTTCCTGCGAAAACGAAACGTTGGACAAAATTTTAAATCATTGCATCGTCTTCAGCGAACCCCAAAACTCCCGGTACCACTTTCATATTCCAATTATTACGAATTAGTGCTCTGAAGATGACTTCCTGCGAAAACGAAACGTTGGACAAAATTTTAAATCATTTCATCGTCTTCAGCGAACCTCAAAACCCCCGGAACCACCTTCAAATTCCAATTGTTACGAATTAGTGCTCTGAAGGTGGCTTCCTGCGAAAACGAAACGTTGGACAAAATTTTAAATCATTGCATCGTCTTCAGCGAACCCCAAAACCCCCAGAACCACCTTCAAATTCCAATTATTACGAATTAGTGCTCTGAAGGTGGCTTCCTGCGAAAACGAAACGTTGGACAAAATTTTAAATCATTGCATCGTCTTCAGCGAACCCCAAAACTCCCGGTACCACTTTCATATTCCAATTATTACGAATTAGTGCTCTGAAGATGACTTCCTGCGAAAACGAAACGTTGGACAAAATTTTAAATCATTGCATCGTCTTCAGCGAACCTCAAAACCCCCGGAACCACCTTCAAATTCCAATTGTTACGAATTAGTGCTCTGAAGATGGCTTCCTACTAAAACGAAACGTTGGACAAAATTTTAAATCATTGCATCGTCTTCAGCGAACCTCAAAACCCCCGGAACCACCTTCAAATTCCAATTATTACGAATTAGTGCTCTGAAGATGGCTTCCTGCGAAAACGAAACGTTGGACAAAATTTTAAATCGTTGCATCGTCTTCAGCGAACCTCAAAACCCCCGGAACCAGCTTGAAATTCTAATTATTACGAATTAGTGCTCTGAAGATGACTTCCTGCGAAAACGAAAAGTCGGACATAATTTTGAATCATTGCGTCGTCTTCAGCGAACCTCAAAACCCCCAGAACCACCTTCAAATTCCAATTATTACGAATTAGTGCTCTGAAGGTGGCTTCCTGCGAAAACGAAACGTTGGACAAAATTTTAAATCATTGCATCGTCTTCAGCGAACCTCAAAACCCCCGCAACCACCTTCAAATTCCAATTATTACGAATTAGTGCTCTGAAGATGTCTTCCTGCGAAAACGAAACGTCGGACACAATTTTGAATCATTGCATCGTCTTCAGCGAACCTCAAAACCCCCGGAACCACCTTCAAATTCCAATTATTACGAATTAGTGCTCTGAAGATGACTTCCTGCGAAAACGAAAAGTCGGACATAATTTTGAATCATTGCGTCGTCTTCAGCGAACCTCAAAACCCCCAGAACCACCTTCAAATTCCAATAATTACGAATTAGTGCTCTGAAGGTGGCTTCCTGCGAAAACGAAACGTTGGACAAAATTTTAAATCATTGCATCGTCTTCAGCGAACCTCAAAACCCCCGCAACCACCTTCAAATTCCAATTGTTACGAATTAGTGCTCTGAAGATGGCTTCCTACTAAAACGAAACGTTGGACAAAATTTTAAATCATTGCATCGTCTTCAGCGAACCTCAAAACCCCCGGAACCACCTTCAAATTCCAATTATTACGAATTAGTGCCCTGAAGATGTCTTCCTGCGAAAACGAAACGTCGGACATAATTTTGAATCATTGCGTCGTCTTCAGCGAACCTCAAAACCCCCAGAACCACCTTCAAATTCCAATTATTACGAATTAGTGCTCTGAAGGTGGCTTCCTGCGAAAACGAAACGTTGGACAAAATTTTAAATCATTGCATCGTCTTCAGCGAACCTCAAAACCCCCGGAACCACCTTCAAATTCCAATTGTTACGAATTAGTGCTCTGAAGATGGCTTCCTACTAAAACGAAACGTTGGACAAAATTTTAAATCATTGCATCGTCTTCAGCGAACCTCAAAACCCCCGGAACCACCTTCAAATTCCAATTATTACGAATTAGTGCTCTGAAGATGTCTTCCTGCGAAAACGAAACGTCGGACACAATTTTGAATCATTGCATCGTCTTCAGCGAACCTCAAAACCCCCAGAACCACCTTCAAATTCCAATTATTACGAATTAGTGCTCTGAAGATGGCTTCCTGCGAAAACGAAACGTTGGACAAAATTTTAAATCGTTGCATCGTCTTCAGCGAACCTCAAAACCCCCGGAACCACCTTCAAATTCCAATTATTACGAATTAGTGCTCTGAAGATGACTTCCTGCGAAAACGAAACGTCAGACATAATTTTGAATCATTGCGTCGTCTTCAGCGAACCCCAAAACCCCCGGAACCACTTTCATATTCCATTTATTACGAATTAGTTCTCTGAAGATGGCTTCCTGCGAAAACGAAACGTTGGACAAAATTTTAAATCATTGCATCGTCTTCAGCGAACCCCAAAACCCCCGGAACCACTTTCATATTCCAATTATTACGAATTAGTGCTCTGAAGATGGCTTCCTGCGAAAACGAAACGTTGGACAAAATTTTAAATCGTTGCATCGTCTTCAGCGAACCTCAAAACCCCCGGAATCACCTTCAAATTCCAATTATTACGAATTAGTGCTCTGAAGATGACTTCCTGCGAAAACGAAACGTCGGACATAATTTTGAATTATTGCGTCGTCTTCAGCGAACCTCAAAACCCCCAGAACCACCTTCAAATTCCAATTATTACGAATTAGTGCTCTGAAGGTGGCTTCCTGCGAAAACGAAACGTTGGACAAAATTTTAAATCATTGCATCGTCTTCAGCGAACCCCAAAACCCCCAGAACCACCTTCAAATTCCAATTATTACGAATTAGTGCTCTGAAGGTGGCTTCCTGCGAAAACGAAACGTTGGACAAAATTTTAAATCATTGCATCGTCTTCAGCGAACCCCAAAACTCCCGGTACCACTTTCATATTCCAATTATTACGAATTAGTGCTCTGAAGATGACTTCCTGCGAAAACGAAACGTTGGACAAAATTTTAAATCATTGCATCGTCTTCAGCGAACCTCAAAACCCCCGGAACCACCTTCAAATTCCAATTGTTACGAATTAGTGCTCTGAAGGTGGCTTCCCGCGAAAACGAAACGTTGGACAAAATTTTAAATCATTGCATCGTCTTCAGCGAACCCCAAAACCCCCAGAACCACCTTCAAATTCCAATTATTACGAATTAGTGCTCTGAAGGTGGCTTCCTGCGAAAACGAAACGTTGGACAAAATTTTAAATCATTGCATCGTCTTCAGCGAACCCCAAAACTCCCGGTACCACTTTCATATTCCAATTATTACGAATTAGTGCTCTGAAGATGACTTCCTGCGAAAACGAAACGTTGGACAAAATTTTAAATCATTGCATCGTCTTCAGCGAACCTCAAAACCCCCGGAACCACCTTCAAATTCCAATTGTTACGAATTAGTGCTCTGAAGATGGCTTCCTACTAAAACGAAACGTTGGACAAAATTTTAAATCATTGCATCGTCTTCAGCGAACCTCAAAACCCCCGGAACCACCTTCAAATTCCAATTATTACGAATTAGTGCTCTGAAGATGGCTTCCTGCGAAAACGAAACGTTGGACAAAATTTTAAATCGTTGCATCGTCTTCAGCGAACCTCAAAACCCCCGGAACCACCTTCAAATTCCAATTATTACGAATTAGTGCTCTGAAGATGACTTCCTGCGAAAACGAAACGTCGGACATAATTTTGAATCATTGCGTCGTCTTCAGCGAACCTCAAAACCCCCAGAACCACCTTCAAATTCCAATTATTACGAATTAGTGCTCTGAAGGTGGCTTCCTGCGAAAACGAAACGTTGGACAAAATTTTAAATCATTGCATCGTCTTCAGCGAACCCCAAAACCCCCGGTACTACTTTCATATTCCAATTATTACGAATTAGTGCTCTGAAGATGACTTCCTGCGAAAACGAAACGTTGGACAAAATTTTAAATCATTGCATCGCCTTCAGCGAACCTCAAAACCCCTGGAACCATCTTCAAATTCCAATTTTTACGAATTAGTGCTCTGAAGATGGCTTCCTGAGAAAACGAAACGTTGGACACAATTTTAAATCATTGCATCGTCTTCAGCGAACCTCAAAACCCCCGGAACCACCTTCAAATTCCATTTATTACGAATTAGTGCTCTGAAGATGACTTCCTGCGAAAACGAAACGTTGGACAAAATTTTAAATCATTGCATCGTCTTCAGCGAACCCCAAAACCCCCGGAACCACTTTCATATTCCAATTATTACGAATTAGTGCTCTGAAGATGACTTCCTGCGAAAACGAAACGTCGGACACAATTTTGAATCATTGCATCGTCTTCAGCGAACCTCAAAACCCCCAGAACCACCTTCAAATTCCAATTATTACGAATTAGTGCTCTGAAGATGGCTTCCTGCGAAAACGAAACGTTGGACAAAATTTTAAATCGTTGCATCGTCTTCAGCGAACCTCAAAACCCCCGGAACAACCTTCAAATTCCAATTATTACGAATTAGTGCTCTGAAGATGACTTCCTGCGAAAACGAAACGTTGGACAAAATTTTAAATCATTGCATCGTCTTCAGCGAACCTCAAAACCCCTGGAACCATCTTCAAATTCCAGTTTTTACGAATTAGTGCTCTGAAGATGGCTTCCTGAGAAAACGAAACGTTGGACACAATTTTAAATCATTGCATCGTCTTCAGCGAACCTCAAAACCCCCGGAACCACCTTCAAATTCCACTTATTACGAATTAGTGCTCTGAAGATGGCTTCCTGCGAAAACGAAACGTTGGACAAAATTTTAAATCATTGCATCGTCTTCAGCGAACACCAAAACCCCCGGAACCACTTTCATATTCCAATTATTACGAATTAGTGCTCTGAAGATGACTTCCTGCGAAAACGAAACGTTGGACAAAATTTTAAATCGTTGCATCGTCTTCAGCGAACCTCAAAACCCCCGGAACCACCTTCAAATTCCAATTATTACGAATTAGGGCTCTGAAGATGACTTCCTGCGAAAACGAAACGTCGGACACAATTTTGAATCATTGCGTCGCCTTCAGCGAACCCCAAAACCCCCGGTACCACCTTCAAATTCCAATTATTACGAATTAGTGCTCTGAAGATGGCTTCCTGCGAAAACGAAACGTTGGACAAAATTTTAAATCATTGCATCGTCTTCAGCGAACCTCAAAACCCCCGGAACCACCTTCAAATTCCAATTGTTACGAATTAGTGCTCTGCAGATTACTTCCTACTAAAACGAAACGTTGGACAAAATTTTAAATCATTGCATCATCTTCAGCGAACCTCAAAACCCCCGGAACCACCTTCAAATTCCAATTATTACGAATTAGTGCTCTGAAGATGGCTTCCTACTAAAACGAAACGTTGGACATAATTTTAAATCATTGCATGTCTTCAGCGAACCTTAAAACCCCCGGAAGCATCTTCAAATTCCAATTATTACGAATTAGTGCTCTGAAGATGGCTTCCTGCTAAAACGAAACGTCGGACACAATTTCAAATCATTGCATCGTCCTCAGCGCACCTCAAAACCCGCGGAATCATCTTCAAAATTCCAATTATTACGAATTAGTGCTCTGAAGATGGCTTCCTGCGAAAACGAAACGTTGGACAAAATTTGAAATCATTGCATCGTCTTCAGCGAACCTCAAAACCTCCGGAACCACCTTCAAATTCCAATTATTACGAATTAGTGCTCTGAAGATGGCTTTCTGCGAAAACGAAACGTTGGACAAAATTTTAAATTATTGCACCGTCTTCAGCGAATCTCAAAACCCCCGGAACCGTCTTCAAATTCGAATTATTAAGAATCAATGCCCTGAAGATGGCTTCCTACTAGAACGAAACGTCGGACGCAATTTTAAATCATTGCATCGTGCTCAGCGCACCTCAAAACCCCCGGAACCATCTTCAAATTTCATTTATTACGAATTAGCGCTCTGAAGATGGCATCCTCCTAAAACGAAACGTCGGATAAAATTTTAAATCATTGCATCGTCTTCAGCGCACCTCAAAACCCGCGGAATCATCTTCAAATTCCAATTATTACGAATTAGTGCTCTGAAGATGGCTTCCTGCGAAAACGAAACGTTGGACAAAATTTTAAATTATTGCACCGTCTTCAGCGAATCTCAAAACCCCCGGAACCATCTTCAAATTCGAATTATTAAGAATCAATGCCCTGAAGATGGTTTCCTACTAAAACGAAACGTCGGACACAATTTTAAATCATTGCATCGTCCTCAGCGCACCTCAAAACCCCCGGAACCATCTTCAAATTTCTATTATTACGAATTAGCGCTCTGAAGATGGCTTCCTCCTACAACGAAACGTCGGATAAAATTTTAAATCATTGCATCGTCTTCAGCGCACCTCAAAACCCGCGGAATCATCTTCAAATTCCAATTATTACGAATTAGTGCTCTGAAGATGGATTCCTGCGAAAACGAAACGTTGGACAAAATTTGAAATCATTGCATCGTCTTCAGCGAACCTCAAAACCCCCGGAACCATCTTCAAATTTCTATTATTACGAATTAGCGCTCTGAAGATGGCTTCCTACTAAAACGAAACGTCGGACACAATTTTAAATCATTGCATCCTCTTCAGCGCACCTTAGAACCCCCGGAATCACCTTCAAATTCCTATTATTATGAATTAATGCTCTGAAGATGGCTTCTTACTAAAACGAAACGTTGGACAAAATTTGAAATCATTGCATCGTCTTCAGCGAACCTCAAAACCTCCGCAACCACCTTCAAATTCCAATTATTACGAATTAGTGCTCTGAAGATGGCTTTCTGCGAAAACGAAACGTTGGACAAAATTTTAAATTATTGCATCGTTTTCAGCGAATCTCAAAACCCCCGGAACCATCTTCAAATTCGAATTATTAAGAATCAATGCCCTGAAGATGGTTTCCTACTAAAACGAAACGTCGGACACAATTTTAAATCATTGCATCGACTTCAGCGAACCTCAAAATCCCCGGAACCACCTTCAAATTCCAATTATTACGAATTAGTGCTCTGAAGATGGCTTCCTGCGAAAACGAAACGTTGGACAAAATTTGAAATCATTGCATCGTCTTCAGCGAACCTCAAAACCCCCGGAACCACCTTCAAATTCCAATTATTACGAATTAATGCTCCGAAGATGGCTTTCTGCGAAAACGAAACGTTGGACAAAATTTTAAATGATTGCATCGTCTTGAGCGAACCTCAAAACCCCCGGAACCACCTTTAAATTCCAATTATTACGAATTAGTGCTCTGAAGATGGCTTCCTGCGAAAACGAAACGTTGGACAAAATTTTAAATCGTTGCATCGTCTTCAGCGAACCTCAAAACCCCCGGAACCACCTTCAAATTCCAATTATTACGAATTAGGGCTCTGAAGATGACTTCCTGCGAAAACGAAACGTCGGACACAATTTTGAATCATTGCGTCGCCTTCAGCGAACCCCAAAACCCCCGGTACCACCTTCAAATTCCAATTATTACGAATTAGTGCTCTGAAGATGGCTTCCTGCGAAAACGAAACGTTGGACAAAATTTTAAATCATTGCATCGTCTTCAGCGAACCTCAAAACCCCCGGAACCACCTTCAAATTCCAATTGTTACAAATTAGTGCTCTGAAGATTACTTCCTACTAAAACGAAACGTTGGACAAAATTTTAAATCATTGCATCATCTTCAGCGAACCTCAAAACCCCCGGAACCACCTTCAAATTCCAATTATTACGAATTAGTGCTCTGAAGATGGCTTCCTACTAAAACGAAACGTTGGACATAATTTTAAATCATTGCATGTCTTCAGCGAACCTTAAAACCCCCGGAAGCATCTTCAAATTCCAATTATTACGAATTAGTGCTCTGAAGACGGCTTCCTGCTAAAACGAAACGTCGGACACAATTTTAAATCATTGCATCGTCCTCAGCGCACCTCAAAACCCGCGGAATCATCTTCAAATTCCAATTATTACGAATTAGTGCTCTGAAGATGGCTTCCTGCGAAAACGAAACGTTGGACAAAATTTGAAATCATTGCATCGTCTTCAGCGAACCTCAAAACCTCCGGAACCACCTTCAAATTCCAATTATTACGAATTAGTGCTCTGAAGATGGCTTTCTGCGAAAACGAAACGTTGGACAAAATTTTAAATTATTGCACCGTCTTCAGCGAATCTCAAAACCCCCGGAACCGTCTTCAAATTCGAATTATTAAGAATCAATGCCCTGAAGATGGCTTCCTACTAGAACGAAACGTCGGACACAATTTTAAATCATTGCACCGTCTTCAGCGAATCTCAAAACCCCCGGAACCATCTTCAAATTCGAATTATTAAGAATCAATGCCCTGAAGATGGTTTCCTACTAAAACGAAACGTCGGACACAATTTTAAATCATTGCATCGTCCTCAGCGCACCTCAAAACCCCCGGAACCATCTTCAAATTTCTATTATTACGAATTAGCGCTCTGAAGATGGCTTCCTCCTACAACGAAACGTCGGATAAAATTTTAAATCATTGCATCGTCTTCAGCGCACCTCAAAACCCGCGGAATCATCTTCAAATTCCAATTATTACGAATTAGTGCTCTGAAGATGGATTCCTGCGAAAACGAAACGTTGGACAAAATTTGAAATCATTGCATCGTCTTCAGCGAACCTCAAAACCCCCGGAACCATCTTCAAATTTCTATTATTACGAATTAGCGCTCTGAAGATGGCTTCCTACTAAAACGAAACGTCGGACACAATTTTAAATCATTGCATCCTCTTCAGCGCACCTTAGAACCCCCGGAATCACCTTCAAATTCCTATTATTATGAATTAATGCTCTGAAGATGGCTTCTTACTAAAACGAAACGTTGGACAAAATTTGAAATCATTGCATCGTCTTCAGCGAACCTCAAAACCTCCGGAACCACCTTCAAATTCCAATTATTACGAATTAGTGCTCTGAAGATGGCTTTCTGCGAAAACGAAACGTTGGACAAAATTTTAAATTATTGCATCGTCTTCAGCGAATCTCAAAACCCCCGGAACCATCTTCAAATTCGAATTATTAAGAATCAATGCCCTGAAGATGGTTTCCTACTAAAACGAAACGTCGGACACAATTTTAAATCATTGCATCGACTTCAGCGAACCTCAAAATCCCCGGAACCACCTTCAAATTCCAATTATTACGAATTAATGCTCTGAAGATGGCTTCCTGCGAAAACGAAACGTTGGACAAAATTTGAAATCATTGCATCGTCTTCAGCGAACCTCAAAACCCCCGGAACCACCTTCAAATTCCAATTATTACGAATTAATGCTCCGAAGATGGCTTTCTGCGAAAACGAAACGTTGGACAAAATTTTAAATGATTGCATCGTCTTGAGCGAACCTCAAAACCCCCGGAACCACCTTTAAATTCCAATTATTACGAATTAGTGCTCTGAAGATGGCTTCCTGCGAAAACGAAACGTTGGACAAAATTTGAAATCATTGCATCGTCTTGAGCGAACCTCAAAACCCCCGGAACCATCTTCAAATTTCTATTATTACGAATTAGCGCTCTGAAGATGGCTTCCTACTAAAACGAAACGTCGGACACAATTTTAAATCATTGCATCCTCTTCAGCGCACCTTAGAACCCCCGGAATCACCTTCAAATTCCTATTATTATGAATTAATGCTCTGAAGATGGCTTCTTACTAAAACGAAACGTTGGACAAAATTTGAAATCATTGCATCGTCTTCAGCGAACCTCAAAACCTCCGGAACCACCTTCAAATTCCAATTATTACGAATTAGTGCTCTGAAGATGGCTTTCTGCGAAAACGAAACGTTGGACAAAATTTGAAATCATTGCATCGTCTTCAGCGAACCTCAAAACCCCCGGAACCATCTTCAAATTTCTATTATTACGAATTAGCGCTCTGAAGATGGCTTCCTACTAAAACGAAACGTCGGACACAATTTTAAATCATTGCATCCTCTTCAGCGCACCTTAGAACCCCCGGAATCACCTTCAAATTCCTATTATTATGAATTAATGCTCTGAAGATGGCTTCTTACTAAAACGAAACGTTGGACAAAATTTGAAATCATTGCATCGTCTTCAGCGAACCTCAAAACCCCCGGAACCACCTTCAAATTCCAATTATTACGAATTAATGCTCCGAAGATGGCTTTCTGCGAAAACGAAACGTTGGACAAAATTTTAAATGATTGCATCGTCTTGAGCGAACCTCAAAACCCCCGGAACCACCTTTAAATTCCAATTATTACGAATTAGTGCTCTGAAGATGGCTTCCTGCGAAAACGAAACGTTGGACAAAATTTGAAATCATTGCATCGTCTTGAGCGAACCTCAAAACCACCGGAACCATCTTCAAATTCCAATTATTAAGAATCAATGCTTTGAAGATGGCTTCCTACTAAAACGAAACGTCGGACACAATTTTAAATCATTGCATCGTCCTCAGCGCATCTCAAAACCCCCGGAACCATCTTCAAATTTCAGTTCTTACGAATTAGCGCTCTGAAGATGGCTTCCTCCTAAAACGAAACGTCGGATAAAATTTGAAATCATTGCATCGTCTTCAGCGAACCTCAAAACCCCCGGAACCACCTTCAAATTCCAATTATTACGAATTAGTGCCCTTAAGATGGCTTCCTGCGAAAACGAAACGTTGGACAAAATTTGAAATCATTGCATCGTCTTCAGCGAACCTCAAAACCTCCGGAACCACCTTCAAATTCCAATTATTACGAATTAGTGCTCTGAAGATGGCTTTCTGCGAAAACGAAACGTTGGACAAAATTTTAAATTATTGCATCGTCTTCAGCGAATCTCAAAACCCCCGGAACCATCTTCAAATTCGAATTATTAAGAATCAATGCCCTGAAGATGGCTTCCTACTAAAACGAAACGTCGGACACAATTTAAAATCATTGCATCGTCCTCAGCGCACCTCAAAACCCCCGGAACCATCTTCAAATTTCAATTCTTACGAATTAGCGCTCTGAAGATGGCTTCCTCCTAAAACGAAACGTCGGATAAAATTTTAAATTATTGCATCGTCTTCAGCGCACCTGAAAACCCGCGGAATCATCTTCAAATTCCAATTATTACGAATTAGTGCTCTGAAGATGACTTTCTGCGAAAACGAAACGTTGGACAAAATTTGAAATCATTGCATCGTCTTCAGCGAACCTCAAAACCTCCGGAACCACCTTCAAATTCCAATTATTACGAATTAGTGCTCTGAAGATGGCTTTCTGCGAAAACGAAACGTTGGACAAAATTTTCAATTATTGCATCGTCTTCAGCGAATCTCAAAACCCCCGGAACCATCTTCAAATTAGAATTATTAAGAATCAATGCTCTGAAGATGGCTTCCTCCTAAAACGAAACGTCGGATAAAATTTTAAATCATTGCATCGTCCTCAGCGCACCTCAAAACCCGCGGAACCATCTTCAAATTCGAATTATTAAGAATCAATGCTCTGAAGATGGCTTCCTACTAAAACGAAACGTCGGACACAATTTTAAATCATTGCATCCTCTTCAGCGCACCTTAGAATCCCCGGAATCACCTTCAAATTCCTATTATTATGAATTAATGCTCTGAAGATGGCTTCTTACTAAAACGAAACGTCGGACACAATTTTAAATCATTGCATCGACTTCAGCGAACCTCAAAATCCCTGGAACCACCTTCAAATTCCAATTATTACGAATTAGTGCTCTGAAGATGGCTTCCTGCGAAAACGAAACGTTGGACAAAATTTGAAATCATTGCATCGTCTTCAGCGAATCTCAAAACCCCCGGAACATCTTCAAATTCGAATTATTAAGAATCAATGCCCTGAAGATGGCTTCCTACTAAAACGAAACGTCAGACACAATTTTAAATCATTGCATCGTCTTCAGCGAACCTCAAAACCTCCGGAACCACCTTCAAATTCCAATTATTACGAATTAGTGCTCTGAAGATGGCTTCCCGCGAAAACGAAACGTTGGACAAAATTTGAAATCGTTGCATCGTCTTCAGCGAACCTCAAAACCCCCGGAACCACCTTCAAATTCCAATTATTACGAATTAGTGCTCTGAAGATGGCTTTCTGCAAAAACGAAACGTTGGACGAAATTTTAAATTATTGCATCGTCTTCAGCGAATCTCAAAACCCCCGGAACCATCTTCAAATTCGAATTATTAAGAATCAATGCCCTGAAGATGGCTTCCTACTAGAACGAAACGTCGGACACAATTTTAAATCATTGCATCGACTTCAGCGAACCCCAAAATCCCCGGAACCACCTTCAAATTCCAATTATTACGAATTAGTGCTCTGAAGATGGCTTTCTGCGAAAACGAAACGTTGGACAAAATTTTAAATTATTGCATCGTCTTCAGCGAATCTCAAAACCCCCGGAACCATCTTCAAATTCGAATTATTAAGAATCAATGCCCTGAAGATGGCTTCCTACTAAAACGAAACGTCGGACAGAATTTTAAATCATTGCATCGTCCTCAGCGCACCTCAAAACCCCCGGAACCATCTTCAAATTTCAATTATTACGAATTAGCGCTCTGAAGATAGCTTCCTCCTAAAACGAAACGTCGGATAAAATTTTAAATCATTGCATCGTCCTCAGCGCACCTCAAAACCCGCGGAATCATCTTCAAATTCCATTTATTACGAATTAGTGCTCTGAAGATGGCTTCGTACTAAAACGAAACGTCGGACACAATTTTAAATCATTGCATCGTCTTCAGCGCACATTAAAACCCCCGGAACCATCTTCAAATTTCAATTATTAAGAATTAGCACTCTGAAGATGGCTTCCTCCTAAAACGAAACGTCGGATAAAATTTTAAATCATTGCATCGTCCTCAGCGCACCTCAAAACCCGCGGAATCATCTTCAAATTCCATTTATTACGAATTAGTGCTCTGAAGATGGCTTCCTGCGAAAACGAAACGTTGGACAAAATTTGAAATCATTGCATCGTCTTCAGCGAACCTCAAAACCTCCGGAACCACCTTCAAATTCCAATTATTACGAATTAGTGCTCTGAAGATGGCTTTCTGCGAAAACGAAACGTTGGACAAAATTTTAAATTATTGCACCGTCTTCAGCGAATCTCAAAACCCCCGGAACCGTCTTCAAATTCGAATTATTAAGAATCAATGCCCTGAAGATGGCTTCCTACTAGAACGAAACGTCGGACACAATTTTAAATCATTGCGTCGTGCTCAGCGCACCTCAAAACCCCCGGAACCATCTTCAAATTTCAATTCTTACGAATTAGCGCTCTGAAGATGGCTTCCTCCTAAAACGAAACGTCGGATAAAATTTTAAATTATTGCATCGTCTTCAGCGCACCTGAAAACCCGCGGAATCATCTTCAAATTCCAATTATTACGAATTAGTGCTCTGAAGATGACTTTCTGCGAAAACGAAACGTTGGACAAAATTTGAAATCATTGCATCGTCTTCAGCGAACCTCAAAACCTCCGGAACCACCTTCAAATTCCAATTATTACGAATTAGTGCTCTGAAGATGGCTTTCTGCGAAAACGAAAGGTTGGACAAAATTTTAAATTATTGCATCGTCTTCAGCGAATCTCAAAACCCCCGGAACCATCTTCAAATTAGAATTATTAAGAATCAATGCTCTGAAGATGGCTTCCTCCTAAAACGAAACGTCGGATAAAATTTTAAATCATTGCATCGTCCTCAGCGCACCTCAAAACCCACGGAATCATCTTCAAATTCCAATTATTACGAATTAGTGCTCTGAAGATGGCTTCCTGCGAAAACGAAACGTTGGACAAAATTTGAAATCATTGCATCGCCTTCAGCGAACCTCAAAACCTCCGGAACCACCTTCAAATTCCAATTATTACGAATTAGTGATCTGAAGATGGCTTTCTGCGAAAACGAAACGTTGGACAAAATTTTAAATTATTGCACCGTCTTCAGCGAATCTCAAAACCCCCGGAACCATCTTCAAATTCGAATTATTAAGAATCAATGCTCTGAAGATGGCTTCCTACTAAAACGAAACGTCGGACACAATTTTAAATCATTGCATCCTCTTCAGCGCACCTTAGAACCCCCGGAATCACCTTCAAATTCCTATTATTATGAATTAATGCTCTGAAGATGGCTTCTTACTAAAACGAAACGTCGGACACAATTTTAAATCATTGCATCGACTTCAGCGAACCTCAAAATCCCCGGAACCACCTTCAAATTCCAATTATTACGAATTAGTGCTCTGAAGATGGCTTCCTGCGAAAACGAAACGTTGGACAAAATTTGAAATCATTGCATCGTCTTCAGCGAATCTCAAAACCCCCGGAACATCTTCAAATTCGAATTATTAAGAATCAATGCCCTGAAGATGGCTTCCTACTAAAACGAAACGTCAGACACAATTTTAAATCATTGCATCGTCTTCAGCGAACCTCAAAACCTCCGGAACCACCTTCAAATTCCAATTATTACGAATTAGTGCTCTGAAGATGGCTTCCTGCGAAAACGAAACGTTGGACAAAATTTGAAATCGTTGCATCGTCTTCAGCGAACCTCAAAACCAACGGAACCACATTCAAATTCCAATTATTACGAATTAGTGCTCTGAAGATGGCTTTCTGCGAAAACGAAACGTTGGACGAAATTTTAAATTATTGCATCGTCTTCAGCGAATCTCAAAACCCCCGGAACCATCTTCAAATTCGAATTATTAAGAATCAATGCCCTGAAGATGGCTTCCTACTAAAACGAAACGTCGGACACAATTTTAAATCATTGCATCGTCCTCAGCGCACCTCAAAATCCCCGGAACCACCTTCAAATTCCAATTATTACGAATTAGCGCTCTGAAGATGGCTTCCTCCTAAAACGAAACGTCGGATAAAATTTTAAATCATTGCATCGTCTTCAGCGCAATTCAAAACCCGCGGAATCATCTTCAAATTCCAATTAATAAGAATTAGTGCCCTGAAGATGGTTTCCTGCGAAAACGAAACGTTGGACAAAATTTGAAATCATTGCATCGTCTTCAGCGAACCTCAAAACCCCCGGAACCACCTTCAAATTCCAATTATTACGAATTAGTGCTCTGAAGATGGCTTTCTGCGAAAACGAAACGTCGGACACAATTTTAAATCATTGCATCGTCTTCAGCGCACATTAAAACCCCCGGAATCACCTGCAAATTCCTATTATTATGAATTGGGGCTCTGAAGATGTCTTCTTACTAAAACGAAACGTCAGACGCAATTTTAAATCATTGCATCGTCCTCAGCGCACCTCAAAACCCCCGGAACCATCTTCAAATTCGAATTATTAAGAATCAATGCCCTGAAGATGGCTTCCTACTAAAACGAAACGTCGGACACAATTTTAAATCATTGCATCGTCCTCAGCGCACCTCAAAACCCAAATTTCAATTATTACGAATTAGCGCTCTGAAGATGGCTTACTCCTAAAACGAAACGTCGAGTAAAATTTTAAATCATTGCATCGTCTTCAGCGCACCTCAAAACCCGCGGAATCATCTTCAAATTCCAATTATTACGAATTAGTGCTCTGAAGATGACTTTCTGCGAAAACGAAACGTTGGACAAAATTTTAAATTATTGCATCGTCTTCAGCGAATCTCAAAACCCCCGGAACCATCTTCAAATTAGAATTATTAAGAATCAATGCTCTGAAGATGGCTTCCTACTAAAACGAAACGTCGGACACAATTTTAAATCATTGCATCGTCCTCAGCGCACCTCAAAACCCGCGGAATCATCTTCAAATTCCAATTATTACGAATTAGTGCTCTGAAGATGGCTTCCTGCGAAAACGAAACGTTGGACAAAATTTGAAATCATTGCATCGTCTTCAGCGAACCTCAAAACCTCCGGAATCACCTTCAAATTAGAATTATTACGAATTAGTGCTCTGAAGATGGCTTTCTGCGAAAACGAAACGTTGGACAAAATTTTAAATTATTGCATCGTCTTCAGCGAATCTCAAAACCCCCGGAACCATCTTCAAATTCGAATTATTAAGAATCAATGCCCTGAAGATGGCTTCCTACTAAAACGAAACGTCGGACACAATTTTAAATCATTGCATCGTCCTCAGCGCACCTCAAAACCCCCGGAACCATCTTCAAATTTCAATTATTACGAATTAGCGCTCTGAAGATAGCTTCCTTCTAAAACGAAACGTCGGATAAAATTTTAAATCATTGCATCGTCTTCAGCGCACCTCAAAACCCCCGGAACCATCTTCAAATTCGAATTATTAAGAATCAATGCCCTGAAGATGGCTTCCTACTAAAACGAAACGTCGGACACAATTTTAAATCATTGCATCGTCCTCAGCGCACCTCAAAACCCCCGGAACCATCTTCAAATTTCAATTATTAAGAATTAGCGCCCTGAAGATGGCTTCCTCCTAAAACGAAACGTCGGACACAATTTTAAATCATTGCATCGTCTTCAGCGCACATTAAAACCCCCGGAATCACCTGCAAATTATTATTATTATGAATTGGGGCTCTGAAGATGTCTTCTTACTAAAACGAAACATCAGACACAATTTTAAATCATTGCATCGTCCTTAGCGCACCTCAAAACCCCCGAAACCATCTTCAAATTCGAATTATTAAGAATCAATGCCCTGAAGATGGCTTCCTACTAAAACGAAACGTCGGACACAATTTTAAATCATTGCATCGTCCTCAGCGCACCTCAAAACCCCCGGAACCATCTTCAAATTTCAATTACTACGAATTAGCGCTCTGAAGATGACTTACTCCTAAAACGAAACGTCGGGTAAAATTTTAAATCATTGCATCGTCTTCAGCGCACCTCAAAACCCGCGGAATCATCTTCAAATTCCAATTATTACGAATTAGTGCTCTGAAGATGGCTTTCTGCGAAAACGAAACGTTGGACAAAATTTTAAATTATTGCATCGTCTTCAGCGAATCTCAAAACCTCCGGAACCATCTTCAAATTCGAATTATTAAGAATCAAGACCCTGAAGATGGCTTCCTACTAAAACGAAACGTCGGACACAATTTTAAATCATTGCATCGTCCTCAGCGCACCTCAAAACCCCCGGAACCATCTTCAAATTTCAATTACTACGAATTAGCGCTCTGAAGATGACTTACTCCTAAAACGAAACGTCGGGTAAAATTTTAAATCATTGCATCGTCTTCAGCGCACCTCAAAACCCGCGGAATCATCTTCAAATTCCAATTATTACGAATTAGTGCTCTGAAGATGGCTTCCTGCGAAAACGAAAAGTTGGACAAAATTTGAAATCATTGCATCGTCTTCAGCGAACCTCAAAACCTCCGGAACCACCCTCAAATTCCAATTATTAATAATTAGCACTCTGAAGATGGCTTTCTGCGAAAACGAAACGTTGGACAAAATTTTAAATTATTGCATCGTCTTCAGCGCACATTAAAACCCCCGGAACCATCTTCAAATTTCAATTATTAATAATTAGCACTCTGAAGATGGCTTCCTCCTAAAACGAAACGTCGGATAAAATTTTAAATCATTGCATCGTCTTCAGCGCACCTCAAAACCCGCGGAATCATCTTCAAATTCCAATTATTACGAATTAGTGCTCTGAAGATGGCTTCGTACTAAAACGAAACGTCGGACACAATTTTAAATCATTGCATCGTCCTCAGCGCACCTCAAAACCCCCGGAACCATCTTCAAATTTCAATTATTAAGAATTAGCACTCTGAAGATGGCTTCCTTCTAAAACGAAACGTCGGATAAAATTTTAAATCATTGCATCGTCTTCAGCGCACCTCAAAACCCCCGGAACCATCTTCAAATTCGAATTATTAAGAATCAATGCCCTGAAGATGGCTTCCTACTAAAACGAAACGTCGGACACAATTTTAAATCATTGCATCGTCCTCAGCGCACCTCAAAACCCCCGGAACCATCTTCAAATTTCAATTATTACGAATTAGCGCTCTGAAGATAGCTTCCTCCTAAAACGAAACGTCGGATAAAATTTTAAATCATTGCATCGTCCTCAGCGCACCTCAAAACCCGCGGAATCATCTTCAAATTCCATTTATTACGAATTAGTGCTCTGAAGATGGCTTCGTACTAAAACGAAACGTCGGACACAATTTTAAATCATTGCATCGTCTTCAGCGCACATTAAAACCCCCGGAACCATCTTCAAATTTCAATTATTAAGAATTAGCACTCTGAAGATGGCTTCCTCCTAAAACGAAACGTCGGATAAAATTTTAAATCATTGCATCGTCTTCAGCGCACCTCAAAACCCGCGGAATCATCTTCAAATTCCAATTATTACGAATTAGTGCTCTGAAGATGGCTTCGTACTAAAACGAAACGTCGGACACAATTTTAAATCATTGCATCGTCCTCAGCGCACCTCAAAACCCCCGGAACCATCTTCAAATTTCAATTATTAAGAATTAGCACTCTGAAGATGGCTTCCTCCTAAAACGAAACGTCGGATAAAATTTTAAATCATTGCATCGTCTTCAGCGCACCTCAAAACCCGCGGAATCATCTTCAAATTCCAAGTATTGCGAATTAGTGCTCTGAAGATGGCTTTGTACTAAAACGAAACGTCGGACACAATTTTAAATCATTGCATCGTCTTCAGCGCACATTAAAACTCCCGGAATCACCTGCAAATTATTATTATTATGAATTGGGGCTCTGAAGATGTCTTCTTACTAAAACGAAACGTCAGACACAATTTTAAATCATTGCATCGTCCTCAGCGCACCTCAAAACCCCGGGAACCATCTTCAAATTCGAATTATTAAGAATCAATGCCCTGAAGATGGCTTCCTACTAAAACGAAACGTCGGACACAATTTTAAATCATTGCATCGTCTTCAGGGAACCTCAAAACCTCCGGAACCACCCTCAAATTCCAATTATTACGAATTAGTGCTCTGAAGATGGCTTTCTGCGAAAACGAAACGTTGGACAAAATTTTAAATTATTGCATCGTCTTCAGCGAATCTCAAAACCCCCGGAACCATCTTCAAATTCGAATTATTAAGAATCAATGCCCTGAAGATGGCTTCCTACTAAAACGAAACGTCGGACACAATTTTAAATCATTGCATCGTCCTCAGCGCACCTCAAAACCCCCGGAACCATCTTCAAATTTCAATTATTACGAATTAGCGCTCTGAAGATAGCTTCCTCCTAAAACGAAACGTCGGATAAAATTTTAAATCATTGCATCGTCCTCAGCGCACCTCAAAACCCGCGGAATCATCTTCAAATTCCATTTATTACGAATTAGTGCTCTGAAGATGGCTTCGTACTAAAACGAAACGTCGGACACAATTTTAAATCATTGCATCGTCTTCAGCGCACATTAAAACCCCCGGAACCATCTTCAAATTTCAATTATTAAGAATTAGCACTCTGAAGATGGCTTCCTCCTAAAACGAAACGTCGGATAAAATTTTAAATCATTGCATCGTCTTCAGCGCACCTCAAAACCCGCGGAATCATCTTCAAATTCCAATTATTACGAATTAGTGCTCTGAAGATGGCTTCGTACTAAAACGAAACGTCGGACACAATTTTAAATCATTGCATCGTCCTCAGCGCACCTCAAAACCCCCGGAACCATCTTCAAATTTCAATTATTACGAATTAGCGCTCTGAAGATAGCTTCCTCCTAAAACGAAACGTCGGATAAAATTTTAAATCATTGCATCGTCCTCAGCGCACCTCAAAACCCGCGGAATCATCTTCAAATTCCATTTATTACGAATTAGTGCTCTGAAGATGGCTTCGTACTAAAACGAAACGTCGGACACAATTTTAAATCATTGCATCGTCTTCAGCGCACATTAAAACCCCCGGAACCATCTTCAAATTTCAATTATTAAGAATTAGCACTCTGAAGATGGCTTCCTCCTAAAACGAAACGTCGGATAAAATTTTAAATCATTGCATCGTCTTCAGCGCACCTCAAAACCCGCGGAATCATCTTCAAATTCCAATTATTACGAATTAGTGCTCTGAAGATGGCTTCGTACTAAAACGAAACGTCGGACACAATTTTAAATCATTGCATCGTCCTCAGCGCACCTCAAAACCCCCGGAACCATCTTCAAATTTCAATTATTAAGAATTAGCACTCTGAAGATGGCTTCCTCCTAAAACGAAACGTCGGATAAAATTTTAAATCATTGCATCGTCTTCAGCGCACCTCAAAACCCGCGGAATCATCTTCAAATTCCAAGTATTACGAATTAGTGCTCTGAAGATGGCTTTGTACTAAAACGAAACGTCGGACACAATTTTAAATCATTGCATCGTCTTCAGCGCACATTAAAACCCCCGGAATCACCTGCAAATTATTATTATTATGAATTGGGGCTCTGAAGATGTCTTCTTACTAAAACGAAACGTCAGACACAATTTTAAATCATTGCATCGTCCTCAGCGCACCTCAAAACCCCCGGAACCATCTTCAAATTCGAATTATTAAGAATCAATGCCCTGAAGATGGCTTCCTACTAAAACGAAACGTCGGACACAATTTTAAATCATTGCATCGTCCTCAGCGCACCTCAAAACCCCCGGAACCATCTTCAAATTTCAATTATTACGAATTAGTGCTCTGAAGATGGCTTACTCCTAAAACGAAACGTCGGGTAAAATTTTAAATCATTGCATCGTCTTCAGCGCACCTCAAAACCCGCGGAATCATCTTCAAATTCCAATTATTACGAATTAGTGCTCTGAAGATGACTTTCTGCGAAAACGAAACGTTGGACAAAATTTTAAATTATTGCATCGTCTTCAGCGAATCTCAAAACCCCCGGAACCATCTTCAAATTAGAATTATTAAGAATCAATGCTCTGAAGGTGGCTTCCTACTAAAACGAAACGTCGGACACAATTTTAAATCATTGCATCGTCCTCAGCGCACCTCAAAACCCGCGGAATCATCTTCAAATTCCAATTATTACGAATTAGTGCTCTGAAGATGGCTTCCTGCGAAAACGAAAAGTTGGACAAAATTTGAAATCATTGCATCGTCTTCAGCGAACCTCAAAACCTCCGGAACCACCCTCAAATTCCAATTATTACGAATTAGTGCTCTGAAGATGGCTTTCTGCGAAAACGAAACGTTGGACAAAATTTTAAATTATTGCATCGTCTTCAGCGAATCTCAAAACCCCCGGAACCATCTTCAAATTCGAATTATTAAGAATCAATGCCCTGAAGATGGCTTCCTACTAAAACGAAACGTCGGACACAATTTTAAATCATTGCATCGTCTTCAGCGCACCTCAAAACCCGCGGAATCATCTTCAAATTCCAATTATTACGAATTAGCGCTCTGAAGATGGCTTCGTACTAAAACGAAACGTCGGACACAATTTTAAATCATTGCATCGTCCTCAGCGCACCTCAAAACCCCCGGAACCATCTTCAAATTTCAATTATTAAGAATTAGCACTCTGAAGATGGCTTCCTCCTAAAACGAAACGTCGGACACAATTTTAAATCATTGCATCGTCTTCAGCGCACCTCAAAACCCCCGGAACCATTTTCAAATTCCAATTATTACGAATTAGTGCTCTGAAGATGGCTTCGTACTAAAACGAAACGTCGGACACAATTTTAAATCATTGCATCGTCTTCAGCGCACATTAAAACCCCCGGAATCACATGCAAATTCCTATTATTATGAATTGGGGCTCTGAAGATAACTTCTTACTAAAACGAAACGTCAGACACAATTTTAAATCATTGCATCGTCTTCAGCGAACCTCAAAACCCCCGGAACCATCTTCAAATTCGAATTATTAAGAATCAATGCACTGAAGATGGCTTCCTACTAAAAGGAAACGTCGGACACAATTTTAAATCTTTGCATCGTCTTCAGCACACCTCAAAACCCCCGGAACCATTTTCAAATTCCAATTATTACGAATTAGTGCTCTGAAGATGGCTTCGTACTAAAACGAAACGTCGGACACAATTTTAAATAATTGCATCGTCTTCAGCGCACATTAAAACCCCCGGAATCACCTGCAAATTCCTATTATAATGAATTGGGGCTCTGAAGATGGCTTCTTACTAAAACGAAACGTCAGACACAATTTTAAATCATTGCATCGTCTTCAGCGAACCTCAAAACCACCGGAACCACCTTCAAATTCCAATTATTACGAATTAGTGCTCTGAAGATGGCTTCCTGCGTAAACGAAACGTCGGACAAAATTTTAAATCATTGCATCGTCTTCAGCGAACCTCAAAACCCCCGGAACCACCTTCAAATTCCAATTATTACGAATTAGTGCTCTGAAGATGGCATCCTGCGAAAACGAAAGGTTGGACAAAATTTGAAATCATTGCATCGTCTTCAGCGAACCTCAAAACCCCCGGAACCACCTTCAAATTCCAATTATTACGAATTAGTGCTCTGAAGATGGCTTTCTGCGAAAACGAAACGTTGGACAAAATTTTAAATTATTGCATCGTCTTCAGCGAATCTCAAAACCCCCGGAACCATCTTCAAATTCGAATTATTAAGAATCAATGCCCTGAAGATGGCTTCCTACTAAAACGAAACGTCGGACACAATTTTAAATCATTGCATCGTTCTTAGCGCACCTCAAAACCCGCGGAATCATCTTCAAATTCCAATTATTACGAATTAGTGCTCTGAAGATGGCTTCCTGCGAAAACGAAACGTTGGACAAAATTTGAAATCATTGCATCGTCTTCAGCGAACCTCAAAACCTCCGGAACCACCTTCAAATTCCAATTATTTCGAATTAGTGCTCTGAAGATGGCTTTCTGCGAAAACGAAACGTTGGCCAAAATTTTAAATTATTGCATCCTCTTCAGCGAATCTCAAAACCCCCGGAACCATCTTCAAATTCGAATGATTAAGAATCAATGCCCTGAAGATGGCTTCCTACTAAAACGAAACGTCGGACACAATTTTAAATCATTGCATCGTCTTCAGCGCCCCTCAAAACCCGCGGAATCATCTTCAAATTCCAATTATTACGAATTAGTGCTCTGAAGATGGCTTCCTGCGAAAACGAAACGTTGGACAAAATTTGAAATCATTGCATCGTCTTCAGCGCACCTCAACACCCGCGGAATCATCTTCAAATTCCAATTATTACGAATTAGTGCTCTGAAGATGGCTTCCTGCGAAAAAGGAACGTTGGACAAAATTTGAAATCATTGCATCGTCTTCAGCGAACCTCAAAACCTCCGGAACCACCTTCAAATTCCAATTATTACGAATTAGTGCTCTGAAGATGGATTTCTGCTAAAACGAAATGTTGGACAAAATTTTAAATGATTACATCGTCTTGAGCGAACCTTAAAAACACCGGAACCACCTTCAAATTCCAATTATTACGAATTAGTGCTCTGAAGATGGCTTCCTGCGTAAACGAAACGTCGGACAAAATTTTAAATCATTGCATCGTCTTCAGCGAACCTCAAAACCCCCGGAACCACCTTCAAATTCCAATTATTACGAATTAGTGCTCTGAAGATGGCTTCCTGCGAAAACGAAACGTTGGACAAAATTTGAAACCATTGCATCGTCTTCAGCGAACCTCAAAACCCCCGGAACCACCTTCAAAGTTCAATTATTACGAATTAGTGCTCTGAAGATGGCATCCTGCGAAAACGAAAGGTTGGACAAAATTTGAAATCATTGCATCGTCTTCAGCGAACCTCAAAACCCCCGGAACCACCTTCAAATTCCAATTATTACGAATTAGTGCTCTGAAGATGGCTTTCTGCGAAAACGAAACGTTGGACAAAATTTTAAATTATTGCATCGTCTTCAGCGAATCTCAAAACCCCCGGAACCATCTTCAAATTCGAATTATTAAGAATCAATGCCCTGAAGATGGCTTCCTACTAAAACGAAACGTCGGACACAATTTTAAATCATTGCATCGTCTTTAGCGCACCTCAAAACCCGCGGAATCATCTTCAAATTCCAATTATTACGAATTAGTGCTCTGAAGATGGCTTCCTGCGAAAACGAAACGTTGGACAAAATTTGAAATCATTGCATCGTCTTCAGCGAACCTCAAAACCTCCGGAACCACCTTCAAATTCCAATTATTACGAATTAGTGCTCTGAAGATGGCTTTCTGCGAAAACGAAACGTTGGCCAAAATTTTAAATTATTGCATCCTCTTCAGCGAATCTCAAAACCCCCGGAACCATCTTCAAATTCGAATGATTAAGAATCAATGCCCTGAAGATGGCTTCCTACTAAAACGAAACGTCGGACACAATTTTAAATCATTGCATCGTCTTCAGCGCACCTCAAAACCCGCGGAATCATCTTCAAATTCCAATTATTACGAATTAGTGCTCTGAAGATGGCTTCCTGCGAAAACGAAACGTTGGACAAAATTTGAAATCATTGCATCGTCTTCAGCGCACCTCAAAACAAGCGGAATCATCTTCAAATTCCAATTATTACGAATTAGTGCTCTGAAGATGGCTTCCTGCGAAAAAGGAACGTTGGACAAAATTTGAAATCATTGCATCGTCTTCAGCGAACCTCAAAACCTCCGGAACCACCTTCAAATTCCAATTATTACGAATTAGTGCTCTGAAGATGGATTTCTGCTAAAACGAAATGTTGGACAAAAATTTAAATGATTACATCGTCTTGAGCGAACCTTAAAAACACCGGAACCACCTTCAAATTCCAATTATTACGAATTAGTGCTCTGAAGATGGCTTCCTGCGTAAACGAAACGTCGGACAAAATTTTAAATCATTGCATCGTCTTCAGCGAACCTCAAAACCCCCGGAACCACCTATCAAATTCCAATTATTACGAATTAGTGCTCTGAAGATGGCTTCCTGCGTAAACGAAACGTCGGACAAAATTTTAAATGATTGCATAGTCTTCAGCGAATCTCAAAACCCCCGGAACCACCTTCAAAGTTCAATTATTACGAATTAGTGCTCTGAAGATGGCTTCCTGCGAAAACGAAACGTTGAACAAAATTTGAAACCATTGCATCGTCTTCAGCGAACCTCAAAACCCCCGGAACCACCTATCAAATTCCAATTATTACGAATTAGTGCTCTGAAGATGGCTTCCTGCGTAAACGAAACGTCGGACAAAATTTTAAATGATTGCATCGTCTTCAGCGAATCTCAAAACCCCCGGAACCACCTTCAAAGTTCAATTATTACGAATTAGTGCTCTGAAGATGGCTTCCTGCGAAAACGAAACGTTGGACAAAATTTGAAACCATTGCATCGTCTTCAGCGAACCTCAAAACCCCCGGAACCACCTTCAAATTCCTATTATTATGAATTAATGCTCTGAAGATGGCTTCTTACTAAAACGAAACATCGGACATAATTTCAAATCATTGCATCGCCTTCAGCGCACCTTAAAACCACTGGAATCACCTTCAAATTCCTGTTATTATGAATTAATGCTCTGAAGATGGCTTCTTACTAAAACGAAACGTCAGACACAATTTTAAATCATTGCATCGTCTTCAGCGAACCTCAAAACCCTCGGAACCACCTTCAATTTCCTACTATTATGAATTAATGCCCTGAAGATGGCTTCTTACTAAAACGAAACGTCGGACACAATTTTAAATCATTGCATCGACTTCAGCGAACCTCAAAATCCCCGGAACCACCTTCAAATTCCAATTACTACGAATTAGTGCTCTGAAGATGGTTTTCTGCTAAAGCGAAAGGTTGGACAAAATTTTAAATGATTGCATCGTCTTCAGCGAACCTTAAAACCCCCGGAACCACCTTCAAATTCCAATTATTACGAATTAGCGCTCTGAAGATGGCTTCCTGCGAAAACGAAACGTTGGACAAAATTTGAAATCATTGCATCGTCTTCAGCGAACCTCAAAACCCCCGGAACCACCTTCAAATTCCTATTATTATGAATTAATGCTCTGAAGATGGCTTCTTACTAAAACGAAACGTCGGACACAATTTTAAATCATTGCATCGTCTTCAGCGCACCTTAAAACCTTCGGAATCACCTTCAAATTCCTATTATTATGAATTAGGGCTCTGAAGATGGCTTCTTACTAAAACGAAACGTCAGACGCAATTTTAAATCATTGCATCGTCCTCAGCGTACCTCAAAACCCTCGGAACCATCTTTAAATTCCAATTATTACGAATTAGTGCTCTGAAGATGGCTTCCTGCTTAAACGAAACGTCGGACACAATTTTAAATAATTGCATCGTCTTCAGCGAACCTCAAAATCCTCGGAACCACCTTCAAATTCCAATTATAACGAATTAGTGCTCTGAAGATGGTTTTCTGCTAAAACGAAACGTTGGACAAAATTTTAAATGATTGCTTCATCTTCAGCGAACCCTAAAACCCCCTGAACCACCTTCAAATTAAAAATATTACGAATTAGTGCTCTGAAGATGACTTCCTGCGAAAACGAAACGTCGGACAAAATTTTAAATCATTGCATCGTCTTCAGCGAACCTCAAAACCAGTGGAACCACCTACAAATTTCAATTATTACGAATTAGTGCCCTGAAGATGGCTTCCTGCGAAAACGAAACGTTGGACAAAATTTTAAATCATTGCATCGTCTTCAGCGAACCTCAAAACCCCCGGAACCACCTTCAAATTTCAATTATTACGAATTAGTGTTCTGAAGATGGAATTCTGCTAAAACGAAACGTTGGACAAAATTTTAAATGATTGCATCGTCTTGAGCGAACCTTAAAACCCCCGGAACCACCTTCAAAATCCAATTATTACGAATTAGTGCTCTGAAGATGGCTTCCTGCGTAAACGAAACGTCGGACAAAATTTTAAATCATTGCATCGTCTTCAGCGAACCTCAAAGCCCCGGAACCACCTTCAAATTACAATTATTACGAATTAGTGCTCTGAAGATGGCTTCCTGCGAAAACGAAACGTTGGACAAAATTTGAAATCATTGCATCGTCTTCAGCGAACCTCAAAACCCCCGGAACCACCTTCAAATTACATTTATTACGAATTAGTGCTCTGAAGATGGCTTCCTGCGAAAACGAAATGTTGGACAAAATTTTAAATGATTGCATCGTCTTCAGCGAACCTCAAAACCCCCGGAACCACCTTCAAAGTTCAATTATTACGAATTAGTGCTCTGAAGATGGCTTCCTGCGAAAACGAAACGTTGGACAAAATTTGAAACCATTGCATCGTCTTCAGCGAACCTCAAAACCCCCGGAACCACCTTCAAATTCCAATTATTACGAATTAGTGCTCTGAAGATGGCTTCCTGCGAAAACGAAACGTTGGACAAAATTTGAAATCATTGCATCGTCTTCAGCGAACCTCAAAACCCCCGGAACCACCTTCAAATTCCAATTATTACGAATTAGTGCTCTGAAGATGGCTTCCTGCGTAAACGAAACGTCGGACAAAATTTTAAATCATTGCATCGTCTTCAGCGAACCTCAAAACCCCCGGAACCACCTTCAAATTCCAATTATTACGAATTAGTGCTCTGAAGATGGCTTCCTGCGAAAACGAAACGTTGGACAAAATTTGAAATCATTGCATCGTCTTCAGCGAACCTCAAAACCCCCGGAACCACCTTCAAATTCCAATTATTACGAATTAGTGCTCTGAAGATGGCTTCCTGCGTAAACGAAACGTCGGACAAAATTTTAAATCATTGCATCGTCTTCAGCGAACCTCAAAACCCCCGGAACCACCTTCAAAGTTCAATTATTACGAATTAGTGCTCTGAAGATGGCTTCCTGCGAAAACGAAACGTTGGACAAAATTTGAAACCATTGCATCGTCTTCAGCGAACCTCAAAACCCCCGGAACCACCTTCAAATTCCAATTATTACGAATTAGTGCTCTGAAGATAACTTTCTGCGAAAACGAAACGTTGGACAAAATTTGAAATCATTGCATCGTCTTCAGCGAATCTCAAAACCCCCGGAACCATCTTCAAATTCGAATTATTAAGAATCAATGCCCTGAAGATGGCTTCCTACTAAAACGAAACGTCGGATAAAATTTTAAATCATTGCATCGTCTTCAGCGCACCTCAAAACCCGCGGAATCATCTTCAAATTCCAATTATTACGAATTAGTGCTCTGAAGATGGCTTTCTGCGAAAACGAAACGTTGGAATAAAATTTTAAATTATTGCATCGTCTTCAGCGAACCTCAAAACCAGAGGAACCACCTTCAAATTCCAATTATTACGAATTAGTGCTCTGAAGATGGCTTCCTACTAAAACGAAACGTCGGACACAATTTTAAATCATTGCATCGTATTCAGCGCACATTAAAACCCCCGGAATCACCTGCAAATTCCTATTATTATGAATTGGGGCTCTGAAGATGGCTTCTTACTAAAACGAAACGTCAGAAACAATTTTAAATCATTGCATCGTCTTCAGCGAACCTCAAAACCAGTGGAACCACCTTCAAATTCCAATTATTACGAATTAGTGCCCTGAAGATGGCTTCCTGCGAAAACGAAACGTTGGACAAAATTTTAAATGATTGCATCGTCTTGAGCGAACCTTAAAACCCCCGGAACCACCTTCAAATTCCAATTATTACGAATTAGTGCTCTGAAGATGGCTTCCTGCGTAAACGAAACGTCGGACAAAATTTTAAATCATTGCATCGTCTTCAGCGAACCTCAAAACCCCCGGAACCACCTTCAAATTCCAATTATTACGAATTAGTGCTCTGAAGATGGCTTCCTGCGAAAACGAAACGTTGGACAAAATTTGAAATCATTGCATCGTCTTCAGCGAACCTCAAAACCCCCGGAACCACCTTCAAATTACATTTATTACGAATTAGTGCTCTGAAGATGGCTTCCTGCGAAAATGAAATGTTGGACAAAATTTTAAATGATTGCATCGTCTTCAGCGAACCTGAAAACCCCCGGAACCACCTTCAAATTCCTATTATTATGAATTAATGCTCTGAAGATGGCTTCTTACTAAAACGAAACGTCGGACACAATTTTAAATCATTGCATCGTCTTCAGCGCATCTTAAAACCTACGGAATCACCTCCAAATTCCTATTATTATGAATTAGGGCTCTGAAGATGGCTTCTTACTAAAACGAAACGTCAGACACAATTTTAAATCATTGCATCGTCTTCAGCGTACCTCAAAACCCTCGGAACCATCTTTAAATTCCAATTATTACGAATTAGTGCTCTGAAGATGGCTTCCTGCTTAAACGAAACGTCGGACATAAATTTAAATCATTGCATCGTCTTCAGCGAACCTCAAAATCCCCGGAACCACTTTCAAATTCCTATTATTATGAATTAGGGCTCTGAAGATGGCTTCTCACTAAAACGAAACGTCAGACACAATTTTTAATCATTGCATCGACTTCAGCGAACCTCAAAATCCCCGGAACCACCTTCAAATTCCAATTATTACGAATTAGTGCTCTGAAGATGGTTTTCTGCTAAAACGAAACGTTGGACAAAATTTTAAATGATTGCTTCATCTTCAGCGAACCTTAAAACCCCCGGAACCACCTTCAAATTCCAAATATTAAGAATTAGTGCTCTGAAGATGGCTTCCTGCGAAAACGAAACGTCGGACAAAATTTTAAATCATTGCATCGTCTTCAGCGAACCTCAAAACCAGTGGAACCACCTTCAAATTCCAATTATTACGAATTAGTGCCCTGAAGATGGCTTCCTGCGAAAACGAAACGTTGGACAAAATTTTAAATCATTGCATCGTCTTCAGCGAACCTCAAAACCCCCGGAACCACCTTCAAATTTCAATTATTACGAATTAGTGTTCTGAAGATGGATTTCTGCTAAAACGAAACGTTGGACAAAATTTTAAATGATTGCATCGTCTTGAGCGAACCTTAAAACCCCCGGAACCACCTTCAAATTCCAATTATTACGAATTAGTGCTCTGAAGATGGCTTCCTGCGTAAACGAAACGTCGGACAAAATTTTAAATCATTGCATCGTCTTCAGCGAACCTCAAAACCCCCGGAACCACCTTCAAATTCCAATTATTACGAATTAGTGCTCTGAAGATGGATTTCTGCTAAAACGAAACGTTGGACAAAATTTTAAATGATTGCATCGTCTTGAGCGAACCTTAAAACCCCCGGAACCACCTTCAAATTCCAATTATTACGAATTAGTGCTCTGAAGATGGCTTCCTGCGTAAACGAAACGTCGGACAAAATTTTAAATCATTGCATCGTCTTCAGCGAACCTCTAAACCCCCGCAACCACCTTCAAATTACATTTATTACGAATTAGTGCTCTGAAGATGGCTTCCTGCGAAAATGAAATGTTGGACAAAATTTTAAATGATTGCATCGTCTTCAGCGAACCTCAAAACCCCCGGAACCACCTTCAAATTCCTATTATTATGAATTAATGCTCTGAAGATGGCTTCGTACTAAAACGAAACGTCGGACACAATTTTAAATCATTGCATCGTCCTCAGCGCACCTCAAAACCCCCGGAACCATCATCAAATTTCAATTATTAAGAATTAGCACTCTGAAGATGGCTTCCTCCTAAAACGAAACGTCGGATAAAATTTTAAATCATTGCATCGTCTTCAGCGCACCTCAAAACCCGCGGAATCATCTTCAAATTCCAAGTATTACGAATTAGTGCTCTGAAGATGGCTTTGTACTAAAACGAAACGTCGGACACAATTTTAAATCATTGCATCGTCTTCAGCGCACATTAAAACTCCCGGAATCACCTGCAAATTATTATTATTATGAATTGGGGTTCTGAAGATGTCTTCTTACTAAAACGAAACGTCAGACACAATTTTAAATCATTGCATCGTCCTCAGCGCACCTCAAAACCCCCGGAACCATCTTCAAATTCGAATTATTAAGAATCAATGCCCTGAAGATGGCTTCCTACTAAAACGAAACGTCGGACACAATTTTAAATCATTGCATCGTCTTCAGCGAACCTCAAAACCTACGGAATCACCCTCAAATTCCAATTATTACGAATTAGTGCTCTGAAGATGGCTTTCTGCGAAAACGAAACGTTGGACAAAATTTTAAATTATTGCATCGTCTTCAGCGAATCTCAAAACCCCCGGAACCATCTTCAAATTCGAATTATTAAGAATCAATGCCCTGAAGATGGCTTCCTACTAAAACGAAACGTCGGACACAATTTTAAATCATTGCATCGTCCTCAGCGCACCTCAAAACCCCCGGAACCATCTTCAAATTTCAATTATTACGAATTAGCGCTCTGAAGATAGCTTCCTCCTAAAACGAAACGTCGGATAAAATTTTAAATCATTGCATCGTCCTCAGCGCACCTCAAAACCGGCGGAATCATCTTCAAATTCCATTTATTACGAATTAGTGCTCTGAAGATGGCTTCGTACTAAAACGAAACGTCGGACACAATTTTAAATCATTGCATCGTCTTCAGCGCACATTAAAACCCCCGGAACCATCTTCAAATTTCAATTATTAAGAATTAGCACTCTGAAGATGGCTTCCTTCTAAAACGAAACGTCGGATAAAATTTTAAATCATTGCATCGTCTTCAGCGCACCTCAAAACCCCCGGAACCATCTTCAAATTCGAATTATTAGGAATCAATGCCCTGAAGATGGCTTCCTACTAAAACGAAACGTCGGACACAATTTTAAATCATTGCATCGTCCTCAGCGCACCTCAAAACCCCCGGAACCATCTTCAAATTTCAATTATTAAGAATTAGCACTCTGAAGATGGCTTCCTCCTAAAACGAAACGTCGGATAAAATTTTAAATCATTGCATCGTCTTCAGCGCACCTCAAAACCCGCGGAATCATCTTCAAATTCCAAGTATTACGAATTAGTGCTCTGAAGATGGCCAGTGTACTAAAACGAAACGTCGGACACAATTTTAAATCATTGCATCGTCTTCAGCGCACATTAAAACCCCCGGAATCACCTGCAAATTATTATTATTATGAATTGGGGCTCTGAAGATGTCTTCTTACTAAAACGAAACGTCAGACACAATTTTAAATCATTGCATCGTCCTCAGCGCACCTCAAAACCCCCGGAACCATCTTCAAATTCGAATTATTAAGAATCAATGCCCTGAAGATGGCTTCCTACTAAAACGAAACGTCGGACACAATTTTAAATCATTGCATCGTCCTCAGCGCACCTCAAAACCCCCGGAACCATCTTCAAATTTCAATTATTACGAATTAGTGCTCTGAAGATGGCTTCCTGCGAAAACGAAAAGTTGGACAAAATTTGAAATCATTGCATCGTCTTCAGCGAACCTCAAAACCTCCGGAACCACCCTCAAATTCCAATTATTACGAATTAGTGCTCTGAAGATGGCTTTCTGCGAAAACGAAACGTTGGACAAAATTTTAAATTATTGCATCGTCTTCAGCGAATCTCAAAACCCCCGGAACCATCTTCAAATTCGAATTATTAAGAATCAATGCCCTGAAGATGGCTTCCTACTAAAACGAAACGTCGGACACAATTTTAAATCATTGCATCGTCTTCAGCGCACCTCAAAACCCGCGGAATCATCTTCAAATTCCAATTATTACGAATTAGCGCTCTGAAGATGGCTTCGTACTAAAACGAAACGTAGGACACAATTTTAAATCATTGCATCGTCCTCAGCGCACCTCAAAACCCCCGGAACCATCTTCAAATTTCAATTATTAAGAATTAGCACTCTGAAGATGGCTTCCTCCTAAAACGAAACGTCGGACACAATTTTAAATCATTGCATCGTCTTCAGCGCACCTCAAAACCCCCGGAACCATTTTCAAATTCCAATTATTACGAATTAGTGCTCTGAAGATGGATTTCTGCTAAAACGAAATGTTGGACAAAATTTTAAATGATTACATCGTCTTGAGCGAACCTTAAAAACACCGGAACCACCTTCAAATTCCAATTATTACGAATTAGTGCTCTGAAGATGGCTTCCTGCGAAAACGAAACGTTGGACAAAATTTGAAACCATTGCATCGTCTTCAGCGAACCTCAAAACCCCCGGAACCACCTTCAAAGTTCAATTATTACGAATTAGTGCTCTGAAGATGGCATCCTGCGAAAACGAAAGGTTGGACAAAATTTGAAATCATTGCATCGTCTTCAGCGAACCTCAAAACCCCCGGAACCACCTTCAAATTCCAATTATTACGAATTAGTGCTCTGAAGATGGCTTCGTACTAAAACGAAACGTCGGACACAATTTTAAATCATTGCATCGTCCTCAGCGCACCTCAAAACCCCCGGAACCATCTTCAAATTTCAATTATTAAGAATTAGCACTCTGAAGATGGCTTCCTCCTAAAACGAAACGTCGGATAAAATTTTAAATCATTGCATCGTCTTCAGCGCACCTCAAAACCCGCGGAATCATCTTCAAATTCCAAGTATTACGAATTAGTGCTCTGAAGATGGCTTTGTACTAAAACGAAACGTCGGACACAATTTTAAATCATTGCATCGTCTTCAGCGCACATTAAAACCCCCGGAATCACCTGCAAATTATTATTATTATGAATTGGGGCTCTGAAGATGTCATCTTACTAAAACGAAACGTCAGACACAATTTTAAATCATTGCATCGTCCTCAGCGCACCTCAAAACCCCCGGAACCATCTTCAAATTCGAATTATTAAGAATCAATGCCCTGAAGATGGCTTCCTACTAAAACGAAACGTCGGACACAATTTTAAATCATTGCATCGTCCTCAGCGCACCTCAAAACCCCCGGAACCATCTTCAAATTTCAATTATTACGAATTAGTGCTCTGAAGATGGCTTACTCCTAAAACGAAACGTCGGGTAAAATTTTAAATCATTGCATCGTCTTCAGCGCACCTCAAAACCCGCGGAATCATCTTCAAATTCCAATTATTACGAATTAGTGCTCTGAAGATGACTTTCTGCGAAAACGAAACGTTGGACAAAATTTTAAATTATTGCATCGTCTTCAGCGAATCTCAAAACCCCCGGAACCATCTTCAAATTAGAATTATTAAGAATCAATGCTCTGAAGGTGGCTTCCTACTAAAACGAAACGTCGGACACAATTTTAAATCATTGCATCGTCCTCAGCGCACCTCAAAACCCGCGGAATCATCTTCAAATTCCAATTATTACGAATTAGTGCTCTGAAGATGGCTTCCTGCGAAAACGAAAAGTTGGACAAAATTTGAAATCATTGCATCGTCTTCAGCGAACCTCAAAACCTCCGGAACCACCCTCAAATTCCAATTATTACGAATTAGTGCTCTGAAGATGGCTTTCTGCGAAAACGAAACGTTGGACAAAATTTTAAATTATTGCATCGTCTTCAGCGAATCTCAAAACCCCCGGAACCATCTTCAAATTCGAATTATTAAGAATCAATGCCCTGAAGATGGCTTCCTACTAAAACGAAACGTCGGACACAATTTTAAATCATTGCATCGTCTTCAGCGCACCTCAAAACCCGCGGAATCATCTTCAAATTCCAATTATTACGAATTAGCGCTCTGAAGATGGCTTCGTACTAAAACGAAACGTAGGACACAATTTTAAATCATTGCATCGTCCTCAGCGCACCTCAAAACCCCCGGAACCATCTTCAAATTTCAATTATTAAGAATTAGCACTCTGAAGATGGCTTCCTCCTAAAACGAAACGTCGGACACAATTTTAAATCATTGCATCGTCTTCAGCGCACCTCAAAACCCCCGGAACCATTTTCAAATTCCAATTATTACGAATTAGTGCTCTGAAGATGGATTTCTGCTAAAACGAAATGTTGGACAAAATTTTAAATGATTACATCGTCTTGAGCGAACCTTAAAAACACCGGAACCACCTTCAAATTCCAATTATTACGAATTAGTGCTCTGAAGATGGCTTCCTGCGTAAACGAAACGTCGGACAAAATTTTAAATCATTGCATCGTCTTCAGCGAACCTCAAAACCCCCGGAACCACCTTCAAATTCCAATTATTACGAATTAGTGCTCTGAAGATGGCTTCCTGCGAAAACGAAACGTTGGACAAAATTTGAAACCATTGCATCGTCTTCAGCGAACCTCAAAACCCCCGGAACCACCTTCAAAGTTCAATTATTACGAATTAGTGCTCTGAAGATGGCATCCTGCGAAAACGAAAGGTTGGACAAAATTTGAAATCATTGCATCGTCTTCAGCGAACCTCAAAACCCCCGGAACCACCTTCAAATTCCAATTATTACGAATTAGTGCTCTGAAGATGGCTTTCTGCGAAAACGAAACGTTGGACAAAATTTTAAATTATTGCATCGTCTTCAGCGAATCTCAAAACCCCCGGAACCATCTTCAAATTCGAATTATTAAGAATCAATGCCCTGAAGATGGCTTCCTACTAAAACGAAACGTCGGACACAATTTTAAATCATTGCATCGTCTTTAGCGCACCTCAAAACCCGCAGAATCATCTTCAAATTCCAATTATTACGAATTAGTGCTCTGAAGATGGCTTCCTGCGTAAACGAAACGTTGGACAAAATTTGAAATCATTGCATCGTCTTCAGCGAACCTCAAAACCTCCGGAACCACCTTCAAATTCCAATTATTACGAATTAGTGCTCTGAAGATGGCTTTCTGCGAAAACGAAACGTTGGCCAAAATTTTAAATTATTGCATCCTCTTCAGCGAATCTCAAAACCCCCGGAACCATCTTCAAATTCGAATGATTAAGAATCAATGCCCTGAAGATGGCTTCCTACTAAAACGAAACGTCGGACACAATTTTAAATCATTGCATCGTCTTCAGCGCACCTCAAAACCCGCGGAATCATCTTCAAATTCCAATTATTACGAATTAGTGCTCTGAAGATGGCTTCCTGCGAAAACGAAACGTTGGACAAAATTTGAAATCATTGCATCGTCTTCAGCGCACCTCAAAACAAGCGGAATCATCTTCAAATTCCAATTATTACGAATTAGTGCTCTGAAGATGGCTTCCTGCGAAAAAGGAACGTTGGACAAAATTTGAAATCATTGCATCGTCTTCAGCGAACCTCAAAACCTCCGGAACCACCTTCAAATTCCAATTATTACGAATTAGTGCTCTGAAGATGGATTTCTGCTAAAACGAAATGTTGGACAAAAATTTAAATGATTACATCGTCTTGAGCGAACCTTAAAAACACCGGAACCACCTTCAAATTCCAATTATTACGAATTAGTGCTCTGAAGATGGCTTCCTGCGTAAACGAAACGTCGGACAAAATTTTAAATCATTGCATCGTCTTCAGCGAACCTCAAAACCCCCGGAACCACCTTCAAATTCCAATTATTACGAATTTGTGCTCTGAAGATGGCTTCCTGCGTAAACGAAACGTCGGACAAAATTTTAAATGATTGCATCGTCTTCAGCGAATCTCAAAACCCCCGGAACCACCTTCAAAGTTCAATTATTACGAATTAGTGCTCTGAAGATGGCTTCCTGCGAAAACGAAACGTTGGAAAAAATTTGAAACCATTGCATCGTCTTCAGCGAACCTCAAAACCCCCAGAACCACCTTCAAATTCCAATTATTACGAATTAGTGTTCTGAAGATAACTTTCTGCGAAAACGAAATGTTGGACAAAATTTTAAATGATTTCATCGTCTTCAGCGAACCTCAAAACCCCCGGAACCACCTTCAAATTCCTATTATTATGAATTAATGCTCTGAAGATGGCTTCTTACTAAAACGAAACATCGGACATAATTTCAAATAATTGCATCGCCTTCAGCGCACCTTAAAACCACTGGAATCACCTTCAAATTCCTGTTATTATGAATTAATGCTCTGAAGATGGCTTCTTACTAAAACGAAACGTCAGACACAATTTTAAATCATTGCATCGTCTTCAGCGAACCTCAAAACCCTCGGAACCACCTTCAATTTCCTACTATTATGAATTAATGCCCTGAAGATGGCTTCTTACTAAAACGAAACGTCGGACACAATTTTAAATCATTGCATCGACTTCAGCGAACCTCAAAATCCCCGGAACCACCTTCAAATTCCAATTACTACGAATTAGTGCTCTGAAGATGGTTTTCTGCTAAAGCGAAAGGTTGGACAAAATTTTAAATGATTGCATCGTCTTCAGCGAACCTTAAAACCCCCGGAACCACCTTCAAATTCCAATTATTACGAATTAGCGCTCTGAAGATGGCTTCCTGCGAAAACGAAACGTTGGACAAAATTTGAAATCATTGCATCGTCTTCAGCGAACCTCAAAACCCCCGGAACCACCTTCAAATTCCTATTATTATGAATTAATGCTCTGAAGATGGCTTCTTACTAAAACGAAACGTCGGACACAATTTTAAATCATTGCATCGTCTTCAGCGCACCTTAAAACCTTCGGAATCACCTTCAAATTCCTATTATTATGAATTAGGGCTCTGAAGATGGCTTCTTACTAAAACGAAACGTCAGACGCAATTTTAAATCATTGCATCGTCCTCAGCGTACCTCAAAACCCTCGGAACCATCTTTAAATTCCAATTATTACGAATTAGTGCTCTGAAGATGGCTTCCTGCTTAAACGAAACGTCGGACACAATTTTAAATAATTGCATCGTCTTCAGCGAACCTCAAAATCCTCGGAACCACCTTCAAATTCCAATTATAACGAATTACTGCTCTGAAGATGGTTTTCTGCTAAAACGAAACGTTGGACAAAATTTTAAATGATTGCTTCATCTTCAGCGAACCCTAAAACCCCCGGAACCACCTTCAAATTCCAAATATTACGAATTAGTGCTCTGAAGATGACTTCCTGCGAAAACGAAACGTCGGACAAAATTTTAAATCATTGCATCGTCTTCAGCGAACCTCAAAACCAGTGGAACCACCTACAAATTTCAATTATTACGAATTAGTGCCCTGAAGATGGCTTCCTGCGAAAACGAAACGTTGGACAAAATTTGAAATCATTGCATCGTCTTCAGCGAACCTCAAAACCTCCGGAACCACCTTCAAATTCCAATTATTTCGAATTAGTGCTCTGAAGATGGCTTTCTGCGAAAACGAAACGTTGGCCAAAATTTTAAATTATTGCATCCTCTTCAGCGAATCTCAAAACCCCCGGAACCATCTTCAAATTCGAATGATTAAGAATCAATGCCCTGAAGATGGCTTCCTACTAAAACGAAACGTCGGACACAATTTTAAATCATTGCATCGTCTTCAGCGCCCCTCAAAACCCGCGGAATCATCTTCAAACTCCAATTATTACGAATTAGTGCTCTGAAGATGGCTTCCTGCGAAAACGAAACGTTGGACAAAATTTGAAATCATTGCATCGTCTTCAGCGCACCTCAACACCCGCGGAATCATCTTCAAATTCCAATTATTACGAATTAGTGCTCTGAAGATGGCTTCCTGCGAAAAAGGAACGTTGGACAAAATTTGAAATCATTGCATCGTCTTCAGCGAACCTCAAAACCTCCGGAACCACCTTCAAATTCCAATTATTACGAATTAGTGCTCTGAAGATGGATTTCTGCTAAAACGAAATGTTGGACAAAATTTTAAATGATTACATCGTCTTGAGCGAACCTTAAAAACACCGGAACCACCTTCAAATTCCAATTATTACGAATTAGTGCTCTGAAGATGGCTTCCTGCGTAAACGAAACGTCGGACAAAATTTTAAATCATTGCATCGTCTTCAGCGAACCTCAAAACCCCCGGAACCACCTTCAAATTCCAATTATTACGAATTAGTGCTCTGAAGATGGCTTCCTGCGAAAACGAAACGTTGGACAAAATTTGAAACCATTGCATCGTCTTCAGCGAACCTCAAAACCCCCGGAACCACCTTCAAAGTTCAATTATTACGAATTAGTGCTCTGAAGATGGCATCCTGCGAAAACGAAAGGTTGGACAAAATTTGAAATCATTGCATCGTCTTCAGCGAACCTCAAAACCCCCGGAACCACCTTCAAATTCCAATTATTACGAATTAGTGCTCTGAAGATGGCTTTCTGCGAAAACGAAACGTTGGCCAAAATTTTAAATTATTGCATCGTCTTCAGCGAATCTCAAAACCCCCGGAACCATCTTCAAATTCGAATTATTAAGAATCAATGCCCTGAAGATGGCTTCCTACTAAAACGAAACGTCGGACACAATTTTAAATCATTGCATCGTCTTTAGCGCACCTCAAAACCCGCGGAATCATCTTCAAATTCCAATTATTACGAATTAGTGCTCTGAAGATGGCTTCCTGCGAAAACGAAACGTTGGACAAAATTTGAAATCATTGCATGGTCTTCAGCGAACCTCAAAACCTCCGGAACCACCTTCAAATTCCAATTATTACGAATTAGTGCTCTGAAGATGGCTTTCTGCGAAAACGAAACGTTGGCCAAAATTTTAAATTATTGCATCCTCTTCAGCGAATCTCAAAACCCCCGGAACCATCTTCAAATTCGAATGATTAAGAATCAATGCCCTGAAGATGGCTTCCTACTAAAACGAAACGTCGGACACAATTTTAAATCATTGCATCGTCTTCAGCGCACTTCAAAACCCGCGGAATCATCTTCCAATTCCAATTATTACGAATTAGTGCTCTGAAGATGGCTTCCTGCGAAAACGAAACGTTGGACAAAATTTGAAATCATTGCATCGTCTTCAGCGCACCTCAAAACAAGCGGAATCATCTTCAAATTCCAATTATTACGAATTAGTGCTCTGAAGATGGCTTCCTGCGAAAAAGGAACGTTGGACAAAATTTGAAATCATTGCATCGTCTTCAGCGAACCTCAAAACCTCCGGAACCACCTTCAAATTCCAATTATTACGAATTAGTGCTCTGAAGATGGATTTCTGCTAAAACGAAATGTTGGACAAAAATTTAAATGATTACATCGTCTTGAGCGAACCTTAAAAACACCGGAACCACCTTCAAATTCCAATTATTACGAATTAGTGCTCTGAAGATGGCTTCCTGCGTAAACGAAACGTCGGACAAAATTTTAAATCATTGCATCGTCTTCAGCGAACCTCAAAACCCCCGGAACCACCTTCAAATTCCAATTATTACGAATTAGTGCTCTGAAGATGGCTTCCTGCGTAAACGAAACGTCGGACAAAATTTTAAATGATTGCATCGTCTTCAGCGAATCTCAAAACCCCCGGAACCACCTTCAAAGTTCAATTATTACGAATTAGTGCTCTGAAGATGGCTTCCTGCGAAAACGAAACGTTGGACAAAATTTGAAACCATTGCATCGTCTTCAGCGAACCTCAAAACCCCCAGAACCACCTTCAAATTCCAATTATTACGAATTAGTGTTCTGAAGATAACTTTCTGCGAAAACGAAATGTTGGACAAAATTTTAAATGATTTCATCGTCTTCAGCGAATCTCAAAACCCCCGGAACCACCTTCAAATTCCTATTATTATGAATTAATGCTCTGAAGATGGCTTCTTACTAAAACGAAACATCGGACATAATTTCAAATCATTGCATCGCCTTCAGCGCACCTTAAAACCACTGGAATCACCTTCAAATTCCTGTTATTATGAATTAATGCTCTGAAGATGGCTTCTTACTAAAACGAAACGTCAGACACAATTTTAAATCATTGCATCGTCTTCAGCGAACCTCAAAACCCTCGGAACCACCTTCAATTTCCTACTATTATGAATTAATGCCCTGAAGATGGCTTCTTACTAAAACGAAACGTCGGACACAATTTTAAATCATTGCATCGACTTCAGCGAACCTCAAAATCCCCGGAACCACCTTCAAATTCCAATTACTACGAATTAGTGCTCTGAAGATGGTTTTCTGCTAAAGCGAAAGGTTGGACAAAATTTTAAATGATTGCATCGTCTTCAGCGAACCTTAAAACCCCCGGAACCACCTTCAAATTCCAATTATTACGAATTAGCGCTCTGAAGATGGCTTCCTGCGAAAACGAAACGTTGGACAAAATTTGAAATCATTGCATCGTCTTCAGCGAACCTCAAAACCCCCGGAACCACCTTCAAATTCCTATTATTATGAATTAATGCTCTGAAGATGGCTTCTTACTAAAACGAAACGTCGGACACAATTTTAAATCATTGCATCGTCTTCAGCGCACCTTAAAACCTTCGGAATCACCTTCAAATTCCTATTATTATGAATTAGGGCTCTGAAGATGGCTTCTTACTAAAACGAAACGTCAGACGCAATTTTAAATCATTGCATCGTCCTCAGCGTACCTCAAAACCCTCGGAACCATCTTTAAATTCCAATTATTACGAATTAGTGCTCTGAAGATGGCTTCCTGCTTAAACGAAACGTCGGACACAATTTTAAATAATTGCATCGTCTTCAGCGAACCTCAAAATCCTCGGAACCACCTTCAAATTCCAATTATAACGAATTAGTGCTCTGAAGATGGTTTTCTGCTAAAACGAAACGTTGGACAAAATTTTAAATGATTGCTTCATCTTCAGCGAACCCTAAAACCCCCGGAACCACCTTCAAATTCCAAATATTACGAATTAGTGCTCTGAAGATGACTTCCTGCGAAAACGAAACGTCGGACAAAATTTTAAATCATTGCATCGTCTTCAGCGAACCTCAAAACCAGTGGAACCACCTACAAATTTCAATTATTACGAATTAGTGCCCTGAAGATGGCTTCCTGCGAAAACGAAACGTTGGACAAAATTTTAAATCATTGCATCGTCTTCAGCGAACCTCAAAACCCCCGGAACCACCTTCAAATTTCAATTATTACGAATTAGTGTTCTGAAGATGGAATTCTGCTAAAACGAAACGTTGGACAAAATTTTAAATGATTGCATCGTCTTGAGCGAACCTTAAAACCCCCGGAACCACCTTCAAAATCCAATTACGAATTAGTGCTCTGAAGATGGCTTCCTGCGTAAACGAAACGTCGGACAAAATTTTAAATCATTGCATCGTCTTCAGCGAACCTCAAAGCCCCCGGAACCACCTTCAAATTACAATTATTACGAATTAGTGCTCTGAAGATGGCTTCCTGCGAAAACGAAACGTTGGACAAAATTTGAAATCATTGCATCGTCTTCAGCGAACCTCAAAACCCCCGGAACCACCTTCAAATTACATTTATTACGAATTAGTGCTCTGAAGATGGCTTCCTGCGAAAACGAAATGTTGGACAAAATTTTAAATGATTGCATCGTCTTCAGCGAACCTCAAAACCCCCGGAACCACCTTCAAAGTTCAATTATTACGAATTAGTGCTCTGAAGATGGCTTCCTGCGAAAACGAAACGTTGGACAAAATTTGAAACCATTGCATCGTCTTCAGCGAACCTCAAAACCCCCGGAACCACCTTCAAATTCCAATTATTACGAATTAGTGCTCTGAAGATGGCTTCCTGCGAAAACGAAACGTTGGACAAAATTTGAAATCATTGCATCGTCTTCAGCGAACCTCAAAACCCCCGGAACCACCTTCAAATTCCAATTATTACGAATTAGTGCTCTGAAGATGGCTTCCTGCGTAAACGAAACGTCGGACAAAATTTTAAATCATTGCATCGTCTTCAGCGAACCTCAAAACCCCCGGAACCACCTTCAAATTCCAATTATTACGAATTAGTGCTCTGAAGATGGCTTCCTGCGAAAACGAAACGTTGGACAAAATTTGAAATCATTGCATCGTCTTCAGCGAACCTCAAAACCCCCGGAACCACCTTCAAATTCCAATTATTACGAATTAGTGCTCTGAAGATGGCTTCCTGCGTAAACGAAACGTCGGACAAAATTTTAAATCATTGCATCGTCTTCAGCGAACCTCAAAACCCCCGGAACCACCTTCAAAGTTCAATTATTACGAATTAGTGCTCTGAAGATGGCTTCCTGCGAAAACGAAACGTTGGACAAAATTTGAAACCATTGCATCGTCTTCAGCGAACCCTAAAACCCCCGGAACCACCTTCAAATTCCAAATATTACGAATTAGTGCTCTGAAGATGACTTCCTGCGAAAACGAAACGTCGGACAAAATTTTAAATCATTGCATCGTCTTCAGCGAACCTCAAAACCAGTGGAACCACCTACAAATTTCAATTATTACGAATTAGTGCCCTGAAGATGGCTTCCTGCGAAAACGAAACGTTGGACAAAATTTTAAATCATTGCATCGTCTTCAGCGAACCTCAAAACCCCCGGAACCACCTTCAAATTTCAATTATTACGAATTAGTGTTCTGAAGATGGAATTCTGCTAAAACGAAACGTTGGACAAAATTTTAAATGATTGCATCGTCTTGAGCGAACCTTAAAACCCCCGGAACCACCTTCAAAATCCAATTACGAATTAGTGCTCTGAAGATGGCTTCCTGCGTAAACGAAACGTCGGACAAAATTTTAAATCATTGCATCGTCTTCAGCGAACCTCAAAGCCCCCGGAACCACCTTCAAATTACAATTATTACGAATTAGTGCTCTGAAGATGGCTTCCTGCGAAAACGAAACGTTGGACAAAATTTGAAATCATTGCATCGTCTTCAGCGAACCTCAAAACCCCCGGAACCACCTTCAAATTACATTTATTACGAATTAGTGCTCTGAAGATGGCTTCCTGCGAAAACGAAATGTTGGACAAAATTTTAAATGATTGCATCGTCTTCAGCGAACCTCAAAACCCCCGGAACCACCTTCAAAGTTCAATTATTACGAATTAGTGCTCTGAAGATGGCTTCCTGCGAAAACGAAACGTTGGACAAAATTTGAAACCATTGCATCGTCTTCAGCGAACCTCAAAACCCCCGGAACCACCTTCAAATTCCAATTATTACGAATTAGTGCTCTGAAGATGGCTTCCTGCGAAAACGAAACGTTGGACAAAATTTGAAATCATTGCATCGTCTTCAGCGAACCTCAAAACCCCCGGAACCACCTTCAAATTCCAATTATTACGAATTAGTGCTCTGAAGATGGCTTCCTGCGTAAACGAAACGTCGGACAAAATTTTAAATCATTGCATCGTCTTCAGCGAACCTCAAAACCCCCGGAACCACCTTCAAATTCCAATTATTACGAATTAGTGCTCTGAAGATGGCTTCCTGCGAAAACGAAACGTTGGACAAAATTTGAAATCATTGCATCGTCTTCAGCGAACCTCAAAACCCCCGGAACCACCTTCAAATTCCAATTATTACGAATTAGTGCTCTGAAGATGGCTTCCTGCGTAAACGAAACGTCGGACAAAATTTTAAATCATTGCATCGTCTTCAGCGAACCTCAAAACCCCCGGAACCACCTTCAAAGTTCAATTATTACGAATTAGTGCTCTGAAGATGGCTTCCTGCGAAAACGAAACGTTGGACAAAATTTGAAACCATTGCATCGTCTTCAGCGAACCTCAAAACCCCCGGAACCACCTTCAAATTCCAATTATTACGAATTAGTGCTCTGAAGATAACTTTCTGCGAAAACGAAACGTTGGACAAAATTTGAAATCATTGCATCGTCTTCAGCGAATCTCAAAACCCCCGGAACCATCTTCAAATTCGAATTATTAAGAATCAATGCCCTGAAGATGGCTTCCTACTAAAACGAAACGTCGGACACAATTTTAAATCATTGCATCGTCCTCAGCGCACCTCAAAACCCCCGGAACCATCTTCAAATTTGAATTATTACGAATTAGCGCTCTGAAGATGGCTTCCTCCTAAAACGAAACGTCGGATAAAATTTTAAATTATTGCATCGTCTTCAGCGAACCTCAAAACCAGAGGAAAAACCTTCAAATTCCAATTATTACGAATTAGTGCTCTGAAGATGGCTTCCTACTAAAACGAAACGTCGGACACAATTTTAAATCATTGCATCGTATTCAGCGCACATTAAAACCCCCGGAATCACCTGCAAATTCCTATTATTATGAATTGGGGCTCTGAAGATGGCTTCTTACTAAAACGAAACGTCAGAAACAATTTTAAATCATTGCATCGTCTTCAGCGAACCTCAAAACCAGTGGAACCACCTTCAAATTCCAATTATTACGAATTAGTCCCCTGAAGATGGCTTCCTGCGAAAACGAAACGTTGGACAAAATTTTAAATGATTGCATCGTCTTGAGCGAACCTTAAAACCCCCGGAACCACCTTCAAATTCCAATTATTACGAATTAGTGCTCTGAAGATGGCTTCCTGCGTAAACGAAACGTCGGACAAAATTTTAAATCATTGCATCGTCTTCAGCGAACCTCAAAACCCCCGGAACCACCTTCAAATTCCAATTATTACGAATTAGTGCTCTGAAGATGGCTTCCTGCGAAAACGAAACGTTGGACAAAATTTGAAATCATTGCATCGTCTTCAGCGAACCTCAAAACCCCCGGAACCACCTTCAAATTACATTTATTACGAATTAGTGCTCTGAAGATGGCTTCCTGCGAAAATGAAATGTTGGACAAAATTTTAAATGATTGCATCGTCTTCAGCGAACCTGAAAACCCCCGGAACCACCTTCAAATTCCTATTATTATGAATTAATGCTCTGAAGATGGCTTCTTACTAAAACGAAACGTCGGACACAATTTTAAATCATTGCATCGTCTTCAGCGCATCTTAAAACCTACGGAATCACCTCCAAATTCCTATTATTATGAATTAGGGCTCTGAAGATGGCTTCTTACTAAAACGAAACGTCAGGCACAATTTTAAATCATTGCATCGTCTTCAGCGTACCTCAAAACCCTCGGAACCATCTTTAAATTCCAATTATTACGAATTAGTGCTCTGAAGATGGCTTCCTGCTTAAACGAAACGTCGGACATAAATTTAAATCATTGCATCGTCTTCAGCGAACCTCAAAATCCCCGGAACCACTTTCAAATTCCTATTATTATGAATTAGGGCTCTGAAGATGGCTTCTCACTAAAACGAAACGTCAGACACAATTTTTAATCATTGCATCGACTTCAGCGAACCTCAAAATCCCCGGAACCACCTTCAAATTCCAATTATTACGAATTAGTGCTCTGAAGATGGTTTTCTGCTAAAACGAAACGTTGGACAAAATTTTAAATGATTGCTTCATCTTCAGCGAACCTTAAAACCCCCGGAACCACCTTCAAATTCCAAATATTAAGAATTAGTGCTCTGAAGATGGCTTCCTGCGAAAACGAAACGTCGGACAAAATTTTAAATCATTGCATCGTCTTCAGCGCATCTTAAAACCTACGGAATCACCTCCAAATTCCTATTATTATGAATTAGGGCTCTGAAGATGGCTTCTTACTAAAACGAAACGTCAGGCACAATTTTAAATCATTGCATCGTCTTCAGCGTACCTCAAAACCCTCGGAACCATCTTTAAATTCCAATTATTACGAATTAGTGCTCTGAAGATGGCTTCCTGCTTAAACGAAACGTCGGACATAAATTTAAATCATTGCATCGTCTTCAGCGAACCTCAAAATCCCCGGAACCACTTTCAAATTCCTATTATTATGAATTAGGGCTCTGAAGATGGCTTCTCACTAAAACGAAACGTCAGACACAATTTTTAATCATTGCATCGACTTCAGCGAACCTCAAAATCCCCGGAACCACCTTCAAATTCCAATTATTACGAATTAGTGCTCTGAAGATGGTTTTCTGCTAAAACGAAACGTTGGACAAAATTTTAAATGATTGCTTCATCTTCAGCGAACCTTAAAACCCCCGGAACCACCTTCAAATTCCAAATATTAAGAATTAGTGCTCTGAAGATGGCTTCCTGCGAAAACGAAACGTCGGACACAATTTTAAATCATTGCATCGTCTTCAGCGCATCTTAAAACCTACGGAATCACCTCCAAATTCCTATTATTATGAATTAGGGCTCTGAAGATGGCTTCTTACTAAAACGAAACGTCAGGCACAATTTTAAATCATTGCATCGTCTTCAGCGAACCTCAAAACCAGTGGAACCACCTTCAAATTCCAATTATTACGAATTAGTGCCCTGAAGATGGCTTCCTGCGAAAACGAAACGTTGGACAAAATTTTAAATCATTGCATCGTTTTCAGCGAACCTCAAAACCCCCGCAACCACCTTCAAATTACATTTATTACGAATTAGTGCTCTGAAGATGGCTTCCTGCGAAAATGAAATGTTGGACAAAATTTTAAATGATTGCATCGTCTTCAGCGAACCTCAAAACCCCCGGAACCACCTTCAAATTCCAATTATTACGAATTAGTGCTCTGAAGATGGCTTCCTGCGTAAACGAAACGTCGGACAAAATTTTAAATCATTGCATCGTCTTCAGCGAACCTCAAAACCCCCGGAACCACCTTCAAATTCCAATTATTACGAATTAGTGCTCTGAAGATGGCTTCCTGCGAAAACGAAACGTTGGACAAAATTTGAAATCATTGCATCGTCTTCAGCGAACCTCTAAACCCCCGCAACCACCTTCAAATTACATTTATTACGAATTAGTGCTCTGAAGATGGCTTCCTGCGAAAATGAAATGTTGGACAAAATTTTAAATGATTGCATCGTCTTCAGCGAACCTCAAAACCCCCGGAACCACCTTCAAATTCCTATTATTATGAATTAATGCTCTGAAGATGGCTTCTTACTAAAACGAAACGTCGGACACAATTTTAAATCATTGCATCGTCTTCAGCGCATCTTGAAACCTACGGAATCACCTCCAAATTCCTATTATTATGAATTAGGGCTCTGAAGATGGCTTCTTACTAAAACGAAACGTCAGACACAATTTTAAATCATTGCATCGTCTTCAGCGTACCTCAAAACCCTCGGAACCTTCTTTAAATTCCAATTATTACGAATTAGTGCTCTGAAGATGGCTTCCTGCTTAAACGAAACGTCGGACATAATTTTAAATCATTGCATCGTCTTCAGCGAACCTCAAAACCAGTGGAACCACCTTCAAATTCCAATTATTACGAATTAGTGCCCTGAAGATGGCTTCCTGCGAAAACGAAACGTTGGACAAAATTTTAAATCATTGCATCGTCTTCAGCGAACCTCAAAACCCCCGGAACCACCTTCAAATTTCAATTATTACGAATTAGTGTTCTGAAGATGGATTTCTGCTAAAACGAAACGTTGGACAAAATTTTAAATGATTGCATCGTCTTGAGCGAACCTTAAAACCCCCGGAACCACCTTCAAATTCCAATTATTACGAATTAGAGCTCTGAAGATGGCTTCCTGCGTAAACGAAACGTCGGACAAAATTTTAAATCATTGCATCGTCTTCAGCGAACCTCAAAACCCCCGGAACCACCTTCAAATTCCAATTATTACGAATTAGTGCTCTGAAGATGGCTTCCTGCGAAAACGAAACGTTGGACAAAATTTGAAATGATTGCATCGTCTTCAGCGAACCTCAAAACCCCCGGAACCACCTTCAAATTCCAATTATTACGAATTAGTGCTCTGAAGATGGTTTTCTGCTAAAACGAAACGTTGGACAAAATTTTAAATGAATGCTTCATCTTCAGCGAACCTTAAAACCCCCGGAACCACCTTCAAATTCCAAATATTAAGAATTAGTGCTCTGAAGATGGCTTCCTGCGAAAACGAAACGTCGGACAAAATTTTAAATCATTGCATCGTCTTCAGCGAACCTCAAAACCAGTGGAACCACCTTCAAATTCCAATTATTACGAATTAGTGCCCTGAAGATGGCTTCCTGCGAAAACGAAACGTTGGACAAAATTTTAAATCATTGCATCGTCTTCAGCGAACCTTAAAACCCCCGGAACCACCTTCAAATTCCAATTATTACGAATTAGTGCTCTGAAGATGGCTTCCTGCGTAAACGAAACGTCGGACAAAATTTTAAATCATTGCATCGTCTTCAGCGAACCTCAAAACCCCCGGAACCACCTTCAAATTCCAATTATTACGAATTAGTGCTCTGAAGATGGCTTCCTGCGAAAACGAAACGTTGGACAAAATTTGAAATCATTGCATCGTCTTCAGCGAACCTCTAAACCCCCGCAACCACCTTCAAATTACATTTATTACGAATTAGTGCTCTGAAGATGGCTTCCTGCGAAAATGAAATGTTGGACAAAATTTTAAATGATTGCATCGTCTTCAGCGAACCTCAAAACCCCCGGAACCACCTTCAAATTCCTATTATTATGAATTAATGCTCTGAAGATGGCTTCTTACTAAAACGAAACGTCGGACACAATTTTAAATCATTGCATCGTCTTCAGCGCATCTTGAAACCTACGGAATCACCTCCAAATTCCTATTATTATGAATTAGGGCTCTGAAGATGGCTTCTTACTAAAACGAAACGTCAGACACAATTTTAAATCATTGCATCGTCTTCAGCGTACCTCAAAACCCTCGGAACCTTCTTTAAATTCCAATTATTACGAATTAGTGCTCTGAAGATGGCTTCCTGCTTAAACGAAACGTCGGACATAATTTTAAATCATTGCATCGTCTTCAGCGAACCTCAAAACCAGTGGAACCACCTTCAAATTCCAATTATTACGAATTAGTGCCCTGAAGATGGCTTCCTGCGAAAACGAAACGTTGGACAAAATTTTAAATCATTGCATCGTCTTCAGCGAACCTCAAAACCCCCGGAACCACCTTCAAATTTCAATTATTACGAATTAGTGTTCTGAAGATGGATTTCTGCTAAAACGAAACGTTGGACAAAATTTTAAATGATTGCATCGTCTTGAGCGAACCTCAAAACCCCCGGAACCACCTTCAAATTACATTTATTACGAATTAGTGCTCTGAAGATGGCTTCCTGCGAAAATGAAATGTTGGACAAAATTTTAAATAATGGCATCGTCTTCAGCGAACCTCAAAACCCCCGGAACCACCTTCAAATTACATTTATTACGAATTAGTGCTCTGAAGATGGCTTCCTGCGAAAACGAAATGTTGGACAAAATTTTAAATGATTGCATCGTCTTCAGCGAACCTCAAAACCCCCGGAACCACCTTCAAATTCCAATTATTACGAATTAGTGCTCTGAAGATGGCTTCTTACTAAAACGAAACATCGGACATAATTTCAAATCATTGCATCGCCTTCAGCGCACCTTAAAACCACTGGAATCACCTTCAAATTCTTATTATTATGAATTAATGCTCTGAAGATGGCATCTTACTAAAACGAAACGTCAGACACAATTTTAAATCATTGCATCGTCTTCAGCGAACCTCAAAACCCTCGGAACCACCTTCAAATTCCTACTATTATGAATTAATGCCCTGAAGATGGCTTCTTACTAAAACGAAACGTCGGACACAATTTTAAATCATTGCATCGACTTCAGCGAACCTCAAAATCCCCGGAACCACCTTCAAATTCCAATTACTACGAATTAGTGCTCTGAAGATGGTTTTCTGCTAAAGCGAAACGTTGGACAAAATTTTAAATGATTGCATCGTCTTCAGCGAACCTTAAAACCCCCGGAACCACCTTCAAATTCCAATTATTACGAATTAGCGCTCTGAAGATGGCTTCCTGCGAAAACGAAACGTTGGACAAAATTTGAAATCATTGCATCGTCTTCAGCGAACCTCAAAACCCTCGGAACCACCTTCAAATTCCTATTATTATGAATTAATGCTCTGAAGATGGCTTCTTACTAAAACGAAACGTCGGACACAATTTTAAATCATTGCATCGTCTTCAGCGCACCTTAAAACCTTCGGAATCACCTTCAAATTCCTATTATTATGAATTAGGGCTCTGAAGATGGCTTCTTACTAAAACGAAACGTCAGACACAATTTTAAATCATTGCATCGTCTTCAGCGTACCTCAAAACTCGCGAAACCATCTTTAAATTCCAATTATTACGAATTAGTGCTCTGAAGATGGCTTCCTGCTTAAACGAAACGTCGGACACAATTTTAAATAATTGCATCGTCTTCAGCGAACCTCAAAATCCCCGGAACCACCTTCAAATTCCAATTATTACGAATTAGTGCTCTGAAGATGGTTTTCTGCTAAAACGAAACGTTGGACAAAATTTTAAATGATTGCTTCGTCTTCAGCGAACCTTAAAACCCCCGGAACCACCTTCAAATTCCAAATATTACGAATTAGTGCTCTGAAGATGGCTTCCTGCGAAAACGAAACGTCGGACAAAATTTTAAATCATTGCATCGTCTTCAGCGAACCTCAAAACCAGTGGAACCACCTTCAAATTCCAATTATTACGAATTAGTGCCCTGAAGATGGATTTCTGCTAAAACGAAATGTTGGACAAAATTTTAAATGATTATATCGTCTTGAGCGAACCTTAAAAACACCGGAACCACCTTCGAATTCCAATTATTACGAATTAGTGCTCTGAAGATGGCTTCCTGCGTAAACGAAACGTCGGACAAAATTTTAAATCATTGCATCGTCTTCAGCGAACCTCAAAACCCCCGGAACCACCTTCAAATTCCAATTATTACGAATTAGTGCTCTGAAGATGGCTTCCTGCGTAAACGAAACGTCGGACAAAATTTTAAATGATTGCATCGTCTTCAGCGAATCTCAAAACCCCCGGAACCACCTTCAAAGTTCAATTATTACGAATTAGTGCTCTGAAGATGGCTTCCTGCGAAAACGAAACGTTGGACAAAATTTGAAACCATTGCATCGTCTTCAGCGAACCTCAAAACCACCGGAACCACCTTCAAATTCCAATTATTACGAATTAGTGTTCTGAAGATAACTTTCTGCGAAAACGAAACGTTGGACAAAATTTTAAATGATTTCATCGTCTTCAGCGAACCTCAAAACCCCCGGAACCACCTTCAAATTCCTATTATTATGAATTAATGCTCTGAAGATGGCTTCTTACTAAAACGAAACATCGGACATAATTTTAAATCATTGCATCGACTTCAGCGAACCTCAAAATCCCCGGAACCACCTTCAAATTCCAATTACTACGAATTAGTGCTCTGAAGATGGTTTTCTGCTAAAGCGAAACGTTGGACAAAATTTTAAATGATTGCATCGTCTTCAGCGAACCTTAAAACCCCCGGAACCACCTTCAAATTCCAATTATTACGAATTAGCGCTCTGAAGATGGCTTCCTGCGAAAACGAAACGTTGGACAAAATTTGAAATCATTGCATCGTCTTCAGCGAACCTCAAAACCCCCGGAACCACCTTCAAATTCCTATTATTATGAATTAATGCTCTGAAGATGGCTTCTTACTAAAACGAAACGTCGGACACAATTTTAAATAATTGCATCGTCTTCAGCGCACCTTAAAACCTTCGGAATCACCTTCAAATTTCTATTATTATGAATTAGGGCTCTGAAGATGGCTTCTTACTAAAACGAAACGTCAGACACAATTTTAAATCATTGCATCGTCTTCAGCGTACCTCAAAACCCTCGGAACCATCTTTAAATTCCAATTATTACGAATTAGTGCTCTGAAGATGGCTTCCTGCGAAAACGAAACGTCGGACAAAATTTTAAATCATTGCATCGTCTTCAGCGAACCTCAAAACCAGTGGAACCACCTACAAATTCCAATTATTACGAATTAGTGCCCTGAAGATGGCTTCCTGCGAAAACGAAACGTTGGACAAAATTTTAAATCATTGCATCGTCTTCAGCGAACCTCAAAACCAGTGGAACCACCTACAAATTCCAATTATTACGAATTAGTGCCCTGAAGATGGCTTCCTGCGAAAACGAAACGTTGGACAAAATTTTAAATCATTGCATCGTCTTCAGCGAACCTCAAAACCCCCGGAACCACCTTCAAATTTCAATTATTACGAATTAGTGTTCTGAAGATGGATTTCTGCTAAAACGAAACGTTGGACAAAATTTTAAATGATTGCATCGTCTTGAGCGAACCTTAAAACCCCCGGAACCACCTTCAAAATCCAATTATTACGAATTAGTGCTCTGAAGATGGCTTCCTGCGTAAACGAAACGTCGGACAAAATTTTAAATCATTGCATCGTCTTCAGCGAACCTCAAAACCCCCGGAACCACCTTCAAATTCCAATTATTACGAATTAGTGCTCTGAAGATGGCTTCCTGCGGAAACGAAACGTTGGACAAAATTTGAAATCATTGCATCGTCTTCAGCGAACCTCAAAACCCCCGGAACCACCTTCAAATTACATTTATTACGAATTAGTGCTCTGAAGATGGCTTCCTGCGAAAACGAAATGTTGGACAAAATTTTAAATGATTGCATCGTCTTCAGCGAACCTCAAAACCCCCGGAACCACCTTCAAAGTTCAATTATTACGAATTAGTGCTCTGAAGATGGCTTCCTGCGAAAACGAAACGTTGGACAAAATTTGAAACCATTGCATCGTCTTCAGCGAACCTCAAAACCCCCGGAACCACCTTCAAATTCCAATTATTACGAATTAGTGCTCTGAAGATGGCTTCCTGCGAAAACGAAACGTTGGACAAAATTTGAAATCATTGCATCGTCTTCAGCGAACCTCAAAACCCCCGGAACCACCTTCAAATTCCAATTATTACGAATTAGTGCTCTGAAGATGGCTTCCTGCGTAAACGAAACGTCGGACAAAATTTTAAATCATTGCATCGTCTTCAGCGAACCTCAAAACCCCCGGAACCACCTTCAAATTAAAATTATTACGAATTAGTGCTCTGAAGATGGCTTCCTGCGAAAACGAAACGTTGGACAAAATTTGAAATCATTGCATCGTCTTCAGCGAACCTCAAAACCCCCGGAACCACCTTCAAATTCCAATTATTACGAATTAGTGCTCTGAAGATGGCTTCCTGCGTAAACGAAACGTCGGACAAAATTTTAAATCATTGCACCGTCTTCAGCGAACCTCAAAACCCCCGGAACCACCTTCAAAGTTCAATTATTACGAATTAGTGCTCTGAAGATGGCTTCCTGCGAAAACGAAACGTTGGACAAAATTTGAAATCATTGCATCGTCTTCAGCGAACCTCAAAACCCCCGGAACCACCTTCAAATTCCAATTATTACGAATCAGTGCTCTGAAGATGGCTTCCTGCGTAAACGAAACGTCGGACAAAATTTTAAATCATTGCATCGTCTTCAGCGAACCTCAAAACCCCCGGAACCACCTTCAAATTCCAATTATTACGAATTAGTGCTCTGAAGATAACTTTCTGCGAAAACGAAACGTTGGACAAAATTTTAAATTATTGCATCGTCTTCAGCGAATCTCAAAACCCCCGGAACCATCTTCAAATTCGAATTATTAAGAATCAATGTCCTGAAGATGGCTTCCTACTAAAACGAAACGTCGGACACAATTTTAAATCATTGCATCGTATTCAGCGCACATTAAAACCCCCGGAATCACCTGCAAATTCCTATTATTATGAATTGGGGCTCTGAAGATGGCTTCTTACTAAAACGAAACGTCAGAAACAATTTTAAATCATTGCATCGTCTTCAGCGAACCTCAAAACCAGTGGAACCACCTTCAAATTCCAATTATTACGAATTAGTGCCCTGAAGATGGCTTCCTGCGAAAACGAAACGGATAAAATTTTAAATGATTGCATCGTCTTGAGCGAACCTTAAAACCCCCGGAACCACCTTCAAATTCCAATTATTACGAATTAGTGCTCTGAAGATGGCTTCCTGCGTAAACGAAACGTCGGACAAAATTTTAAATCATTGCATCGTCTTCAGCGAACCTCAAAACCCCCGGAACCACCTTCAAATTACATTTATTACGAATTAGTGCTCTGAAGATGGCTTCCTGCGAAAATGAAATGTTGGACAAAATTTTAAATGATTGCATCGTCTTCAGCAAACCTCAAAACCCCCGGAACCACCTTCAAATTCCTATTATTATGAATTAATGCTCTGAAGATGGCTTCTTACTAAAACGAAACGTCGGACACAATTTTAAATCATTGCATCGTCTTCAGCGCATCTTAAAACCTACGGAATCACCTCCAAATTCCTATTATTATGAATTAGGGCTCTGAAGATGGCTTCTTACTAAAACGAAACGTCGGACACAATTTTAAATCATTGCATCGTCTTCAGCGCACCTTAAAACCTTCGGAATCACCTTCAAATTCCTATTATTATGAATTAGGGCTCTGAAGATGGCTTCTTACTAAAACGAAACGTCAGACACAATTTTAAATCATTGCATCGTCTTCAGCGTACCTCAAAACTCGCGAAACCATCTTTAAATTCCAATTATTACGAATTAGTGCTCTGAAGATGGCTTCCTGCTTAAACGAAACGTCGGACACAATTTTAAATAATTGCATCGTCTTCAGCGAACCTCAAAATCCCCGGAACCACCTTCAAATTCCAATTATTACGAATTAGTGCTCTGAAGATGGTTTTCTGCTAAAACGAAACGTTGGACAAAATTTTAAATGATTGCTTCGTCTTCAGCGAACCTTAAAACCCCCGGAACCACCTTCAAATTCCAAATATTACGAATTAGTGCTCTGAAGATGGCTTCCTGCGAAAACGAAACGTCGGACAAAATTTTAAATCATTGCATCGTCTTCAGCGAACCTCAAAACCAGTGGAACCACCTTCAAATTCCAATTATTACGAATTAGTGCCCTGAAGATGGATTTCTGCTAAAACGAAATGTTGGACAAAATTTTAAATGATTATATCGTCTTGAGCGAACCTTAAAAACACCGGAACCACCTTCGAATTCCAATTATTACGAATTAGTGCTCTGAAGATGGCTTCCTGCGTAAACGAAACGTCGGACAAAATTTTAAATCATTGCATCGTCTTCAGCGAACCTCAAAACCCCCGGAACCACCTTCAAATTCCAATTATTACGAATTAGTGCTCTGAAGATGGCTTCCTGCGTAAACGAAACGTCGGACAAAATTTTAAATGATTGCATCGTCTTCAGCGAATCTCAAAACCCCCGGAACCACCTTCAAAGTTCAATTATTACGAATTAGTGCTCTGAAGATGGCTTCCTGCGAAAACGAAACGTTGGACAAAATTTGAAACCATTGCATCGTCTTCAGCGAACCTCAAAACCACCGGAACCACCTTCAAATTCCAATTATTACGAATTAGTGTTCTGAAGATAACTTTCTGCGAAAACGAAACGTTGGACAAAATTTTAAATGATTTCATCGTCTTCAGCGAACCTCAAAACCCCCGGAACCACCTTCAAATTCCTATTATTATGAATTAATGCTCTGAAGATGGCTTCTTACTAAAACGAAACATCGGACATAATTTTAAATCATTGCATCGACTTCAGCGAACCTCAAAATCCCCGGAACCACCTTCAAATTCCAATTACTACGAATTAGTGCTCTGAAGATGGCTTCCTGCGAAAACGAAACGTTGGACAAAATTTGAAATCATTGCATCGTCTTCAGCGAACCTCAAAACCCCCGGAACCACCTTCAAATTCCTATTATTATGAATTAATGCTCTGAAGATGGCTTCTTACTAAAACGAAACGTCGGACACAATTTTAAATCATTGCATCGTCTTCAGCGCACCTTAAAACCTTCGGAATCACCTTCAAATTTCTATTATTATGAATTAGGGCTCTGAAGATGGCTTCTTACTAAAACGAAACGTCAGACACAATTTTAAATCATTGCATCGTCTTCAGCGTACCTCAAAACCCTCGGAACCATCTTTAAATTCCAATTATTACGAATTAGTGCTCTGAAGATGGCTTCCTGCGAAAACGAAACGTCGGACAAAATTTTAAATCATTGCATCGTCTTCAGCGAACCTCAAAACCAGTGGAACCACCTACAAATTCCAATTATTACGAATTAGTGCCCTGAAGATGGCTTCCTGCGAAAACGAAACGTTGGACAAAATTTTAAATCATTGCATCGTCTTCAGCGAACCTCAAAACCAGTGGAACCACCTACAAATTCCAATTATTACGAATTAGTGCCCTGAAGATGGCTTCCTGCGAAAACGAAACGTTGGACAAAATTTTAAATCATTGCATCGTCTTCAGCGAACCTCAAAACCCCCGGAACCACCTTCAAATTTCAATTATTACGAATTAGTGTTCTGAAGATGGATTTCTGCTAAAACGAAACGTTGGACAAAATTTTAAATGATTGCATCGTCTTGAGCGAACCTTAAAACCCCCGGAACCACCTTCAAAATCCAATTATTACGAATTAGTGCTCTGAAGATGGCTTCCTGCGTAAACGAAACGTCGGACAAAATTTTAAATCATTGCATCGTCTTCAGCGAACCTCAAAACCCCCGGAACCACCTTCAAATTCCAATTATTACGAATTAGTGCTCTGAAGATGGCTTCCTGCGGAAACGAAACGTTGGACAAAATTTGAAATCATTGCATCGTCTTCAGCGAACCTCAAAACCCCCGGAACCACCTTCAAATTACATTTATTACGAATTAGTGCTCTGAAGATGGCTTCCTGCGAAAACGAAATGTTGGACACAATTTTAAATCATTGCATCGTCTTCAGCGTACCTCAAAACCCTCGGAACCATCTTTAAATTCCAATTATTACGAATTAGTGCTCTGAAGATGGCTTCCTGCGAAAACGAAACGTCGGACAAAATTTTAAATCATTGCATCGTCTTCAGCGAACCTCAAAACCAGTGGAACCACCTACAAATTCCAATTATTACGAATTAGTGCCCTGAAGATGGCTTCCTGCGAAAACGAAACGTTGGACAAAATTTTAAATCATTGCATCGTCTTCAGCGAACCTCAAAACCAGTGGAACCACCTACAAATTCCAATTATTACGAATTAGTGCCCTGAAGATGGCTTCCTGCGAAAACGAAACGTTGGACAAAATTTTAAATCATTGCATCGTCTTCAGCGAACCTCAAAACCCCCGGAACCACCTTCAAATTTCAATTATTACGAATTAGTGTTCTGAAGATGGATTTCTGCTAAAACGAAACGTTGGACAAAATTTTAAATGATTGCATCGTCTTGAGCGAACCTTAAAACCCCCGGAACCACCTTCAAAATCCAATTATTACGAATTAGTGCTCTGAAGATGGCTTCCTGCGTAAACGAAACGTCGGACAAAATTTTAAATCATTGCATCGTCTTCAGCGAACCTCAAAACCCCCGGAACCACCTTCAAATTCCAATTATTACGAATTAGTGCTCTGAAGATGGCTTCCTGCGGAAACGAAACGTTGGACAAAATTTGAAATCATTGCATCGTCTTCAGCGAACCTCAAAACCCCCGGAACCACCTTCAAATTACATTTATTACGAATTAGTGCTCTGAAGATGGCTTCCTGCGAAAACGAAATGTTGGACAAAATTTTAAATGATTGCATCGTCTTCAGCGAACCTCAAAACCCCCGGAACCACCTTCAAAGTTCAATTATTACGAATTAGTGCTCTGAAGATGGCTTCCTGCGAAAACGAAACGTTGGACAAAATTTGAAACCATTGCATCGTCTTCAGCGAACCTCAAAACCCCCGGAACCACCTTCAAATTCCAATTATTACGAATTAGTGCTCTGAAGATGGCTTCCTGCGAAAACGAAACGTTGGACAAAATTTGAAATCATTGCATCGTCTTCAGCGAACCTCAAAACCCCCGGAACCACCTTCAAATTCCAATTATTACGAATTAGTGCTCTGAAGATGGCTTCCTGCGTAAACGAAACGTCGGACAAAATTTTAAATCATTGCATCGTCTTCAGCGAACCTCAAAACCCCCGGAACCACCTTCAAATTCCAATTATTACGAATTAGTGCTCTGAAGATGGCTTCCTGCGAAAACGAAACGTTGGACAAAATTTGAAATCATTGCATCGTCTTCAGCGAACCTCAAAACCCCCGGAACCACCTTCAAATTCCAATTATTACGAATTAGTGCTCTGAAGATGGCTTCCTGCGTAAACGAAACGTCGGACAAAATTTTAAATCATTGCACCGTCTTCAGCGAACCTCAAAACCCCCGGAACCACCTTCAAAGTTCAATTATTACGAATTAGTGCTCTGAAGATGGCTTCCTGCGAAAACGAAACGTTGGACAAAATTTGAAATCATTGCATCGTCTTCAGCGAACCTCAAAACCCCCGGAACCACCTTCAAATTCCAATTATTACGAATCAGTGCTCTGAAGATGGCTTCCTGCGTAAACGAAACGTCGGACAAAATTTTAAATCATTGCATCGTCTTCAGCGAACCTCAAAACCCCCGGAACCACCTTCAAATTCCAATTATTACGAATTAGTGCTCTGAAGATAACTTTCTGCGAAAACGAAACGTTGGACAAAATTTTAAATTATTGCATCGTCTTCAGCGAATCTCAAAACCCCCGGAACCATCTTCAAATTCGAATTATTAAGAATCAATGTCCTGAAGATGGCTTCCTACTAAAACGAAACGTCGGACACAATTTTAAATCATTGCATCGTATTCAGCGCACATTAAAACCCCCGGAATCACCTGCAAATTCCTATTATTATGAATTGGGGCTCTGAAGATGGCTTCTTACTAAAACGAAACGTCAGAAACAATTTTAAATCATTGCATCGTCTTCAGCGAACCTCAAAACCAGTGGAACCACCTTCAAATTCCAATTATTACGAATTAGTGCCCTGAAGATGGCTTCCTGCGAAAACGAAACGGATAAAATTTTAAATGATTGCATCGTCTTGAGCGAACCTTAAAACCCCCGGAACCACCTTCAAATTCCAATTATTACGAATTAGTGCTCTGAAGATGGCTTCCTGCGTAAACGAAACGTCGGACAAAATTTTAAATCATTGCATCGTCTTCAGCGAACCTCAAAACCCCCGGAACCACCTTCAAATTACATTTATTACGAATTAGTGCTCTGAAGATGGCTTCCTGCGAAAATGAAATGTTGGACAAAATTTTAAATGATTGCATCGTCTTCAGCAAACCTCAAAACCCCCGGAACCACCTTCAAATTCCTATTATTATGAATTAATGCTCTGAAGATGGCTTCTTACTAAAACGAAACGTCGGACACAATTTTAAATCATTGCATCATCTTCAGCGCATCTTAAAACCTACGGAATCACCTCCAAATTCCTATTATTATGAATTAGGGCTCTGAAGATGGCTTCTTACTAAAACGAAACGTCAGACACAATTTTAAATCATTGCATCGTCTTCAGCGTACCTCAAAACCCTCGGAACCATCTTTAAATTCCAATTATTACGAATTAGTGCTCTGAAGATGGCTTCCTGCTTAAACGAAACGTCGGACATAATTTTAAATCATTGCATCGTCTTCAGCGAACCTCAAAATCCCCGGAACCACTTTCAAATTCCTATTATTATGAATTAGGGCTCTGAAGATGGCTTCTCACTAAAACGAATCGTCAGACACAATTTTAAATCATTGCATCGACTTCAGCGAACCTCAAAATCCCCGGAACCACCTTCAAATTCCAATTATTACGAATTAGTGCTCCGAAGATGGTTTTCTGCTAAAACGAAACGTTGGACAAAATTTTAAATGATTGCTTCATCTTCAGCGAACCTTAAAACCCCCGGAACCACCTTCAAATTCCAATTATTACGAATTAGTGCCCTGAAGATGGTTTCCTGCGAAAACGAAACGTTGGACAAAATTTTAAATCATTGCATCGTCTTCAGCGAACCTCAAAACCCCCGGAACCACCTTCAAATTTCAATTATTACGAATTAGTGTTCTGAAGATGGATTTCTGCTAAAACGAAACGTTGGACAAAATTTTAAATGATTGCATCGTCTTGAGCGAACCTTAAAACCCCCGGAACCACCTTCAAATTCCAATTATTACGAATTAGTGCTCTGAAGATGGCTTCCTGCGTAAACGAAACGTCGGACAAAATTTTAAATCATTGCATCGTCTTCAGCGAACCTCAAAACCCCCGGAACCACCTTCAAATTCCAATTATTACGAATTAGTGCTCTGAAGATGGCTTCCTGCGAAAACGAAACGTTGGACAAAATTTGAAATCATTGCATCGTCTTCAGCGAACCTCAAAACCCCCGCAACCACCTTCAAATTACATTTATTACGAATTAGTGCTCTGAAGATGGCTTCCTGCGAAAATGAAATGTTGGACAAAATTTTAAATGATTGCATCGTCTTCAGCGAACCTCAAAACCCCCGGAACCACCTTCAAATTCCTATTATTATGAATTAATTCTCTGAAGATGGCTTCTTACTAAAACGAAACGTCGGACACAATTTTAAATCATTGCATCGTCTTCAGCGCATCTTAAAACCTACGGAATCACCTCCAAATTCCTATTATTATGAATTAGGGCTCTGAAGATGGCTTCTTATTAAAACGAAACGTCAGACACAATTTTAAATCATTGCATCGTCTTCAGCGAACCTCAAAACCCCCGGAACCACCTTCTAATTCCAATTATTACGAATTAGTGCTCTGAAGATGGCTTCCTGCGTAAACGAAACGTCGGACAAAATTTTAAATCATTGCATCGTCTTCAGCGAACCTCAAAACCCCCGGAACCACCTTCAAATTCCAATTATTACGAATTAGTGCTCTGAAGATGGCTTCCTGCGAAAACGAAACGTTGGACAAAATTTGAAATCATTGCATCGTCTTCAGCGAACCTCAAAACCCCCGGAACCACCTTCAAATTCCAATTATTACGAATTAGTGCTCTGAAGATGGCTTCCTGCGTAAACGAAACGTCGGACAAAATTTTAAATCATTGCATCGTCTTCAGCGAACCTCAAAACCCCCGGAACCACCTTCAAAGTTCAATTATTACGAATTAGTGCTCTGAAGATGGCTTCCTGCGAAAACGAAACGTTGGACAAAATTTGAAACCATTGCATCGTCTTCAGCGAACCTCAAAACCCCCGGAACCACCTTCAAATTCCAATTATTACGAATTAGTGCTCTGAAGATAACTTTCTGCGAAAACGAGACGTTGGACAAAATTTTAAATTATTGCATCGTCTTCAGCGAATCTCAAAACCCCCGGAACCATCTTCAAATTCGAATTATTAAGAATCAATGTCCTGAAAATGGCTTCCTACTAAAACGAAACGTCGGACATAATTTTAAATCATTGCATCGTCCTGAGCGCACCTCAAAACCCCCGGAACCATCTTCAAATTTGAATTATTACGAATTAGCGCTCTGAAGATGGCTTCCTGCGAAAACGAAACGTTGGACAAAATTTGAAATCATTGCATCGTTTTCAGCGAACCTCAAAACCCCCGCAACCACCTTCAAATTACATTTATTACGAATTAGTGCTCTGAAGATGGCTTCCTGCGAAAATGAAATGTTGGACAAAATTTTAAATGATTGCATCGTCTTCAGCGAACCTCAAAACCCCCGGAACCACCTTCAAATTCCTATTATTATGAATTAATTCTCTGAAGATGGCTTCTTACTAAAACGAAACGTCGGACACAATTTTAAATCATTGCATCGTCTTCAGCGCATCTTAAAACCTACGGAATCACCTCCAAATTCCTTTTATTATGAATTAGGGCTCTGAAGATGGCTTCTTACTAAAACGAAACGTCAGACACAATTTTAAATCATTGCATCGTCTTCAGCGTACCTCAAAACCCTCGGAACCATCTTTAAATTCCAATTATTACGAATTAGTGCTCTGAAGATGGCTTCCTGCTTAAACGAAACGTCGGACATAATTTTAAATCATTGCATCGACTTCAGCGAACCTCAAAATCCCCGGAACCACCTTCAAATTCCAATTATTACGAATTAGTGCTCTGAAGATGGTTTTCTGCTAAAACGAAACGTTGGACAAAATTTTAAATGATTGCTTCATCTTCAGCGAACCTTAAAACCCCCGGAACCACCTTCAAATTCCACATATTACGAATTAGTGCTCTGAAGATGGCTTCCTGCGTAAACGAAACGTCGGACAAAATTTTAAATCATTGCATCGTCTTCAGCGAACCTCAAAACCCCCGGAACCACCTTCAAAGTTCAATTATTACGAATTAGTGCTCTGAAGATGGCTTCCTGCGAAAACGAAACGTTGGACAAAATTTGAAATCATTGCATCGTCTTCAGCGAACCTCAAAACCCCCGGAACCACCTTCAAATTCCAATTATTACGAATTAGTGCTCTGAAGATGGCTTCCTGCGTAAACGAAACGTCGGACAAAATTTTAAATCATTGCACCGTCTTCAGCGAACCTCAAAACCCCCGGAACCACCTTCAAAGTTCAATTATTACGAATTAGTGCTCTGAAGATGGCTTCCTGCGAAAACGAAACGTTGGACAAAATTTGAAATCATTGCATCGTCTTCAGCGAACCTCAAAACCCCCGGAACCACCTTCAAATTCCAATTATTACGAATTAGTGCTCTGAAGATGGCTTCCTGCGTAAACGAAACGTCGGACAAAATTTTAAATCATTGCATCGTCTTCAGCGAACCTCAAAACCCCCGGAACCACCTTCAAATTCCAATTATTACGAATTAGTGCTCTGAAGATAACTTTCTGCGAAAACGAAACGTTGGACAAAATTTTAAATTATTGCATCGTCTTCAGCGAATCTCAAAACCCCCGGAACCATCTTCAAATTCGAATTATTAAGAATCAATGTCCTGAAGATGGCTTCCTACTAAAACGAAACGTCGGACACAATTTTAAATCATTGCATCGTATTCAGCGCACATTAAAACCCCCGGAATCACCTGCAAATTCCTATTATTATGAATTGGGGCTCTGAAGATGGCTTCTTACTAAAACGAAACGTCAGAAACAATTTTAAATCATTGCATCGTCTTCAGCGAACCTCAAAACCAGTGGAACCACCTTCAAATTCCAATTATTACGAATTAGTGCCCTGAAGATGGCTTCCTGCGAAAACGAAACGGATAAAATTTTAAATGATTGCATCGTCTTGAGCGAACCTTAAAACCCCCGGAACCACCTTCAAATTCCAATTATTACGAATTAGTGCTCTGAAGATGGCTTCCTGCGTAAACGAAACGTCGGACAAAATTTTAAATCATTGCATCGTCTTCAGCGAACCTCAAAACCCCCGGAACCACCTTCAAATTACATTTATTACGAATTAGTGCTCTGAAGATGGCTTCCTGCGAAAATGAAATGTTGGACAAAATTTTAAATGATTGCATCGTCTTCAGCAAACCTCAAAACCCCCGGAACCACCTTCAAATTCCTATTATTATGAATTAATGCTCTGAAGATGGCTTCTTACTAAAACGAAACGTCGGACACAATTTTAAATCATTGCATCGTCTTCAGCGCATCTTAAAACCTACGGAATCACCTCCAAATTCCTATTATTATGAATTAGGGCTCTGAAGATGGCTTCTTACTAAAACGAAACGTCAGACACAATTTTAAATCATTGCATCGTCTTCAGCGTACCTCAAAACCCTCGGAACCATCTTTAAATTCCAATTATTACGAATTAGTGCTCTGAAGATGGCTTCCTGCTTAAACGAAACGTCGGACATAATTTTAAATCATTGCATCGTCTTCAGCGAACCTCAAAATCCCCGGAACCACTTTCAAATTCCTATTATTATGAATTAGGGCTCTGAAGATGGCTTCTCACTAAAACGAAACGTCAGACACAATTTTAAATCATTGCATCGACTTCAGCGAACCTCAAAATCCCCGGAACCACCTTCAAATTCCAATTATTACGAATTAGTGCTCCGAAGATGGTTTTCTGCTAAAACGAAACGTTGGACAAAATTTTAAATGATTGCTTCATCTTCAGCGAACCTTAAAACCCCCGGAACCACCTTCAAATTCCAATTATTACGAATTAGTGCCCTGAAGATGGTTTCCTGCGAAAACGAAACGTTGGACAAAATTTTAAATCATTGCATCGTCTTCAGCGAACCTCAAAACCCCCGGAACCACCTTCAAATTTCAATTATTACGAATTAGTGTTCTGAAGATGGATTTCTGCTAAAACGAAACGTTGGACAAAATTTTAAATGATTGCATCGTCTTGAGCGAACCTTAAAACCCCCGGAACCACCTTCAAATTCCAATTATTACGAATTAGTGCTCTGAAGATGGCTTCCTGCGTAAACGAAACGTCGGACAAAATTTTAAATCATTGCATCGTCTTCAGCGAACCTCAAAACCCCCGGAACCACCTTCAAATTCCAATTATTACGAATTAGTGCTCTGAAGATGGCTTCCTGCGAAAACGAAACGTTGGACAAAATTTGAAATCATTGCATCGTCTTCAGCGAACCTCAAAACCCCCGCAACCACCTTCAAATTACATTTATTACGAATTAGTGCTCTGAAGATGGCTTCCTGCGAAAATGAAATGTTGGACAAAATTTTAAATGATTGCATCGTCTTCAGCGAACCTCAAAACCCCCGGAACCACCTTCAAATTCCTATTATTATGAATTAATTCTCTGAAGATGGCTTCTTACTAAAACGAAACGTCGGACACAATTTTAAATCATTGCATCGTCTTCAGCGCATCTTAAAACCTACGGAATCACCTCCAAATTCCTATTATTATGAATTAGGGCTCTGAAGATGGCTTCTTATTAAAACGAAACGTCAGACACAATTTTAAATCATTGCATCGTCTTCAGCGAACCTCAAAACCCCCGGAACCACCTTCAAATTCCAATTATTACGAATTAGTGCTCTGAAGATGGCTTCCTGCGTAAACGAAACGTCGGACAAAATTTTAAATCATTGCATCGTCTTCAGCGAACCTCAAAACCCCCGGAACCACCTTCAAATTCCAATTATTACGAATTAGTGCTCTGAAGATGGCTTCCTGCGAAAACGAAACGTTGGACAAAATTTGAAATCATTGCATCGTCTTCAGCGAACCTCAAAACCCCCGGAACCACCTTCAAATTCCAATTATTACGAATTAGTGCTCTGAAGATGGCTTCCTGCGTAAACGAAACGTCGGACAAAATTTTAAATCATTGCATCGTCTTCAGCGAACCTCAAAACCCCCGGAACCACCTTCAAAGTTCAATTATTACGAATTAGTGCTCTGAAGATGGCTTCCTGCGAAAACGAAACGTTGGACAAAATTTGAAACCATTGCATCGTCTTCAGCGAACCTCAAAACCCCCGGAACCACCTTCAAATTCCAATTATTACGAATTAGTGCTCTGAAGATAACTTTCTGCGAAAACGAGACGTTGGACAAAATTTTAAATTATTGCATCGTCTTCAGCGAATCTCAAAACCCCCGGAACCATCTTCAAATTCGAATTATTAAGAATCAATGTCCTGAAAATGGCTTCCTACTAAAACGAAACGTCGGACATAATTTTAAATCATTGCATCGTCCTCAGCGCACCTCAAAACCCCCGGAACCATCTTCAAATTTGAATTATTACGAATTAGCGCTCTGAAGATGGCTTTCTGCGAAAACGAAACGTTGGACTAAATTTTAAATTATTGCATCGTCTTCAGCGAGCCTCAGAACCCCAGGAACCACCTTCAAATTCCAATTATTACGAATTAGTGCTCTGAAGATGGCTTCCTACTAAAACGAAACGTCGGACACAATTTTAAATCATTGCATCGTATTCAGCGCACATTAAAACCCCCGGAATCACCTGCAAATTCCTATTATTATGAATTGGGGCTCTGAAGATGGCTTCTTACTAAAACGAAACGTCAGAAACAATTTTAAATCATTGCATCGTCTTCAGCGAACCTCAAAACCAGTGGAACCACCTTCAAATTCCAATTATAACGAATTAGTGCCCTGAAGATGGCTTCCTGCGAAAACGAAACGGACAAAATTTTAAATGATTGCATCGTCTTGAGCGAACCTTAAAACCCCCGGAACCACCTTCAAATTCCAATTATTAAGAATTAGTGCTCTGAAGATGGCTTCCTGCGTAAACGAAACGTCGGACAAAATTTTAAACCATTGCATCGTCTTCAGCGAACCTCAAAACCCCCGGAACCACCTTCAAATTACATTTATTACGAATTAGTGCTCTGAAGATGGCTTCCTGCGAAAATGAAATGTTGGACAAAATTTTAAATGATTGCATCGTCTTCAACGAACCTCAAAACCCCCGGAACCACCTTCAAATTCCTATTATTATGAATTAATGCTCTGAAGATGGCTTCTTACTAAAACGAAACGTCGGACACAATTTTAAATCATTGCATCGTCTTCAGCGCATCTTAAAACCTACGGAATCACCTCCAAATTCCTATTATTATGAATTAGGGCTCTGAAGATGGCTTCTTACTAAAACGAAACGTCAGACACAATTTTAAATCATTGCATCGTCTTCAGCGTACCTCAAAACCCTCGGAACCATCTTTAAATTCCAATTATTACGAATTAGTGCTCTGAAGATGGCTTCCTGCTTAAACGAAACGTCGGACATAATTTTAAATCATTGCATCGTCTTCAGCGAACCTCAAAATCCCCGGAACCACTTTCAAATTCCTATTATTATGAATTAGGGCTCTGAAGATGGCTTCTCACTAAAACGAAACGTCAGACACAATTTTAAATCATTGCATCGACTTCAGCGAACCTCAAAATCCCCGGAACCACCTTCAAATTCCAATTATAACGAATTAGTGCTCCGAAGATGGTTTTCTGCTAAAACGAAACGTTGGACAAAATTTTAAATGATTGCTTCATCTTCAGCGAACCTTAAAACCCCCGGAACCACCTTCAAATTCCAATTATTACGAATTAGTGCCCTGAAGATGGCTTCCTGCGAAAACGAAACGTTGGACAAAATTTTAAATGATTGCATCGTCTTGAGCGAACCTTAAAACCCCCGGAACCACCTTCAAATTCCAATTATTACGAATTAGTGCTCTGAAGATGGCTTCCTGCGTAAACGAAACGTCGGACAAAATTTTAAATCATTGCATCGTCTTCAGCGAACCTCAAAACCCCCGGAACCACCTTCAAATTCCAATTATTACGAATTAGTGCTCTGAAGATGGCTTCCTGCGAAAACGAAACGTTGGACAAAATTTGAAATCATTGCATCGTTTTCAGCGAACCTCAAAACCCCCGCAACCACCTTCAAATTACATTTATTACGAATTAGTGCTCTGAAGATGGCTTCCTGCGAAAATGAAATGTTGGACAAAATTTTAAATGATTGCATCGTCTTCAGCGAACCTCAAAACCCCCGGAACCACCTTCAAATTCCTATTATTATGAATTAATTCTCTGAAGATGGCTTCTTACTAAAACGAAACGTCGGACACAATTTTAAATCATTGCATCGTCTTCAGCGCATCTTAAAACCTACGGAATCACCTCCAAATTCCTTTTATTATGAATTAGGGCTCTGAAGATGGCTTCTTACTAAAACGAAACGTCAGACACAATTTTAAATCATTGCATCGTCTTCAGCGTACCTCAAAACCCTCGGAACCATCTTTAAATTCCAATTATTACGAATTAGTGCTCTGAAGATGGCTTCCTGCTTAAACGAAACGTCGGACATAATTTTAAATCATTGCATCGACATCAGCGAACCTCAAAATCCCCGGAACCACCTTCAAATTCCAATTATTACGAATTAGTGCTCTGAAGATGGTTTTCTGCTAAAACGAAACGTTGGACAAAATTTTAAATGATTGCTTCATCTTCAGCGAACCTTAAAACCCCCGGAACCACCTTCAAATTCCACATATTACGAATTAGTGCTCTGAAGATGGCTTCCTGCGAAAACGAAACGTCGGACAAAATTTTAAATCATTGCATCGTCTTCAGCGAACCTCAAAACCAGTGGAACCACCTTCAAATTCCAATTATTACGAATTAGTGCCCTGAAGATGGCTTCCTGCGAAAACGAAACGTTGGACAAAATTTTAAATCATTGCATCGTCTTCAGCGAACCTCAAAACCCCCGGAACAATCTTCAAATTTCAATTATTACGAATTAGTGTTCTGAAGATGGATTTCTGCTAAAACGAAACGTTGGACAAAATTTTAAATGATTGCATCGTCTTGAGCGAACCTTAAAACCCCCGGAACCACCTTCAAATTCCAATTATTACGAATTAGTGCTCTGAAGATGGCTTCCTGCGTAAACGAAACGTCGGACAAAATTTTAAATCATTGCATCGTCTTCAGCGAAAATCAAAACCCCCGGAACCACCTTCAAATTCCAATTATTACGAATTAGTGCTCTGAAGATGGCTTCCTGCGAAAACGAAACGTTGGACAAAATTTGAAATCATTGCATCGTCTTCAGCGAACCTCAAAACCCCCGGAACCACCTTCAAATTACATTTATTACGAATTAGTGCTCTGAAGATGGCTTCCTGCGAAAATGAAATGTTGGACAAAATTTTAAATGATGGCATCGTCTTCAGCGAACCTCAAAACCCCCGGAACCACCTTCAAACTACATTTATTACGAATTAGTGCTCTGAAGATGGCTTCCTGCGAAAACGAAATGTTGGACAAAATTTTAAATGATTGCATCGTCTTCAGCGAACCTCAAAACCCCCGGAACCACCTTCAAATTCCAATTATTACGAATTAGTGCTCTGAAGATGGCTTCTTACTAAAACGAAACATCGGACATAATTTCAAATCATTGCATCGCCTTCAGCGCACCTTAAAACCACTGGAATCACCTTCAAATTCCTATTATTATGAATTAATGCTCTGAAGATGGCTTCTTACTAAAACGAAACGTCAGACACAATTTTAAATCATTGCATCGTCTTCAGCGAACCTCAAAACCCTCGGAACCACCTTCAAATTCCTACTATTATGAATTAATGCCCTGAAGATGGCTTCTTACTAAAACGAAACATCGGACACAATTTTAAATCATTGCATCGACTTCAGCGAACCTTAAAACCCCCGGAACCACCTTCAAATTCCAATTATTACGAATTAGCGCTCTGAAGATGGCTTCCTGCGAAAACGAAACGTTGGACAAAATTTGAAATCATTGCATCGTCTTCAGCGAACCTCAAAACCCTCGGAACCACCTTCAAATTCCTATTATTATGAATTAATGCTCTGAAGATGGCTTCTTACTAAAACGAAACGTCAGACACAATTTTAAATCATTGCATCGTCTTCAGCGTACCTCAAAACTCGCGGAACCATCTTTAAATTCCAATTATTAGGAATTAGTGCTCTGAAGATGGCTTCCTGCTTAAACGAAACGTCGGACACAATTTTAAATAATTGCATCGTCTTCAGCGAACCTCAAAATCCCCGGAACCACCTTCAAATTCCAATTATTACGAATTAGTGCTCTGAAGATGGTTTTCTGCGAAAACGAAACGTCGGACAAAATTTTAAATCATTGCATCGTCTTCAGCGAACCTCAAAACCAGTGGAACCACCTTCAAATTCCAATTATTACGAATTAGTGCCCTGAAGATGGCTTCCTGCGAAAACGAAACGTTGGACAAAATTTTAAATCATTGCATCGTTTTCAGCGAACCTCAAAACCCCCGGAACCACCTTCAAATTTCAATTATTACGAATTAGTGTTCTGAAGAATGATTTCTGCTAAAACGAAACGTTGGACAAAATTTTAAATGATTGCATCGTCTTGAGCGAACCTTAAAACCCCCGGAACCACCTTCAAAATCCAATTATTACGAATTAGTGCTCTGAAGATGGCTTCCTGCGTAAACGAAACGTCGGACAAAATTTTAAATCATTGCATTGTCTTCAGCGAACCTCAAAACCCCCGGAACCACCTTCAAATTCCAATTATTACGAATTAGTGCTCTGAAGATGGCTTCCTGCGAAAACGAAACGTTGGACAAAATTTGAAATGATTGCATCGTCTTCAACGAACCTCAAAACCCCCGGAACCACCTTCAAATTCCAATAATTACGAATTAGTGCTCTGAAGATGGCTTCCTGCGTAAACGAAACGTCGGACAAAATTTTAAATGATTGCATCGTCTTCAGCGAATCTCAAAACCCCCGGAACCACCTTCAAAGTTCAATTATTACGAATTAGTGCTCTGAAGATGGCTTCCTGCGAAAACGAAACGTTGGACAAAATTTGAAACCATTGCATCGTCTTCAGCGAACCTCAAAACCCCCGGAACCACCTTCAAATTCCAATTATTACGAATTAGTGTTCTGAAGATAACTTTCTGCGAAAACGAAACGTTGGACAAAATTTTAAATTATTGCATCGTCTTCAGCGAATCTCAAAACCCCCGGAACCACCTTCAAATTCCAATTATTACGAATTAGTGCTCTTAAGATGGATTTCTGCTAAAACGAAACGTTGGACAAAATTTTAAATGATTGCATCGTCTTGAGCGAACCTTAAAACCCCCGGAACCACCTTCAAATTCCAATTATTGCGAATTAGTGCTCTGAAGATGGCTTCCTGCGTAAACGAAACGTCGGACAAAATTTTAAATCATTGCATCGTCTTCAGCGTACCTCAAAACTCTCGGAACCATCTTTAAATTCCAATTATTACGAATTAGTGCTCTGAAGATGGCTTCCTCCTAAAACGAAACAACAAAATTTTAAATCATTGCATCGTCTTCAGCGCACCTCAAAACCCCCGGAACCACCTTCAAATTCCAATTATTACGAATTAGTGCCCTTAAGATGGCTTCCTGCGAAAACGAAACGTTGGACAAAATTTTAAATTATTGCATCGTCTTCAGCGAACCTCAAAACCCCCGGAACCACCGTCAAATTCCTATTATTACGAATTAGTGCTCTTAAGATGGCTTCCTGCGAAAACGAAACGTTGGACAAAATTTTAAATTATTGCATCGTCTTCAGCGAACCTTAAAACCCCCGGAATCATCTTTAAATTCCAATTATTACGAATTAGTGCTCTGAAGATGGCTTCCTCCTAAAACGAAACAACAAAATTTTAAATTATTGCATCGTCTTCAGCGAACCTCAAAACCCCCGGAACCACCGTCAAATTCCTATTATTATGAATTAATGCTCTGAAGATGGCTTCTTACTAAAACGAAACGTCGGACACAATTTTAAATCATTGCATCGTCTTCAGCGAACCTTAAAACCCCCGGAACCACCTTCAAATTCCAATTATTACGAATCAGTGCTCTGAAGATGGCTTCCTGCGAAAACGAAACGTTGGACAAAATTTTAAATGATTTCATCGTCTTCAGCGAACCTCAAAACCACTGGAATCACCTTCAAATTCCTATTATTATGAATTAATGCTCTGAAGATGGCTTCTTACTAAAACGAAACGTCAGACACAATTTTAAATCATTGCATCGTCTTCAGCGAACCTCAAAACCCTCGGAACCACCTTCAAATTCCTACTATTATGAATTAATGCCCTGAAGATGGCTTCTTACTAAAACGAAACGTCGGACACAATTTTAAATCATTGCATCGACTTCAGCGAACCTCAAAATCCCCGGAACCACCTTCAAATTCCAATTACTACGAATTAGTGCTCTGAAGATGGTTTTCTGCTAAAGCGAAATGTTGGACAAAATTTTAAATGATTGCATCGTCTTCAGCGAACCTTAAAACCCCGGGAACCACCTTCAAATTCCAATTATTACGAATTAGCGCTCTGAAGATGGCTTCCTGCGAAAACGAAACGTCAGACACAATTTTAAATCATTGCATCGTCTTCAGCGTACCTCAAAACCCCCGGAACCACCTTCAAAATCCAATTATTACAAATTAGTGCTCTGAAGATGGCTTCCTGCGTAAACGAAACGTCGGACAAAATTTTAAATCATTGCATCGTCTTCAGCGAACCTCAAAACCCCCGGAACCACCTTCAAATTCCAATTATTACGAATTAGTGCTCTGAAGATGGCTTCCTGCGAAAACGAAACGTTGGACAAAATTTGAAATCATTGCATCGTCTTCAGCGAACCTCAAAACCCCCGGAACCACCTTCAAATTACATTTATTACGAATTAGTGCTCTGAAGATGGCTTCCTGCGAAAACGAAATGTTGGACAAAATTTTAAATGATTGCATCGTCTTCAGCGAACCTCAAAACCCCCGGAACCACCTTCAAAGTTCAATTATTACGAATTAGTGCTCTGAAGATGGCTTCCTGCGAAAACGAAACGTTGGACAAAATTTGAAACCATTGCATCGTCTTCAGCGAACCTCAAAACCCCCGGAACCACCTTCAAATTCCAATTATTACGAATTAGTGCTCTGAAGATGGCTTCCTGCGAAAACGAAACGTTGGACAAAATTTGAAATCATTGCATCGTCTTCAGCGAACCTCAAAACCCCCGGAACCACCTTCAAATTCCAATTATTACGAATTAGTGCTCTGAAGATGGCTTCCTGCGTAAACGAAACGTCGGACAAAATTTTAAATCATTGCATCGTCTTCAGCGAACCTCAAAACCCCCGGAACCACCTTCAAAGTTCAATTATTACGAATTAGTGCTCTGAAGATGGCTTCCTGCGAAAACGAAACGTTGGACAAAATTTGAAACCATTGCATCGTCTTCAGCGAACCTCAAAACCCCCGGAACCACCTTCAAATTCCAATTATTACGAATTAGTGCTCTGAAGATAACTTTCTGCGAAAACGAAACGTTGGACAAAATTTTAAATTATTGCATCGTCTTCAGCGAATCTCAAAACCCCCGGAACCATCTTCAAATTCGAATTATTAAGAATCAATGCCCTGAAGATGGCTTCCTACTAAAACGAAACGTCGGACACAATTTTAAATCATTGCATCGTCCTCAGCGCACCTCAAAACCCCCGGAACCATCTTCAAATTTGAATTATTACGAATTAGCGCTCTGAAAATGGCTTCCTCCTAAAACGAAACGTCGGATAAAATTTTAAATCATTGCATCGTCTTCAGCGCACCTCAAAACCCGCGGAATCATCTTCAAATTCCAATTATTACGAATTAGTGCTCTGAAGATGGCTTTCTGCGAAAACGAAACGTTGGACTAAATTTTAAATTATTGCATCGTCTTCAGCGAACCTCAAAACCCCAGGAACCACCTTCAAATTCCAATTATTACGAATTAGTGCTCTGAAGATGGCTTCCTACTAAAACGAAACGTCGGACACAATTTTAAATCATTGCATCGTATTCAGCGCACATTAAAACCCCCGGAATCACCTGCAAATTCCTATTATTATGAATTGGGGCTCTGAAGATGGCTTCTTACTAAAACGAAACGTCAGAAACAATTTTAAATCATTGCATCGTCTTCAGCGAAACTCAAAACCAGTGGAACCACCTTCAAATTCCAATTATTACGAATTAGTGCCCTGAAGATGGCTTCCTGCGAAAACGAAACGTTGGACAAAATTTTAAATGATTGCATCGTCTTGAGCGAACCTTAAAACCCCAGGAACCACCTTCAAATTCCAATTATTACGAATTAGTGCTCTGAAGATGGTTTTCTGCTAAAACGAAACGTTGGACAAAATTTTAAATGATTGCTTCATCTTCAGCGAACCTTAAAACCCCCGGAACCACCTTCAAATTCCAAATATTACGAATTAGTGCTCTGAAGATGGCTTCCTGCGAAAACGAAACGTCGGACAAAATTTTAAATCATTGCATCGTCTTCAGCGAACCTCAAAACCAGTGGAACCACCTACAAATTCCAATTATTACGAATTAGTGCCCTGAAGATGGCTTCCTGCGAAAACGAAACGTTGGACAAAATTTTAAATCAGTGCATCGTCTTCAGCGAACCTCAAAACCCCCGGAACCACCTTCAAATTTCAATTATTACGAATTAGTGTTCTGAAGATGGATTTCTGCTAAAACGAATCGTTGGACAAAATTTTAAATCATTGCATCGACTTCAGCGAACCTTAAAACCCCCGGAACCACCTTCAAAATCCAATTATTACGAATTAGTGCTCTGAAGATGGTTTTCTGCTAAAACGAAACGTCGGACAAAATTTTAAATCATTGCATCGTCTTCAGCGAACCTCAAAACCAGTGGAACCACCTACAAATTCCAATTATTACGAATTAGTGCCCTGAAGATGGCTTCCTGCGAAAACGAAACGTTGGACAAAATTTTAAATCATTGCATCGTCTTCAGCGAACCTCAAAACCCCCGGAACCACCTTCAAATTTCAATTATTACGAATTAGTGTTCTGAAGATGGATTTCTGCTAAAACGAAACGTTGGACAAAATTTTAAATCATTGCATCGACTTCAGCGAACCTTAAAACCCCCGGAACCACCTTCAAAATCCAATTATTACGAATTAGTGCTCTGAAGATGGCTTCCTGCGTAAACGAAACGTCGGACAAAATTTTAAATCATTGCATCGTCTTCAGCGAACCTCAAAACCCCCGGAACCACCTTCAAATTCCAATTATTACGAATTAGTGCTCTGAAGATGGCTTCTTACTAAAACGAAACGTCTGACACAATTTTAAATCATTGCATCGTCTTCAGCGCATCTTAAAACCTACGGAATCACCTCCAAATTCTTATTATTATGAATTAGGGCTCTGAAGATGGCTTCTTACTAAAACGAAACGTCAGACACAATTTTAAATCATTGCATCGTCTTCAGCGTACCTCAAAACCCTCGGAACCATCTTTAAATTCCAATTATTACGAATTAGTGCTCTGAAGATGGCTTCCTGCTTAAACGAAACGTCGGACATAATTTTAAATCATTGCATCGTCTTCAGCGAACCTCAAAATCCCCGGAACCACTTTCAAATTCCTATTATTATGAATTAGGGCTCTGAAGATGGCTTCTCACTAAAACGAAACGTCAGAAACAATTTTAAATCATTGCATCGACTTCAGCGAACCTCAAAATCCCCGGAACCACCTTCAAATTCCAATTATTACGAATTAGTGCTTTGAAGATGGTTTTCTGCTAAAACGAAACGTTGGACAAAATTTTAAATGATTGCTTCATCTTCAGCGAACCTTAAAACCCCCGGAACCACCTTCAAATTCCAAATATTAAGAATTAGTGCTCTGAAGATGGCTTCCTGCGAAAACGAAACGTTAGACAAAATTTTAAATCATTGCATCGTCTTCAGCGAACCTCAAAACCCCCGGAACCACCTTCAAATTTCAATTATTACGAATTAGTGTTCTGAAGATGGATTTCTGCTAAAACGAAACGTTGGATAAAATTTTAAATGATTGCTTCGTCTTGAGCGAACCTTAAAACCCCCGGAACCACCTTCAAATTCCAATTATTACGAATTAGTGCTCTGAAGATGGCTTCCTGCGTAAACGAAACGTCGGACAAAATTTTAAATCATTGCATCGTCTTCAGCGAACCTCAAAACCCCCGGAACCACCTTCAAATTCCAATTATTACGAATTAGTGCTCTGAAGATGGCTTCCTGCGAAAACGAAAGGTTGGACAAAATTTGAAATCATTGCATCGTCTTCAGCGAACCTCAAAACCCCCGCAACCACCTTCAAATTACATTTATTACGAATTAGTGCTCTGAAGATGGCTTCCTGCGAAAATGAAATGTTGGACAAAATTTTAAATGATTGCATCGTCTTCAGCGAACCTCAAAACCCCCGGAACCACCTTCAAATTCCTATTATTATGAATTAATGCTCTGAAGATGGCTTCTTACTAAAACGAAACGTCGGACACAATTTTAAATCATTGCATCGTCTTCAGCGCATCTTAAAACCTACGGAATCACCTCCAAATTCCTATTATTATGAATTAGGGCTCTGAAGATGGCTTCTTACTAAAACGAAACGTCAGACACAATTTTAAATCATTGCATCGTCTTCAGCGTACCTCAAAACCCTCGGAACCATCTTTAAATTCAAATTATTACGAATTAGTGCACTGAAGATGGCTTCCTGCTTAAACGAAACGTCGGACATAATTTTAAATCATTGCATCGACTTCAGCGAACCTAAAAATCCCCGGAACCACCTTCAAATTCCAATTATTACGAATTAGTGCTCTGAAGATGGTTTTCTGCTAAAACGAAACGTTGGACAAAATTTTAAATGATTGCTTCATCTTCAGCGAACCTTAAAACCCCCGGAACCACCTTCAAATTCCACATATTACGAATTAGTGCTCTGAAGATGGCTTCCTGCGAAAACGAAACGTCGGACAAAATTTTAAATCATTGCATCGTCTTCAGCGAACCTCAAAACCAGTGGAACCACCTTCAAATTCCAATTATTACGAATTAGTGCACTGAAGATGGCTTCCTGCGAAAACGAAACGTTGGACAAAATTTTAAATCATTGCATCGTCTTCAGCGAACCTCAAAACCCCCGGAACCACCTTCAAATTTCAATTATTACGAATTAGTGTTCTGAAGATGGATTTCTGCTAAAACGAAACGTTGGACAAAATTTTAAATGATTGCATCGTCTTGAGCGAACCTTAAAACCCCCGGAACCACCTTCAAATTACATTTATTACGAATTAGTGCTCTGAAGATGGCTTCCTGCGAAAATGAAATGTTGGACAAAATTTTAAATGATGGCATCGTCTTCAGCGAACCTCAAAACCCCCGGAACCAACTTCAAATTCCTATTATTATGAATTAATGCTCTGAAGATGGCTTCTTACTAAAACGAAACGTCGGACACAATTTTAAATCATTGCATCGTCTTCAGCGCATCTTAAAACCTACGGAATCACCTCCAAATTCCTATTATTATGAATTAGGGCTCTGAAGATGGCTGCTTACTAAAACGAAACGTCAGACACAATTTTAAATCATTGCATCGTCTTCAGCGTACCTCAAAACCCTCGGAACCATCTTTAAATTCCAATTATTACGAATTAGTGCTCTGAAGATGGCTTCCTGCTTAAACGAAACGTCGGACATAATTTTAAATCATTGCATCGTCTTCAGCGAACCTCAAAATCCCCGGAACCACTTTCAAATTCCAATTATTACGAATTAGTGCTCTGAAGAATGTTTTCTGCTAAAACGAAAAGTTGGACAAAATTTCAAATGATTGCTTCGTCTTCAGCGAACCTTAAAACCCCCGGAACCACCTTCAAATTCCAATCATTACGAATTAGTGCTCTGAAGATGGCTTCCTGCGAAAACGAAACGTCGGACACAATTTTAAATCATTGCATCGTCTTCAGCGCACCTTAAAACCTTCGGAATCATCTTCAAATTCCTATTATTATGAATTAGGGCTCTGAAGATGGCTTCTTACTAAAACGAAACGTCAGACACAATTTTAAATCATTGCATCGTCTTCAGCGTACCTCAAAACCCTCGGAACCATCTTTAAATTCCAATTATTACGAATTAGTGCTCTGAAGATGGCTTCCTGCTTAAACGAAACGTCGGACACAATTTTAAATAATTGCATCGTCTTCAGCGAACCTCAAAATCCTCGGAACCACCTTCAAATTCCAATTATTACGAATTAGTGCTCTGAAGATGGTTTTCTGCTAAAACGAAACGTTGGACAAAATTTTAAATGATTGCATCGACTTCAGCGAACCTCAAAATCCTCGGAACCACCTTCAAATTCCAATTATTACGAATTAGTGCTCTGAAGATGGTTTTCTGCTAAAACGAAACGTTGGACAAAATTTTAAATGATTGCATCGACTTCAGCGAACCTTAAAACCCCCGGAACCACCTTCAAAATCCAATTATTACGAATTAGTGCTCTGAAGATGGCTTCCTGCGTAAACGAAACGTCGGACAAAATTTTAAATCATTGCATCGTCTTCAGCGAACCTCAAAATCCTCGGAACCACCTTCAAATTCCAATTATTACGAATTAGTGCTCTGAAGATGGTTTTCTGCTAAAACGAAACGTTGGACAAAATTTTAAATGATTGCTTCATCTTCAGCGAACCTTAAAACCCCCGGAACCACCTTCAAATTCCAAATATTACGAATTAGTGCTCTGAAGATGGCTTCCTGCGAAAACGAAACGTCGGACAAAATTTTAAATCATTGCATCGTCTTCAGCGAACCTCAAAACCAGTGGAACCACCTACAAATTCCAATTATTACGAATTAGTGCCCTGAAGATGGCTTCCTGCGAAAACGAAACGTTGGACAAAATTTTAAATCATTGCATCGTCTTCAGCGAACCTCAAAACCCCCGGAACCACCTTCAAATTTCAATTATTACGAATTAGTGTTCTGAAGATGGATTTCTGCTAAAACGAAACGTTGGACAAAATTTTAAATCATTGCATCGACTTCAGCGAACCTTAAAACCCCCGGAACCACCTTCAAAATCCAATTATTACGAATTAGTGCTCTGAAGATGGCTTCCTGCGTAAACGAAACGTCGGACAAAATTTTAAATCATTGCATCGTCTTCAGCGAACCTCAAAACCCCCGGAACCACCTTCAAATTCCAATTATTACGAATTAGTGCTCTGAAGATGGCTTCCTGCGAAAACGAAACGTTGGACAAAATTTGAAATCATTGCATCGTCTTCAGCGAACCTCAAAACCCCCGGAACCACCTTCAAATTACATTTATTACGAATTAGTGCTCTGAAGATGGCTTCCTGCGAAAACGAAATGTTGGACAAAATTTTAAATGATTGCATCGTCTTCAGCGAACCTCAAAACCCCCGGAACCACCTTCAAAGTTCAATTATTACGAATTAGTGCTCTGAAGATGGCTTCCTGCGAAAACGAAACGTTGGACAAAATTTGAAACCATTGCATCGTCTTCAGCGAACCTCAAAACCCCCGGAACCACCTTCAAATTCCAATTATTACGAATTAGTGCTCTGAAGATGGCTTCATGCGAAAACGAAACGTTGGACAAAATTTGAAATCATTGCATCGTCTTCAGCGAACCTCAAAACCCCCGGAACCACTTTCAAATTCCAATTATTACGAATTAGTGCTCTGAAGATGGCTTCCTGCGTAAACGAAACGTCGGACAAAATTTTCAATCATTGCATCGTCTTCAGCGAACCTCAAAACCCCCGGAACCACCTTCAAAGTTCAATTATTACGAATTAGTGCTCTGAAGATGGCTTCCTGCGAAAACGAAACGTTGGACAAAATTTGAAACCATTGCATCGTCTTCAGCGAACCTCAAAACCCCCGGAACCACCTTCAAATTCCAATTATTACGAATTAGTGCTCTGAAGATAACTTTCTGCGAAAACGAAACGTTGGACAAAATTTTAAATTATTGCATCGTCTTCAGCGAATCTCAAAACCCCCGGAACCATCTTCAAATTCGAATTATTAAGAATCAATGCCCTGAAGATGGCTTCCTACTAAAACGAAACGTCGGACACAATTTTAAATCATTGCATCGTCCTCAGCGCACCTCAAAACCCCCGGAACCATCTTCAAATTTGAATTATTACGAATTAGCGCTCTGAAGATGGCTTCCTCCTAAAACGAAACGTCGGATAAAATTTTAAATCATTGCATCGTCTTCAGCGCACCTCAAAACCCGCGGAATCATCTTCAAATTCCAATTATTACGAATTAGTGCTCTGAAGATGGCTTTCTGCGAAAACGAAACGTTGGACTAAATTTTAAATTATTGCATCGTCTTCAGCGAACCTCAAAACCCCAGGAACCACCTTCAAATTCCAATTATTAAGAATTAGTGCTCTGAAGATGGCTTCCTACTAAAACGAAACGTCGGACACAATTTTAAATCATTGCATCGTATTCAGCGCACATTAAAACCCCCGGAATCACCTGCAAATTCCTATTATTATGAATTGGGGCTCTGAAGATGGCTTCTTACTAAAACGAAACGTCAGAAACAATTTTAAATCATTGCATCGTCTTCAGCGAACCTCAAAACCAGTGGAACCACCTTCAAATTCCAATTATTACGAATTAGTGCCCTGAAGATGGCTTCCTGCGAAAACGAAACGTTGGACAAAATTTTAAATGATTGCATCGTCTTGAGCGAACCTTAAAACCCCCGGAACCACCTTCAAATTCCAATTATTACGAATTAGTGCTCTGAAGATGGCTTCCTGCGTAAACGAAACGTCGGACAAAATTTTAAATCATTGCATCGTCTTCAGCGAACCTCAAAACCCCCGGAACCACCTTCAAATTCCAATTATTACGAATTAGTGCTCTGAAGATGGCTTCCTGCGAAAACGAAACGTTGGACAAAATTTGAAATCATTGCATCGTCTTCAGCGAACCTCAAAACCCCCGGAACCACCTTCAAATTACATTTATTACGAATTAGTGCTCTGAAGATGGCTTCCTGCGAAAATGAAATGTTGGACAAAATTTTAAATGATTGCATCGTCTTCAGCGAACCTCAAAACCCCCGGAACCACCTTCAAATTCCTATTATTATGAATTAATGCTCTGAAGATGGCTTCTTACTAAAACGAAACGTCGGACACAATTTTAAATCATTGCATCGTCTTCAGCGCATCTTAAAACCTACGGAATCACCTCCAAATTCCTATTATTATGAATTAGGGCTCTGAAGATGGCTTCTTACTAAAACGAAACGTCAGACACAATTTTAAATCATTGCATCGTCTTCAGCGTACCTCTAAACCCTCGGAATCATCTTTAAATTCCAATTATTACGAATTAGTGCTCTGAAGATGGCTTCCTGCTTAAACGAAACGTCGGACATAATTTTAAATCATTGCATCGTCTTCAGCGAACCTCAAAATCCCCGGAACCACTTTCAAATTCCTATTATTATGAATTAGGGCTCTGAAGATGGCTTCTCACTAAAACGAAACGTCAGACACAATTTTAAATCATTGCATCGACTTCAGCGAACCTCAAAATCCCCGGAACCACCATCAAATTCCAATTATTACGAATTAGTGCTCTGAAGATGGTTTTCTGCTAAAACGAAACGTTGGACAAAATTTTAAATGATTGCTTCATCTTCAGCGAACCTTAAAACTCCCGGAACCACCTTCAAATTCCAAATATTAAGAATTAGTGCTCTGAAGATGGCTTCCTGCGAAAACGAAACGTCGGACAAAATTTTAAATCATTGCATCGTCTTCAGCGAACCTCAAAACCAGTGGAACCACCTTCAAATTCCAATTATTACGAATTAGTGCCCTGAAGATGGCTTCCTGCGAAAACGAAACGTTGGACAAAATTTTAAATCATTGCATCGTCTTCAGCGAACCTCAAAACTCCCGGAACCACCTTCAAATTTCAATTATTACGAATTAGTGTTCTGAAGATGGATTTCTGCTAAAACAAAACGTTGGACAAAATTTTAAATGATTGCATCGTCTTGAGCGAACCTTAAAACCCCCGGAACCACCTTCAAATTCCAATTATTACGAATTAGTGCTCTGAAGATGGCTTCCTGCGTAAACGAAACGTCGGACAAAATTTTAAATCATTGCATCGTCTTCAGCGAACCTCAAAACCCCCGGAACCACCTTCAAATTCCAATTATTACGAATTAGTGCTCTGAAGATGGCTTCCTGCGAAAACGAAACGTTGGACAAAATTTGAAATCATTGCATCGTCTTCAGCGAACCTCAAAACCCCCGCAACCACCTTCAAATTACATTTATTACGAATTAGTGCTCTGAAGATGGCTTCCTGCGAAAATGAAATGTTGGACAAAATTTTAAATGATTGCATCGTCTTCAGCGAACCTCAAAACCCCCGGAACCACCTTCAAATTCCTATTATTATGAATTAATGCTCTGAAGATGGCTTCTTACTAAAACGAAACGTCGGACACAATTTTAAATCATTGCATCGTCTTCAGCGCATCTTAAAACCTACGGAATCACCTCCAAATTCCTATTATTATGAATTAGGGCTCTGAAGATGGCTTCTTACTAAAACGAAACGTCAGACACAATTTTAAATCATTGCATCGTCTTCAGCGTACCTCAAAACCCTCGGAACCATCTTTAAATTCCAATTATTACGAATTAGTGCTCTGAAGATGGCTTCCTGCTTAAACGAAACGTCGGACATAATTTTAAATCATTGCATCGACTTCAGCGAACCTCAAAATCCCCGGAACCACCTTCAAATTCCAATTATTACGAATTAGTGCTCTGAAGATGGTTTTCTGCTAAAACGAAACGTTGGACAAAATTTTAAATGATTGCTTCATCTTCAGCGAACCTTAAAACCCCCGGAACCACCTTCAAATTCAACATATTACGAATTAGTGCTCTGAAGCTGGCTTCCTGCGAAAACGAAACGTCGGACAAAATTTTAAATCATTGCATCGTCTTCAGCGAACCTCAAAACCAGTGGAACCACCTTCAAATTCCAATTATTACGAATTAGTGCCCTGAAGATGGCTTCCTGCGAAAACGAAACGTTGGACAAAATTTTAAATCATTGCATCGTCTTCAGCGAACCTCAAAACCCCCGGAACCACCTTCAAATTTCAATTATTACGAATTAGTGTTCTGAAGATGGATTTCTGCTAAAACGAAACGTTGGACAAAATTTTAAATGATTGCATCGTCTTGAGCGAACCTTAAAACCCCCGGAACCACCTTCAAATTCCAATTATTACGAATTAGTGCTCTGAAGATGGCTTCTCACTAAAACGAAACGTCAGACACAATTTTAAATCATTGCATCGTCTTCAGCGAACCTCAAAACCAGTGGAACCACCTTCAAATTCCAATTATTACGAATTAGTGCTCTGAAGATGGCTTCCTGCGTAAACGAAACGTCGGACAAAATTTTAAATCATTGCATCGTCTTCAGCGAACCTCAAAACCCCCGGAACCACCTTCAAATTCCAATTATTACAAATTAGTGCACTGAAGATGGCTTCCTGCGAAAACGAAACTTTGGACAAAATTTGAAATCATTGCATCGTCTTCAGGGAACCTCAAAACCCCCGCAACCACCTTCAAATTACATTTATTACGAATTAGTGCTCTGAAGATGGCTTCCTGCGAAAACGAAACGTTGGACAAAATTTGAAATCATTGCATCGTCTTCAGCGAACCTCAAAACCCCCGGAACCACCTTCAAATTACATTTATTACGAATTAGTGCTCTGAAGATGGCTTCCTGCGAAAACGAAATGTTGGACAAAATTTTAAATGATTGCATCGTCTTCAGCGAACCTCAAAACCCCCGGAACCACCTTCAAAGTTCAATTATTACGAATTAGTGCTCTGAAGATGGCTTCCTGCGAAAACGAAACGTTGGACAAAATTTGAAACCATTGCATCGTCTTCAGCGAACCTTAAAACCCTAGGAACCACCTTCAAATTCCAATTATTACGAATTAGTGCTCTGAAGATGGCTTCCTGCGTAAACGAAACGTCGGACAAAATTTTAAATCATTGCATCGTCTTCAGCGAACCTCAAAACCCCCGGACCCACCTTCAAATTCCAATTATTACGAATTAGTGCCCTGAAGATGGCTTCCTGCGAAAACGAAACGTTGGACAAAATTTGAAATCATTGCATCGTCTTCAGCGAACCTCAAAACCCCCGGAACCACCTTCAAATTACATTTATTACGAATTAGTGCTCTGAAGATGGCTTCCTGCGAAAATGAAATGTTGGACAAAATTTTAAATGATGGCATCGTCTTCAGCGAACCTCAAAACCCCCGGAACCAACTTCAAATTCCTATTATTATGAATTAATGCTCTGAAGATGGCTTCTTACTAAAACGAAACGTCGGACACAATTTTAAATCATTGCATCGTCTTCAGCGCATCTTAAAACCTACGGAATCACCTCCAAATTCCTATTATTATGAATTAGGGCTCTGAAGATGGCTTCTTACTAAAACGAAACGTCAGACACAATTTTAAATCATTGCATCGTCTTCAGCGTACCTCAAAACCCTCGGAACCATCTTTAAATTCCAATTATTACGAATTAGTGCTCTGAAGATGACTTCCTGCTTAAACGAAACGTCGGACATAAATTTAAATCATTGCATCGTCTTCAGCGAACCTCAAAATCCCCGGAACCACTTTCAAATTCCTATTATTATGAATTAGGGCTCTGAAGATGGCTTCTCACTAAAACGAAACGTCAGACACAATTTTAAATCATTGCATCGACTTCAGCGAACCTCAAAATCCCCGGAACCACCTTCAAATTCCAATTATTACGAATTAGTGCTCTGAAGATGGTTTTCTGCTAAAACGAAACGTTGGACAAAATTTTAAATGATTGCTTCATCTTCAGCGAACCTTAAAACCCCCGGAACCACCTTCAAATTCCAAATATTAAGAATTAGTGCTCTGAAGATGGCTTCCTGCGAAAACGAAACGTCGGACAAAATTTTAAATCATTGCATCGTCTTCAGCGAACCTCAAAACCAGTGGAACCACCTTCAAATTCCAATTATTATGAATTAGTGCTCTGAAGATGGCTTCCTGCGTAAACGAAACGTCGGACAAAATTTTAAATCATTGCATCGTCTTCAGCGAACCTCAAAACCCCCGGAACCACCTTCAAATTCCAATTATTACAAATTAGTGCACTGAAGATGGCTTCCTGCGAAAACGAAACTTTGGACAAAATTTGAAATCATTGCATCGTCTTCAGCGAACCTCAAAACCCCCGCAACCACCTTCAAATTACATTTATTACGAATTAGTGCTCTGAAGATGGCTTCCTGCGAAAATGAAATGTTGGACAAAATTTTAAATGATTGCATCGTCTTCAGCGAACCTCAAAACCCCCGGAACCACCTTCAAATTCCTATTATTATGAATTAATGTTCTGAAGATGGCTTCTTACTAAAACGAAACGTGCGACACAATTTTAAATCATTGCATCGTCTTCAGCGCATCTTAAAACCTACGGAATCACCTCCAAATTCCTATTATTATGAATTAGGGCTCTGAAGATGGCTTCTTACTAAAACGAAACGTCAGACACAATTTTAAATCATTGCATCGTCTTCAGCGTACCTCAAAACCCTCGGAACCATCTTTAAATTCCAATTATTACGAATTAGTGCTCTGAAGATGGCTTCCTGCTTAAACGAAACGTCGGACATAATTTTAAATCATTGCATCGACTTCAGCGAACCTCAAAATCCCCGGAACCACCTTCAAATTCCAATTATTACGAATTAGTGCTCTGAAGATGCTTTTCTGCTAAAACGAAACGTTGGACAAAATTTTAAATGATTGCTTCATCTTCAGCGAACCTTAAAACCCCCGGAACCACCTTCAAATTCCACATATTACGAATTAGTGCTCTGAAGATGGCTTCCTGCGAAAACGAAACGTTGGACAAAATTTTAAATCATTGCATCGTCTTCAGCGAACCTCAAAACCCCCGGAACCACCTTCAAATTTCAATTATTACGAATTAGTGTTCTGAAGATGGATTTCTGCTAAAACGAAACGTTGGACAAAATTTTAAATGATTGCATCGTCTTGAGCGAACCTTAAAACCCCCGGAACCACCTTCAAATTCCAATTATTACGAATTAGTGCTCTGAAGATGGCTTCCTGCGTAAACAAAACGTCGGACAAAATTTTAAATCATTGCATCGTCTTCAGCGAACCTCAAAACCCTCGGACCCACCTTCAAATTCCAATTATTACGAATTAGTGCCCTGAAGATGGCTTCCTGCGAAAACGAAACGTTGGACAAAATTTGAAATCATTGCATCGTCTTCAGCGAACCTCAAAACCCCCGGAACCACCTTCAAATTACATTTATTACGAATTAGTGCTCTGAAGATGGCTTCCTGCGAAAATGAAATGTTGGACAAAATTTTAAATGATGGCATCGTCTTCAGCGAACCTCAAAACCCCCGGAACCAACTTCAAATTCCTATTATTATGAATTAATGCTCTGAAGATGGCTTCTTACTAAAACGAAAAGTCGGACACAATTTTAAATCATTGCATCGTCTTCAGCGCATCTTAAAACCTACGGAATCACCTCCAAATTCCTATTATTATGAATTAGGGCTCTGAAGATGGCTGCTTACTAAAACGAAACGTCAGACACAATTTTAAATCATTGCATCGTCTTCAGCGTACCTCAAAACCCTCGGAATCATCTTTAAATTCCAATTATTACGAATTAGTGCTCTGAAGATGGCTTCCTGCTTAAACGAAACGTCGGACATAATTTTAAATCATTGCATCGTCTTCAGCGAACCTCAAAATCCCCGGAACCACTTTCAAATTCCAATTATTACGAATTAGTGCTCTGAAGATGGTTTTCTGCTAAAACGAAAAGTTGGACAAAATTTCAAATGATTGCTTCGTCTTCAGCGAACCTTAAAACCCCCGGAACCACCTTCAAATTCCAATTATTACGAATTAGTGCTCTGAAGATGGCTTCCTGCGAAAACGAAACGTCGGACAAAATTTTAAATCATTGCATCGTCTTCAGCGAACCTCAAAACCCCTGGAACCACCTTCAAATTCCTATTATTATGAATGAATGCTCTGAAGATGGCTTCTTACTAAAACGAAACGTCGGACATAATTTTAAAACATTGCATCGTCTTCAGCGTACCTTAAAACCCCCGGGATCACCTTCAAATTCCTATTATTATGAATTAATGCTCTGAAGATGGCTTCTTACTAAAACGAAACGTCGGACACAATTTTAAATCATTGCATCGTCTTCAGCGTACCTCAAAACTCTCGGAACCATCCTTAAATTCCAATTATTACGAATTAGTGCTCTGAAGATGGCTTGCTGCATAAACGAAACGTCGGACACAATTTTAAATCATTGCATCGTCTTCAGCGAACCTCAAAACCCCCGGAACCACCTTCAAATTCCTATTATTATGAATTAATGCTCTGAAGATGGCTTCCTACTAAAACGATACGTCGGACACAATTTTAAATCATTGCATCGTCTTCAGCGCACCTCAAAACCCCCGGAACCATTTTCGAATTCCAATTATTACGAATTAGTGCTCTGAAGATGGCTTCGTACTAAAACGAAACGTCGGACACAATTTTAAATCATTGCATCGTCTTCAGCGCACATTAAAACTCCCGGAATCACCTGCAAATTAATATTATTATGAATTGGGGCTCTGAAGATGGCTTCTTACTAAAACGAAACGTCAGACACAATTTTAAATCATTGCATCGTCTTCAGCGAACCTCAAAACCCCCGGAACCACCTTCAAATTCCAATTATTACGAATTAGTGCTCTGAAGATGACTTCCTGCATAAACGAAACGTCGGACACAATTTTAAATCATTGCATCGTCTTCAGTGAACCTCAAAACCCCCGGAACCACCTTCAAATTCCTATAATTATGAATTAATGCTCTGAAGATGGCTTCTTACTAAAACGAAACGTCGGACACAATTTTAAATCATTGCATCGTCTTCAGCGCACCTTAAAACCCCCGGAATCACCAGCAAATTTCTATTATGAATTAATGCTCTGAAGATGGCTTCTTACTAAAACGAAACGTCGGACACAATTTTAAATCATTGCATCGTCTTCAGCGCACCTTAAAACCTCCGGAATCACCTTCAAATTCCCATTATTATGAATTAGGGCTCTGAAGATGGCTTCTTACTAAAACGAAACGTCAGACACAATTTTAAATCATTGCATCGTCTTCAGCGTACCTCAAAACTCTCGGAACCATCTTTAAATTCCAATTATTACGAATTAGTGCTCTGAAGATGGCTTCCTCCTAAAACGAAACAACAAAATTTTAAATCATTGCATCGTCTTCAGCGCACCTCAAAACCCCCGGAACCACCTTCAAATTCCAATTATTACGAATTAGTGCTCTGAAGATGGCTTCCTGCGAAAACGAAACGTTGGACAAAATTTTAAATTATTGCATCGTCTTCAGCGAACCTCAAACCCCCGGAACCACCGTCAAATTCCTATTATTATGAATTAATGCTCTGAAAATGGATTCTTACTAAAACGAAACGTCGGACACAATTTTAAATCATTGCATCGTCTTCAGCGAACCTTAAAACCCCCGGAACCACCTTCAAATTCCAATTATTACGAATTAGTGCTCTGAAGATGGTTTTCTGCTAAAACGAAACGTCGGACATAATTTTAAAACATTGCATCGTCTTCAGCGTACCTTAAAACCCCCGGGATCACCTTCAAATTCCTATTATTATGAATTAATGCTCTGAAGATGGCTTCTTACTAAAACGAAACGTCGGACACAATTTTAAATCATTGCATCGTCTTCAGCGCACCTTAAAACCTCCGGAATCACCTTCAAATTCCCATTATTATGAATTAGGGCTCTGAAGATGGCTTCTTACTAAAACGAAACGTCAGACACAATTTTAAATCATTGCATCGTCTTCAGCGTACCTCAAAACTCTCGGAACCATCTTTAAATTCCAATTATTACGAATTAGTGCTCTGAAGATGGCTTCCTCCTAAAACGAAACAACAAAATTTTAAATCATTGCATCGTCTTCAGCGCACCTCAAAACCCCCGGAACCACCTTCAAATTCCAATTATTACGAATTAGTGCTCTGAAGATGGCTTCCTGCGAAAACGAAACGTTGGACAAAATTTTAAATTATTGCATCGTCTTCAGCGAACCTCAAACCCCCGGAACGACCGTCAAATTCCTATTATTATGAATTAATGCTCTGAAAATGGATTCTTACTAAAACGAAACGTCGGACACAATTTTAAATCATTGCATCGTCTTCAGCGAACCTTAAAACCCCCGGAACCACCTTCAAATTCCAATTATTACGAATTAGTGCTCTGAAGATGGTTTTCTGCTAAAACGAAAAGTTGGACAAAATTTCAAATGATTGCTTCGTCTTCAGCGAACCTCAAACCCCCGGAACCACCGTCAAATTCCTATTATTATGAATTAATGCTCTGAAAATGGATTCTTACTAAAACGAAACGTCGGACACAATTTTAAATCATTGCATCGTCTTCAGCGAACCTTAAAACCCCCGGAACCACCTTCAAATTCCAATTATTACGAATTAGTGCTCTGAAGATGGTTTTCTGCTAAAACGAAAAGTTGGACAAAATTTCAAATGATTGCTTCGTCTTCAGCGAACCTTAAAACCCCCGGAACAACCTTCAAATTCCAATTATTACGAATTAGTGCTCTGAAGATGGCTTCCTGCGAAAACGAAACGTCGGACAAAATTTTAAATCATTGCATCGTCTTCAGCGAACCTCAAAACCCCTGGAACCACCTTCAAATTCCAATTATTACGAATTAGTGCCCTGAAGATGGCTTCCTGCGAAAACGAAACGTTGGACAAAATTTTAAATCATTGCATCGTCTTCAGCGAACCTCAAAACCCCCGGAACCACCTTCAAATTCCTATTATTATGAATGAATGCTCTGAAGATGGCTTCTTACTAAAACGAAACGTCGGACATAATTTTAAAACATTGCATCGTCTTCAGCGTACCTTAAAACCCCCGGGATCACCTTCAAATTCCTATTATTATGAATTAATGCTCTGAAGATGGCTTCTTACTAAAACGAAACGTCGGACACAATTTTAAATCATTGCATCGTCTTCAGCGTACCTCAAAACTCTCGGAACCATCCTTAAATTCCAATTATTACGAATTAGTGCTCTGAAGATGGCTTGCTGCATAAACGAAACGTCGGACACAATTTTAAATCATTGCATCGTCTTCAGCGAACCTCAAAACCCCCGGAACCACCTTCAAATTCCTATTATTATGAATTAATGCTCTGAAGATGGCTTCCTACTAAAACGATACGTCGGACACAATTTTAAATCATTGCATCGTCTTCAGCGCACCTCAAAACCCCCGGAACCATTTTCGAATTCCAATTATTACGAATTAGTGCTCTGAAGATGGCTTCGTACTAAAACGAAACGTCGGACACAATTTTAAATCATTGCATCGTCTTCAGCGCACATTAAAACTCCCGGAATCACCTGCAAATTAATATTATTATGAATTGGGGCTCTGAAGATGACTTCTTACTAAAACGAAACGTCAGACACAATTTTAAATCATTGCATCGTCTTCAGCGAACCTCAAAACCCCGGAACCACCTTCAAATTCCAATTATTACGAATTAGTGCTCTGAAGATGACTTCCTGCATAAACGAAACGTCGGACACAATTTTAAATCATTGCATCGTCTTCAGTGAACCTCAAAACCCCCGGAACCACCTTCAAATTCTTATAATTATGAATTAATGCTCTGAAGATGGCTTCTTACTAAAACGAAACGTCGGACACAATTTTAAATCATTGCATCGTCTTCAGCGCACCTTAAAACCCCCGGAATCACCAGCAAATTTCTATTATGAATTAATGCTCTGAAGATGGCTTCTTACTAAAACGAAACGTCGGACACAATTTTAAATCATTGCATCGTCTTCAGCGCACCTTAAAACCTCCGGAATCACCTTCAAATTCCCATTATTATGAATTAGGGCTCTGAAGATGGCTTCTTACTAAAACGAAACGTCAGACACAATTTTAAATCATTGCATCGTCTTCAGCGTACCTCAAAACTCTCGGAACCATCTTTAAATTCCAATTATTACGAATTAGTGCTCTGAAGATGGCTTCCTCCTAAAACGAAACAACAAAATTTTAAATCATTGCATCGTCTTCAGCGCACCTCAAAACCCCCGGAACCACCTTCAAATTCCAATTATTACGAATTAGTGCTCTGAAGATGGCTTCCTGCGAAAACGAAACGTTGGACAAAATTTTAAATTATTGCATCGTCTTCAGCGAACCTCAAACCCCCGGAACCACCGTCAAATTCCTATTATTATGAATTAATGCTCTGAAAATGGATTCTTACTAAAACGAAACGTCGGACACAATTTTAAATCATTGCATCGTCTTCAGCGAACCTTAAAACCCCCGGAACCACCTTCAAATTCCAATTATTACGAATTAGTGCTCTGAAGATGGCTTCCTGCGAAAACGAAACGTTGGACAAAATTTTAAATGATTGCATCGTCTTCAGCGAACCTCAAAACCCCCGGAACCACCTTCAAATTCCTATTATTATGAATTAATGCTCTGAAGATGGCTTCTTACTAAAACGAAACATCGGACATAATTTCAAATCATTGCATCGCCTTCAGCGCACCTTAAAACCACTGGAATCACCTTCAAATTCCTATTATTATGAATTAATGCTCTGAAGATGGCTTCTTACTAAAACGAAACGTCGGACACAATTTTAAATCATTGCATCGTCTTCAGCGCACCTTAAAACCCCCGGAATCACCTTCAAATTCCCATTATTATGAATTAGGGCTCTGAAGATGGCTTCTTACTAAAACGAAACGTCAGACACAATTTTAAATCATTGCATCGTCTTCAGCGTACCTCAAAACTCTCGGAACCATCTTTAAATTCCAATTATTACGAATTAGTGCTCTGAAGATGGCTTCCTCCTAAAACGAAACAACAAAATTTTAAATCATTGCATCGTCTTCAGCGCACCTCAAAACCCCCGGAACCACCTTCAAATTCCAATTATTACGAATTAGTGCTCTGAAGATGGCTTCCTACGAAAACGAAACGTCGGACACAATTTTAAATCATTGCATCGTCTTCAGCGAACCTTAAAACCCCCGGAACCACCTTCAAATTCCAATTATTACGAATTAGTGCTCTGAAGATGGCTTCCTGCGAAAACGAAACGTTGGACAAAATTTTAAATGATTTCATCGTCTTCAGCGAACCTCAAAACCCCCGGAACAACCTTCAAATTCCTATTATTATGAATTAATGCTCTGAAGATGGCTTCTTACTAAAACGAAACATCGGACATAATTTCAAATCATTTCATCGCCTTCAGCGCACCCTAAAACCACTGGAATCACCTTCAAATTCCTACTATTATGAATTAATGCTCTGAAGATGGCTTCTTACTAAAACGAAACGTCGGACACAATTTTAAATCATTGCATCGTCTTCAGCGCACCTTAAAACCTCCGGAATCACCTTCAAATTCCCATTATTATGAATTAGGGCTCTGAAGATGGCTTCTTACTAAAACGAAACGTCAGACACAATTTTAAATCATTGCATCGTCTTCAGCGTACCTCAAAACTCTCGGAACCATCTTTAAATTCCAATTATTACGAATTAGTGCTCTGAAGATGGCTTCCTCCTAAAACGAAACAACAAAATTTTAAATCATTGCATCGTCTTCAGCGCACCTCAAAACCCCCGGAACCACCTTCAAATTCCAATTATTACGAATTAGTGCTCTGAAGATGGCTTCCTGCGAAAACGAAACGTTGGACAAAATTTTAAATTATTGCATCGTCTTCAGCGAACCTCAAAACCCCCGGAACCACCGTCAAATTCCTATTATTATGAATTAATGCTCTGAAAATGGCTTCTTACTAAAACGAAACGTCGGACACAATTTTAAATCATTGCATCGTCTTCAGCGAACCTTAAAACCCCCGGAACCACCTTCAAAATCCAATTATTACGAATTAGTGCTCTGAAGATGGCTTCCTGCGAAAACGAAACGTTGGACAAAATTTTAAATCATTGCATCGTCTTCAGCGAACCTTAAAACCCCCGGAACCACCTTCAAATTCCAATTATTACGAATTAGTGCTCTGAAGATGGCTTCCTGCGAAAACGAAACGTTGGACAAAATTTTAAATGATTGCATCGTCTTCAGCGAACCTCAAAACCCCCGGAACCACCTTCAAATTCCTACTATTATGAATTAATGCCCTGAAGATGGCTTCTTACTAAAACGAAACGTCGGACACAATTTTAAATCATTGCATCGACTTCAGCGAACCTCAAAATCCCCGGAACCACCTTCAAATTCCAATTACTGCGAATTAGTGCCCTGAAGATGGTTTTATGCTAAAGCGAAACGTTGGACAAAATTTTAAATGATTGCATCGTCTTCAGCGAACCTTAAAACCCCCGGAACCACCTTCAAATTCCAATTATTACGAATTAGCGCTCTGAAGATGGCTTCCTGCGAAAACGAAACGTTGGACAAAATTTGAAATCATTGCATCGTCTTCAGCGAACCTCAAAACCCCCGGAACCACCTTCAAATTCCTATTATTATGAATTAATGCTCTGAAGATGGCTCCTTACTAAAACGAAACGTCGGACACAATTTTAAATCATTGCATCGTCTTCAGCGCACCTTAAAACCTTCGGAATCACCTTCAAATTCCTATTATTATGAATTAGGGCTCTGAAGATGGCTTCTTACTAAAACGAAACGTCAGACACAATTTTAAATCATTCCATCGTCTTCAGCGTACCTCAAAACCCTCGGAACCATCTTTAAATTCCAATTATTACGAATTAGTGCTCTGAAGATGGCTTCCTGCTTAAACGAAACGTCGGACATAATTTTAAATAATTGCATCGTCTTCAGCGAACCTCAAAATCCCCGGAACCACCTTCAAATTCCAATTACTGCGAATTAGTGCTCTGAAGATGGTTTTCTGCTAAAGCGAAACGTTGGACAAAATTTTAAATCATTGCATCGTCTTCAGCGCACCTCAAAACCCCCGGAATCACCTTCAAATTCCAATTATTACGAATTAGTGCTCTTAAGATGGCTTCCTGCGAAAACGAATCGTTGGACAAAATTTTAAATTATTGCATCGTCTTCAGCGAACCTCAAAACCCCCGGAACCACCGTCAAATTCCTATTATTACGAATTAGTGCCCTTAAGATGGCTTCCTGCGAAAACGAAACGTTGGACAAAATTTTAAATTATTGCATCGTCTTCAGCGAACCTTAAAACCCCCGGAACCATCTTTAAATTCCAATTATTACGAATTAGTGCTCTGAAGATGGCTTCCTCCTAAAACGAAACAACAAAATTTTAAATTATTGCATTGTCTTCAGCGAACCTCAAAACCCCCGGAACCACCGTCAAATTCCTATTATTATGAATTAATGCTCTGAAGATAGCTTCTTACTAAAACGAAACGTCGGACACAATTTTAAATCATTGCATCGTCTTCAGCGAACCTTAAAACCCCCGGAACCACCTTCAAATTCCAATTATTACGAATTAGTGCTCTGAAGATGGCTTCCTGCGAAAACGAAACGTTGGACAAAATTTTAAATGATTTCATCGTCTTCAGCGAACCTCAAAACCCCCGGAACAACCTTCAAATTCCTATTATTATGAATGAATGCTCTGAAGATGGCTGCTTACTAAAACGAAACATCGGATATAATTTCAAATCATTGCATCGCCTTCAACGCACCTTAAAACCACTGGAATCACCTTCAAATTCCTATTATTATGAATTAGGACTCTGAAAGATGGCTTCTTACTAAAACGAAACGTCAGACACAATCTTAAATCATTGCATCGTCTTCAGCAAACCTCAAAATCCCCGGAACCACCTTCAAATTCCAATTATTACGAATTAGTGCTCTGAAGATGGTTTTCTGCTAAAACGAAACGTTGGACAAAATTTTAAATGATTGCTTCATCTTCAGCGAACCTTAAAACCCCCGGAACCACCTTCAAATTCCAAATATTACGAATTAGTGCTCTGAAGATGGCTTCCTGCGAAAACGAAACGTCGGACAAAATTTTAAATCATTGCATCGTCTTCAGCGAACCTCAAAACCAGTGGAACCACCTTCAAATTCCAATTATTACGAATTAGTGCCCTGAAGATGGCTTCCTGCGAAAACCAAACGTTGGACAAAATTTTAAATCATTGCATCGTTTTCAGCGAACCTCAAAACCCCCGGAACCACCTTCAAATTTCAATTATTACGAATTAGTGTCCTGAAGAATGATTTCTGCTAAAACGAAACGTTGGACAAAATTTTAAATGATTGCATCGTCTTGAGCGAACCTTAAAACCCCCGGAACCACCTTCAAAATCCAATTATTACAAATTAGTGCTCTGAAGATGGCTTCCTGCGTAAACGAAACGTCGGACAAAATTTTAAATCATTGCATCGTCTTCAGCGAACCTCAAAACCCCCGGAACCACCTTCAAATTACATTTATTACGAATTAGTGCTCTGAAGATGGCTTCCTGCGAAAACGAAACGTTGGACAAAATTTGAAATCATTGCATCGTCTTCAGCGAACCTCAAAACCCCCGGAACCACCTTCAAATTACATTTATTACGAATTAGTGCTCTGAAGATGGCTTCCTGCGAAAACGAAATGTTGGACAAAATTTTAAATGATTGCATCGTCTTCAGCGAACCTCAAAACCCCCGGAACCACCTTCAAATTTCAATTATTACGAATTAGTGTTCTGAAGAATGATTTCTGCTAAAACGAAACGTTGGACAAAATTTTAAATGATTGCATCGTCTTGAGCGAACCTTAAAACCCCCGGAACCACCTTCAAAATCCAATTATTACGAATTAGTGCTCTGAAGATGGCTTCCTGCGTAAACGAAACGTCGGACAAAATTTTAAATCATTGCATCGTCTTCAGCGAACCTCAAAACCCCCGGAACCACCTTCAAATTCCAATTATTACGAATTAGTGCTCTGAAGATGGCTTCCTGCGAAAACGAAACGTTGGACAAAATTTGAAATCATTGCATCGTCTTCAGCGAACCTCAAAACCCCCGGAACCACCTTCAAATTACATTTATTACGAATTAGTGCTCTGAAGATGGCTTCCTGCGAAAACGAAACGTCGGACAAAATTTTAAATGATTGCATCGTCTTCAGCGCACATTAAAACTCCCGGAATCACCTGCAAATTCCTATTATTATGAATTGGGGCTCTGAAGATGGCTTCTTACTAAAACGAAACGTCAGACATAATTTTAAATCATTGCATCGTCTTCAGCGAACCTCAAAACCCCCGGAACCACCTTCAAATTCCAATTATTACGAATTAGTGCTCTGAAGATGGCTTCCTGCGAAAACGAAACGTTGGACAAAATTTGAAATCATTGCATCGTCTTCAGCGAACCTCAAAACCCCCGGAACCACCTTCAAATTCCAATTATTACGAATTAGTGCTCTGAAGATGGCTTCTTACTAAAACGAAACGTCGGACACAATTTTAAATCATTGCATCGTCTTCAGTGAACCTCAAAACCCCCGGAACCACCTTCAAATTCCTATAATTATGAATTAATGCTCTGAAGATGGCTTCTTACTAAAACGAAACGTCGGACACAATTTTAAATCATTGCATCGTCTTCAGCGCACCTTAAAACCCCCGGAATCACCAGCAAATTTCTATTATGAATTAATGCTCTGAAGATGGCTTCTTACTAAAACGAAACGTCGGACACAATTTTAAATCATTGCATCGTCTTCAGCGCACCTTAAAACCTCCGGAATCACCTTCAAATTCCCATTATTATGAATTAGGGCTCTGAAGATGGCTTCTTACTAAAACGAAACGTCAGACACAATTTTAAATCATTGCATCGTCTTCAGCGAACCTCAAAACTCTCGGAACCATCTTTAAATTCCAATTATTACGAATTAGTGCTCTGAAGATGGCTTCCTGCTTAAACGAAACGTCGGACATAATTTTAAATAATTGCATCGTCTTCAGCGAACCTCAAAATCCCCGGAACCACCTTCAAATTCCAATTACTGCGAATTAGTGCTCTGAAGATGGTTTTCTGCTAAAGCGAAACGTTGGACAAAATTTTAAATCATTGCATCGTCTTCAGCGCACCTCAAAACCCCCGGAACCACCTTCAAATTCCAATTATTACGAATTAGTGCTCTTAAGATGGCTTCCTGCGAAAACGAAACGTTGGACAAAATTTTAAATTATTGCATCGTCTTCAGCGAACCTCAAAACCCCCGGAACCACCGTCAAATTCCTATTATTACGAATTAGTGCTATTAAGATGGCTTCCTGCGAAAACGAAACGTTGGACAAAATTTTAAATTATTGCATCGTCTTCAGCGAACCTTAAAACCCCCGGAACCATCTTTAAATTCCAATTATTACGAATTAGTGCTCTGAAGATGGCTTCCTCCTAAAAGGAAACAACAAAATTTTAAATTATTGCATTGTCTTCAGCGAACCTCAAAACCCCCGGAACCACCGTCAAATTCCTATTATTATGAATTAATGCTCTGAAGATGGCTTCTTACTAAAACGAAACGTCGGACACAATTTTAAATCATTGCATCGTCTTCAGCGAACCTTAAAATCCCCGGAACCACCTTCAAATTCCAATTATTACGAATTAGTGCTCTGAAGATGGCTTCCTGCGAAAACGAAACGTTGGACAAAATTTTAAATGATTTCATCGTCTTCAGCGAACCTCAAAACCCCCGGAACAACCTTCAAATTCCTATTATTATGAATTAATGCTCTGAAGATGGCTGCTTACTAAAACGAAACATCGGACATAATTTCAAATCATTGCATCGCCTTCAACGCACCTTAAAACCACTGGAATCACCTTCAAATTCCTATTATTATGAATTAGGACTCTGAAAGATGGCTTCTTACTAAAACGAAACGTCAGACACAATTTTAAATCATTGCATCGTCTTCAGCGTACCTCAAAATCCCCGGAACCACCTTCAAATTCCAATTATTACGAATTAGTGCTCTGAAGATGGTTTTCTGCTAAAACGAAACGTTGGACAAAATTTTAAATGATTGCTTCATCTTCAGCGAACCTTAAAACCCCCGGAACCACCTTCAAATTCCAAATATTACGAATTAGTGCTCTGAAGATGGCTTCCTGCGAAAACGAAACGTCGGACAAAATTTTAAATCATTGCATCGTCTTCAGCGAACCTCGAAACCAGTGGAACCACCTTCAAATTCCAATTATTACGAATTAGTGCCCTGAAGATGGCTTCCTGCGAAAACGAAACGTTGGACAAAATTTTAAATCATTGCATCGTTTTCAGCGAACCTCAAAACCCCCGGAACCACCTTCAAATTTCAATTATTACGAATTAGTGTTCTGAAGAATGATTTCTGCTAAAACGAAACGTTGGACAAAATTTTAAATGATTGCATCGTCTTGAGCGAACCTTAGAACCCCCGGAACCACCTTCAAAATCCAATTATTACGAATTAGTGCTCTGAAGATGGCTTCCTGCGTAAACGAAACGTCGGACAAAATTTTAAATCATTGCATCGTCTTCAGCGAACCTCAAAACCCCCGGAACCACCTTCAAATTACATTTATTACGAATTAGTGCTCTGAAGATAGCTTCCTGCGAAAACGAAATGTTGGACAAAATTTTAAATGATTGCATCGTCTTCAGCGAACCTCAAAACCCCCGGAACCACCTTCAAAATCCAATTATTACGAATTAGTGCTCTGAAGATGGCTTCCTGCGTAAACGAAACGTCGGACAAAATTTTAAATAATTGCATCGTCTTCAGCGAACCTCAAAACCCCCGGAACCACCTTCAAATTCCAATTATTACGAATTAGTGCTCTGAAGATGGCTTCCTGCGAAAACGAAACGTTGGACAAAATTTGAAATCATTGCATCGTCTTCAGCGAACCTCAAAACCCCCGGAACCACCTTCAAATTACATTTATTACGAATTAGTGCTCTGAAGATGGCTTCCTGCGAAAACGAAACGTCGGACAAAATTTTAAATGATTGCATCGTCTTCAGCGCACATTAAAACTCCCGGAATCACCTGCAAATTCCTATTATTATGAATTGGGGCTCTGAAGATGGCTTCTTACTAAAACGAAACGTCAGACATAATTTTAAATCATTGCATCGTCTTCAGCGAACCTCAAAACCCCCGGAACCACCTTCAAATTCCAAATATTACGAATTAGTGCTCTGAAGATGGCTTCCTGCGAAAACGAAACGTCGGACAAAATTTTAAATCATTGCATCGTCTTCAGCGAACCTCAAAACCAGTGGAACCACCTTCAAATTCCAATTATTACGAATTAGTGCCCTAAAGATGGCTTTCTGCGAAAACGAAACGTTGGACAAAATTTTAAATCATTGCATCGTTTTCAGCGAACCTCAAAACCCCCGGAACCACCTTCAAATTTCAATTATTACGAATTAGTGCTCTGAAGATGGCTTCCTGCGAAAACGAAACGTCGGACAAAATTTTAAATCATTGCATCGTCTTCAGCGAACCTCAAAACCAGTGGAACCACCTTCAAATTCCAATTATTACGAATTAGTGCCCTGAAGATGGCTTCCTGCGAAAACGAAACGTTGGACAAAATTTTAAATCATTGCATCGTTTTCAGCGAACCTCAAAACCCCCGGAACCACCTTCAAATTTCAATTATTACGAATTAGTGTTCTGAAGAATGATTTCTGCTAAAACGAAACGTTGGACAAAATTTTAAATGATTGCATCGTCTTGAGCGAACCTTAGAACCCCCGGAACCACCTTCAAAATCCAATTATTACGAATTAGTGCTCTGAAGATGGCTTCCTGCGTAAACGAAACGTCGGACAAAATTTTAAATCATTGCATCGTCTTCAGCGAACCTCAAAACCCCCGGAACCACCTTCAAATTACATTTATTACGAATTAGTGCTCTGAAGATGGCTTCCTGCGAAAACGAAATGTTGGACAAAATTTTAAATGATTGCATCGTCTTCAGCGAACCTCAAAACCCCCGGAACCACCTTCAAAATCCAATTATTACGAATTAGTGCTCTGAAGATGGCTTCCTGCGTAAACGAAACGTCGGACAAAATTTTAAATCATTGCATCGTCTTCAGCGAACCTCAAAACCCCCGGAACCACCTTCAAATTACATTTATTACGAATTCGTGCTCTGAAGATGGCTTCCTGCGAAAACGAAATGTTGGACAAAATTTTAAATGATTGCATCGTCTTCAGCGAACCTCAAAACCCCCGGAACCACCTTCAAATTCCAATTATTACGAATTAGTGCTCTGAAGATGGCTTCCTGCGAAAACTAAACGTTGGACAAAATTTGAAATCATTGCATCGTCTTCAGCGAACCTCAAAACCCCCGGAACCACCTTCAAATTACATTTATTACGAATTAGTGCTCTGAAGATGGCTTCCTGCGAAAACGAAACGTCGGACAAAATTTTAAATGATTGCATCGTCTTCAGCGCACATTAAAACTCCCGGAATCACCTGCAAATTCCTATTATTATGAATTGGGGCTCTGAAGATGGCTTCTTACTAAAACGAAACGTCAGACATAATTTTAAATCATTGCATCGTCTTCAGCGAACCTCAAAACCCCCGGAACCACCTTCAAATTCCAAATATTACGAATTAGTGCTCTGAAGATGGCTTCCTGCGAAAACGAAACGTCGGACAAAATTTTAAATCATTGCATCGTCTTCAGCGAACCTCAAAACCAGTGGAACCACCTTCAAATTCCAATTATTACGAATTAGTGCCCTAAAGATGGCTTCCTGCGAAAACGAAACGTTGGACAAAATTTTAAATCATTGCATCGTTTTCAGCGAACCTCAAAACCCCCGGAACCACCTTCAAATTTCAATTATTACGAATTAGTGTTCTGAAGAATGATTTCTGCTAAAACGAAACGTTGGACAAAATTTTAAATGATTGCATCGTCTTGAGCGAACCTTAGAACCCCCGGAACCACCTTCAAAATCCAATTATTACGAATTAGTGCTCTGAAGATGGCTTCCTGCGTAAACGAAACGTCGGACAAAATTTTAAATCATTGCATCGTCTTCAGCGAACCTCAAAACCCCCGGAACCACCTTCAAATTCCAATTATTACGAATTAGTGCTCTGAAGATGGCTTCGTACTAAAACGAAACGTCGGACACAATTTTAAATCATTGCATCGTCTTCAGCGCACATTAAAACTCCCGGAATCAATTGCAAATTCCTATTACTATGAATTGGGGCTCTGAAGATGGCTTCTTACTAAAACGAAAAGTCAGACATTATTTTAAATCATTGCATCGTCTTCAGCGAACCTCAAAACCCCCGGAACCACCTTCAAATTCCAATTATTACGAATTAGTGCTCTGAAGATGACTTCCTGCATAAACGAAACGTCGGACACAATTTTAAATCATTGCATCGTCTTCAGTGAACCTCAAAACCCCCGGAACCACCTTCAAATTCCTATAATTATGAATTAATGCTCTGAAGATGGCTTCTTACTAAAACGAAACGTCGGACACAATTTTAAATCATTGCATCGTCTTCAGCGCACCTTAAAACCCCCGGAATCACCAGCAAATTTCTATTATGAATTAATGCTCTGAAGATGGCTTCTTACTAAAACGAAACGTCGGACACAATTTTAAATCATTGCATCGTCTTCAGCGCACCTTAAAACCTCCGGAATCACCTTCAAATTCCCATTATTATGAATTAGGGCTCTGAAGATGGCTTCTTACTAAAACGAAACGTCAGACACAATTTTAAATCATTGCATCGTCTTCAGCGTACCTCAAAACTCTCGGAACCATCTTTAAATTCCAATTATTACGAATTAGTGCTCTGAAGATGGCTTCCTCCTAAAACGAAACAACAAAATTTTAAATCATTGCATCGTCTTCAGCGCACCTCAAAACCCCCGGAACCACCTTCAAATTCCAATTATTACGAATTAGTGCTCTTAAGATGGCTTCCTGCGAAAACGAAACGTTGGACAAAATTTTAAATTAATGCATCGTCTTCAGCGAACCTCAAAACCCCCGGAACCACCGTCAAATTCCTATTATTATGAATTAATGCTCTGAAAATGGATTTTTACTAAAACGAAACGTCGGACACAATTTTAAATCATTGCATCGTCTTCAGCGAACCTTAAAACCCCCGGAACCACCTTCAAATTCCAATTATTACGAATTAGTGCTCTGAAGATGGCTTCCTGCGAAAACGAAACGTTGGACAAAATTTTAAATGATTGCATCGTCTTCAGCGAACCTCAAAACCCCCGGAACCACCTTCAAATTCCTATTATTATGAATTAATGCTCTGAAGATGGCTTCTTACTAAAACGAAACATCGGACATAATTTCAAATCATTGCATCGCCTTCAGCGCACCTTAAAACCACTGGAATCACCTTCAAATTCCTATTATTATGAATTAATGCTCTGAAGATGGCTTCTTACTAAAACGAAACGTCAGACACAATTTTAAATCGTTGCATCGTCTTCAGCGAACCTCAAAACAATCGGAACCACCTTCAAATTCCTACTATTATGAATTAATGCCCTGAAGATGGCTTCTTACTAAAACGAAACGTCGGACACAATTTTAAATCATTGCATCGACTTCAGCGAACCTCAAAATCCCCGGAACCACCTTCAAATTCCAATTACTGCGAATTAGTGCCCTGAAGATTGTTTTCTGCTAAAGCGAAACGTTGGACAAAATTTTAAATGATTGCATCGTCTTCAGCGAACCTTAAAACCCCCGGAACCACCTTCAAATTCCAATTATTACGAATTAGCGCTCTGAAGATGGCTTCCTGCGAAAACGAAACGTTGGACAAAATTTGAAATCATTGCATCGTCTTCAGCGAACCTCAAAACCCCCGGAACCACCTTCGAATTCCTATTATTATGAATTAATGCTCTGAAGATGGCTCCTTACTAAAACGAAACGTCGGACACAATTTTAAATCATTGCATCGTCTTCAGCGCACCTTAAAACCTTCGGAATCACCTTCAAATTCCTATTATTATGAATTAGGGCTCTGAAGATGGCTTCTTACTAAAACGAAACGTCAGACACAATTTTAAATCATTTCATCGCCTTCAGCGTACCTCAAAACCCTCGGAACCATCTTTAAATTCCAATTATTACGAATTAGTGCTCTGAAGATGGCTTCCTGCTTAAACGAAACGTCGGACATAATTTTAAATAATTGCATCGTCTTCAGCGAACCTCAAAATCCCCGGAACCACCTTCAAATTCCAATTACTGCGAATTAGTGCTCTGAAGATGGTTTTCTGCTAAAGCGAAACGTTGGACAAAATTTTAAATTATTGCATCGTCTTCAGCGCACCTCAAAACCCCCGGAACCACCTTCAAATTCCAATTATTACGAATTAGTGCTCTTAAGATGGCTTCCTGCGAAAACGAAACGTTGGACAAAATTTTAAATTATTGCATCGTCTTCAGCGAACCTCAAAACCCCCGGAACCACCGTCAAATTCCTATTATTGCGAATTAGTGCTCTTAAGATGGCTTCCTGCGAAAACGAAACGTTGGACAAAATTTTAAATTATTGCATCGTCTTCAGCGAACCTCAAAACCCCCGGAACCACCTTCAAATTCCAATTACTGCGAATTAGTGCTCTGAAGATGGTTTTCTGCTAAAGCGAAACGTTGGACAAAATTTTAAATTATTGCATCGTCTTCAGCGCACCTCAAAACCCCCGGAACCACCGTCAAATTCCTATTATTGCGAATTAGTGCTCTTAAGATGGCTTCCTGCGAAAACGAAACGTTGGACAAAATTTTAAATTATTGCATCGTCTTCAGCGAACCTCAAAACCCCCGGAACCACCTTCAAATTCCAATTATTACGAATTAGTGCTCTGAAGATGGCTTCCTGCGCAAACGAAACGTTGGACAAAATTTTAAATTATTGCATCGTCTTCAGCGCACCTCAAAACCCCCGGAACCACCTTCAAATTCCAATTATTACGAATTAGTGCTCTTAAGATGGCTTCCTGCGAAAACGAAACGTTGGACAAAATTTTAAATTATTGCATCGTCTTCAGCGAACCTCAAAACCCCCGGAACCACCGTCAAATTCCTATTATTACGAATTAGTGCTCTTAAGATGGCTTCCTGCGAAAACGAAACGTTGGACAAAATTTTAAATTATTGCATCGTCTTCAGCGAACCTTAAAACCCCCGGAACCATCTTTAAATTCCAATTATTACGAATTAGTGCTCTGAAGATGGCTTCCTCCTAAAACGAAACAACAAAATTTTAAATTATTGCATTGTCTTCAGCGAACCTCAAAACCCCCGGAACCACCGTCAAATTCCTATTATTATGAATTAATGCTCTGAAGATGGCTTCTTACTAAAACGAAACGTCGGACACAATTTTAAATCATTGCATCGTCTTCAGCGAACCTTAAAACCCCCGGAACCACCTTCAAATTCCAATTATTACGAATTAGTGCTCTTAAGATGGCTTCCTGCGAAAACGAAACGTTGAACAAAATTTTAAATGATTTCATCGTCTTCAGCGAACCTCAAAACCCCCGGAACCACCTTCAAATTCCTATTATTATGAATTAATGCTCTGAAGATGGCTTCTTACTAAAACGAAACATCGGACGTAATTTCAAATCATTGCATCGCCTTCAGCGCACCTTAAAACCACTGGAATCACATTCAAATTCCTATTATTATGAATTAATGCTCTGAAGATGGCTTCTTACTAAAACGAAACGTCAGACACAATTCTAAATCATTGCATCGTCTTCAGCGAACCTCAAAACCCTCGGAACCACCTTCAAATTCCTACTATTATGAATTAATGCCCTGAAGATGGCTTCTTACTAAAACGAAACGTCGGACACAATTTTAAATCATTGCATCGACTTCAGCGAACCTCAAAATCCCCGGAACCACCTTCAAATTCCAATTACTACGAATTAGTGCTCTGAAAATGGTTTTCTGCTAAAGCGAAACGTTGGACAAAATTTTAAATGATTGCATCGTCTTCAGCGCACCTTAAAACCCCCGGAACCACCTTCAAATTCCAATTATTACGAATTAGTGCTCTGAAGATGGATTTCTGCTAAAACGAAACGTTGGACAAAATTTTAAATGATTGCATCGTCTTCAGCGAACCTCAAAACCCCCGGAACCACCTTCAAATTCCAATTATTACGAATTAGTGCTCTGAAAATGGCTTCCTGCGAAAACGAAACGTTGGACAAAATTTGAAATCATTGCATCGTCTTCAGCGAACCTCAAAACCCCCGGAACCACCTTCAAATTACATTTATTACGAATTAGTGCTCTGAATATGGCTTCCTGCGAAAACGAAATGTTGGACAAAATTTTAAATGATTGCATCGTCTTCAGCGAACCTCAAAACCCCCGGAACCACCTTCAAATTCCAATTATTACGAATTAGTGCTCTGAAGATGGCTTCTTACTAAAACGAAACATCGGACATAATTTCAAATCATTGCATCGCCTTCAGCGCACCTTAAAACCTCCGGAACCACCTTCAAATTCCAATTATTACGAATTAGTGCTCTTAAGATGGCTTCCTGCGAAAACGAAACGTTGGACAAAATTTTAAATTATTGCATCGTCTTCAGCGAACCTCAAAACCCCCGGAACCACCGTCAAATTCCTATTATTACGAATTAGTGCTCTTAAGATGGCTTCCTGCGAAAACGAAACGTTGGACAAAATTTTAAATTATTGCATCGTCTTCAGCGAACCTCAAAACCCCCGGAACCACCTTCAAATTCCAATTATTACGAATTAGTGCTCTGAAGATGGCTTCCTGCGAAAACGAAACGTCGGACAAAATTTTAAATGATTGCATCGTCTTCAGCGAACCTCAAAACCCCCGGAACCACCTTCAAAATCCAATTATTACGAATTAGTGCTCTGAAGATGGCTTCCTGCGTAAACGAAACGTCGGACAAAATTTTAAATCATTGCATCGTCTTCAGCGAACCTCAAAACCCCCGGAACCACCTTCAAATTCCAATTATTACGAATTAGTGCTCTGAAGATGGCTTCCTGCGAAAACGAAACGTTGGACAAAATTTGAAATCATTGCATCGTCTTCAGCGAACCTCAAAACCCCCGGAACCACCTTCAAATTACATTTATTACGAATTAGTGCTCTGAAGATGGCTTCCTGCGAAAACGAAACGTCGGACAAAATTTTAAATGATTGCATCGTCTTCAGCGCACATTAAAACTCCCGGAATCACCTGCAAATTCCTATTATTATGAATTGGGGCTCTGAAGATGGCTTCTTACTAAAACGAAACGTCAGACATAATTTTAAATCATTGCATCGTCTTCAGCGAACCTCAAAACCCCCGGAACCACCTTCAAATTCCAATTATTACGAATTAGTGCTCTGAAGATGGCTTCCTGCGAAAACGAAACGTTGGACAAAATTTGAAATCATTGCATCGTCTTCAGCGAACCTCAAAACCCCCGGAACCACCTTCAAATTACATTTATTACGAATTAGTGCTCTGAAGATGGCTTCCTGCGAAAACGAAATGTTGGACAAAATTTTAAATGATTGCATCGTCTTCAGCGCACCTCAAAACCCCCGGAACCATTTTCGAATTCCAATTATTACGAATTAGTGCTCTGAAGATGGCTTCGTACTAAAACGAAACGTCGGACACAATTTTAAATCATTGCATCGTCTTCAGCGCACATTAAAACTCCCGGAATCACCTGCAAATTCCTATTATTATGAATTGGGGCTCTGAAGATGGCTTCTTACTAAAACGAAACGTCAGACATAATTTTAAATCATTGCATCGTCTTCAGCGAACCTCAAAACCCCCGGAACCACCTTCAAATTCCAATTATTACGAATTAGTGCTCTGAAGATGACTTCCTGCATAAACGAAACGTCGGACACAATTTTAAATCATTGCATCGTCTTCAGTGAACCTCAAAACCCCCGGAACCACCTTCAAATTCCTATAATTATGAATTAATGCTCTGAAGATGGCTTCTTACTAAAACGAAACGTCGGACACAATTTTAAATCATTGCATCGTCTTCAGCGCACCTTAAAACCTCCGGAATCACCTTCAAATTCCCATTATTATGAATTAGGGCTCTGAAGATGGCTTCTTACTAAAACGAAACGTCAGACACAATTTTAAATCATTGCATCGTCTTCAGCGTACCTCAAAACTCTCGGAACCATCTTTAAATTCCAATTATTACGAATTAGTGCTCTGAAGATGGCTTCCTCCTAAAACGAAACAACAAAATTTTAAATCATTGCATCGTCTTCAGCGCACCTCAAAACCCCCGGACCCACCTTCAAATTCCAATTATTACGAATTAGTGCTCTGAAGATGGCTTCCTGCGAAAACGAAACGTTGGACAAAATTTTAAATTAATGCATCGTCTTCAGCGAACCTCAAAACCCCCGGAACCACCGTCAAATTCCTATTATTATGAATTAATGCTCTGAAAATGGATTCTTACTAAAACGAAACGTCGGACACAATTTTAAATCATTGCATCGTCTTCAGCGTACCTTAAAACCCCCGGAACCACCTTCAAATTCCAATTATTACGAATTAGTGCTCTGAAGATGGCTTCCTGCGAAAACGAAACGTTGGACAAAATTTTAAATGATTGCATCGTCTTCAGCGAACCTCAAAACCCCCGGAACCACCTTCAAATTCCTATTATTATGAATTAATGCTCTGAAGATGGCTTCTTACTAAAACGAAACATGGGACATAATTTCAAATCATTGCATCGCCTTCAGCGCACCTTAAAACCACTGGAATCACCTTCAAATTCCTATTATAATGAATTAATGCTCTGAAGATGGCTTCTTACTAAAACGAAACGTCAGACACAATTTTAAATCATTGCATCGTCTTCAGCGCACCTCAAAACAATCGGAACCACCTTCAAATTCCTACTATTATGAATTAATGCTCTGAAGATGGCTCCTTACTAAAACGAAACGTCGGACACAATTTTAAATCATTGCATCGTCTTCAGCGCACCTTAAAACCTTCGGAATCACCTTCAAATTCCTATTATTATGAATTAGGGCTCTGAAGATGGTTTCTTACTAAAACGAAACGTCAGACACAATTTTAAATCATTCCATCGCCTTCAGCGTACCTCAAAACCCTCGGAACCATCTTTAAATTCCAATTATTACGAATTAGTGCTCTGAAGATGGCTTCCTGCTTAAACGAAACGTCGGACATAATTTTAAATAATTGCATCGTCTTCAGCGAACCTCAAAATCCCCGGAACCACCTTCAAATTCCAATTACTGCGAATTAGTGCTCTGAAGATGGTTTTCTGCTAAAGCGAAACGTTGGACAAAATTTTAAATTATTGCATCGTCTTCAGCGCACCTCAAAACCCCCGGAACCACCTTCAAATTCCAATTATTACGAATTAGTGCTCTTAAGATGGCTTCCTGCGAAAACGAAACGTTGGACAAAATTTTAAATTATTGCATCGTCTTCAGCGAACCTCAAAACCCCCGGAACCACCGTCAAATTCCTATTATTGCGAATTAGTGCTCTTAAGATGGCTTCCTGCGAAAACGAAACGTTGGACAAAATTTTAAATTATTGCATCGTCTTCAGCGAACCTCAAAACCCCCGGAACCACCTTCAAATTCCAATTATTACGAATTAGTGCTCTGAAGATGGCTTCCTGCGCAAACGAAACGTCGGACAAAATTTTAAATGATTGCATCGTCTTCAGCGAACCTCAAAACCCCCGGAACCACCTTCAAAATCCAATTATTACGAATTAGTGCTCTGAAGATGGCTTCCTGCGTAAACGAAACGTCGGACAAAATTTTAAATCATTGCATCGTCTTCAGCGAACCTCAAAACCCCCGGAACCACCTTCAAATTCCAATTATTACGAATTAGTGCTCTGAAGATGGCTTCCTGCGAAAACGAAACGTTGGACAAAATTTGAAATCATTGCATCGTCTTCAGCGAACCTCAAAACCCCCGGAACCACCTTCAAATTACATTTATTACGAATTAGTGCTCTGAAGATGGCTTCCTGCGAAAACGAAACGTCGGACAAAATTTTAAATGATTGCATCGTCTTCAGCGCACATTAAAACTCCCGGAATCACCTGCAAATTCCTATTATTATGAATTGGGGCTCTGAAGATGGCTTCTTACTAAAACGAAACGTCAGACATAATTTTAAATCATTGCATCGTCTTCAGCGAACCTCAAAACCCCCGGAACCACCTTCAAATTCCAATTATTACGAATTAGTGCTCTGAAGATGGCTTCCTGCGAAAACGAAACGTTGGACAAAATTTGAAATCATTGCATCGTCTTCAGCGAACCTCAAAACCCCCGGAACCACCTTCAAATTACATTTATTACGAATTAGTGCTCTGAAGATGGCTTCCTGCGAAAACGAAATGTTGGACAAAATTTTAAATGATTGCATCGTCTTCAGCGCACCTCAAAACCCCCGGAACCATTTTCGAATTCCAATTATTACGAATTAGTGCTCTGAAGATGGCTTCGTACTAAAACGAAACGTCGGACACAATTTTAAATCATTGCATCGTCTTCAGCGCACATTAAAACTCCCGGAATCACCTGCAAATTCCTATTATTATGAATTAATGCTCTGAAGATGGCTTCTTACTAAAACGAAACGTCGGACACAATTTTAAATCATTGCATCGTCTTCAGCGCACCTTAAAACCCCCGGAATCACCAGCAAATTTCTATTATGAATTAATGCTCTGAAGATGGCTTCTTACTAAAACGAAACGTCAGACACAATTTTAAATCATTGCATCGTCTTCAGCGTACCTCAAAACTCTCGGAACCATCTTTAAATTCCAATTATTACGAATTAGTGCTCTGAAGATGGCTTCCTCCTAAAACGAAACAACAAAATTTTAAATCATTGCATCGTCTTCAGCGCACCTCAAAACCCCCGGAACCACCTTCAAATTCCAATTATTACGAATTAGTGCTCTTAAGATGGCTTCCTGCGAAAACGAAACGTTGGACAAAATTTTAAATTAATGCATCGTCTTCAGCGAACCTCAAAACCCCCGGAACCACCGTCAAATTCCTATTATTATGAATTAATGCTCTGAAAATGGATTTTTACTAAAACGAAACGTCGGACACAATTTTAAATCATTGCATCGTCTTCAGCGAACCTTAAAACCCCCGGAACCACCTTCAAATTCCAATTATTACGAATTAGTGCTCTGAAGATGGCTTCCTGCGAAAACGAAACGTTGGACAAAATTTTAAATGATTGCATCGTCTTCAGCGAACCTCAAAACCCCCGGAACCACCTTCAAATTCCTATTATTATGAATTAATGCTCTGAAGATGGCTTCTTACTAAAACGAAACATCGGACATAATTTCAAATCATTGCATCGCCTTCAGCGCACCTTAAAACCACTGGAATCACCTTCAAATTCCTATTATTATGAATTAATGCTCTGAAGATGGCTTCTTACTAAAACGAAACGTCAGACACAATTTTAAATCGTTGCATCGTCTTCAGCGAACCTCAAAACAATCGGAACCACCTTCAAATTCCTACTATTATGAATTAATGCCCTGAAGATGGCTTCTTACTAAAACGAAACGTCGGACACAATTTTAAATCATTGCATCGACTTCAGCGAACCTCAAAATCCCCGGAACCACCTTCAAATTCCAATTACTGCGAATTAGTGCCCTGAAGATTGTTTTCTGCTAAAGCGAAACGTTGGACAAAATTTTAAATGATTGCATCGTCTTCAGCGAACCTTAAAACCCCCGGAACCACCTTCAAATTCCAATTATTACGAATTAGCGCTCTGAAGATGGCTTCCTGCGAAAACGAAACGTTGGACAAAATTTGAAATCATTGCATCGTCTTCAGCGAACCTCAAAACCCCCGGAACCACCTTCAAATTCCTATTATTATGAATTAATGCTCTGAAGATGGCTCCTTACTAAAACGAAACGTCGGACACAATTTTAAATCATTGCATCGTCTTCAGCGCACCTTAAAACCTTCGGAATCACCTTCAAATTCCTATTATTATGAATTAGGGCTCTGAAGATGGCTTCTTACTAAAACGAAACGTCAGACACAATTTTAAATCATTCCATCGCCTTCAGCGTACCTCAAAACCCTCGGAACCATCTTTAAATTCCAATTATTACGAATTAGTGCTCTGAAGATGGCTTCCTGCTTAAACGAAACGTCGGACATAATTTTAAATAATTGCATCGTCTTCAGCGAACCTCAAAATCCCCGGAACCACCTTCAAATTCCAATTACTGCGAATTAGTGCTCTGAAGATGGTTTTCTGCTAAAGCGAAACGTTGGACAAAATTTTAAATTATTGCATCGTCTTCAGCGCACCTCAAAACCCCCGGAACCACCTTCAAATTCCAATTATTACGAATTAGTGCTCTTAAGATGGCTTCCTGCGAAAACGAAACGTTGGACAAAATTTTAAATTATTGCATCGTCTTCAGCGAACCTCAAAACCCCCGGAACCACCGTCAAATTCCTATTATTACGAATTAGTGCTCTTAAGATGGCTTCTTACTAAAACGAAACGTCGGACACAATTTTAAATCATTGCATCGTCTTCAGCGAACCTTAAAACCCCCGGAACCACCTTCAAATTCCAATTATTACGAATTAGTGCTCTTAAGATGGCTTCCTGCGAAAACGAAACGTTGGACAAAATTTTAAATGATTTCATCGTCTTCAGCGAACCTCAAAACCCCCGGAACCACCTTCAAATTCCTATTATTATGAATTAATGCTCTGAAGATGGCTTCTTACTAAAACGAAACATCGGACGTAATTTCAAATCATTGCATCGTCTTCAGCGCACCTCAAAACCCCCGGAACCACCTTCAAATTCCAATTATTACGAATTAGTGCTCTTAAGATGGCTTCCTCCTAAAACGAAACAACAAAATTTTAAATTATTGCATTGTCTTCAGCGAACCTCAAAACCCCCGGAACCACCGTCAAATTCCTATTATTATGAATTAATGCTCTGAAGATGGCTTCTTACTAAAACGAAACGTCGGACACAATTTTAAATCATTGCATCGTCTTCAGCGAACCTTAAAACCCCCGGAACCACCTTCAAATTCCAATTATTACGAATTAGTGCTCTTAAGATGGCTTCCTGCGAAAACGAAACGTTGGACAAAATTTTAAATGATTTCATCGTCTTCAGCGAACCTCAAAACCCCCGGAACCACCTTCAAATTCCTATTATTATGAATTAATGCTCTGAAGATGGCTTCTTACTAAAACGAAACATCGGACGTAATTTCAAATCATTGCATCGTCTTCAGCGCACCTCAAAACCCCCGGAACCACCTTCAAATTCCAATTATTACGAATTAGTGCTCTTAAGATGGCTTCCTGCGAAAACGAAACGTTGGACAAAATTTTAAATTATTGCATCGTCTTCAGCGCACCTTAAAACCCCCGGAATCACCTTCAAATTCCTATTATTATGAATTAATGCTCTGAAGATGGCTTCTTACTAAAACGAAACGTCAGACACAATTCTAAATCAATGCATCGTCTTCAGCGAACCTCAAAACCCTCGGAACCACCTTCAAATTCCTACTATTATGAATTAATGCCCTGAAGATGGCTTCTTACTAAAACGAAACGTCGGACACAATTTTAAATCATTGCATCGACTTCAGCGAACCTCAAAATCCCCGGAACCACCTTCAAATTCCAATTACTACGAATTAGTGCTCTGAAGATGGTTTTCTGCTAAAGCGAAACGTTGGACAAAATTTTAAATGATTGCATCGTCTTCAGCGAACCTTAAAACCCCCGGAACCACCTTCAAATTCCAATTATTACGAATTAGTGCTCTGAAGATGGATTTCTGCTAAAACGAAACGTTGGACAAAATTTTAAATGATTGCATCGTCTTCAGCGAACCTCAAAACCCCCGGAACCACCTTCAAATTCCAATTATTACGAATTAGTGCTCTGAAAATGGCTTCCTGCGAAAACGAAACGTTGGACAAAATTTGAAATCATTGCATCGTCTTCAGCGAACCTCAAAACCCCCGGAACCACCTTCAAATTACATTTATTACGAATTAGTGCTCTGAATATGGCTTCCTGCGAAAACGAAATGTTGGACAAAATTTTAAATGATTGCATCGTCTTCAGCGAACCTCAAAACCCCCGGAACCACCTTCAAATTCCAATTATTACGAATTAGTGCTCTGAAGATGGCTTCTTACTAAAACGAAACATCGGACATAATTTCAAATCATTGCATCGCCTTCAGCGCACCTTAAAACCTCCGGAACCACCTTCAAATTCCAATTATTACGAATTAGTGCTCTTAAGATGGCTTCCTGCGAAAACGAAACGTTGGACAAAATTTTAAATTATTGCATCGTCTTCAGCGAACCTCAAAACCCCCGGAACCACCGTCAAATTCCTATTATTACGAATTAGTGCTCTTAAGATGGCTTCCTGCGAAAACGAAACGTTGGACAAAATTTTAAATTATTGCATCGTCTTCAGCGAACCTCAAAACCCCCGGAACCACCTTCAAATTCCAATTATTACGAATTAGTGCTCTGAAGATGGCTTCCTGCGAAAACGAAACGTCGGACAAAATTTTAAATGATTGCATCGTCTTCAGCGAACCTCAAAACCCCCGGAACCACCTTCAAAATCCAATTATTACGAATTAGTGCTCTGAAGATGGCTTCCTGCGTAAACGAAACGTCGGACAAAATTTTAAATCATTGCATCGTCTTCAGCGAACCTCAAAACCCCCGGAACCACCTTCAAATTCCAATTATTACGAATTAGTGCTCTGAAGATGGCTTCCTGCGAAAACGAAACGTTGGACAAAATTTGAAATCATTGCATCGTCTTCAGCGAACCTCAAAACCCCCGGAACCACCTTCAAATTACATTTATTACGAATTAGTGCTCTGAAGATGGCTTCCTGCGAAAACGAAACGTCGGACAAAATTTTAAATGATTGCATCGTCTTCAGCGCACATTAAAACTCCCGGAATCACCTGCAAATTCCTATTATTATGAATTGGGGCTCTGAAGATGGCTTCTTACTAAAACGAAACGTCAGACATAATTTTAAATCATTGCATCGTCTTCAGCGAACCTCAAAACCCCCGGAACCACCTTCAAATTCCAATTATTACGAATTAGTGCTCTGAAGATGGCTTCCTGCGAAAACGAAATGTTGGACAAAATTTTAAATGATTGCATCGTCTTCAGCGCACCTCAAAACCCCCGGAACCATTTTCGAATTCCAATTATTACGAATTAGTGCTCTGAAGATGGCTTCGTACTAAAACGAAACGTCGGACACAATTTTAAATCATTGCATCGTCTTCAGCGCACATTAAAACTCCCGGAATCACCTGCAAATTCCTATTATTATGAATTGGGGCTCTGAAGATGGCTTCTTACTAAAACGAAACGTCAGACATAATTTTAAATCATTGCATCGTCTTCAGCGAACCTCAAAACCCCCGGAACCACCTTCAAATTCCAATTATTACGAATTAGTGCTCTGAAGATGACTTCCTGCATAAACGAAACGTCGGACACAATTTTAAATCATTGCATCGTCTTCAGTGAACCTCAAAACCCCCGGAACCACCTTCAAATTCCTATAATTATGAATTAATGCTCTGAAGATGGCTTCTTACTAAAACGAAACGTCGGACACAATTTTAAATCATTGCATCGTCTTCAGCGCACCTTAAAACCCCCGGAATCACCAGCAAATTTCTATTATGAATGATTGCTCTGAAGATGGCTTCTTACTAAAACGAAACGTCGGACACAATTTTAAATCATTGCATCGTCTTCAGCGCACCTTAAAACCTCCGGAATCACCTTCAAATTCCCATTATTATGAATTAGGGCTCTGAAGATGGCTTCTTACTAAAACGAAACGTCAGACACAATTTTAAATCATTGCATCGTCTTCAGCGTACCTCAAAACTCTCGGAACCATCTTTAAATTCCAATTATTACGAATTAGTGCTCTGAAGATGGCTTCCTCCTAAAACGAAACAACAAAATTTTAAATCATTGCATCGTCTTCAGCGCACCTCAAAACCCCCGGAACCACCTTCAAATTCCAATTATTACGAATTAGTGCTCTGAAGATGGCTTCCTGCGAAAACGAAACGTTGGACAAAATTTTAAATTAATGCATCGTCTTCAGCGAACCTCAAAACCCCCGGAACCACCGTCAAATTCCTATTATTATGAATTAATGCTCTGAAAATGGATTCTTACTAAAACGAAACGTCGGACACAATTTTAAATCACTGCATCGTCTTCAGCGTACCTTAAAACCCCCGGAACCACCTTCAAATTCCAATTATTACGAATTAGTGCTCTGAAGATGGCTTCCTGCGAAAACGAAACGTTGGACAAAATTTTAAATGATTGCATCGTCTTCAGCGAACCTCAAAACCCCCGGAACCACCTTCAAATTAGTATTATTATGAATTAATGCTCTGAAGATGGCTTCTTACTAAAACGTAACATGGGACATAATTTCAAATCATTGCATCGCCTTCAGCGCACCTTAAAACCACTGGAATCACCTTCAAATTCCTATTATTATGAATTAATGCTCTGAAGATGGCTTCTTACTAAAACGAAACGTCAGACACAATTTTAAATCGTTGCATCGTCTTCAGCGAACCTCAAAACAATCGGAACCACCTTCAAATTCCTACTATTATGAATTAATGCCCTGAAGATGGCTTCTTACTAAAACGAAACGTCGGACACAATTTTAAATCATTGCATCGACTTCAGCGAACCTCAAAATCCCCGGAACCACCTTCAAATTCCAATTACTGCGAATTAGTGCCCTGAAGATGGTTTTCTGCTAAAGCGAAACGTTGGACAAAATTTTAAATGATTGCATTGTCTTCAGCGAACCTTAAAACCCCCGGAACCACCTTCAAATTCCAATTATTACGAATTAGCGCTCTGAAGATGGCTTCCTGCGAAAACGAAACGTTGGACAAAATTTGAAATCATTGCATCGTCTTCAGCGAACCTCAAAACCCCCGGAACCACCTTCAAATTCCTATTATTATGAATTAATGCTCTGAAGATGGCTCCTTACTAAAACGAAACGTCGGACACAATTTTAAATCATTGCATCGTCTTCAGCGCACCTTAAAACCTTCGGAATCACCTTCAAATTAATATTATTATGAATTAGGGCTCTGAAGATGGCTTCTTACTAAAACGAAACGTCAGACACAAATTTAAATCATTCCATCGCCTTCAGCGTACCTCAAAACCCTCGGAACCATCTTTAAATTCCAATTATTACGAATTAGTGCTCTGAAGATGGCTTCCTGCTTAAACGAAACGTCGGACATAATTTTAAATAATTGCATCGTCTTCAGCGAACCTCAAAATCCCCGGAACCACCTTCAAATTCCAATTACTGCGAATTAGTGCTCTGAAGATGGTTTTCTGCTAAAGCGAAACGTTGGACAAAATTTTAAATTATTGCATCGTCTTCAGCGCACCTCAAAACCCCCGGAACCACCTTTAAATTCCAATTATTACGAATTAGTGCTCTTAAGATGGCTTCCTGCGAAAACGAAACGTTGGACAAAATTTTAAATTATTGCATCGTCTTCAGCGAACCTCAAAACCCCCGGAACCACCGTCAAATTCCTATTATTACGAATTAGTGCTCTTAAGATGGCTTCCTGCGAAAACGAAACGTTGGACAAAATTTTAAATAATTGCATCGTCTTCAGCGAACCTTAAAACCCCCGGAACCATCTTTAAATTCCAATTATTACGAATTAGTGCTCTGAAGATGGCTTCCTCCTAAAACGAAACAACAAAATTTTAAATTATTGCATTGTCTTCAGCGAACCTCAAAACCCCCGGAACCACCGTCAAATTCCTATTATTATGAATTAATGCTCTGAAGATGGCTTCTTACTAAAACGAAACGTCGGACACAATTTTAAATCATTGCATCGTCTTCAGCGAACCTCAAAGCCCCCGGAACCACCTTCAAATTTCAATTATTACGAATTAGTGTTCTGAAGATGGATTTCTGCTAAAACGAAACGTTGGACAAAATTTTAAATGATTGCATCGTCTTGAGCGAACCTTAAAACCCCCGGAACCACCTTCAAAATCCATTTATTACGAATTAGTGCTCTGAAGATGGCTTCCTGCCTAAACGAAACGTCGGACAAAATTTTAAATCATTGCATCGTCTTCAGCGAACCTCAAAACCCCCGGAACCACCTTCAAATTCCAATTATTACGAATTAGTGCTCTGAAAATGGCTTCCTGCGAAAACGAAACGTTGGACAAAATTTGAAATCATTGCATCGTCTTCAGCGAACCTCAAAACCCCCGGAACCACCTTCAAATTACATTTATTACGAATTAGTGCTCTGAATATGGCTTCCTGCGAAAACGAAATGTTGGACAAAATTTTAAATGATTGCATCGCCTTCAGCGAACCTCAAAACCCCCGGAACCACCTTCAAATTCCAATTATTACGAATTAGTGCTCTGAAGATGGCTTCTTACTAAAACGAAACATCGGACATAATTTCAAATCATTGCATCGCCTTCAGCGCACCTTAAAACCACTGGAATCACCTTCAAATTCCTATTATTACGAATTAATGCTCTGAAGATGGCTTCTTACTAAAACGAAACGTCGGACACAATTTTAAATCATTGCATCGTCTTCAGCGAACCTCAAAACCCTCGGAACCACCTTCAAATTCCTACTAATTTGAATTAATGCCCTGAAGATGGCATCTTACTAAAACGAAACGTCGGACACAATTTTAAATCATTGCATCGACTTCAGCGAACCTCAAAATCCCCGGAACCACCTTCAAATTCCAATTACTACGAATTAGTGCTCTGAAGATGGTTTTCTGCTAAAGCGAAAGGTTGGACAAAATTTTAAATGATTGCATCGTCTTCAGCGAACCTTAAAACCCCCGGAACCACCTTCAAATTCCAATTATTACGAATTAGCGCTCTGAAGATGGCTTCCTGCGAAAACGAAACGTTGGACAAAATTTGAAATCATTGCATCGTCTTCAGCGAACCTCAAAACCCCCGGAACCACCTTCAAATTCCTATTATTATGAATTAATGCTCTGAAGATGGCTTCTTACTAAAACGAAACGTCGGACACAATTTTAAATCATTGCATCGTCTTCAGCGCACCTTAAAACCTTCGGAATCACCTTCAAATTCCTATTATTATGAATTAGGGCTCTGAAGATGGCTTCTTACTAAAACGAAACGTCAGACACAATTTTAAATCATTGCATCGTCTTCAGCGTACCTCAAAACCCGCGGAACCATCTTTAAATTCCAATTATTACGAATTAGTGCTCTGAAGATGGCTTCCTGCTTAAACGAAACGTCGGACACAATTTTAAATAATTGCATCGTCTTCAGCGAACCTCAAAATCCCCGGAACCACCTTCAAATTCCAATTATTACGAATTAGTGCTCTGAAGATGGTTTTCTGCTAAAACGAAACGTTGGACAAAATTTTAAATGATTGCTTCATCTTCAGCGAACCTTAAAACCACCGGAACCACCTTCAAATTCCAAATATTACGAATTAGTGCTCTGAAGATGGCTTCCTGCGAAAACGAAACGTCGGACAAAATTTTAAATCATTGCATCGTCTTCAGCGAACCTCAAAACCAGTGGAACCACCTTCAAATTCCAATTATTACGAATTAGTGCCCTGAAGATGGCTTCCTGCGAAAACGAAACGTTGGACAAAATTTTAAATCATTGCATCGTTTTCAGCGAACCTCAAAACCCCCGGAACCACCTTCAAATTTCAATTATTACGAATTAGTGTTCTGAAGAATGATTTCTGCTAAAACGAAACGTTGGACAAAATTTTAAATGATTGCATCGTCTTGAGCGAACCTTAAAACCCCCGGAACCACCTTCAAAATCCAATTATTACGAATTAGTGCTCTGAAGATGGCTTCCTGCGTAAACGAAACGTCGGACAAAATTTTAAATCATTGCATCGTCTTCAGCGAACCTCAAAACCCCCGGAACCACCTTCAAATTCCAATTATTACGAATTAGTGCTCTGAAGATGGCTTCCTGCGAAAACGAAACGTTGGACAAAATTTGAAATCATTGCATCGTCTTCAGCGAACCTCAAAACCCCCGGAACCACCTTCAAATTACATTTATTACGAATTAGTGCTCTGAAGATGGCTTCCTGCGAAAACGAAATGTTGGACAAAATTTTAAATGATTGCATCGTCTTCAGCGAACCTCAAAACCCCCGGAACCACCTTCAAATTCCAATTATTACGAATTAGTGCTCTGAAGATGGCTTCCTGCGTAAACGAAACGTCGGACAAAATTTTAAATGATTGCATCGTCTTCAGCGAATCTCAAAACCCCCGGAACCACCTTCAAAGTTCAATTATTACGAATTAGTGCTCTGAAGATGGCTTCCTGCGAAAACGAAACGTTGGACAAAATTTGAAACCATTGCATCGTCTTCAGCGAACCTCAAAACCCCCGGAACCACCTTCAAATTCCAATTATTACGAATTAGTGCTCTGAAGATAACTTTCTGCGAAAACGAATCGTTGGACAAAATTTTAAATTATTGCATCGTCTTCAGCGAATCTCAAAACCCCCGGAACCACCTTCAAATTCCAATTATTACGAATTAGTGCTCTTAAGATGGATTTCTGCTAAAACGAAACGTTGGACAAAATTTTAAATGATTGCATCGTCTTGAGCGAACCTTAAAACCCCCGGAACCACCTTCAAATTCCAATTATTACGAATTAGTGCTCTGAAGATGGCTTCCTGCGTAAACGAAACGTCGGACAAAATTTTAAATCATTGCATCGTCTTCAGCGTACCTCAAAACTCTCGGAACCATCTTTAAATTCCAATTATTACAAATTAGTGCTCTGAAGATGGCTTCCTCCTAAAACGAAACAACAAAATTTTAAATCATTGCATCGTCTTCAGCGCACCTCAAAACCCAAGGAACCACCTTCAAATTCCAATTATTACGAATTAGTGCTCTTAAGATGGCTTCCTGCGAAAACGAAACGTTGGACAAAATTTTAAATTATTGCATCGTCTTCAGCGAACCTCAAAACCCCCGGAACCACCGTCAAATTCCTATTATTACGAATTAGTGCTCTTAAGATGGCTTCCTGCGAAAACGAAACGTTGGACAAAATTTTAAATTATTGCATCGTCTTCAGCGAACCTTAAAACCCCCGGAACCATCTTTAAATTCCAATTATTACGAATTAGTGCTCTGAAGATGGCTTCCTCCTAAAACGAAACAACAAAATTTTAAATTATTGCATCGTCTTCAGCGAACCTCAAAACCCCCGGAACCACCGTCAAATTCCTATTATTATGAATTAATGCTCTGAAGATGGCTTCTTACTAAAACGAAACGTCGGACACAATTTTAAATCATTGCATCGTCTTCAGCGAACCTTAAAACCCCCGGAACCACCTTCAAATTCCAATTATTACGAATTAGTGCTCTGAAGATGGCTTCCTGCGAAAACGAAACGTTGGACAAAATTTTAAATGATTTCATCGTCTTCAGCGAACCTCAAAACCCCCGGAACCACCTTCAAATTCCTATTATTATGAATTAATGCTCTGAAGATGGCTTCTTACTAAAACGAAACGTCAGACACAATTTTAAATCATTGCATCGTCTTCAGCGAACCTCAAAACCCTCGGAACCACCTTCAAATTCCTACTATTATGAATTAATGCCCTGAAGATGGCTTCTTACTAAAACGAAACGTCGGACACAATTTTAAATCATTGCATCGACTTCAGCGAACCTCAAAATCCCCGGAACCACCTTCAAATTCCAATTACTACGAATTAGTGCTCTGAAGATGGTTTTCTGCTAAAGCGAAACGTTGGACAAAATTTTAAATGATTGCATCGTCTTCAGCGAACCTTAAAACCCCCGGAACCACCTTCAAATTCCAATTATTACGAATTAGCACTCTGAAGATGGCTTCCTGCGAAAACGAAACGTTGGACAAAATTTGAAATCATTGCATCGTCTTCAGCGAACCTCAAAACCCCCGGAACCACCTTCAAATTCCTATTATTATGAATTAATGCTCTGAAGATGGCTTCTTACTAAAACGAAACGTCGGACACAATTTTAAATCATTGCATCGTCTTCAGCGCACCTTAAAACCATCGGAATCACCTTCAAATTCCTATTATTATGAATTAGGGCTCTGAAGATGGCTTCTTACTAAAACGAAACGTCAGACACAATTTTAAATCATTGCATCGTCTTCAGCGTACCTCAAAACCCTCGGAACCATCTTTAAATTCCAATTATTACGAGTTAGTGCTCTTAAGATGGCTTCCTGCGAAAACGAAACGTTGGACAAAATTTGAAATCATTGCATCGTCTTCAGCGAACCTCAAAACCCCCGGAACCACCTTCAAATTCCAATTATTACGAATTAGTGCTCTGAAGATGGCTTCCTGCGTAAACGAAACGTCGGACAAAATTTTAAATCATTGCATCGTCTTCAGCGAACCTCAAAACCCCCGGAACCACCTTCAAATTCCAATTATTACGAATTAGTGCTCTGAAGATGGCTTCCTGCGAAAACGAAACGTTGGACAAAATTTGAAATCATTGCATCGTCTTCAGCGAACCTCAAAACCCCCGGAACCACCTTCAAATTCCAATTATTACGAGTTAGTGCTCTTAAGATGGCTTCCTGCGAAAACGAAACGTTGGACAAAATTTGAAATCATTGCATCGTCTTCAGCGAACCTCAAAACCCCCGGAACCACCTTCAAATTCCAATTATTACGAATTAGTGCTCTGAAGATGGCTTCCTGCGTAAACGAAACGTCGGACAAAATTTTAAATCATTGCATCGTCTTCAGCGAACCTCAAAACCCCCGGAACCACCTTCAAATTCCAATTATTACGAATTAGTGCTCTGAAGATGGCTTCCTGCGAAAACGAAACGTTGGACAAAATTTGAAATCATTGCATCGTCTTCAGCGAACCTCAAAACCCCCGGAACCACCTTCAAATTCGAATTATTAAGAATCAATGCCCTGAAGATGGCTTCCTACTAAAACGAAACGTCGGACACAATTTTAAATCATTGCATCGTCCTCAGCGCACCTCAAAACCCCCGGAACCATCTTCAAATTTGAATTATCACGAATTAGCGCTCTGAAGATGGCTTCCTCCTAAAACGAAACGTCGGATAAAATTTTAAATCATTGCATCGTTTTCAGCGCACCTCAAAACCCGCGGAATCATCTTCAAATTCCAATAATTACGAATTAGTGCTCTGAAGATGGCTTTCTGCGAAAACGAAACGATGGACTAAATTTTAAATTATTGCATCGTCTTCAGCGAACCTCAAAACCCCAGGAACCACCTTCAAATTCCAATTATTACGAATTAGTGCTCTGAAGATGGCTTCCTACTAAAACGAAACGTCGGACACAATTTTAAATTATTGCATCGTATTCAGCGCACATTAAAACTCCCGGAATCACCTGCAAATTCCTATTATTATGAATTGGGGCTCTGAAGATGGCTTCTTACTAAAACGAAACGTCAGAAACAATTTTAAATCATTGCATCGTCTTCAGCGAACCTCAAAACCAGTGGAACCACCTTCAAATTCCAATTATTACGAATTAGTGCCCTGAAGATGGCTTCCTGCGAAAACGAAACGTTGGACAAAATTTTAAATGATTGCATCGTCTTGAGCGAACCTTAAAACTCCCGGAAACACCTTCAAATTCCAATTATTACGAATTAGTGCTCTGAAGATGGCTTCCTGCGTAAACGAAACGTCGGACAAAATTTTAAATCATTGCATCGTCTTTAGCGAACCTCAAAACCCCCGGAACCATATTCAAATTCCAATTATTACGAATCAGTGCTCTGAAGATGGCTTCCTGCGAAAACGAAACGTTGGACAAAATTTGAAATCATTGCATCGTCTTCAGCGAACCTCAAAACCCCCGGAACCACCTTCAAATTACATTTATTACGAATTAGTGCTCTGAAGATGGCTTCCTGCGAAAATGAAATGTTGGACAAAATTTTAAATGATTGCATCGTCTTCAGCGAACCTCAAAACCCCCGGAACCACCTTCAAATTCCTATTATTATGAATTAATGCTCTGAAGATGGCTTCTTACTAAAACGAAACGTCGGACACAATTTTAAATCACTGCATCGTCTTCAGCGCATCTTAAAACCTACGGAATCACCTCCAAATTCCTATTATTATGAATTAGGGCTCTGAAGATGGCTTCTTACTAAAACGAAACGTCAGACACAATTTTAAATCATTGCATCGTCTTCAGCGTACCTCAAAACCATCGGAACCATCTTTAAATTCCAATTATTACGAATTAGTGCTCTGAAGATGGCTTCCTGCTTAAACGAAACGTCGGACATAATTTTAAATCATTGCATCGTCTTCAGCGAACCTCAAAATCCCCGGAACCACTTTCAAATTCCAATTATTACGAATTAGGGCTCTGAAGATGGCTTTCTGCTAAAACGAAACGTTGGACAAAATTTTAAATGATTGCTTCATCTTCAGCGAACCTTAAAACCCCCGGAACCACCTTCAAATTCCAAATATTACGAATTAGTGCTCTGAAGATGGCTTCCTGCGAAAACGAAACGTCGGACAAAATTTTAAATCATTGCATCGTCTTCAGCGAACCTCAAAACCAGTGGAACCACCTTCAAATTCCAATTATTACGAATTACTGCCCTGAAGATGGCTTCCTGCGAAAACGAAACGTTGGACAAAATTTTAAATCATTGCATCGTCTTCAGCGAACCTCAAAACCCCCGGAACCATCTTTAAATTCCAATTATTACGAATTAGTGCTCTGAAGATGGCTTCCTGCTTAAACGAAACGTCGGACATAATTTTAAATCATTGCATCGTCTTCAGCGAACCTCAAAATCCCCGGAACCACTTTCAAATTCCAATTATTACGAATTAGTGCTCTGAAGATAACTTTCTGCGAAAACGAAACGTTGGACAAAATTTTAAATGATTGCTTCGTCTTCAGCGAACCTCAAAACCCCTGGAACCAATTTCAAATTCCAATTATTACGAATTAGTGCTCTGAAGATGGATTTCTGCTACAACGAAACGTTGGACAAAATTTGAAATCATTGCATCGTCTTCAGCGAACCTCAAAACCCCCGGAACCACCTTCAAATTCCAATTATTACGAATTAGTGCTCTGAAGATGGCTTCCTGCGTAAACGAAACGTCGGACAAAATTTTAAATCATTGCATCATCTTCAGCGAACCTCAAAACCCCCGGAACCACCTTCAAAGTTCAATTATTACGAATTAGTGCTCTGAAGATGGCTTCCTGCGAAAACGAAACGTTGGACAAAATTTGAAACCATTGCATCGTCTTCAGCGAACCTCAAAACCCCCGGAACCACCTTCAAATTCCAATTATTACGAATTAGTGCTCTGAAGATAACTTTCTGCGAAAACGAAACGTTGGACAAAATTTTAAATTATTGCATCGTCTTCAGCGAATCTCAAAACCCCCGGAACCATCTTCAAATTCGAATTATTAAGAATCAATGCCCTGAAGATGGCTTCCTACTAAAACGAAATGTCGGACACAATTTTAAATCATTGCATCGTCCTCAGCGCACCTCAAAACCCCCGGAACCATCTTCAAATTTGAATTATTACGAATTAGCGCTCTGAAGATGGCTTCCTACTAAAACGAAACGTGGACACAATTTTAAATCATTGCATCGTCTTCAGCGAACCTCAAAACCCCAGGAACCACCTTCAAATTCCAATTATTACGAATTAGTGCTCTGAAGATGGCTTCCTACTAAAACGAAACGTCGGACACAATTTAAAATCATTGCATCGTCTTCAGCGAACCTCAAAACCCCCGGAACCATCTTCAAATTCGAATCATTAAGAATCAATGCCCTGAAGATGGCTTCCTACTAAAACGAAATGTCGGACACAATTTTAAATCATTGCATCGTCCTCAGCGCACCTCAAAACCCCCGGAACCATCTTCAAATTTGAATTATTACGAATTAGCGCTCTGAAGATGGCTTCCTACTAAAACGAAACGTGGACAAAATTTGAAATCATTGCATCGTCTTCAGCGAACCTCAAAACTTTCGGAACCATCTTTAAATTCCAATTATTACGAATTAGTGCTCTGAAGATGGCTTCCTGCGAAAACGAAACGTTGGACAAAATTTGAAATCATTGCATCGTCTTCAGCGAACCTCAAAACCCCCGGAACCACCTTCAAATTCCTATTATTATGAATTAATGCTCTGAAGATGGCTTCCTGCGAAAACGAAACGTTGGACAAAATTTGAAACCATTGCATCGTCTTCAGCGAATCTCAAACACCCCGGAACCATCTTCAAATTCGAATTATTAGGAATCAATGCCCTGAAGATGGCTTCCTACTAAAACGAAACGTCGGACACAATTTTAAATCATTGCATCGTCCTCAGTGCACCTCAAAAACCCCCGGAACCATCTTCAAATTTCAATTATTACGAATTAGCGCTCTGAAGATGGCTTCCTCCTAAAACGAAACGTCGGATAAAATTTTAAATCATTGCATCGTCTTCAGCGCACCTCAAAACCCGCGGAATCATCTTCAAATTCCAATTATTACGAATTAGTGCTCTGAAGATGGCTTTCTGCGAAAACGAAACGTTGGACAAAATTTTAAATTATTGCATCGTCTTCAGCGAACCTCAAAACCCCAGGAACCACCTTCAAATTCCAATTATTACGAATTAGTGCTCTGAAGATGGCTTCCTACTAAAACGAAACGTCGGACACAATTTTAAATCGTTGCATCGTCTTCAGCACACCTCAAGACCCCCGGAACCATCTTCAAATTCCAATTATTACGAGTTAGTGCTCTGAAGATGGCTTCCTACTAAAACAAAATGTCGGACACAATTTTAAATCATTGCATCGTATTCAGCGCACATTAAAACCCCCGGAATCACCTGCAAATTCCTATTATTATGAATTGGGGCTCTGAAGATGGCTTCTTACTAAAACGAAACGTCAGACACAATTTGAAATCATTGCATCGTCTTCAGCGTACCTCAACACTCTCGGAACCATCTTTAAATTCCAATTATTACGAATTAGTGCTCTGAAGATGGCTTCCTGCATAAACGAAACGTCGGACACAATTTTAAATCATTGCATCGTCTTCAGCGAACCTCAAAACCCCCGGAACCACCTTCAAATTCCTATTATTATGAATTAATGCTCTGAAGATGGCTTCTTACTAAAACGAAACGTCGGACACAATTTTAAATCATTGCATCGTCTTCAGCGAACCTCAAAACCCCCGGAACCACCTTCAAATTCCAATTATTACGAATTAGTGCTCTGAAGATGGCTTCCTACTAAAACGAAACGTCGGACACAATTTTAAATCATTGCATCGTCTTCAGCGAACCTCAAAACCCCCGGAACCATCTTCAAATTCGAATTATTAAGAATCAATGCCCTGAAGATGGCTTCCTACTAAAACGAAACGTCGGACACAATTTTAAATCATTGCATCGTCCTCAGCGCACCTCAAAACCCACGGAACCATCTTCAAATTTCAATTATTACGAATTAGCGCTCTGAAGATGACTTCCTCCTAAAACGAAACGTCGGATAAAATTTTAAATCATTGCATCGTCCTCAGCGCACCTCAAAACCCGCGGAATCATCTTCAAATTCCAATTATTACGAATTAGTACTCTGAAGATAGCTTTCTGCGAAAACGAAACGTTGGACAAAATTTTAAATTATTGCATCGTCTTCAGCGAACCTCAAAACCCCAGGAACCACCTTCAAATTCCAATTATTACGAATTAGTGCTCTGAAGATGGCTTCCTACTAAAACGAAACGTCGGACACAATTTTAAATCATTGCATCGTCTTCACCGTACCTCAAAACTTTCGGAACCATCTTTAAATTCCAATTATTACGAATTAGTGCTCTGAAGATGGATTCCTGCAATAAACGAAACGTCGGACACAATTTTAAATCATTGCATCGTCTTCAGTGAACCTCAAAACCCCCGGAACCACCTTCAAATTCCTATTATTATGAATTAATGCCCTGAAGAAGGCTTCTTACTAAAACGAAACGTCGGACACAATTTTAAATCATTGCATCGACTTCAGCGAACCTCAAAATCCCCGGAACCACCTTCAAATTCCTATTATTATGAATTAATGCTCTGAAGATGGCTTCTTACTAAAACCAAACGTCGGACACAATTTTAAATCATTGCATCAACTTCAGCGAACCTCAAAATCCCCGGAACCACCTTCAAATTCCAATTATTACGAATTAGTGCCCTGAAGATGGTTTCCTGCTAAAGCGAAACTTTGGACAAAATTTTAAATGATTGCATCGTCTTCAGCGAACCTTAAAACCCCCGGAACCACCTTCAAATTCCTATTATTATGAATTAATGCTCTGAAGATGGCTTCTTACTAAAACGAAACGTCGGACACAATTTTAAATCATTGCATCGTCTTCACCGCACCTTAAAACCACCGGTTTCACCTTCAAATTCCTATTATTATGAATTAGGGCTCTGAAGATGGCTTCTTACTAAAACGAAACCTCAGACACAATTTTAAATCATTGCATCGTCTTCAGCGTACCTCAAAACTTTCGGAACCATCTTTAAATTCCAATTATTACGAATTAGTGCTCTGAAGATGGCTTCCTACTAAAACGAAACGTCGGACACAATTTTAAATCGTTGCATCGTCTTCAGCGCACCTCAAGGCCCCCGGAACCATCTTCAAATTCCAATTATTACGAATTAGTGCTCTGAAGATAGCTTTCTGCGAAAACGAAACTTTGGACAAAATTTTAAATTATTGCATCGTATTCAGCGAACCTCAAAACCCCAGGAACCACCTTCAAATTCCAATTATTACGAATTAGTGCCCTGAAGATGGTTTCCTGCTAAAACGAAACGTCGGACACAATTTCAAATCGTTGCATCGTCTTCAGCGCACCTCAAGGCCCCCGGAACCATCTTCAAATTCCAATTATTACGAATTAGTGCTCTGAAGATAGCTTTCTGCGAAAACGAAACTTTGGACAAAATTTTAAATTATTGCATCGTATTCAGCGAACCTCAAAACCCCAGGAACCACCTTCAAATTCCAATTATTACGAATTAGTGCCCTGAAGATGGTTTCCTGCTAAAACGAAACGTCGGACACAATTTTAAATCGTTGCATCGTCTTCAGCGCACCTCAAGGCCCCCGGAACCATCTTCAAATTCCAATTATTACGAATTAGTGCTCTGAAGATAGCTTTCTGCGAAAACGAAACTTTGGACAAAATTTTAAATTATTGCATCGTATTCAGCGAACCTCAAAACCCCAGGAACCACCTTCAAATTCCAATTATTACGAATTAGTGCTCTGAAGATGGCTTCCTACTAAAACGAAACGTCGGGCACAATTTTAAATCATTGCATCGTATTCAGCGCACATTAAAACCCCCGGAATCACCTGCAAATTCCTATTATTATGAATTGGGGCTCTGAAGATGGCTTCTTACTAAAACGAAACGTCAGACACAATTTTAAATCATTGCACCGTCTTCAGCGAACCTCAAAAACCCCGGAACTACTTTCAAATTCCAATTATTACGAATTAGTGCTCTGAAGATAGCTTCGTCGGACATAATTTTAAATCATTGCATCGTCTTCAGCGCACCTTAAAACCCCCGGAATCACCTTCAAATTCCTATTATTATGAATTAATGCTCTGAAGATAGCTTCTTACTAAAACGAAACGTCGGACACAAGTTTAAATCATTGCATCGTCTTCAGCGCACCTTAAAACCTCCGTAATCACCTTCAAATTCCTATTATTATGAATTAGGGCTCTGAAGATGGCTTCTTACTAAAACGAAACGTCAGACACAATTTTAAATCATTGCATCGTCTTCAGCGTACCTCAAAACCCCCGGAACCACCTTCAAATTCTAATTATTACGAATTAGTGCTCTGAAGATGGCTTCCTGCGAAAACGAAACGTCGGACAAAATTTTAAATCATTGCATCGTCTTCAGCGAACCTCAAAACCCCTGGAACCACCTTCAAATTCCAATTATTACGAATTAGTGCCCTGAAGATGACTTCCTGCGAAAACGAAACGTTGGACATAATTTTAAATCATTGCATCGTCTTCAGCGAACCTCAAAACCCCCGGAACCACCTTCAAATTCCAATTATAACGAATTAGTGCTCTGAAGATGGATTTCTGCTAAAACGAAACGTTGGACAAAATTTGAAATCATTGCATCGTCTTCAGCGAACCTCAAAACCCCCGGAACCACCTTTAAATTCCTATTATTATGAATTAATGCTCTGAAGATGGCTTCTTACTAAAACGAAACGTCAGACACAATTTTAAATCATTGCATCGTCTTCAGCGAACCTCAAAATCCCCGGAACCACTTTCAAATTCCAATTATTACGAATTAGTGCTCTGAAGATGGTTTTCTGCTAAAACGAAAAGTTGGACAAAATTTCAAATGATTGCTTCGCCTTCAGCGAACCTTAAAACCCCCGGAACCACCTTCAAATTCCAATTATTACGAATTAGTGCTCTGAAGATGGCTTCCTGCGAAAACGAAACGTCGGAAAAAATTTTAAATCATTGCATCGTCTTCAGCGAACCTCAAAACTCCTGGAACCACCTTCAAATTCCAATTATTACGAATTAGTGCTCTGAAGATGGCTTCCTGCGAAAACGAAACGTTGGACATAATTTTAAATCATTGCATCGTCTTCAGCGAACCTCAAAACCCCCAGAACCAAATTTAAATTCCAATTATTACGAATTAGTGCTCTGAAGATGGCTTCCTGCGTAAACGAAACGTCGGACAAAATTTTAAATCATTGCATCGTCTTCAGCGAACCTCAAAACCCCCGGAACCACCTTCAAAGTTCAATTATTACGAATTAGTGCTCTGAAGATGGCTTCCTGCGAAAACGAAACGTTGGACAAAATTTTAAATCATTGCATCGTCCTCAGCGCACCTCAAAACCCCCGGAACCATCTTCAAATTTGAATTATTACGAATTAGCGCTCTGAAGATGGCTTCCTACTAAAACGAAACGTCGGACACAATTTTAAATCATTGCATCGTCTTCAGCGAACCCCAAAAACCCCCGGAACCATCTTCAAATTTCAATTATTACGAATTAGCGCTCTGAAGATGGCTTCCTCCTAAAACGAAACGTCGGATAAAATTTTAAATCATTGCATCATCTTCAGCGCACCTTAAAACCCGCGGAATCATCTTCAAATTCCAATTATTACGAATTAGTGCTCTGAAGTTGGCTTTCTGCGAAAACGAAACGTTGGACAAAATTTTAAATTATTGCATCGTCTTCAGCGAACCTGAAAACCCCAGAAACCACCTTCAAATTCCAATTATTACGAATTAGTGCTCTGAAGATGGCTTCCTACTAAAACGAAACGTCGGACACAATTTTAAATCATTGCATCGTCTTCAGCGCACCTCAAGACCCCCGAAACCATCTTCAAATTCCAATTATTACGAACTAGTGCTCTGAAGATGGCTTCCTGCTAAAACAAAACGTCGGACACAATTTTAAATCATTGCATCGTCTTCAGCGCACCTTAAAACCTCCGTAATAACCTTCAAATTCCTATTATTATGAATTAGGGCTCTGAAGATGGCTTCTTACTAAAACGAAACGTCAGACACAATTTTAAATCATTGCATCGTCTTCAGCGTACCTCAAAACCCCTGGAACCACCTTCAAATTCCAATTATTACGAATTAGTGCCCTGAAGATGGCTTCCTGCGAAAACGAAACGTTGGACATAATTTTAAATCATTGCATCGTCTTGAGCGAACCTTAAAACCCCCGGAACCACCTTCAAATTCCAATTATTACGAATTAGTGCTCTGAAGATGGCTTCCTACTAAAACGAAACGTCGGACACAATTTTAAATCATTGCATCGTCTTCAGCGCACCTCAAGACCCCCGGAACCATCTTCAAATTCCAATTATTACGAACTAGTGCTCTGAAGATGGCTTCCTGCTAAAACAAAACGTCGGACACAATTTTAAATCATTGCATCGTCTTCAGCGCACCTTAAAACCTCCGTAATCACCTTCAAATTCCTATTATTATGAATTAGGGCTCTGAAGATGGCTTCTTACTAAAACGAAACGTCAGACACAATTTTAAATCATTGCATCGTCTTCAGCGAACCTCAAAACCAGTGGAACCACCTTCAAATTCCAATTATTACGAATTAGTGCCCTGAAGATGGCTTCCTGCGAAAACGAAACGTTGGACAAAATTTTAAATGATTGCATCGTCTTGAGCGAACCTTAAAACTCCCGGAAACACCTTCAAATTCCAATTATTACGAATTAGTGCTCTGAAGATGGCTTCCTGCGTAAACGAAACGTCGGACAAAATTTTAAATCATTGCATCGTCTTTAGCGAACCTCAAAACCCCCGGAACCATATTCAAATTCCAATTATTACGAATTAGTGCTCTGAAGATGGCTTCCTGCGAAAACGAAACGTTGGACAAAATTTGAAATCATTGCATCGTCTTCAGCGAACCTCAAAACCCCCGGAACCACCTTCAAATTACATTTATTACGAATTAGTGCTCTGAAGATGGCTTCCTGCGAAAATGAAATGTTGGACAAAATTTTAAATGATTGCATCGTCTTCAGCGAACCTCAAAACCCCCGGAACCACCTTCAAATTCCTATTATTATGAATTAATGCTCTGAAGATGGCTTCTTACTAAAACGAAACGTCGGACACAATTTTAAATCACTGCATCGTCTTCAGCGCATCTTAAAACCTACGGAATCACCTCCAAATTCCTATTATTATGAATTAGGGCTCTGAAGATGGCTTCTTACTAAAACGAAACGTCAGACACAATTTTAAATCATTGCATCGTCTTCAGCGTACCTCAAAACCATCGGAACCATCTTTAAATTCCAATTATTACGAATTAGTGCTCTGAAGATGGCTTCCTGCTTAAACGAAACGTCGGACATAATTTTAAATCATTGCATCGTCTTCAGCGAACCTCAAAATCCCCGGAACCACTTTCAAATTCCTATTATTATGAATTAGGGCTCTGAAGATGGCTTCTCACTAAAACGAAACGTCAGACACAATTTTAAATCATTGCATCGACTTCAGCGAACCTCAAAATCCCCGGAACCACCTTCAAATTCCAATTATTACGAATTAGTGCTCTGAAGATGGTTTTCTGCTAAAACGAAACGTTGGACAAAATTTTAAATGATTGCTTCATCTTCAGCGAACCTTAAAACCCCCGGAACCACCTTCAAATTCCAAATATTAAGAATTAGTGCTCTGAAGATGGCTTCCTGCGAAAACGAAACGTCGGACAAAATTTTAAATCATTGCATCGTCTTCAGCGAACCTCAAAACCCCCGGAACCACCTTCAAATTTCAATTATTACGAATTAGTGTTCTGAAGATGGATTTCTGCTAAAACGGAACGTTGGACAAAATTTTAAATGATTGCATCGTCTTGAGCGAACCTTAAAACCCCCGGAACCACCTTCAAATTCCAATTATTACGAATTAGTGCTCTGAAGATGGCTTCCTGCGTAAACGAAACGTCGGACAAAATTTTAAATCATTGCATCGTCTTCAGCGAACCTCAAAACCCCCGGAACCACCTTCAAATTCCAATTATTACGAATTAGTGCTCTGAAGATGGCTTCCTGCGAAAACGAAACGTTGGACAAAATTTGAAATCATTGCATCGTCTTCAGCGAACCTCAAAACCCCCGGAACCACCTTCAAATTACATTTATTACGAATTAGTGCTCTGAAGATGGCTTCCTGCGAAAATGAAATGTTGGACAAAATTTTAAATGATTGCATCGTCTTCAGCGAACCTCAAAACCCCCGGAACCACCTTCAAATTCCTATTATTATGAATTAATGCTCTGAAGATGGCTTCTTACTAAAACGAAACATCGGACACAATTTTAAATCATTGCATCGTCTTCAGCGCATCTTAAAACCTACGGAATCACCTCCAAATTCCTATTATTATGAATTAGGGCTCTGAAGATGGCTTCTTACTAAAACGAAACGTCAGACACAATTTTAAATCATTGCATCGTCTTCAGCGTACCTCAAAACCCTCGGAACCATCTTTAAATTCCAATTATTACGAATTAGTGCTCTGAAGATGGCTTCCTGCGTAAACGAAACGTCGGACAAAATTTTAAATCATTGCATCGTCTTCAGCGAACCTCAAAACCAGTGGAACCACCTTCAAATTCCAATTATTACGAATTACTGCCCTGAAGATGGCTTCCTGCGAAAACGAAACGTTGGACAAAATTTTAAATCATTGCATCGTCTTCAGCGAACCTCAAAACCCCCGGAACCATCTTTAAATTCCAATTATTACGAATTAGTGCTCTGAAGATGGCTTCCTGCTTAAACGAAACGTCGGACATAATTTTAAATCATTGCATCGTCTTCAGCGAACCTCAAAATCCCCGGAACCACTTTCAAATTCCAATTATTACGAATTAGTGCTCTGAAGATAACTTTCTGCGAAAACGAAACGTTGGACAAAATTTTAAATGATTGCTTCGTCTTCAGCGAACCTCAAAACCCCTGGAACCAATTTCAAATTCCAATTATTACGAATTAGTGCTCTGAAGATGGATTTCTGCTACAACGAAACGTTGGACAAAATTTGAAATCATTGCATCGTCTTCAGCGAACCTCAAAACCCCCGGAACCACCTTCAAATTCCAATTATTACGAATTAGTGCTCTGAAGATGGCTTCCTGCGTAAACGAAACGTCGGACAAAATTTTAAATCATTGCATCATCTTCAGCGAACCTCAAAACCCCCGGAACCACCTTCAAAGTTCAATTATTACGAATTAGTGCTCTGAAGATGGCTTCCTGCGAAAACGAAACGTTGGACAAAATTTGAAACCATTGCATCGTCTTCAGCGAACCTCAAAACCCCCGGAACCACCTTCAAATTCCAATTATTACGAATTAGTGCTCTGAAGATAACTTTCTGCGAAAACGAAACGTTGGACAAAATTTTAAATTATTGCATCGTCTTCAGCGAATCTCAAAACCCCCGGAACCATCTTCAAATTCGAATTATTAAGAATCAATGCCCTGAAGATGGCTTCCTACTAAAACGAAATGTCGGACACAATTTTAAATCATTGCATCGTCCTCAGCGCACCTCAAAACCCCCGGAACCATCTTCAAATTTGAATTATTACGAATTAGCGCTCTGAAGATGGCTTCCTACTAAAACGAAACGTGGACACAATTTTAAATCATTGCATCGTCTTCAGCGAACCTCAAAACCCCAGGAACCACCTTCAAATTCCAATTATTACGAATTAGTGCTCTGAAGATGGCTTCCTACTAAAACGAAACGTCGGACACAATTTTAAATCATTGCATCGTCTTCAGCGAACCTCAAAACCCCCGGAACCATCTTCAAATTCGAATCATTAAGAATCAATGCCCTGAAGATGGCTTCCTACTAAAACGAAATGTCGGACACAATTTTAAATCATTGCATCGTCCTCAGCGCACCTCAAAACCCCCGGAACCATCTTCAAATTTGAATTATTACGAATTAGCGCTCTGAAGATGGCTTCCTACTAAAACGAAACGTGGACAAAATTTGAAATCATTGCATCGTCTTCAGCGAACCTCAAAACTTTCGGAACCATCTTTAAATTCCAATTATTACGAATTAGTGCTCTGAAGATGGCTTCCTGCGAAAACGAAACGTTGGACAAAATTTGAAATCATTGCATCGTCTTCAGCGAACCTCAAAACCCCCGGAACCACCTTCAAATTCCTATTATTATGAATTAATGCTCTGAAGATGGCTTCCTGCGAAAACGAAACGTTGGACAAAATTTGAAACCATTGCATCGTCTTCAGCGAATCTCAAACACCCCGGAACCATCTTCAAATTCGAATTATTAGGAATCAATGCCCTGAAGATGGCTTCCTACTAAAACGAAACGTCGGACACAATTTTAAATCATTGCATCGTCCTCAGCGCACCTCAAAAACCCCCGGAACCATCTTCAAATTTCAATTATTACGAATTAGCGCTCTGAAGATGGCTTCCTCCTAAAACGAAACGTCGGATAAAATTTTAAATCATTGCATCGTCTTCAGCGCACCTCAAAACCCGCGGAATCATCTTCAAATTCCAATTATTACGAATTAGTGCTCTGAAGATGGCTTTCTGCGAAAACGAAACGTTGGACAAAATTTTAAATTATTGCATCGTCTTCAGCGAACCTCAAAACCCCAGCAACCACCTTCAAATTCCAATTATTACGAATTAGTGCTCTGAAGATGGCTTCCTACTAAAACGAAACGTCGGACACAATTTTAAATCGTTGCATCGTCTTCAGCACACCTCAAGACCCCCGGAACCATCTTCAAATTCCAATTATTACGAGTTAGTGCTCTGAAGATGGCTTCCTACTAAAACAAAATGTCGGACACAATTTTAAATCATTGCATCGTATTCAGCGCACATTAAAACCCCCGGAATCACCTGCAAATTCCTATTATTATGAATTGGGGCTCTGAAGATGGCTTCTTACTAAAACGAAACGTCAGACACAATTTGAAATCATTGCATCGTCTTCAGCGTACCTCAACACTCTCGGAACCATCTTTAAATTCCAATTATTACGAATTAGTGCTCTGAAGATGGCTTCCTGCATAAACGAAACGTCGGACACAATTTTAAATCATTGCATCGTCTTCAGCGAACCTCAAAACCCCCGGAACCACCTTCAAATTCCTATTATTATGAATTAATGCTCTGAAGATGGCTTCTTACTAAAACGAAACGTCGGACACAATTTTAAATCATTGCATCGTCTTCAGCGAACCTCAAAACCCCCGGAACCACCTTCAAATTCCAATTATTACGAATTAGTGCTCTGAAGATGGCTTCCTACTAAAACGAAACGTCGGACACAATTTTAAATCATTGCATCGTCTTCAGCGAACCTCAAAACCCCCGGAACCATCTTCAAATTCGAATTATTAAGAATCAATGCCCTGAAGATGGCTTCCTACTAAAACGAAACGTCGGACACAATTTTAAATCATTGCATCGTCCTCAGCGCACCTCAAAACCCACGGAACCATCTTCAAATTTAAATTATTACGAATTAGCGCTCTGAAGATGACTTCCTCCTAAAACGAAACGTCGGATAAAATTTTAAATCATTGCATCGTCCTCAGCGCACCTCAAAACCCGCGGAATCATCTTCAAATTCCAATTATTACGAATTAGTACTCTGAAGATAGCTTTCTGCGAAAACGAAACGTTGGACAAAATTTTAAATTATTGCATCGTCTTCAGCGAACCTCAAAACCCCAGGAACCACCTTCAAATTCCAATTATTACGAATTAGTGCTCTGAAGATGGCTTCCTACTAAAACGAAACGTCGGACACAATTTTAAATCATTGCATCGTCTTCACCGTACCTCAAAACTTTCGGAACCATCTTTAAATTCCAATTATTACGAATTAGTGCTCTGAAGATGGATTCCTGCAATAAACGAAACGTCGGACACAATTTTAAATCATTGCATCGTCTTCAGTGAACCTCAAAACCCCCGGAACCACCTTCAAATTCCTATTATTATGAATTAATGCCCTGAAGATGGCTTCTTACTAAAACGAAACGTCGGACACAATTTTAAATCATTGCATCGACTTCAGCGAACCTCAAAATCCCCGGAACCACCTTCAAATTCCTATTATTATGAATTAATGCTCTGAAGATGGCTTCTTACTAAAACCAAACGTCGGACACAATTTTAAATCATTGCATCAACTTCAGCGAACCTCAAAATCCTAGGAACCACCTTCAAATTCCAATTATTACGAATTAGTGCCCTGAAGATGGTTTCCTGCTAAAGCGAAACTTTGGACAAAATTTTAAATGATTGCATCGTCTTCAGCGAACCTTAAAACCCCCGGAACCACCTTCAAATTCCTATTATTATGAATTAATGCTCTGAAGATGGCTTCTTACTAAAACGAAACGTCGGACACAATTTTAAATCATTGCATCGTCTTCACCGCACCTTAAAACCACCGGTTTCACCTTCAAATTCCTATTATTATGAATTAGGGCTCTGAAGATGGCTTCTTACTAAAACGAAACCTCAGACACAATTTTAAATCATTGCATCGTCTTCAGCGTACCTCAAAACTTTCGGAACCATCTTTAAATTCCAATTATTACGAATTAGTGCTCTGAAGATGGCTTCCTACTAAAACGAAACGTCGGACACAATTTTAAATCGTTGCATCGTCTTCAGCGCACCTCAAGGCCCCCGGAACCATCTTCAAATTCCAATTATTACGAATTAGTGCTCTGAAGATAGCTTTCTGCGAAAACGAAACTTTGGACAAAATTTTAAATTATTGCATCGTATTCAGCGAACCTCAAAACCCCAGGAACCACCTTCAAATTCCAATTATTACGAATTAGTGCCCTGAAGATGGTTTCCTGCTAAAACGAAACGTCGGACACAATTTTAAATCGTTGCATCGTCTTCAGCGCACCTCAAGGCCCCCGGAACCATCTTCAAATTCCAATTATTACGAATTAGTGCTCTGAAGATAGCTTTCTGCGAAAACGAAACTTTGGACAAAATTTTAAATTATTGCATCGTATTCAGCGAACCTCAAAACCCCAGGAACCACCTTCAAATTCCAATTATTACGAATTAGTGCCCTGAAGATGGTTTCCTGCTAAAACGAAACGTCGGACACAATTTTAAATCGTTGCATCGTCTTCAGCGCACCTCAAGGCCCCCGGAACCATCTTCAAATTCCAATTATTACGAATTAGTGCTCTGAAGATAGCTTTCTGCGAAAACGAAACTTTGGACAAAATTTTAAATTATTGCATCGTATTCAGCGAACCTCAAAACCCCAGGAACCACCTTCAAATTCCAATTATTACGAATTAGTGCTCTGAAGATGGCTTCCTACTAAAACGAAACGTCGGGCACAATTTTAAATCATTGCATCGTATTCAGCGCACATTAAAACCCCCGGAATCACCTGCAAATTCCTATTATTATGAATTGGGGCTCTGAAGATGGCTTCTTACTAAAACGAAACGTCAGACACAATTTTAAATCATTGCACCGTCTTCAGCGAACCTCAAAAACCCCGGAACTACTTTCAAATTCCAATTATTACGAATTAGTGCTCTGAAGATAGCTTCGTCGGACATAATTTTAAATCATTGCATCGTCTTCAGCGCACCTTAAAACCCCCGGAATCACCTTCAAATTCCTATTATTATGAATTAATGCTCTGAAGATAGCTTCTTACTAAAACGAAACGTCAGACACAAGTTTAAATCATTGCATCGTCTTCAGCGCACCTTAAAACCTCCGTAATCACCTTCAAATTCCTATTATTATGAATTAGGGCTCTGAAGATGGCTTCTTACTAAAACGAAACGTCAGACACAATTTTAAATCATTGCATCGTCTTCAGCGTACCTCAAAACCCCCGGAACCACCTTCAAATTCTAATTATTACGAATTAGTGCTCTGAAGATGGCTTCCTGCGAAAACGAAACGTCGGACAAAATTTTAAATCATTGCATCGTCTTCAGCGAACCTCAAAACCCCTGGAACCACCTTCAAATTCCAATTATTACGAATTAGTGCCCTGAAGATGACTTCCTGCGAAAACGAAACGTTGGACATAATTTTAAATCATTGCATCGTCTTCAGCGAACCTCAAAACCCCCGGAACCACCTTCAAATTCCAATTATAACGAATTAGTGCTCTGAAGATGGATTTCTGCTAAAACGAAACGTTGGACAAAATTTGAAATCATTGCATCGTCTTCAGCGAACCTCAAAACCCCCGGAACCACCTTTAAATTCCTATTATTATGAATTAATGCTCTGAAGATGGCTTCTTACTAAAACGAAACGTCAGACACAATTTTAAATCATTGCATCGTCTTCAGCGAACCTCAAAATCCCCGGAACCACTTTCAAATTCCAATTATTACGAATTAGTGCTCTGAAGATGGTTTTCTGCTAAAACGAAAAGTTGGACAAAATTTCAAATGATTGCTTCGCCTTCAGCGAACCTTAAAACCCCCGGAACCACCTTCAAATTCCAATTATTACGAATTAGTGCTCTGAAGATGGCTTCCTGCGAAAACGAAACGTCGGAAAAAATTTTAAATCATTGCATCGTCTTCAGCGAACCTCAAAACTCCTGGAACCACCTTCAAATTCCAATTATTACGAATTAGTGCTCTGAAGATGGCTTCCTGCGAAAACGAAACGTTGGACATAATTTTAAATCATTGCATCGTCTTCAGCGAACCTCAAAACCCCCAGAACCAAATTTAAATTCCAATTATTACGAATTAGTGCTCTGAAGATGGCTTCCTGCGTAAACGAAACGTCGGACAAAATTTTAAATCATTGCATCGTCTTCAGCGAACCTCAAAACCTCCGGAACCACCTTCAAAGTTCAATTATTACGAATTAGTGCTCTGAAGATGGCTTCCTGCGAAAACGAAACGTTGGACAAAATTTTAAATCATTGCATCGTCCTCAGCGCACCTCAAAACCCCCGGAACCATCTTCAAATTTGAATTATTACGAATTAGCGCTCTGAAGATGGCTTCCTACTAAAACGAAACGTCGGACACAATTTTAAATCATTGCATCGTCTTCAGCGAACCTCAAAAACCCCCGGAACCATCTTCAAATTTCAATTATTACGAATTAGCGCTCTGAAGATGGCTTCCTCCTAAAACGAAACGTCGGATAAAATTTTAAATCATTGCATCATCTTCAGCGCACCTTAAAACCCGCGGAATCATCTTCAAATTCCAATTATTACGAATTAGTGCTCTGAAGTTGGCTTTCTGCGAAAACGAAACGTTGGACAAAATTTTAAATTATTGCATCGTCTTCAGCGAACCTGAAAACCCCAGAAACCACCTTCAAATTCCAATTATTACGAATTAGTGCTCTGAAGATGGCTTCCTACTAAAACGAAACGTCGGACACAATTTTAAATCATTGCATCGTCTTCAGCGCACCTCAAGACCCCCGGAACCATCTTCAAATTCCAATTATTACGAACTAGTGCTCTGAAGATGGCTTCCTGCTAAAACAAAACGTCGGACACAATTTTAAATCATTGCATCGTCTTCAGCGCACCTTAAAACCTCCGTAATCACCTTCAAATTCCTATTATTATGAATTAGGGCTCTGAAGATGGCTTCTTACTAAAACGAAACGTCAGACACAATTTTAAATCATTGCATCGTCTTCAGCGTACCTCAAAACCCCTGGAACCACCTTCAAATTCCAATTATTACGAATTAGTGCCCTGAAGATGGCTTCCTGCGAAAACGAAACGTTGGACATAATTTTAAATCATTGCATCGTCTTGAGCGAACCTTAAAACCCCCGGAACCACCTTCAAATTCCAATTATTACGAATTAGTGCTATGAAGATGGCTTCCTGCGAAAACGAAACGTTGGACAAAATTTGAAATCATTGCATCGTCTTCAGCGAACCTCAAAACCCCCGGAACCACCTTCAAATTCCTATTATTATGAATTAATGCTCTGAAGATGGCTTCCTGCGAAAACGAAACGTTGGACAAAATTTGAAACCATTGCATCGTCTTCAGCGAATCTCAAACACCCCGGAACCATCTTCAAATTCGAATTATTAGGAATCAATGCCCTGAAGATGGCTTCCTACTAAAACGAAACGTCGGACACAATTTTAAATCATTGCATCGTCCTCAGCGCACCTCAAAAACCCCCGGAACCATCTTCAAATTTCAATTATTACGAATTAGCGCTCTGAAGATGGCTTCCTCCTAAAACGAAACGTCGGATAAAATTTTAAATCATTGCATCGTCTTCAGCGCACCTCAAAACCCGCGGAATCATCTTCAAATTCCAATTATTACGAATTAGTGCTCTGAAGATGGCTTTCTGCGAAAACGAAACGTTGGACAAAATTTTAAATTATTGCATCGTCTTCAGCGAACCTCAAAACCCCAGGAACCACCTTCAAATTCCAATTATTACGAATTAGTGCTCTGAAGATGGCTTCCTACTAAAACGAAACGTCGGACACAATTTTAAATCGTTGCATCGTCTTCAGCGCACCTCAAGACCCCCGGAACCATCTTCAAATTCCAATTATTACGAGTTAGTGCTCTGAAGATGGCTTCCTACTAAAACGAAATGTCGGACACAATTTTAAATCATTGCATCGTATTCAGCGCACATTAAAACCCCCGGAATCACCTGCAAATTCCTATTATTATGAATTGGGGCTCTGAAGATGGCTTCTTACTAAAACGAAACGTCAGACACAATTTGAAATCATTGCATCGTCTTCAGCGTACCTCAACACTCTCGGAACCATCTTTAAATTCCAATTATTACGAATTAGTGCTCTGAAGATGGCTTCCTGCATAAACGAAACGTCGGACACAATTTTAAATCATTGCATCGTCTTCAGCGAACCTCAAAACCCCCGGAACCACCTTCAAATTCCTATTATTATGAATTAATGCTCTGAAGATGGCTTCTTACTAAAACGAAACGTCGGACACAATTTTAAATCATTGCATCGTCTTCAGCGAACCTCAAAACCCCCGGAACCATCTTCAAATTCGAATTATTAAGAATCAATGCCCTGAAGATGGCTTCCTACTAAAACGAAACGTCGGACACAATTTTAAATCATTGCATCGTCCTCAGCGCACCTCAAAACCCACGGAACCATCTTCAAATTTCAATTATTACGAATTAGCGCTCTGAAGATGACTTCCTCCTAAAACGAAACGTCGGATAAAATTTTAAATCATTGCATCGTCCTCAGCGCACCTCAAAACCCGCGGAATCATCTTCTAATTCCAATTATTACGAATTAGTACTCTGAAGATAGCTTTCTGCGAAAACGAAACGTTGGACAAAATTTTAAATTATTGCATCGTCTTCAGCGAACCTCAAAACCCCAGGAACCACCTTCAAATTCCAATTATTACGAATTAGTGCTCTGAAGATGGCTTCCTACTAAAACGAAACGTCGGACACAATTTTAAATCATTGCATCGTCTTCACCGTACCTCAAAACTTTCGGAACCATCTTTAAATTCCAATTATTACGAATTAGTGCTCTGAAGATGGATTCCTGCAATAAACGAAACGTCGGACACAATTTTAAATCATTGCATCGTCTTCAGTGAACCTCAAAACCCCCGGAACCACCTTCAAATTCCTATTATTATGAATTAATGCCCTGAAGATGGCTTCTTACTAAAACGAAACGTCGGACACAATTTTAAATCATTGCATCGACTTCAGCGAACCTCAAAATCCCCGGAACCACCTTCAAATTCCTATTATTATGAATTAATGCTCTGAAGATGGCTTCTTACTAAAACGAAACGTCGGACACAATTTTAAATCATTGCATCGACTTAAGCGAACCTCAAAATCCCCGGAACCACCTTCAAATTCCAATTATTACGAATTAGTGCCCTGAAGATGGTTTCCTGCTAAAGCGAAACTTTGGACAAAATTTTAAATGATTGCATCGTCTTCAGCGAACCTTAAAACCCCCGGAACCACCTTCAAATTCCTATTATTATGAATTAATGCTCTGAAGATGGCTTCTTACTAAAACGAAACGTCGGACACAATTTTAAATCATTGCATCGTCTTCACCGCACCTTAAAACCACCGGTTTCACCTTCAAATTCCTATTATTATGAATTAGGGCTCTGAAGATGGCTTCTTACTAAAACGAAACCTCAGACACAATTTTAAATCATTGCATCGTCTTCAGCGTACCTCCAAACTTTCGGAACCATCTTTAAATTCCAATTATTACGAATTAGTGCTCTGAAGATGGCTTCCTACTAAAACGAAACGTCGGACACAATTTTAAATCATTGCATCGTCCTCAGCGCACCTCAAAACCCCCGGAACCATCTTCAAATTTCAATTATTACGAATTAGCGCTCTGAAGATGGCTTCCTCCTAAAACGAAAGGTTGGACAAAATTTTAAATTATTGCATCGTCTTCAGCGAACCTCAAAACCCCAGGAACCACCTTCAAATTCCAATTATTACGAATTAGTGCTCTGAAGATGGCTTCCTACTAAAACGAAACGTCGGACACAATTTTAAATCGTTGCATCGTCTTCAGCGCACCTCAAGACCCCCGGAACCATCTTCAAATTCCAATTATTACGAATTAGTGTTCTGAAGATAGCTTTCTGCGAAAACGAAACTTTGGACAAAATTTTAAATTATTGCATCGTATTCAGCGAACCTCAAAACCCCAGGAACCACCTTCAAATTCCAATTAGTACGAATTAGTGCTCTGAAGATGGCTTCCTACTAAAACGAAACGTCGGACACAATTTTAAATCATTGCATCGTATTCAGCGCACATTAAAACCCCCGGAATCACCTGCAAATTCCTATTATTATGAATTGGGGCTCTGAAGATGGCTTCTTACTAAAACGAAACGTCAGACACAATTTTAAATCATTGCATCGTCTTCAGCGAACCTCAAAAACCCCGGAACTACTTTCAAATTCCAATTATTACGAATTAGTGCTCTGAAGATAGCTTCGTCGGACATAATTTTAAATCATTGCATCGTCTTCAGCGCACCTTAAAACCCCCGGAATCACCTTCAAATTCCTATTATTATGAATTAATGCTCTGAAGATAGCTTCTTACTAAAACGAAACGTCGGACACAAGTTTAAATCATTGCATCGTCTTCAGCGCACCTTAAAACCTCCGTAATCACCTTCAAATTCCTATTATTATGAATTAGGGCTCTGAAGATGGCTTCTTACTAAAACGAAACGTCAGACACAATTTTAAATCATTGCATCGTCTTCAGCGTACCTCAAAACCCCCGGAACCACCTTCAAATTCTAATTATTACGAATTAGTGCTCTGAAGATGGCTTCCTGCGAAAACGAAACGTCGGACAAAATTTTAAATCATTGCATCGTCTTCAGCGAACCTCAAAACCCCTGGAACCACCTTCAAATTCCAATTATTACGAATTAGTGCCCTGAAGATGACTTCCTGCGAAAACGAAACGTTGGACATAATTTTAAATCATTGCATCGTCTTCAGCGAACCTCAAAACCCCCGGAACCACCTTCAAATTCCAATTATAACGAATTAGTGCTCTGAAGATGGATTTCTGCTAAAACGAAACGTTGGACAAAATTTGAAATCATTGCATCGTCTTCAGCGAACCTCAAAACCCCCGGAACCACCTTCAAATTCCAATTATTACGAATTAGTGCTCGGAACATGGCTTCCTGCGTAAACGAAACGTCGGAAAAAATTTTAAATCATTGCATCGTCTTCAGCGAACCTCAAAACCCCCGGAACCACCTTCAAATTTCAATTATTACGAATTAGTGCTCTGAAGATGGCTTCCTGCGAAAACGAAACGTTGGACAAAATTTGAAACCATTGCATCCGTCTTCAGCGAACCTCAGAACCCCCGGAACCACCTTAAAATTCCAATTATTACGAATTAGTGCTCTGAAGATGGCTTTCTGCGAAAACGAAATATTGGACAAAATTTTAAATTATTGCATCGTCTTCAGCGAATCTCAAACACCCCGGAACCATCTTCAAATTCGAATTATTAGGAATCAATGCCCTGAAGATGGCTTCCTACTAAAACGAAACGTCGGACACAATTTTAAATCATTGCATCGTCCTCAGCGCACCTCAAAAACCCCCGGAACCATCTTCAAATTTCAATTATTACGAATTAGCGCTCTGAAGATTTCTTCCTCCTAAAACGAAACGTCGGATAAAATTTTGAATCATTGCATCGTCTTCAGCGCACCTCAAAACCCGCGGAATCATCTTCAAATTCCAATTATTACGAATTAGTGCTCTGAAGATGGCTTTCTGCGAAAACGAAACGTTGGACAAAATTTTAAATTATTGCATCGTCTTCAGCGAACCTCAAAACCCCAGGAACCACCTTCAAATTCCAATTATTACGAATTAGTGCCCTGAAGATGGCTTCCTACTAAAACGAAACGTCGGACACAATTTTAAATCATTGCATCGTCTTCAGCGCACCTCAAGACCCCCGGAACCATCTTCAAATTCCAATTATTACGAATTAGTGCTCTGAAGATGGCTTCCTACTAAAACGAAACGTCGGACACAATTTTAAATCATTGCATCGTATTCAGCGCACATTAAAACCCCCGGAATCACCTGCAAATTCCTATTATTATGAATTGGGGCTCTGAAGATGGCTTCTTACTAAAACGAAACGTCAGACACAATTTTAAATCATTGCATCGTCTTCAGCGTACCTCAACACTCTCGGAACCATCTTTAAATTCCAATTATTACGAATTAGTGCTCTGAAGATGGCTTCCTGCATAAAAGAAACGTCGGACACAATTTTAAATCATTGCATCGTCTTCAGCGAACCTCAAAACCCCCGGAACCACCTTCAAATTCCTATTATTATGAATTAATGCTCTGAAGATGGCTTCTTACTAAAACGAAACGTCGGACACAATTTTAAATCATTGCATCGACTTCAGCGAACCTCAAAATCCCCGGAACCACCTTCAAATTCCAATTATTACGAATTAGTGCCATGAAGATGGCTTCCTGCGTAAACGAAACGTCGGACAAAATTTTAAATCATTGCATCGTCTTCAGCGAACCTCAAAACCCCCGGAACCACCTTCAAATTCCAATTATTACGAATTAGTGCTCTGAAGATGGCTTTCTGCGAAAACGAAACGTTGGACAAAATTTTAAATTATTTCATCGTCTTCAGCGAATCTCAAAACCCCCGGAACCATCTTCAAATTCGAATTATTAAGAATCAATGCTCTGAAGATGGCTTCCTACTAAAACGAAACGTCGGACACAATTTTAAATCATTGCATCGACTTCAGCGATCCTCAAAATCCCCGGAACCACCTTCAAATTCCAATTATTACGAATTAGTGCTCTGAAGATGGTTTTCTGCTTAAGCGAAACGTTGGACAAAATTTTAAATGATTGCATCGTCTTCAGCGAACCCTAAAACCCCCGGAACCACCTTCAAATTCCAATTATTACGAATTAGTGCTCTGAAGATGGCTTCCTGCGAAAACGAAACGTCGGACACAATTTTAAATCATTGCGTCGTCTTCAGCGAACCTCAAAACCCCCAGAACCACCTTCAAATTCCAACTATTACGAATTACTGCTCTGAAGATGGCTTCCTGCGAAAACGAAACGTTGGGCACAACTTTAAATCATTGCATCTTCTTCAGCGTATCTCAAAATTTCCAAAACCACCTTCAAATTCCAATTATTGAGAATCGGTGCTCTGAAGATAGCTTTATACTAAAACGAAACGTCGGACAAAATTTGAAATGATTGCATCGTCTTCAGCGAACCTCAAAACCCCCGGAACCACCTTAAAATTCCAATTAATACGAATTAGTGCTCTGAAGATGGCTTTCTGCGAAAACGAAACGTTGGACAAAATTTTAAATTATTGCATCGTCTTCAGCGAATCTCAAAACCCCCGGAACCATCTTCAAATTCGAATTATTAAGAATCAATGCTCTGAAGATGGCTTCCTACTAAAACGAAACGTCGGACACAATTTTAAATCATTGCATCGACTTCAGCGAACCTCAAAATCCCCGGAACCACCTTCAAATTCCAATTATTACGAATTAGTGCTCTGAAGATGGTTTTCTGCTAAAGCGAAACGACGGACACAATTTTAAATCATTGCGTCGTCTTCAGCAAACCTCAAAACCCCCGGAACCACCTTAAAATTCCAATTATTACGAATTAGTGCTCTGAAGATGGCTTTCTGCGAAAACGAAATATTGGACAAAATTTTAAATTATTGCATCGTCTTCAGCGAATCTCAAACACCCCGGAACCATCTTCAAATTCGAATTATTAGGAATCAATGCCCTGAAGATGGCTTCCTACTAAAACGAAACGTCGGACACAATTTTAAATCATTGCATCGTCCTCAGCGCACCTCAAAAACCCCCGGAACCATCTTCAAATTTCAATTATTACGAATTAGCGCTCTGAAGATTTCTTCCTCCTAAAACGAAACGTCGGATAAAATTTTGAATCATTGCATCGTCTTCAGCGCACCTCAAAACCCGCGGAATCATCTTCAAATTCCAATTATTACGAATTAGTGCTCTGAAGATGGCTTTCTGCGAAAACGAAACGTTGGACAAAATTTTAAATTGTTGCATCGTCTTCAGCGAACCTCAAAACCCCAGGAACCACCTTCAAATTCCAATTATTACGAATTAGTGCCCTGAAGATGGCTTCCTACTAAAACGAAACGTCGGACACAATTTTAAATCATTGCATCGTCTTCAGCGCACCTCAAGACCCCCGGAACCATCTTCAAATTCCAATTATTACGAATTAGTGCTCTGAAGATGGCTTCCTACTAAAACGAAACGTCGGACACAATTTTAAATCATTGCATCGTATTCAGCGCACATTAAAACCCCCGGAATCACCTGCAAATTCCTATTATTATGAATTGGGGCTCTGAAGATGGCTTCTTACTAAAACGAAACGTCAGACACAATTTTAAATCATTGCATCGTCTTCAGCGTACCTCAACACTCTCGGAACCATCTTTAAATTCCAATTATTACGAATTAGTGCTCTGAAGATGGCTTCCTGCATAAAAGAAACGTCGGACACAATTTTAAATCATTGCATCGTCTTCAGCGAACCTCAAAACCCCCGGAACCACCTTCAAATTCCTATTATTATGAATTAATGCTCTGAAGATGGCTTCTTACTAAAACGAAACGTCGGACACAATTTTAAATCATTGCATCGACTTCAGCGAACCTCAAAATCCCCGGAACCACCTTCAAATTCCAATTATTACGAATTAGTGCCATGAAGATGGCTTCCTGCGTAAACGAAACGTCGGACAAAATTTTAAATCATTGCATCGTCTTCAGCGAACCTCAAAACCCCCGGAACCACCTTCAAATTCCAATTATTACGAATTAGTGCTCTGAAGATGGCTTTCTGCGAAAACGAAACGTTGGACAAAATTTTAAATTATTTCATCGTCTTCAGCGAATCTCAAAACCCCCGGAACCATCTTCAAATTCGAATTATTAAGAATCAATGCTCTGAAGATGGCTTCCTACTAAAACGAAACGTCGGACACAATTTTAAATCATTGCATCGACTTCAGCGATCCTCAAAATCCCCGGAACCACCTTCAAATTCCAATTATTACGAATTAGTGCTCTGAAGATGGTTTTCTGCTTAAGCGAAACGTTGGACAAAATTTTAAATGATTGCATCGTCTTCAGCGAACCCTAAAACCCCCGGAACCACCTTCAAATTCCAATTATTACGAATTAGTGCTCTGAAGATGGCTTCCTGCGAAAACGAAACGTCGGACACAATTTTAAATCATTGCGTCGTCTTCAGCGAACCTCAAAACCCCCAGAACCACCTTCAAATTCCAACTATTACGAATTACTGCTCTGAAGATGGCTTCCTGCGAAAACGAAACGTTGGGCACAACTTTAAATCATTGCATCTTCTTCAGCGTACCTCAAAATTTCCAAAACCACCTTCAAATTCCAATTATTGAGAATCGGTGCTCTGAAGATAGCTTTATACTAAAACGAAACGTCGGACAAAATTTGAAATGATTGCATCGTCTTCAGCGAACCTCAAAACCCCCGGAACCACCTTAAAATTCCAATTAATACGAATTAGTGCTCTGAAGATGGCTTTCTGCGAAAACGAAACGTTGGACAAAATTTTAAATTATTGCATCGTCTTCAGCGAATCTCAAAACCCCCGGAACCATCTTCAAATTCGAATTATTAAGAATCAATGCTCTCAAGATGGCTTCCTACTAAAACGAAACGTCGGACACAATTTTAAATCATTGCATCGACTTCAGCGAACCTCAAAATTCCCGGAACCACCTTCAAATTCCAATTATTACGAATTAGTGCTCTGAAGATGGTTTTCTGCTAAAGCGAAACGTTGGACAAAATTTTAAATGATCGCATCGTCTTCAGCGAACCCTAAAACCCCCGGAACCACCTTCAAATTCCAATTATTACGAATTAGTGCTCTGAAGATGGCTTTCTGCGAAAACGAAACTTTGGACAAAATTTTAAATTATTGCATCGTCTTCAGCGAATCTCAAATCCCCCGGAACCATCTTCAAATTCGAATTATTAAGAATCAAAGCTCTGAAAATGGCTTCCTACTAAAACGAAACGTCGGACACAATTTTAAATCATTGCATCGTCTTCAGCGCATCTCAAAACCCCCGGAACCATTTTCAAATTATAATTATTACGAATTAGTGCTCTGAAGATGGCTTCGAAAGGTCGGTCACAATTTTAAATCATTGCATCGTCTTCAGCGCACATTAAAACCCAGGGAATCACCTGCAAATTCCTATTATTATGAATTGGGGCTCTGAAGATGGCTTCTTACTAAAACGAAACGTCAGACACAATTTTAAATCATTGCATCGTCTTCAGCGTACCTCAAAACCCCCGGAACCACCTTCACATTCCAGTTATTACGAATTAGTGCTCTGAAGATAGCTTTCTACTAAAACGAAACGTCGGACATAATTTTAAATTATTGCACCGTCTTCAGCGTACCTTAAAACCCCCGGAACCACCTTCAAATTCCTATTATTATGAATTAATGCTCTGAAGATGGCTTCTTACTAAAACGAAACGTCGGACACAATTTTAAATCATTGCATCGTCTTCACCGCACCTTAAAACCACCGGTTTCACCTTCAAATTCCTATTATTATGAATTAGGGCTCTGAAGATGGCTTCTTACTAAAACGAAACGTCAGACACAATTTTAAATCATTGCATCGTCTTCAGCGTACCTCAAAACTTTCGGAACCATCTTTAAATTCCAATTATTACGAATTAGTGCTCTGAAGATGGCTTCCTGCAATAAACGAAACGTCGGACACAATTTTAAATCATTGCATCGTCTTCAGTGAACCTCAAAATTCCCGGAACCACCTTCAAATTCCAATTATTACGAATTAGTGCTCTGAAGATGGTTTTCTGCTAAAGCGAAACTTTGGACAAAATTTTAAATGATTGCATCGTCTTCAGCGAACCTTAAAACCCCCGGAACCACCTTCAAATTCCAATTATTACGAATTAGTGCTCTGAAGATGGCTTCCTGCGAAAACGAAACGACGGACACAATTTTAAATCATTGCGTCGTCTTCAGCAAACCTCAAAACCCCCAGAACCACCTTCAAATTCCAACTATTACGAATTAGTGCTCTGAAGATGGCTTCCTGCGAAAACGAAACGTTGGGCACAACTTTAAATCATTGCATCTTCTTCAGCGTACCTCAAAATCTCCAAAACCACCTTCAAATTCCAATTATTGAGAATCGGTGCTCTGAAGATAGCTTTATACTAAAACGAAACGTCGGACACAATTTTAAATTATTGCATCGTCTTCAGCGCACCTCAAAACCCCCGGAACCACCTTCAAATTACAATTATTACAAATTAGTGCTCTGAAGATGGTTTTCTGCTAAAGCGAAACGTTGGACAAAATTTTAAATGATTGCATCGTCTTCAGCGAACCTCAAAACCCCCGGAACCACCTTCAAATTCCAATTATTACGAATTAGTGCTCTGAAGATGGCTTTCTGCGAAAACGAAACGTTGGACAAAATTTTAAATCATTGCATCGTCTTCAGCGAACCTCAAAACCCCCGGAACCACCTTCAAATTCCAATTATTACGAATTAGTGCTCTGAAGATGGCTTTCTGCGAAAACGAAACGTTGGACAAAATTTTAAATTATTGCATCGTCTTCAGCGAATCTCAAAACCCCCGGAACCATCTTCAAATTCGAATTATTAAGAATCAATGCTCTGAAGATGGCTTCCTACTAAAACGAAACGTCGGACACAATTTTAAATCATTGCATCGACTTCAGCGATCCTCAAAATCCCCGGAACCACCTTCAAATTCCAATTATTACGAATTAGTGCTCTGAAGATGGTTTTCTGCTAAAGCGAAACGTTGGATAAAATTTTAAATGATTGCATCGTCTTCAGCGAACCCTAAAACCCCCGGAACCACCTTCAAATTCCAATTATTACGAATTAGTGCTCTGAAGATGGCTTCCTGCGAAAACGAAACGTCGGACACAATTTTAAATCATTGCGTCGTCTTCAGCGAACCTCAAAACCCCCAGAACCACCTTCAAATTCCAACTATTACGAATTACTGCTCTGAAGATGGCTTCCTGCGAAAACGAAACGTTGGGCACAACTTTAAAACATTGCATCTTCTTCAGCGTACCTCAAAATTTCCAAAACCACCTTCAAATTCCAATTATTGAGAATCGGTGCTCTGAAGATAGCTTTATACTAAAACGAAACGTCGGACAAAATTTGAAATCATTGCATCGTCTTCATCGAACCTCAAAACCCCCGGAACCTCCTTCAAATTCCAATTAATACGAATTAGTGCTCTGAAGATGGCTTTCTGCGAAAACGAAACGTTGGACAAAATTTTAAATTATTGCATCGTCTTCAGCGAATCTCAAAACCCCCGGAACCATCTTCAAATTCGAATTATTAAGAATCAATGCTCTGAAGATGGCTTCCTACTAAAACGAAACGTCGGACACAATTTTAAATCATTGCATCGACTTCAGCGAACCTCAAAATCCCCGGAACCACCTTCAAATTCCAATTATTACGAATTAGTGCTCTGAAGATGGTTTTCTGCTAAAGCGAAACGTTGGACAAAATTTTAAATGATTGCATCGTCTTCAGCGAACCCTAAAACCCCCGGAACCACCTTCAAATTCCAATTATTACGAATTAGTGCTCTGAAGATGGCTTTCTGCGAAAACGAAACGTTGGACAAAATTTTAAATTATTGCATCGTCTTCAGCGAATCTCAAAACCCCCGGAACCATCTTCAAATTCGAATTATTAAGAATCAATGCTCTGAAGATGGCTTCCTACTAAAACGAAACGTCGGACACAATTTTAAATCATTGCATCGTCTTCAGCGCACCTCAAAACCCCCGGAACCATTTTCAAATTCCAATTATTACGAATTAGTGCTCTGAAGATGGCTTCGAAAGGTCGGTCACAATTTTAAATCATTGCATCGTCTTCAGCGCACATTAAAACCCAGGGAATCACCTGCAAATTCCTATTATTATGAATTGGGGCTCTGAAGATGGCTTCTTACTAAAACGAAACGTCAGACACAATTTTAAATCATTGCATCGTCTTCAGCGAACCTCAAAACCCCCGGAACCACCTTCAAATTCCAGTTATTACGAATTAGTGCTCTGAAGATAGCTTTCTACTAAAACGAAACGTCGGACATAATTTTAAATTATTGCATCGTCTTCAGCGCACCTTAAAACCCCCGGAATCACCTTCAAATTCCTATTATTATGAATTAATGCTCTGAAGATGGCTTCTTACTAAAACGAAACGTCGGACACAATTTTAAATCATTGCATCGTCTTCACCGCACCTTAAAACCACCGGTTTCACCTTCAAATTCCTATTATTATGAATTAGGGCTCTGAAGATAACTTCTTACTAAAACGAAACGTCAGACACAATTTTAAATCATTGCATCGTCTTCAGCGTACCTCAAAACTTTCGGAACCATCTTTAAATTCCAATTATTACGAATTAGTGCTCTGAAGATGGCTTCCTGCAATAAACGAAACGTCGGACACAATTTTAAATCATTGCATCGTCTTCAGTGAACCTCAAAATTCCCGGAACCACCTTCAAATTCCAATTATTACGAATTAGTGCTCTGAAGATGGTTTTCTGCTAAAGCGAAACTTTGGACAAAATTTTAAATGATTGCATCGTCTTCAGCGAACCTTAAAACCCCCGGAACCACCTTCAAATTCCAATTATTACGAATTAGTGCTCTGAAGATGGCTTCCTGCGAAAACGAAACGACGGACACAATTTTAAATCATTGCGTCGTCTTCAGCAAACCTCAAAACCCCCAGAACCACCTTCAAATTCCAACTATTACGAATTAGTGCTCTGAAGATGGCTTCCTGCGAAAACGAAACGTTGGGCACAACTTTAAATCATTGCATCTTCTTCAGCGTACCTCAAAATCTCCAAAAGCAAATTCAAATTCCAATTATTGAGAATCGGTGCTCTGAAGATAGCTTTATACTAAAACGAAACGTCGGACACAATTTTAAATTATTGCATCGTCTTCAGCGCACCTCAAAACCCCCGGAACCACCTTCAAATTACAATTATTACAAATTAGTGCTCTGAAGATGACTTCCTGCTAAAACAAAACGTCGGACAATTATTACACATTAGTGCTCTGAAGATGGCTTCCTGCTAAAACGAAACGTCGCATCGTTTTCAGCGCACCTTAAAACTCACGGAATCACCTTCAAATTCTAATTATTAAGTATCAATGCTCTGAAGATGGCTTCCTACTAAAACGTAACGTCGGACATAATTTTAAATCATTGAATCGTCTTTAGCGCACCTCAAAACCCCCGGAACCATCTTCAAATTCCAATTATTAGAAGATGACTTCCTACTAAAACGAAAACTAAAACAAACAACAAAACTAAAACGAAACGTCGGACACAATTTTCAATCATTGCAACGTCTTCAGCGCACCTCAAAACCCCCATAACCGCCTTCGATATCGTTATCACTTCTGACGTTGTCATTCCAAGGAATATCTATAATGAAAAGAGCCTCCCACGGCATGCATAGACCAATAGGATTAAAGATTAATAAAACTGCACGTAAACGAAACGTTGGGCACAATTTTAAATCATTGCATCTTCTTCAGCGTACCTCAAAATCTCCAAAACCACCTTCAAATTCAAATTATTGAGAATCAGTGCTCTGAAAATGGCTTTATACTAAAACGAAACGTCGGACACAATTTTAAATCATTGCGTCGTCTTCAGCGAACCTCAAAACCCCCAGAACCACCTTCAAATTCCAACTATTACGAATTAGTGCTCTGAAGATGGCTTCCTGCGAAAACGAAACGTTGGGCACAACTTTAAATCATTGCATCTTCTTCAGCGTACCTCAAAATCTGCAAAACCACCTTCAAATTCCAATTATTCAGAATCGGTGCTCTGAAGATAGCTTTATACTAAAACGAAACGTCGGACACAATTTTAAATTATTGCATCGTCTTCAGCGCACCTCAAAACCCCCGGAACCAAATTCAAATTACAATTATTACAAATTAGTGCTCTGAAGATGACTTCCTGCTAAAACAAAACGTCGGACACAATTTTAAATCATTGCATCTTCTTCAGCGTACCTCAAAATCTGCAAAACCACCTTCAAATTCCAATTATTCAGAATCGGTGCTCTGAAGATAGCTTTATACTAAAACGAAACGTCGGACACAATTTTAAATTATTGCATCGTCTTCAGCGCACCTCAAAACCCCCGGAACCACCTTCAAATTGAAATTATTACGAATTAGTGCTCTGAAGATGACTTCCTGCTAAAACAAAACGTCGGACACAATTTTAAATCATTGCAACGTCTTCAGCGCACCTCAAAACCCCCATAACCGCCTTCGATATCGTTATCACTTCTGACGTTGTCATTCCAAGGAATATCTATAATGAAAAGAGCCTCCCACGGCATGCATAGACCAATAGGATTAAAGATTAATAAAACTGCACGTAAACGAAACGTTGGGCACAATTTTAAATCATTGCATCTGCTTCAGCGTACCTCAAAATCTCCAAAACCACCTTCAAATTCAAATTATTGAGAATCAGTGCTCTGAAAATGGCTTTATACTAAAACGAAACGTCGGACACAATTTTAAATCATTGCGTCGTCTTCAGCGAACCTCAAAACCCCCAGAACCACCTTCAAATTCCAACTATTACGAATTAGTGCTCTGAAGATGGCTTCCTGCGAAAACGAAACGTTGGGCACAACTTTAAATCATTGCATCTTCTTCAGCGTACCTCAAAATCTGCAAAACCACCTTCAAATTCCAATTATTCAGAATCGGTGCTCTGAAGATAGCTTTATACTAAAACGAAACGTCGGACACAATTTTAAATTATTGCATCGTCTTCAGCGCACCTCAAAACCCCCGGAACCAAATTCAAATTACAATTATTACAAATTAGTGCTCTGAAGATGACTTCCTGCTAAAACAAAACGTCGGACACAATTTTAAATCATTGCATCTTCTTCAGCGTACCTCAAAATCTGCAAAACCACCTTCAAATTCCAATTATTCAGAATCGGTGCTCTGAAGATAGCTTTATACTAAAACGAAACGTCGGACACAATTTTAAATTATTGCATCGTCTTCAGCGCACCTCAAAACCCCCGGAACACCTTCAAATTACTATTATTACAAATTAGTGCTCTGAAGATGACTTCCTGCTAAAACAAAACGTCGGACACAATTTTAAATCATTGCATCGTCTTCAGCGCACCTAAAAACCTTCGGAACCACCTTCAAATTACAATTATTACACATTAGTGCTCTGAAGATGGCTTCCTGCTAAAACGAAACGTCGGACACAATTTTAAATCATTGCATCGTCTTCAGCGAACCTCAAAATCCTCGGCACCACCTTCAAATTCCAATTATTACGAATTAATGCTCTGAAGATGGCTTTCTGCTAAAACGAAACGTTGGACAAAATTTGAAATCATTGCATCGTCTTCAGCGAACCTTAAAACCCCCGGAACCACCTTCAAATTGAAATTATTACGAATTAGTGCTCTGAAGATGACTTCCTGCTAAAACAAAACGTCGGACACAATTTTAAATCATTGCATCTTCTTCAGCGTACCTCAAAATCTGCAAAACCACCTTCAAATTCCAATTATTCAAAATCGGTGCTCTGAAGATAGCTTTATACTAAAACGAAACGTCGGACACAATTTTAAATTATTGCATCGTCTTCAGCGCACCTCAAAACCCCCGGAACCACCTTCAAATTACAATTATTACAAATTAGTGCTCTGAAGATGACTTCCTGCTAAAACAAAACGTCGGACACAATTTTAAATCATTGCATCTTCTTCAGCGTACCTCAAAATCTGCAAAACCACCTTCAAATTCCAATTATTCAGAATCGGTGCTCTGAAGATAGCTTTATACTAAAACGAAACGTCGGACACAATTTTAAATTATTGCATCGTCTTCAGCGCACCTCAAAACCCCCGGAACCACCTTCAAATTACAATTATTACAAATTAGTGCTCTGAAGATGACTTCCTGCTAAAACAAAACGTCGGACACAATTTTAAATCATTGCATCTTCTTCAGCGTACCTCAAAATCTGCAAAACCACCTTCAAATTCCAATTATTCAGAATCGGTGCTCTGAAGATAGCTTTATACTAAAACGAAACGTCGGACACAATTTTAAATTATTGCATCGTCTTCAGCGCACCTAAAAACCTTCGGAACCACCTTCAAATTACAATTATTACACATTAGTGCTCTGAAGATGGCTTCCTGCTAAAACGAAACGTCGGACACAATTTTAAATCATTGCATCGTCTTCAGCGAACCTCAAAATCCTCGGCACCACCTTCAAATTCCAATTATTACGAATTAATGCTCTGAAGATGGATTTCTGCTACAACGAAACGTTGGACAAAATTTGAAATCATTGCATCGTCTTCAGCGAACCTCAAAACCCCCGGAACCACCTTCAAATTCCAATTATTACGAATTAGTGCTCTGAAGATGGCTTCCTGCGAAAACGAAACGTCGGACAAAATTTTAAATCATTGCATCATCTTCAGCGAACCTCAAAACCCCCGGAACCACCTTCAAAGTTCAATTATTACGAATTAGTGCTCTGAAGATGGCTTCCTGCGAAAACGAAACGTTGGACAAAATTTGAAACCATTGCATCGTCTTCAGCGAACCTCAAAACCCCCGGAACCACCTTCAAATTTCAATTATTACGAATTAGTGCTCTGAAGATAACTTTCTGCGAAAACGAAACGTTGGACAAAATTTTAAATTATTGCATCGTCTTCAGCGAATCTCAAAACCCCCGGAACCATCTTCAAATTCGAATTATTAAGAATCAATGCCCTGAAGATGGCTTCCTACTAAAACGAAACGTCGGACACAATTTTAAATCATTGCATCGTCCTCAGCGCACCTCAAAACCCCCGGAACCATCTTCAAATTTGAATTATTACGAATTAGCGCTCTGAAGATGGCTTCCTACTAAAACGAAACGTGGACACAATTTTAAATCATTGCATCGTTTTCAGCGAACCTCAAAACCCCAGGAACCACCTTCAAATTCCAATTATTACGAATTAGTGCTCTGAAGATGGCTTCCTACTAAAACGAAACGTCGGACACAATTTTAAATCATTGCATCGTCTTCAGCGCACCTCAAGACCCCCGGAACCATCTTCAAATTCCAATTATTACGAATTAGTGCTCTGAAGATAGCTTTCTGCGAAAACGAAACGTTGGACACAATTTTAGATCATTGCATCGACTTCAGCGAACCTCAAAACCCCCGGAACCACCTTCAAATTTCAATTATTACGAATTAGTGCTCTGAAGATGGATTTCTGCTAAAACGAAACGTTGGACAAAATTTTAAATCATTGCATCGTCTTCAGCGAACCTCAAAACCCCCGGAACTACCTTCAAATTCCAATTATTACGAATTAGTGCTCTGAAGATGGCTTCCTGCGAAAACGAAACGTTGGACAAAATTTGAAATCATTGCATCGTCTTCAGCGAACCTCAAAACCCCCGGAACCACCTTCAAATTACATTTATTACGAATTAGTGCTCTGAAGATGGCTTCCTGCGAAAATGAAATGTTGGACAAAATTTTAAATGATTGCATCGTCTTCAGCGAACCTCAAAACCCCCGGAACCACCTTCAAATTCCTATTATTATGAATTAATGCTCTGAAGATGGCTTCTTACTAAAACGAAACGTCGGACACAATTTTAAATCATTGCATCGTCTTCAGCGCATCTTAAAACCTACGGAATCACCTCCAAATTCCTATTATTACGAATTAGTGCTCTGAAGATGGCTTCCTGCGAATACGAAACGTTGGACAAAATTTTAAATTATTGCATCGTCTTCAGCGAACCTCAAAACCCCCGGAACCACCGTCAAATTCCAATTATTATGAATTAATGCTCTGAAGATAGCTTCTTACTAAAACGAAACGTCGGACACAATTTTAAATCATTGCATCGTCTTCAGCGAACCTTAAAACCCCTGGAACCACCTTCAAATTCCAATTATTACGAATTAGTGCTCTGAGGATGGCTTCCTGCGAAAACGAAACGTTGGACAAAATTTTAAATGATTGCATCGTCTTCAGCGAACCTCAAAACCCCCGGAACAACCTTCAAATTCCTATTATTATGAATTAATGCTCTGAAGATGGCTTCTTACTAAAACGAAACATCGGACATAATTTCAAATCATTGCATCGCCTTCAGCGAACCTCAAAACCCTCGCAACCACCTTCAAATTCCTACTATTATGAATTAATGCCCTGAAGATGGCTTCTTACTAAAACGAAACGTCGGACACAATTTTAAATCATTGCATCGACTTCAGCGAACCTCAAAATCCCCGGAACCACCTTCAAATTCCAATTACTACGAATCAGTGCTCTGAAGATGGTTTTCTGCTAAAGCGAAATGTTGGACAAAATTTTAAATGATTGCATCGTCTTGAGCGAACCTTAAAACCCCCGGAACCACCTTCAAATTCCAATTATTACGAATTAGCGCACTGAAGATGGCTTCCTGCGAAAACGAAACGTTGGACAAAATTTGAAATCATTGCATCGTCTTCAGCGAACCTCAAAACCCCCGGAACCACCTTTAAATTCCTATTATTATGAATTAATGCTCTGAAGATGGCTTCTTACTAAAACGAAACGTCGGACACAATTTTAAATCATTGCATCGTCTTCAGCGCACCTTAAAACCTTCGGAATCACCTTCAAATTCCTATTATTATGAATTAGGGCTCTGAAGATGGCTTCTTACTAAAACGAAACGTCAGACACAATTTTAAATCATTGCATCGTCTTCAGCGAACCTCAAAACCCCAGAAACCACCTTCAAATTCCAATTATTACGAATTAGTGCTCTGAAGATGGCTTCCTACTAAAACGAAACGTCGGACACAATTTTAAATCATTGCATCGTCTTCAGCGCACCTCAAGACCCCCGGAACCATCTTCAAATTCCAATTATTACGAATTAGTGCTCTGAAGATGGCTTCCTGCTAAAACAAAACGTCGGACACAATTTTAAATCATTGCATCGTCTTCAGCGCACCTTAAAACCTCCGTAATCACCTTCAAATTCCTATTATTATGAATTAGGGCTCTGAAGATGGCTTCTTACTAAAACGAAACGTCAGACACAATTTTAAATCATTGCATCGTCTTCAGCGTACCTCAAAACCCCTGGAACCACCTTCAAATTCCAATTATTACGAATTAGTGCCCTGAAGATGGCTTCCTGCGAAAACGAAACGTTGGACATAATTTTAAATCATTGCATCGTCTTGAGCGAACCTTAAAACCCCCGGAACCACCTTCAAATTCCAATTATTACGAATTAGTGCTCTGAAGATGGCTTCCTGCGAAAACGAAACGTTGGACAAAATTTGAAATCATTGCATCGTCTTCAGCGAACCTCAAAACCCCCGGAACCATCTTCAAATTACATTTATTACGAATTAGTGCTCTGAAGATGGCTTCCTGCGAAAATGAAATGTTGGACAAAATTTTAAATGATTGCATCGTCTTCAGCGAACCTCAAAACCCCCGGAACAATCTTCAAATTCGAATTATTAAGAATCAATGCTCTGAAGATGGCTTCCTACTAAAACGAAACGTCGGACACAATTTTAAATCATTGCATCGACTTCAGCGAACCTCAAAATCCCCGGAACCACCTTCAAATTCCAATTATTACGAATTAGTGCTCTGAAGATGGTTTTCTGCTAAAGCGAAACGTTGGACAAAATTTTAAATGATTGCATCGTCTTCAGCGAACCCTAAAACCCCCGGAACCACCTTCAAATTCCAATTATTACGAATTAGTGCTCTGAAGATGGCTTTCTGCGAAAACGAAACGTTGGACAAAATTTTAAATTATTGCATCGTCTTCAGCGAATCTCAAAACCCCCGGAACCATCTTCAAATTCGAATTATTAAGAATCAATGCTCTGAAGATGGCTTCCTACTAAAACGAAACGTCGGACACAATTTTAAATCATTGCATCGTCTTCAGCGCACCTCAAAACCCCAGGAACCATTTTCAAATTCCAATTATTACGAATTAGTGCTCTGAAGATGGCTTCGAAAGGTCGGTCACAATTTTAAATCATTGCATCGTCTTCAGCGCACATTAAAACCCAGGGAATCACCTGCAAATTCCTATTATTATGAATTGGGGCTCTGAAGATGGCTTCTTACTAAAACGAAACGTCAGACACAATTTTAAATCATTGCATCGTCTTCAGCGAACCTCAAAACCCCCGGAACCACCTTCAAATTCCAGTTATTACGAATTAGTGCTCTGAAGATAGCTTTCTACTAAAACGAAACGTCGGACATAATTTTAAATTATTGCATCGTCTTCAGCGCACCTTAAAACCCCCGGAATCACCTTCAAATTCCTATTATTATGAATTAATGCTCTGAAGATGGCTTCTTACTAAAACGAAACGTCGGACACAATTTTAAATCATTGCATCGTCTTCACCGCACCTTAAAACCACCGGTTTCACCTTCAAATTCCTATTATTATGAATTAGGGCTCTGAAGATAACTTCTTACTAAAACGAAACGTCAGACACAATTTTAAATCATTGCATCGTCTTCAGCGTACCTCAAAACTTTCGGAACCATCTTTAAATTCCAATTATTACGAATTAGTGCTCTGAAGATGGCTTCCTGCAATAAACGAAACGTCGGACACAATTTTAAATCATTGCATCGTCTTCAGTGAACCTCAAAATTCCCGGAACCACCTTCAAATTCCAATTATTACGAATTAGTGCTCTGAAGATGGTTTTCTGCTAAAGCGAAACTTTGGACAAAATTTTAAATGATTGCATCGTCTTCAGCGAACCTTAAAACCCCGGAACCACCTTCAAATTCCAATTATTACGAATTAGTGCTCTGAAGATGGCTTCCTGCGAAAACGAAACGACGGACACAATTTTAAATCATTGCGTCGTCTTCAGCAAACCTCAAAACCCCCAGAACCACCTTCAAATTCCAACTATTACGAATTAGTGCTCTGAAGATGGCTTCCTGCGAAAACGAAACGTTGGGCACAACTTTAAATCATTGCATCTTCTTCAGCGTACCTCAAAATCTCCAAAAGCAAATTCAAATTCCAATTATTGAGAATCGGTGCTCTGAAGATAGCTTTATACTAAAACGAAACGTCGGACACAATTTTAAATTATTGCATCGTCTTCAGCGCACCTCAAAACCCCCGGAACCACCTTCAAATTACAATTATTACAAATTAGTGCTCTGAAGATGACTTCCTGCTAAAACAAAACGTCGGACACAATTTTAAATCATTGCATCGTCTTCAGCGCACCTAAAAACCTCCGGAACCACCTTCAAATTACAATTATTACACATTAGTACTCTGAAGATGGCTTCCTGCTAAAACGAAACGTCGGACACAATTTTAAATCATCGCATCGTCTTCAGCGCACCTTAAAACTCCCGGAACCACCTTCAAATTCCAATTATTAAGAATCAATGTTCTGAAGATGGCTTCTTACTAAAACGAAACATCTGACACAATTTGAAATCATTGCATCGTCTTCAGCGCACCTCAAAACCCCCGGAACAACCTTCAAATTCCCATTGTTAAGAATCAATGCTCTGAAGATGGCTTACTACTAAAACGAAATGTCGGATACAATTTTAAATCATCGCATCGTTTTCAGCGCACCTTAAAACTCACGGAATCACCTTCAAATTCTAATTATTAAGTATCAATGCTCTGAAGATGGCTTCCTACTAAAACGTAACGTCGGACATAATTTTAAATCATTGAATCGTCTTTAGCGCACCTCAAAACCCCCGGAACCATCTTCAAATTCCAATTATTAGAAGATGACTTCCTACTAAAACGAAAACTAAAACAAACAACAAAACTAAAACGAAACGTCGGACACAATTTTAAATCATTGCAACGTCTTCAGCGCACCTCAAAACCCCCATAACCGCCTTCGATATCGTTATCACTTCTGACGTTGTCATTCCAAGGAATATCTATAATGAAAAGAGCCTCCCACGGCATGCATAGACCAATAGGATTAAAGATTAATAAAACTGCACGTAAACGAAACGTTGGGCACAATTTTAAATCATTGCATCTTCTTCAGCGTACCTCAAAATCTCCAAAACCACCTTCAAATTCAAATTATTGAGAATCAGTGCTCTGAAAATGGCTTTATACTAAAACGAAACGTCGGACACAATTTTAAATCATTGCGTCGTCTTCAGCGAACCTCAAAACCCCCAGAACCACCTTCAAATTTCAACTATTACGAATTAGTGCTCTGAAGATGGCTTCCTGCGAAAACGAAACGTTGGGCACAACTTTAAATCATTGCATCTTCTTCAGCGTACCTCAAAATCTGCAAAACCACCTTCAAATTCCAATTATTCAGAATCGGTGCTCTGAAGATAGCTTTATACTAAAACGAAACGTCGGACACAATTTTAAATTATTGCATCGTCTTCAGCGCACCTCAAAACCCCCGGAACCACCTTCAAATTACAATTATTACAAATTAGTGCTCTGAAGATGACTTCCTGCTAAAACAAAACGTCGGACACAATTTTAAATCATTGCATCTTCTTCAGCGTACCTCAAAATCTGCAAAACCACCTTCAAATTCCAATTATTCAGAATCGGTGCTCTGAAGATAGCTTTATACTAAAACGAAACGTCGGACACAATTTTAAATTATTGCATCGTCTTCAGCGCACCTAAAAACCTTCGGAACCACCTTCAAATTACAATTATTACACATTAGTTCTCTGAAGATGGCTTCCTGCTAAAACGAAACGTCGGACACAATTTTAAATCATTGCATCGTCTTCAGCGAAAATCAAAATCCTCGGCACCACCTTCAAATTCCAATTATTACGAATTAATGCTCTGAAGATGGATTTCTGCTACAACGAAACGTTGGACAAAATTTGAAATCATTGCATCGTCTTCAGCGAACCTCAAAACCCCCGGAACCACCTTCAAATTCCAATTATTACGAATTAGTGCTCTGAAGATGGCTTCCTGCGTAAACGAAACGTCGGACAAAATTTTAAATCATTGCATCATCTTCAGCGAACCTCAAAACCCCCGGAACCACCTTCAAAGTTCAATTATTACGAATTAGTGCTCTGAAGATGGCTTCCTGCGAAAACGAAACGTTGGACAAAATTTGAAACCATTGCATCGTCTTCAGCGAACCTCAAAACCCCCGGAACCACCTTCAAATTCCAATTATTACGAATTAGTGCTCTGAAGATAACTTTCTGCGAAAACGAAACGTTGGACAAAATTTTAAATTATTGCATCGTCTTCAGCGAATCTCAAAACCCCCGGAACCATCTTCAAATTCGAATTATTAAGAATCAATGCCCTGAAGATGGCTTCCTACTAAAACGAAACGTAGGACACAATTTTAAATCATTGCATCGTCCTCAGCGCACCTCAAAACCCCCGGAACCATCTTCAAATTTGAATTATTACGAATTAGCGCTCTGAAGATGGCTTCCTACTAAAACGAAACGTGGACACAATTTTAAATCATTGCATCGTTTTCAGCGAACCTCAAAACCCCAGGAACCACCTTCAAATTCCAATTATTACGAATTAGTGCTCTGAAGATGGCTTCCTACTAAAACGAAACGTCGGACACAATTTTAAATCATTGCATCGTCTTCAGCGCACCTCAAGACCCCCGGAACCATCTTCAAATTCCAATTATTACGAATTAGTGCTCTGAAGATAGCTTTCTGCGAAAACGAAACGTTGGACACAATTTTAAATCATTGCATCGACTTCAGCGAACCTCAAAACCCCCGGAACCACCTTCAAATTTCAATTATTACGAATTAGTGCTCTGAAGATGGATTTCTGCTAAAACGAAACGTTGGACAAAATTTTAAATCATTGCATCGTCTTCAGCGAACCTCAAAACCCCCGGAACTACCTTCAAATTCCAATTATTACGAATTAGTGCTCTGAAGATGGCTTCCTGCGAAAACGAAACGTTGGACAAAATTTGAAATCATTGCATCGTCTTCAGCGAACCTCAAAACCCCCGGAACCACCTTCAAATTACATTTATTACGAATTAGTGCTCTGAAGATGGCTTCCTGCGAAAATGAAATGTTGGACAAAATTTTAAATGATTGCATCGTCTTCAGCGAACCTCAAAACCCCCGGAACCACCTTCAAATTCCTATTATTATGAATTAATGCTCTGAAGATGGCTTCTTACTAAAACGAAACGTCGGACACAATTTTAAATCATTGCATCGTCTTCAGCGCATCTTAAAACCTACGGAATCACCTCCAAATTCCTATTATTACGAATTAGTGCTCTGAAGATGGCTTCCTGCGAATACGAAACGTTGGACAAAATTTTAAATTATTGCATCGTCTTCAGCGAACCTCAAAACCCCCGGAACCACCGTCAAATTCCTATTATTATGAATTAATGCTCTGAAGATAGCTTCTTACTAAAACGAAACGTCGGACACAATTTTAAATCATTGCATCGTCTTCAGCGAACCTTAAAACCCCTGGAACCACCTTCAAATTCCAATTATTACGAATTAGTGCTCTGAGGATGGCTTCCTGCGAAAACGAAACGTTGGACAAAATTTTAAATGATTGCATCGTCTTCAGCGAACCTCAAAACCCCCGGAACAACCTTCAAATTCCTATTATTATGAATTAATGCTCTGAAGATGGCTTCTTACTAAAACGAAACATCGGACATAATTTCAAATCATTGCATCGCCTTCAGAGAACCTCAAAACCCTCGCAACCACCTTCAAATTCCTACTATTATGAATTAATGCCCTGAAGATGGCTTCTTACTAAAACGAAACGTCGGACACAATTTTAAATCATTGCATCGACTTCAGCGAACCTCAAAATCCCCGGAACCACCTTCAAATTCCAATTACTACGAATTAGTGCTCTGAAGATGGTTTTCTGCTAAAGCGAAACGTTGGACAAAATTTTAAATGATTGCATCGTCTTGAGCGAACCTTAAAACCCCCGGAACCACCTTCAAATTCCAATTATTACGAATTAGCGCTCTGAAGATGGCTTCCTGCGAAAACGAAACGTTGGACAAAATTTGAAATCATTGCATCGTCTTCAGCGAACCTCAAAACCCCCGGAACCACCTTTAAATTCCTATTATTATGAATTAATGCTCTGAAGATGGCTTCTTACTAAAACGAAACGTCGGACACAATTTTAAATCATTGCATCGTCTTCAGCGCACCTTAAAACCTTCGGAATCACCTTCAAATTCCTATTATTATGAATTAGGGCTCTGAAGATGGCTTCTTACTAAAACGAAACGTCAGACACAATTTTAAATCATTGCATCGTCTTCAGCGAACCTCAAAATCCCCGGAACCAATTTCAAATTCCAATTATTACGAATTAGTGCTCTGAAGATGGTTTTCTGCTAAAACGAAAAGTTGGACAAAATTTCAAATGATTGCTTCGCCTTCAGCGAACCTTAAAACCCCCGGAACCACCTTCAAATTCCAATTATTACGAATTAGTGCTCTGAAGATGGCTTCCTGCGAAAACGAAACGTCGGAAAAAATTTTAAATCATTGCATCGTCTTCAGCGAACCTCAAAACTCCTGGAACCACCTTCAAATTCCAATTATTACGAATTAGTGCTCTGAAGATGGCTTCCTGCGAAAACGAAACGTTGGACATAATTTTAAATCATTGCATCGTCTTCAGCGAACCTCAAAACCCCCAGAACCACCTTCAAATTCCAATTATTACGAATTAGTGCTCTGAAGATGGCTTCCTGCGTAAACAAAACGTCGGACAAAATTTTAAATCATTGCATCGTCTTCAGCGAACCTCAAAACCCCCGGAACCACCTTCAAAGTTCAATTATTACGAATTAGTGCTCTGAAGATGGCTTCCTGCGAAAACGAAACGTTGGACAAAATTTTAAATCATTGCATCGTCCTCAGCGCACCTCAAAACCCCCGGAACCATCTTCAAATTTGAATTATTACGAATTAGCGCTCTGAAGATGGCTTCCTACTAAAACGAAACGTCGGACACAATTTTAAATCATTGCATCGTCTTCAGCGAACCTCAAAAACCCCCGGAACCATCTTCAAATTTCAATTATTACGAATTAGCGCTCTGAAGATGGCTTCCTCCTAAAACGAAACGTCGGATAAAATTTTAAATCATTGCATCATCTTCAGCGCACCTCAAAACCCGCGGAATCATCTTCAAATTCCAATTATTACGAATTAGTGCTCTGAAGATGGCTTTCTGCGAAAACGAAACGTTGGACAAAATTTTAAATTATTGCATCGTCTTCAGCGAACCTCAAAACCCCAGAAACCACCTTCAAATTCCAATTATTACGAATTAGTGCTCTGAAGATGGCTTCCTACTAAAACGAAACGTCGGACACAATTTTAAATCATTGCATCGTCTTCAGCGCACCTCAAGACCCCCGGAACCATCTTCAAATTCCAATTATTACGAATTAGTGCTCTGAAGATGGCTTCCTGCTAAAACAAAACGTCGGACACAATTTTAAATCATTGCATCGTCTTCAGCGCACCTTAAAACCTCCGTAATCACCTTCAAATTCCTATTATTATGAATTAGGGCTCTGAAGATGGCTTCTTACTAAAACGAAACGTCAGACACAATTTTAAATCATTGCATCGTCTTCAGCGTACCTCAAAACCCCTGGAACCACCTTCAAATTCCAATTATTACGAATTAGTGCCCTGAAGATGGCTTCCTGCGAAAACGAAACGTTGGACATAATTTTAAATCATTGCATCGTCTTGAGCGAACCTTAAAACCCCCGGAACCACCTTCAAATTCCAATTATTACGAATTAGTGCTCTGAAGATGGCTTCCTGCGAAAACGAAACGTTGGACAAAATTTGAAATCATTGCATCGTCTTCAGCGAACCTCAAAACCCCCGGAACCATCTTCAAATTACATTTATTACGAATTAGTGCTCTGAAGATGGCTTCCTGCGAAAATGAAATGTTGGACAAAATTTTAAATGATTGCATCGTCTTCAGCGAACCTCAAAACCCCCGGAACCACTTTCAAATTCCTATTATTAGGAATTAATGCTCTGAAGATGGCTTCCTGCGAAAACGAAACGTTGGACAAAATTTGAAACCATTGCATCCGTCTTCAGCGAACCTCAGAACCCCCGGAACCACCTTAAAATTCCAATTATTACGAATTAGTGCTCTGAAGATGGCTTTCTGCGAAAACGAAATGTTGGACAAAATTTTAAATTATTGCATCGTCTTCAGCGAATCTCAATCACCCCGGAACCATCTTCAAATTCGAATTATTAGGAATCAATGCCCTGAAGATGACTTCCTACTAAAACGAAACGTCGGACACAATTTTAAATCATTGCATCGCCCTCAGCGCACCTCAAAAACCCCCGGAACCATCTTCAAATTTCAATTATTACGAATTAGCGCTCTGAAGATGGCTTCCTCCTAAAACAAAAACGTCGGATAAAATTTTAAATCATTGCATCGTCTTCAGCGCACCTCAAAACCCGCGGAATCATCTTCAAATTCCAATTATTACGAATTAGTGCTCTGAAGATGGCTTTCTGCGAAAACGAAACGTTGGACAAAATTTTAAATAATTGCATCGTCTTCAGCGCACCTCAAGACCCCCGGAACCACTTTCAAATTCCTATTATTAGGAATTAATGCTCTGAAGATGGCTTCCTGCGAAAACGAAACGTTGGACAAAATTTGAAACCATTGCATCCGTCTTCAGCGAACCTCAGAACCCCCGGAACCACCTTAAAATTCCAATTATTACGAATTAGTGCTCTGAAGATGGCTTTCTGCGAAAACGAAATGTTGGACAAAATTTTAAATTATTGCATCGTCTTCAGCGAATCTCAATCACCCCGGAACCATCTTCAAATTCGAATTATTAGGAATCAATGCCCTGAAGATGGCTTCCTACTAAAACGAAACATCGGACACAATTTTAAATCATTGCATCGCCCTCAGCGCACCTCAAAAACCCCCGGAACCATCTTCAAATTTCAATTATTACGAATTAGCGCTCTGAAGATGGCTTCCTCCTAAAACAAAAACGTCGGATAAAATTTTAAATCATTGCATCGTCTTCAGCGAACCTCAAAACCCCCGGAACCATCTTCAAATTACATTTATTACGAATTAGTGCTCTGAAGATGGCTTCCTGCGAAAATGAAATGTTGGACAAAATTTTAAATGATTGCATCGTCTTCAGCGAACCTCAAAACCCCCGGAACCACTTTCAAATTCCTATTATTAGGAATTAATGCTCTGAAGATGGCTTCCTGCGAAAACGAAACGTTGGACAAAATTTGAAACCATTGCATCCGTCTTCAGCGAACCTCAGAACCCCCAGAACCACCTTAAAATTCCAATTATTACGAATTAGTGCTCTGAAGATGGCTTTCTGCGAAAACGAAATGTTGGACAAAATTTTAAATTATTGCATCGTCTTCAGCGAATCTCATTCACCCCGGAACCATCTTCAAATTCGAATTATTAGGAATCAATGCCCTGAAGATGGCTTCCTACTAAAACGAAACGTCGGACACAATTTTAAATCATTGCATCGCCCTCAGCGCACCTCAAAAACCCCCGGAACCATCTTCAAATTTCAATTATTACGAATTAGCGCTCTGAAGATGGCTTCCTCCTAAAACAAAAACGTCGGATAAAATTTTAAATCATTGCATCGTCTTCAGCGAACCTCAAAACCCCAGGAACCACCTTCAAATTCCAATTATTACGAATTAGTGCTCTGAAGATGGCTTCCTACTAAAACGAAACGTCGGACACAACTTTAAATAATTGCATCGTCTTCAGCGCACCTCAAGACCCCCGGAACCATCTTCAAATTCCAATTATTACGAGTTAGTGCTCTGAAGATGGCTTCCTACTAAAACGAAATGTCGGACACAATTTTAAATCATTGCATCGTATTCAGCGCACATTAAAACCCCCGGAATCACCTGCAAATTCCTATTATTATGAATTGGGGCTCTGAAGATGGCTTCTTACTAAAACGAAACGTCAGACACAATTTTAAATCATTGCATCGTCTTCAGCGTACCTCAACACTCTCGGAACCATCTTTAAATTCCAATTATTACGAATTAGTGCTCTGAAGATGGCTTCCTGCATAAACGAAACGTCGGACACAATTTTAAATCATTGCATCGTCTTCAGCGAACCTCAAAACCCCCGGAACCACCTTCAAATTCCTATTATTATGAATTAATGCTCTGAAGATGGCTTCTTACTAAAACGAAACGTCGGACACAATTTTAAATCATTGCATCGACTTCAGCGAACCTCAAAATCCCCGGAACCACCTTCAAATTCCAATTATTACGAATTAGTGCCCTGAAGATGGTTTCCTGCTAAAGCGAAACTTTGGACAAAATTTTAAATGATTGCATCGTCTTCAGCGAACCTTAAAACCCCCGGAACCACCTTCAAATTCCTATTATTATGAATTAATGCTCTGAAGATGGCTTCTTACTAAAACGAAACGTCGGACACAATTTTAAATCATTGCATCGTCTTCACCGCACCTTAAAACCACCGGTTTCACCTTCAAATTCCTATTATTATGAATTAGGGCTCTGAAGATGGCTTCTTACTAAAACGAAACCTCAGACACAATTTTAAATCATTGCATCGTCTTCAGCGTACCTCAAAACTTTCGGAACCATCTTTAAATTCCAATTATTACGAATTAGTGCTCTGAAGATGGCTTCCTACTAAAACGAAACGTCGGACACAATTTTAAATCATTGCATCGTCCTCAGCGCACCTCAAAACCCCCGGAACCATCTTCAAATTTCAATTATTACGAATTAGCGCTCTGAAGATGGCTTCCTCCTAAAACGAAACGTTGGACAAAATTTTAAATTATTGCATCGTCTTCAGCGAACCTCAAAACCCCAGGAACCACCTTCAAATTCCAATTATTACGAATTAGTGCTCTGAAGATGGCTTCCTACTAAAACGAAACGTCGGACACAATTTTAAATCGTTGCATCGTCTTCAGCGCACCTCAAGACCCCCGGAACCATCTTCAAATTCCAATTATTACGAATTAGTGCTCTGAAGATAGCTTTCTGCGAAAACGAAACTTTGGACAAAATTTTAAATTATTGCATCGTATTCAGCGAACCTCAAAACCCCAGGAACCACCTTCAAATTCCAATTATTACGAATTAGTGCTCTGAAGATGGCTTCCTACTAAAACGAAACGTCGGACACAATTTTAAATCATTGCATCGTATTCAGCGCACATTAAAACCCCCGGAATCACCTGCAAATTCCTATTATTATGAATTGGGGCTCTGAAGATGGCTTCTTACTAAAACGAAACGTCACACACAATTTTAAATCATTGCATCGTCTTCAGCGAACCTCAAAAACCCCGGAACTACTTTCAAATTCCAATTATTACGAATTAGTGCTCTGAAGATAGCTTCGTCGGACATAATTTTAAATCATTGCATCGTCTTCAGCGCACCTTAAAACCCCCGGAATCACCTTCAAATTCCTATTATTATGAATTAATGCTCTGAAGATAGCTTCTTACTAAAACGAAACGTCGGACACAAGTTTAAATCATTGCATCGTCTTCAGCGCACCTTAAAACCTCCGTAATCACCTTCAAATTCCTATTATTATGAATTAGGGCTCTGAAGATGGCTTCTTACTAAAACGAAACGTCAGACACAATTTTAAATCATTGCATCGTCTTCAGCGTACCTCAAAACCCCCGGAACCACCTTCAAATTCTAATTATTACGAATTAGTGCTCTGAAGATGGCTTCCTGCGAAAACGAAACGTCGGACAAAATTTTAAATCATTGCATCGTCTTCAGCGAACCTCAAAACCCCTGGAACCACCTTCAAATTCGAATTATTACGAATTAGTGCCCTGAAGATGACTTCCTGCGAAAACGAAACGTTGGACATAATTTTAAATCATTGCATCGTCTTCAGCGAACCTCAAAACCCCCGGAACCACCTTCAAATTCCAATTATAACGAATTAGTGCTCTGAAGATAGCTTCTTACTAAAACGAAACGTCGGACACAATTTTAAATCATTGCATCGTCTTCAGCGAACCTCAAAACCCCCGGAACCACCTTCAAATTTCAATTATTACGAATTAGTGCTCTGAAGATGGCTTTCTGCGAAAACGAAACGTTGGACAAAATTTTAAATTATTGCATCGTCTTCAGCGAACCTCAAAACCCCAGGAACCACCTTCAAATTCCAATTGTTACGAATTAGTGCTCTGAAGATGGCTTCCTACTAAAACGAAACGTCGGACACAATTTTAAATCATTGCATCGTATTCAGCGCACATTAAAACCCCCGGAATCACCTGCAAATTCCTATTATTATGAATTGGGGCTCTGAAGATAGCTTCTTACTAAAACGAAACGTCAGACACAATTTTAAATCATTGCATCGTCTTCAGCGTACCTCAACACTCTCGGAACCATCTTTAAATTTAAATTATTACGAATTAGTGCTCTGAAGATGGCTTCCTGCATAAAAGAAACGTCGGACACAATTTTAAATCATTGCATCGTCTTCAGCGAACCTCAAAACCCCCGGAACCACCTTCAAATTCCTATTATTATGAATTAATGCTCTGAAGATGGCTTGTTACTAAAACGAAACGTCGGACACAATTTTAAATCATTGCATCGACTTCAGCGAACCTCAAAATCCCCGGAACCACCTTCAAATTCCAATTATTACGAATTAGTGCCATGAAGATGGCTTCCTGCGTAAACGAAACGTCGGACAAAATTTTAAATCATTGCATCGTCTTCAGCGAACCTCAAAACCCCCGGAACCACCTTCAAATTCCAATTATTACGAATTAGTGCTCTGAAGATGGCTTTCTGCGAAAACGAAACGTTGGACAAAATTTTAAATTATTTCATCGTCTTCAGCGAATCTCAAAACCCCCGGAACCATATTCAAATTCGAATTATTAAGAATCAATGCTCTGAAGATGGCTTCCTACTAAAACGAAACGTCGGACACAATTTTAAATCATTGCATCGACTTCAGCGATCCTCAAAATCCCCGGAACCACCTTCAAATTCCAATTATTACGAATTAGTGCTCTGAAGATGGTTTTCTGCTTAAGCGAAACGTTGGACAAAATTTTAAATGATTGCATCGTCTTCAGCGAACCCTAAAACCCCCGGAACCACCTTCAAATTCCAATTATTACGAATTAGTGCTCTGAAGATGGCTTCCTGCGAAAACGAAACGTCGGACACAATTTTAAATCATTGCGTCGTCTTCAGCAAACCTCAAAACCCCCAGAACCACCTTCAAATTCCAACTATTACGAATTAGTGCTCTGAAGATGGCTTCCTGCGAAAACGAAACGTTGGGCACAACTTTAAATCATTGCATCTTCTTCAGCGTACCTCAAAATCTCCAAAACCACCTTCAAATTCCAATTATTGAGAATCGGTGCTCTGAAGATAGCTTTATACTAAAACGAAACGTCGGACAAAATTTGAAATCATTGCATCGTCTTCAGCGAACCTCAAAACCCCCGGAACCACCTTAAAATTCCAATTAATACGAATTAGTGCTCTGAAGATGGCTTTCTGCGAAAACGAAACGTTGGACAAAATTTTAAATTATTGCATCGTCTTCAGCGAATCTCAAAACCCCCGGAACCATCTTCAAATTCGAATTATTAAGAATCAATGCTCTCAAGATGGCTTCCTACTAAAACGAAACGTCGGACACAATTTTAAATCATTGCATCGACTTCAGCGAACCTCAAAATCCCCGGAACCACCTTCAAATTCCAATTATTACGAATTAGTGCTCTGAAGATGGTTTTCTGCTAAAGCGAAACGTTGGACAAAATTTTAAATGATTGCATCGTCTTCAGCGAACCCTAAAACCCCCGGAACCACCTTCAAATTCCAATTATTACGAATTAGTGCTCTGAAGATGGTTTTCTGCTAAAGCGAAACTTTGGACAAAATTTTAAATGATTGCATCGTCTTCAGCGAACCTTAAAACCCCCGGAACCACCTTCAAATTCCAATTATTACGAATTAGTGCTCTGAAGATGGCTTCCTGCGAAAACGAAACGACGGACACAATTTTAAATCATTGCGTCGTCTTCAGCAAACCTCAAAACCCCCAGAACCACCTTCAAATTCCAACTATTACGAATTAGTGCTCTGAAGATGGCTTCCTGCGAAAACGAAACGTTGGGCACAACTTTAAATCATTGCATCTTCTTCAGCGTACCTCAAAATCTCCAAAACCACCTTCAAATTCCAATTATTGAGAATCGGTGCTCTGAAGATAGCTTTATACTAAAACGAAACGTCGGACACAATTTTAAATTATTGCATCGTCTTCAGCGCACCTCAAAACCCCCGGAACCACCTTCAAATTACAATTATTACAAATTAGTGCTCTGAAGATGGTTTTCTGCTAAAGCGAAACGTTGGACAAAATTTTAAATGATTGCATCGTCTTCAGCGAACCTCAAAACCCCCGGAACCACATTCAAATTCCAATTATTACGAATTAGTGCTCTGAAGATGGCTTTCTGCGAAAACGAAACGTTGGACAAAATTTTAAATCATTGCATCGTCTTCAGCGAACCTCAAAACCCCCGGAACCACCTTCAAATTCCAATTATTACGAATTAGTGCTCTGAAGATGGCTTTCTGCGAAAACGAAACGTTGGACAAAATTTTAAATTATTGCATCGTCTTCAGCGAATCTCAAAACCCCCGGAACCATCTTCAAATTCGAATTGTTAAGAATCAATGCTCTGAAGATGGCTTCCTACTAAAACGAAACGTCGGACACAATTTTAAATCATTGCATCGACTTCAGCGATCCTCAAAATCCCCGGAACCACCTTCAAATTCCAATTATTACGAATTAGTGCTCTGAAGATGGTTTTCTGCTAAAGCGAAACGTTGGATAAAATTTTAAATGATTGCATCGTCTTCAGCGAACCCTAAAACCCCCGGAACCACCTTCAAATTCCAATTATTACGAATTAGTGCTCTGAAGATGGCTTCCTGCGAAAACGAAACGTCGGACACAATTTTAAATCATTGCGTCGTCTTCAGCGAACCTCAAAACCCCCAGAACCACCTTCAAATTCCAACTATTACGAATTACTGCCCTGAAGATGGCTTCCTGCGAAAACGAAACGTTGGGCACAACTTTAAATCATTGCATCTTCTTCAGCGTACCTCAAAATTTCCAAAACCACCTTCAAATTCCAATTATTGAGAATCGGTGCTCTGAAGATAGCTTTATACTAAAACGAAACGTCGGACAAAATTTGAAATCATTGCATCGTCTTCAGCGAACCTCAAAACCCCCGGAACCACCTTCAAATTCCAATTAATACGAATTAGTGCTCTGAAGATGGCTTTCTGCGAAAACGAAACGTTGGACAAAATTTTAAATTATTGCATCGTCTTCAGCGAATCTCAAAACCCCCGGAACCATCTTCAAATTCGAATTATAAAGAATCAATGCTCTGAAGATGGCTTCCTACTAAAACGAAACGTCGGACACAATTTTAAATCATTGCATCGACTTCAGCGAACCTCAAAATCCCCGGAACCACCTTCAAATTCCAATTATTACGAATTAGTGCTCTGAAGATGGTTTTCTGCTAAAGCGAAACGTTGGACAAAATTTTAAATGATTGCATCGTCTTCAGCGAACCCTAAAACCCCCGGAACCACCTTCAAATTCCAATTATTACGAATTAGTGCTCTGAAGATGGCTTTCTGCGAAAACGAAACGTTGGACAAAATTTTAAATTATTGCATCGTCTTCAGCGAATCTCAAAACCCCCGGAACCATCTTCAAATTCGAATTATTAAGAATCAATGCTCTGAAGATGGCTTCCTACTAAAACGAAACGTCGGACACAATTTTAAATCATTGCATCGTCTTCAGCGCACCTCAAAACCCCCGGAACCATTTTCAAATTCCAATTATTACGAATTAGTGCTCTGAAGATGGCTTCGAAAGGTCGGTCACAATTTTAAATCATTGCATCGTCTTCAGCGCACATTAAAACCCAGGGAATCACCTGCAAATTCCTATTATTATGAATTGGGGCTCTGAAGATGGCTTCTTACTAAAACGAAACGTCAGACACAATTTTAAATCATTGCATCGTCTTCAGCGAACCTCAAAACCCCCGGAACCACCTTCAAATTCCAGTTATTACGAATTAGTGCTCTGAAGATAGCTTTCTACTAAAACGAAACGTCGGACATAATTTTAAATTATTGCATCGTCTTCAGCGCACCTTAAAACCCCCGGAATCACCTTCAAATTCCTATTATTATGAATTAATGCTCTGAAGATGGCTTCTTACTAAAACGAAACGTCGGACACAATTTTAAATCATTGCATCGTCTTCACCGCACCTTAAAACCACCGGTTTCACCTTCAAATTCCTATTATTATGAATTAGGGCTCTGAAGATAACTTCTTACTAAAACGAAACGTCAGACACAATTTTAAATCATTGCATCGTCTTCAGCGTACCTCAAAACTTTCGGAACCATCTTTAAATTCCAATTATTACGAATTAGTGCTCTGAAGATGGCTTCCTGCAATAAACGAAACGTCGGACACAATTTTAAATCATTGCATCGTCTTCAGTGAACCTCAAAATTCCCGGAACCACCTTCAAATTCCAATTATTACGAATTAGTGCTCTGAAGATGGTTTTCTGCTAAAGCGAAACTTTGGACAAAATTTTAAATGATTGCATCGTCTTCAGCGAACCTTAAAACCCCCGGAACCACCTTCAAATTCCAATTATTACGAATTAGTGCTCTGAAGATGGCTTCCTGCGAAAACGAAACGACGGACACAATTTTAAATCATTGCGTCGTCTTCAGCAAACCTCAAAACCCCCAGAACCACCTTCAAATTCCAACTATTACGAATTAGTGCTCTGAAGATGGCTTCCTGCGAAAACGAAACGTTGGGCACAACTTTAAATCATTGCATCTTCTTCAGCGTACCTCAAAATCTCCAAAAGCAAATTCAAATTCCAATTATTGAGAATCGGTGCTCTGAAGATAGCTTTATACTAAAACGAAACGTCGGACACAATTTTAAATTATTGCATCGTCTTCAGCGCACCTAAAAACCTCCGGAACCACCTTCAAATTACAATTATTACACATTAGTGCTCTGAAGATGGCTTCCTGCTAAAACGAAACGTCGGACACAATTTTAAATCATCGCATCGTCTTCAGCGCACCTTAAAACTCCCGGAACCACCTTCAAATTCCAATTATTAAGAATCAATGTTCTGAAGATGGCTTCTTACTAAAACGAAACATCTGACACAATTTGAAATCATTGCATCGTCTTCAGCGCACCTCAAAACCCCCGGAACAACCTTCAAATTCCCATTGTTAAGAATCAATGCTCTGAAGATGGCTTACTACTAAAACGAAATGTCGGATACAATTTTAAATCATCGCATCGTTTTCAGCGCACCTTAAAACTCACGGAATCACCTTCAAATTCTAATTATTAGGAATCAATGCTCTGAAGATGGCTTCCTACTAAAACGTAACGTCGGACATAATTTTAAATCATTGAATCGTCTTTAGCGCACCTCAAAACCCCCGGAACCATCTTCAAATTCCAATTATTAGAAGATGACTTCCTACTAAAACGAAAACTAAAACAAACAACAAAACTAAAACGAAACGTCGGACACAATTTTAAATCATTGCAACGTCTTCAGCGCACCTCAAAACCCCCATAACCGCCTTCGATATCGTTATCACTTCTGACGTTGTCATTCCAACGAATATCTATAATGAAAAGAGCCTCCCACGGCATGCATAGACCAATAGGATTAAAGATTAATAAAACTGCACGTAAACGAAACGTTGGGCACAATTTTAAATCATTGCATCTCCTTCAGCGTACCTCAAAATCTCCAAAACCACCTTCAAATTCAAATTATTGAGAATCAGTGCTCTGAAAATGGCTTTATACTAAAATGAAACATCGGACACAATTTTAAATCATTGCGTCGTCTTCAGCGAACCTCAAAACCCCCAGAACCACCTTCAAATTCCAACTATTACGAATTAGTGCTCTGAAGATGGCTTCCTGCGAAAACGAAACGTTGGGCACAACTTTAAATCATTGCATCTTCTTCAGCGTACCTCAAAATCTCCAAAACCACCTTCAAATTCCAATTATTCAGAATCGGTGCTCTGAAGATAGCTTTATACTAAAACGAAACGTCGGACACAATTTTAAATTATTGCATCGTCTTCAGCGCACCTCAAAACCCCCGGAACCACCTTCAAATTACAATTATTACAAATTAGTGCTCTGAAGATGACTTCCTGCTAAAACAAAACGTCGGACACAATTTTAAATCATTGCATCGTCTTCAGCGCACCTAAAAACCTTCGGAACCACCTTCAAATTACAATTATTACACATTAGTGCTCTGAAGATGGCTTCCTGCTAAAACGAAACGTCGGACACAATTTTAAATCATTGCATCGTCTTCACCGAACCTCAAAATCCTCGGCACCACCTTCAAATTCCAATTATTACGAATTAATGCTCTGAAGATGGCTTTCTGCTAAAACGAAACGTTGGACAAAATTTGAAATCATTGCATCGTCTTCAGCGAACCTTAAAACCCCCGGAACCACCTTCAAATTCCAATTATTACGAATTAGTGCCCTGAAGATGGCTTCCTGCGAAAACGAAACGTTGGGCACAACTTTAAATCATTGCATCTTCTTCAGCGTACCTCAAAATCTCCAAAACCACCTTCAAATTCCAATTATTGACAGTTGTACTAACTATTTGTTGATTTCAAAACTTTACAAGATCGATTAAGATAAAAGGCAATGTGTTTCTGATAATGTAATTTTAATTTTAATTAAAAATTTTAAATAATTGTAAGAAAAGTTAATTTTTTTTGGCATTTGCAGTTTATTTTTAATTTCAGATTTATTAAACTGTTTTTTTTTTACTTTATTTTATTAAGATTATTTCATAGATATAAAATAATTTTCTGAAATGTAATAAATTAATTATTACTTATTGTTTAATTATGCATTAATTTCTAATGAAGTAAAAATGTAATATAAATAAAAGAGTCCATGTAATATTTTAACTATTTATTATATTATTTAATATATTCAACTGCAGTTTTTTTAAATAGTAATTTCTTCCCATTCCTCTTCGACCCCTTCCCATTCCTCTTCCACCCCTTCCGGCTCTTCTTCCACCTCTTCCGGCTCTTGTTCCACCTCTTCGTTGTCCTCTTTCCCCTCTGTTATAAAAAATTCTTCCCTCTACTTTTTCGTTTTCTTTTTTTTTAATTTTTCAATTTCTATTTGTTGTTCTTTATTAATTTTCTTTAAATCTTCAATTTTATCTAGACGTTAAATAAAAAATAGTATATATAGTATATAGAACGTCATTATATCTGGACTTATTTCGCATAAAAAATTGTTATCCAGAAGTAGAAAGTTTCTAGTCATATCTCTTATTTATTTCGAAAAGTAATGGGAAGAATTTTATTAGTAGTTATTTAATGTAATTTTTATTGTATATATATTTTAGTAATAATAAACTCTTTTAATTTTTGCAATTTTTTTATTTTACTACTAATTAAATCTAAAAAATTAATTATTGGTTTCTTAATTACACTTACCACTCATTTCCCTGTCGTTATTTTTTTCTGCTACATCAATAGGTGGAAGATCTGTAATATTATTTTTATGATTTTTTTATGATTTAGAAATTTTTGAAAAAATATATGTGTCTATATTAATTGAATTTACATTTAAATGAAAATTTAGAAAAGTGCTATAGTAGGTTATTATTTAATTTTCAATTAATATGATATTTACTTATTGTTTAATCATGAGGTTATAATTTTTCAATATTTTATACATGAATTAAGTTGATGTTTTTTAAAACTATTTTGTTGAATTATTTTTTTGTTGATAATATATTTTTATTAAAATTGTAATACTTTATCAATTTTCTTTTGAGTAATTTATCCAAGTGTTTATTTTTATTATTATTATTAAAAAATGTAAATACGGTATTTTTATAATAAAATAATATATACATACCATTTAAATTATCTTCAATTTGAATGGTCGGGGTTGCCATTGTTTTTGGATTGCGCAAATCTGTAGATAGCGATATTAATATGTTAATTTTCAAAATTCTATTGTCTCAATATTTTAATAACAAATTTTATGAATGACATATTACAAAAATTTGTGTATTAGATTTGTTCAGGCAGAATTTGTCAATTATTGATTATTAAAAGTAAAAACTAGCTAATATAAAAAACATTTTTAAATACGGTGATTTTAAACTGAGAGAAATTGAGATCTATATGTTATATACCTACGTCCTTCCTCTATCCAACAACACCAAAAAGTTTCACACAAGTTGTACCGTTTGCCGTGGGGAACGGTTTTTGTGGGATGCTGAAAATTTTAAAATAATGCTTAATTACAATTCAATGGAGGGGGCTGGGGGAGACTTTATAGTATCTGCGGATAGGTCTCATTGACCTCCATCTACAGTTAAAATTTCAAGCTTCTAGTGGCAACGTAGATATTTTAAAAAATTAAAAATTTAAATTTTGGGAAAAAATCACGACCAAGAGCTCATGAAAATTTTGGATCGAGGTCGATGTTAACCGATTCGCTTGAAATTTGACACGATGATACGGGCATCACGGAGGAGGGCCTGGAGGGGCTACTGCGACGGAGTAATGAATACCCCGGACGCGGCTAGGCTCCTTAGGGTACTCAGAAGTGACCCTGCGGGAAGACTGGGGGTGGTCCGCAGGACCGGCGGTGGCTACACAGCGGGACCAGCGGACACACTACATCAGCTGCTGAACACGCACTTCCCAGGGTCCGCTGATCCGGACACAGGGGGGAATATTGAAGCCGGGGGTCGTCTTGGAGGCGACTACGCCACGGCAAGGAGGGTGGTTACCCATAGTAGGCTGAGGTGGGCTATTGACAGCTTTGGCCCCTTCAAGTCGGCGGGCGGGGATGGAGTATTTCCGGCTCTGCTGCAAAGGGATGGAGGTCTCCTGACCAGCCCGCTGATGGACCTATTCAGGGCCTCCATTGCGAGGGGGTACGTGCCCGAGCTGTGGAGACACAGCAGGGTAGTGTTCATTCCCAAGGTAGGGAAGAGTGACTACACAGACCCGAAGTCGTACCGGCCTGTTTGCCTCACCAGCTTCATTATGAAGACTCTGGAGAGGCTGGTGGACCGGTATCTGAGGGACTGGGTGGAGCTGGAGGCCCCTTTAGAGCCAGCTCAGCATGCGTACCGAAGTGGCGGGTCTGTGGGCTCAGCTCTTCACCATCTGACTTCCAGGTTGGAGGAGGGTATGGGCTCGGGACGGCTGTCGGTGTGCGTGTTCGCTGACATCGAAGGGGCTTTCAATAACACGGCCCTGTACTTGATCTGCAGGGCGGTGGAGAGTACTGGAGTGGGGACGGCCATTGTAAGGTGGATCCGCTCCATGCTAACCGACAGGAGGGTCGAGGCAAGACTGGGTGTGGAGCAGGTCTCCATCGGTTCATCACGGGGTTGTCCACAGGGCGGGGTCTTGTCCCCGTTCCTGTGGTGCCTGGTGGTGAACGAGATATTGCATATTCTGAGGGAAGAACACGGGGTCTATGCTCAGGCATATGCAGACGACCTTGTGATAATGACGCAGGGGACGGACGTGAGGAGGATGCAGGGGCTCGTGAACGGGGCATTGGCAAGATTCTCACAATGGTGCCTGGACAGCAAGTTGGCTATCAATCCTAGCAAGGTGGAGATGGTCATCTTCACTAGGAAAAGGAAGATGGAGTGCAACCTCAACATTTCTTTGATAAATTGACCTTTCTCTTTCCATCAAGGGAAGATTGGAGAGAGGGCAGAGTCGGCTCCTGGGATGGACTTGTCTGGTACACGGACGGGTCCAGAATGGGAGATCTGGCCGGAGCTGGAGCGTACTGCGAGACAACGGGATCAAGCTTGTCGGTCCCTCTGGGTCAGTACTGCACTGTGTTTCAGGCGGAAATTTTCGCTTTATTGATGGCGGCCAGAGAGGTGCTTCGGCTCAACTACGGAAGCAGGAGAGTCTTCTTCTGCTCGGATAGTAGGGCTGCACTCATGGCGCTGAAGTCAGTGCGTACGCGCTCCTTGTTGATAAAGGAGTGCAAAGGGGTACTGAGGAGGGTGGCTGAGGAGAGAAAGGTCACGTTGGTCTGGGTCCCGGGTCACACCGGTGTCCGGGGCAATGAGGCAGCGGACGCCTTAGCCAGGGAGGGCTCCTCGCATAGGCATATAGGGCCAGAGCCCCGCTTGGGGATCGAACCGTGTGTGAGGCGGGGAGCTCTCGAAGCCTGGGCGAGAGACCGGGCCGCGGGGGGCTGGAGAGTTGCTCCGGGAATGAGGCAGGCGAGGCTTATGATGGATGGGTCCGCCCTTCCTCGGACCAGGGAGCTGCTTAGACTGACCAGGAGGGAGTGTAGAGCACTAACAGGGGCCTACACAGGACATTGCAGGCTTAGGAGGCATCTCTGCTTGCTAGGCATTGGAGATGACCCGGAGTGTAGGTGGTGCATGGAAGGGGAGGAGACCCCGTATCATCTGCTCACCGAGTGCCCTGCCTTGACATGGGCAAGATTGGGAGTCTTCGGAACGGCCCTGATCGATCCGGACTCAGTGCACGGTATTGGGCTAAAGGAATTGCTGACCTTCTACAGGAGGGGCGGCATTCTGGACGCCCTCTAGAGCGGCCTGGGGGCACAACGGGCCCATCTGGTGGCCTAAGTGCTTGGACGCCCGCGAGGGCGCCCCCCTTTAATACCAATACCAATACCAATAAGGGGTCGGGGGGGTATTAAAAAAAAGTCAGTTGTTTATATATAAGCTCCTTAGTCCTTCCGGGGGACAATATATTAACAAAAAAACGAATTTTTTATATAAAATATTTTATATTTCCGTTATTTATAGTTTTAAGAATTTGAAATTTATGTTATATACTTTAGTATTTTCTCCATTTAATGATACCAAAAGATCTTAGTCAAGTGGTATAGTTTTTTGTCGGAAACGGTTTTTGTAGGAGACTACAATTTTTTTAAAAATTGTATTAATTATTTTTTATAATCAAATGGTGGGAGCTGGGAAGGACTTTATAATTTCTATGGATAGAGCTCATTGACCTCCATCTTCAAAAAAAAAATCTTTTCATAGCAATCTAAGTATTTTAAAAAAATGAAAATTTGAATTTTTGAGGAATATCATGATATCCATGAAAATTATAAATTGAGAATATTAACTAATGATAGGGGGGCTGGAGGCAGACTTTATGGTATTTGCGAAAAGACCTCATTGACCTCTAACTTCAATAAAAATTTCAATCTTCTCGGAGAAAGGTATATATTTAAAAAAATTAAGAATCTAAAATTTTTGAAGAAAAACATGATAAATATGAAAATAATATATTGAAGATATTAACCAAAAATGGGGGTTTGGAGGCGACATTGTAGTATGTGCGAATAGACTACGTTGATGTGCATCTTCCATAAAAATTTCAACTTCATCGGATCAATATAGATTGAGAAATAACCTTAAAATCTCATTTTACATGGAAAAATCGGCTTAAAAATCAATGATCAATTTTGAATGTTTTATATCTTATTTTATATCTTATTTTGAGAATTTGAGATTTATACGTTAAATACTTTGGTTCTAACTCTATAAAAGAATACCAAAAAGATTCCCACAAGTTATACCGTTTGTCGTCGGGAACGGTTTTTGTATGAGGTTGCAAAATTAAAACAAATAATTAATTATATTTAAGTGGAGGGGGCTGGGGGGACTTTTCTGGTATTTACGCATAGACCTCATCGACTTATATCTTTGCTACAATTTTTCTATTTGTCCATCAATCAGGGAGCGCAGGTTATTTGAAATAATATAAATGGAAATCGCAATTACTCGTAAAAAGTTTTATATTTAACGAACGAAGTTATCGAAATCGGCAACTATTTGACTCAGAAAGGGGGGTTTTATATCGATATCTAACGGTTTATAAAGGTTTGCGTTACTCTAATACACGAAGACGCCAACTTTGAATATAATTTGAAGCATATTGACAACAAAAGGTAACTGTGTATTGGATCAAAAAATAAGCCGATTTTGACTAGAATCTGCAGTTTTAATGTAGATTTGAGTCCGGAAAGTTATAAAAAAGCAGGTTTTAACTATAATCTGTTCGAAATCTAGAGCGGAAACCAATTATTTGTCCCAAAAAGAGGGTTTTTAAGTGCATATCTGCTTTTCTAAGGTTAATTTTTGTAAGTAGCAAGTAGTTACCTGAAGTTTTAATGTAGATTTCAGTCCGTTAAGTCATGAAAATAGCTGTTTCGACTATAATCTTATTGAAAAATGCAACAGGTGTCCCAAATTTGCAGCTATCGACTTCAAATTTGGCAGGGTGGTAAAAGTCCACCCCCGCACCCGAATACTTGAAGCTAGGCGCAATCGGACATCGGCAAATATTTTTTTAAAATTTTCGAAAAATTTTTTGTTAGTCTTTTTGGGCTGCATAAAAAAATTCATTTCGCGAAAACGATCTACCCGATCGACAAAATTCTTGAACCAAAAGACGGACAAGATCCGGGACTATAACTTTTATTACAGCCATTTTTTCGATTATATGCATAGTTTTTTCATTATAGACAAAAATCTTAATGACTCTGAAAATTGTCCATTTCCAGAGTACATTATTAGCAGTTGGTCAAAATTCGTAAAAAATATGGCCGATTGGTTAGAACGTAGGTGTAGACCACACCCAGAGCTGCAATTTTTGTATTTACGGTTTTCATCTAGAACACATGCGTAAATCAAACTTCTTGAAAAACATGGCCAACTGGTTTAAACGGTGTTATACGGTTTTCTTCTACCGGACGCGCTGCTCGAGATATTTGAAAAAATGCATGTGAAAATCGCGCCCAATTTAGACGCGATGACAACACCATTACAACGTGCTGTGCGCTACATTGTTTCAGATAAGTATTATTTTCTCGAAAACCATTTGCTCTATTGGCAAACTTCATCTACCACGGAACGTGGGAGATTCAGGGTTTTAATCTCGATTACCGTAATTTTTCCGATTATGTTTCGTGTATAAAATATTATCTATAAATGAAAAACTGTAAACATATGGTTTCAAACGTATTACGAACTGCATCGAGAGCTACAATTCTCGGATTTAGAGCTTTCGTCTACTATACAGGGTGCGTGAGATATTTGGGAAAACCTAATCAATATAATCATAAATCGTCATGAAATGACAACATTTTCGAAAAGTAGTTGCCGATTCGGATTTCTGATCTTCAGAAACCCCTTTAGCCAAAATTTTGCAACCTTTTGGGACATTACCTCGAAATCACATTTTGGGCTGAAATACCAGCTTAATAATCGATGTTGTACCGTTTGCCGTGGGGAACGGTTTTTGTGGGATGCTGCAAATTTTAAAATAATGCTTAATTACAATTCAATGGAGGGGGCTGGGGGGGGGACTTTATAGTATCTGCGGATAGGTCTCATTGACCTCCATCTACAGTTAAAATTTCAAGCTTCTAGTGGCAACGTAGATATTTTAAAAAATTAAAAATTTAAATTTTGGGAAAAAATCACGACCAAGAGCTCATGAAAATTTTGGATCGAGGTCGATGTTAACCGATTCGGCTGAAATTTGACACGAAGATAAGGGGTCGGGGGGGTATTAAAAAAAAAAGTCAGTTGTTTAATTATAAGCTCCTTAGTCCTTCCGGGGGACAATATATTAACAAAAAAATGGATTTTTTATTTTATATTTCCGTTATTTATAGTTTTAAGAATTTGAAATTTATAAGTTATATACTTTAGTATTTTCTCCATTTAATGATACCAAAAGATCTTAGTCAAGTGGTATAGTTTTTTGTCGGAAACGGTTTTTGTAGGAGACTACAATTTTTTTAAAAATTGTATTAATTATTGTTTATAATCAAATGGTGGGAGCTGGGAAGGACTATATAATTTCTATGGATAGAGCTCATTGACCTCCATCTTCAAAAAAAAAATCTTTTCATAGCAACCTAAGTATTTTAAAAAAATGAAAATTGGAATTTTTGAGGAATATGATGATATTTATATACATATTTTGGAGTAAAACTTGTTGCATTCTTAGTTTTGCCTTTGTTTACGGCAATTATACGTCAAGTTAACAAGTGTCATGGGATTCGTTACTGGCGCAGTTGCCAGGCTGTGGAATATTCTTTAAAGTTTGTAGTGGAGGATAATAATTTGTTGCTAAAATTAATTCTTCTTCAGTTTTTGGATAATTTACCTCAATAGTCAATGGCCTTTATTTCCTGTTAAGTGTTACGCTTTGCTCCATATTCTTGATTATTGAAATTGACTGCGCCTGGATACATTGATTTGCCGGTTGTTTGCCATTATGCCTTGAGTTTACTACCACCTGTGATCGTGAATGCGATGGAGTGGGATGTTCAATGGGACGACTGTATGAGTGTCGGATAAGAATATTTTAATCATGTGTTCGTGGTGGTGGATTCTGCATGTGAAAAAAATTGATTTTGACAAAAGATTTTTAGTTTCCGTACCGTTTGAATTTTGAATTAATTCAATTTTTCGGTGTGATTTTAGTGATTTTTATATACGTCAAAGATTGATCGAATAGACTTTTATAACGATATCTTGTTTGTATCTTTGAATGTTTTTGGATTTATTTTCATGCCGGTTGTCCACATAACTTTCAGGGTTGAATATATATCACGCATCCATATGAGGTTCTTATTTTTGCTTTGCTGTCATTATGCATATTTGTTGATGCATTTGCACATAAACTTCGATTAACACTTACAGAGGCTTTTCTCCTTTTTTCCACCAGTCAATCAATCACCGCTGTGCTATTGGATACAGGCGGATGCTTAATTCACAAGCCTCAAGTTATAACAACTTTTTTTATGTGGCTGATATTTAACATAATTTAAAATTAGCACATTTTATAGTTGCTATATAAATTCCTTTCCATTTGTTATTGGTGTCTGCATATAAATAGGAAATTCTGAAAAATTATAATTATGAAATTTGATTGTTATCTTTATCATTAAATTGTATTATTATACGTTACCATTTAATTGTATATACATTAAGCATTAGAGAACGCCTCACTTTGTACTGGCATCTTGACAATATTTCTTCTATAATTATTCTAGGTGTATGGTACATTAGTAAAGAGATATAGTACATAATTATTACATAATTGATAGTATATAAAGAGATGTAAATTTGAAAATGTATGAAATTAATACATTAAAAACATTCTCCAAATTTTATGTTTTGAAATATTAAATTCGATATTTGAATTAAGTTAAAAAAGAAGTTATTTTTTTAAGTAGAGCCACTAAGAGGCATATGGTTTCTACTAGTGCTCATAAGCAATAGCTAAAAATAATTATTTTTTAAAATTTCATTTTTTTTAGCTTTGATATATCTTTTATTTATGATTTCATTATTTACATTTTAAAAACTAATAATTCAATCACGTCAGTAATTTTCTAAATTTATTTAATATTGGTATTAAATATCTACATTCATCATTTTTATATCAATTTAATCACTAGATTAGAAAAATGATAAATTGAACATAATTTTTTTTACTTAATGACGTTAAATGTATTCAAAAATTATTGCACGTCATATTTTAGCTATTGTGTTGGAGCAACTAGCGGTGACGCTGCCTAATGCTTCGATTAAATCGAGAGCATAATTTATTTTCCAGACTCCTCAACCCCTACATCTGGACCAGTCCTCCCATGGCAATCGGGAATATTGTATGATAGTTGTCATAATTCTTATATAATTAATAATAATCAGTATAATAAATAATTGAATTAGTTAATGATCAATAAAGAAGTACTTCAAAATGTAATGAAATGTACGATTTAAAGTAAATATCATAACAACTACATATTCGGTATACATATCTGCTTTTCTAAGGTTGATTTTTGTAAGTAGTTACCTGAAGTTTTAATGTAGATTTCAGTCCGTTAAGTCATGAAAATAGCTGTTTCGACTATAATCTACCGTAAATCAACGCCGAAAACCAATGTTTTGTCCCCAGTACATACCTGCATTTCTAAGGTAGATTTGGGTACAATAAGAGGCGAAAAAGCAGATTCTGACTAAGATCCCATTGAAATCGGCAACTATTTGACTAAGAAACGGGGTTTTACGTCAATATCTAATGGTTTATAAAGGTTTGCTTTACTCTAATGCCCGAAGACGCCAACTTTGACTAGGATTTGAAACATATTGACAAGAAAAAGTAACTGTTTGGATGAAAAAATGATAGTTTGAGCTGATATCTGCAGTGTTGATGCGGTTTTACGTTAGATATGTGTCGGAGGAGACGATTTTGACTGGAATCTGTTTGAAAAATGAAAGAAAAGGCTACTATTAACCCAAGAAAGTAGGTTTTTAAGTAGTTATCTGCAGTTTTAATGAAGATTTGAGTCCCGTAAGTTACAAAAATGCAGGTTTTAACTATAATCTGCTCGAAATCAAGAGCGAATACCAATTTTTTGTCCCAAAAAGAATGGTTTTAAGTACATATCTGCTTTTATAAGAGATACTATAAAATTAACCCCAGCCATCTCAATTTACTTGTAATTAATTATTTTATAACAAAATTTAGCCTACCACAGAAACCGTTCCCGAAGGCAAAAGGTACGACTCGTGTGAGACTTTTTGGTATGGTTGGTTAAAGGAAGGACGTATAGATTTTTCGAGTCTTATTGTACCGAAATCTACCTTAGAAAAGCAATTATTTACTTAAAACCTTCTTTTCTGCATTTTCATAACTTATCGCACTGAAATCCACTTTAAAACTGCAGATAACTACTTGAAAACCCACTTTCTTGGATTAATAGTAGGAATCTGCTTTTTCGCCTCTTATTGTAAGATTTAAATTTCTCACAGTTTGAAATAAGCGAGATATAAATCATAAATTACTGACCATCTTGCCATGCTTGCAAAATTTAGCCTAAAGTGGTTTTTAAGGAATCTGAATCCGAAACTACCTTTAGAAAATATTGACATTTTATGATGATTTCTGATTTTATTTATTCTGTTTTTCCAAATATCTCCAGCACCCTGTATAGTAAACGAAAGCTGTAAATACGAAAATTGTAGCTCTCGGTACAGTTCAAAATACCTTTTAATAGTATATTATACAAGTGCGGTAAACGTCATTTGACTCACGAGTTTATTTGACACGAGCGGAGCGCAGCGGAGCGAGTTTTTAATAAACGAGTAAATTAAAAAGTTTACCGAACGTGTTGCATACTATACTTTTTCTACGACCGCTAGTTTTTGGGTACATTTTCGCAAAACGATACGAATACATCCACTGACATGACCGTCAGAATTGACAAACGTCAAAATTCAAAGCGTGGGAAATATTTCCGAAAACATTCGATTGCTCCCAAATCCGTGCGGTAAAATCCCGGAAATGTCCGAAGTGGCTCGGATTCATGGGAAACGAATCTGACGTGGTAAAGTGACGCTTCCCGCACGCTAGATCGGTGGGTAATTAGGTATTTTCAGACGGGAATAGAAAACCAAATTTTTCTATCTTTTACAGTTACCCATTTGCGGCTAATATTTTAACCATGAAAACGGCAATTTTTAGAGTCTTTTAGATTTTTTTTCCATAACCGATACACCCTGTCCATAATGGAGAAAATTACAGAATTAGAGATTAAAGCCCTGGACCTCCCACAATTCCTGGTAGATGAAGTTTTCCAATATAGCAAATGGTTTTCGAGAGAATAATATTTATTTGGAACAATGGTATACATATACGTGTATTACATATATATATATATATATATATATATATATATATATATATATATATATATATATATATATATATATATATATATATATATATATATATATATATATATATATATATATATATATATATATATATATATATATATATATATATATATATATATATATATATATATATATATATATATATATATATATATATATATATATATATATATATATATATATATATATATATATATATATATATATATATATATATTCTATATATAATGATGCACACCGTACTTCGTAATAGTAAGTGACGTCATCGCGTCTAAATTGAGCGTGATTTTCACATAGATTTTTTCAAATATCTCGAGCAGCGTGTGTGATACAAGAAAACCGTAAATACAAAAATTGTAGTTCTCGATGTGGACTATAACACTGTTTAAACCAATTTTTGACGAATTTTAATTTACGACTAATAATTTAATTGCAAAAAGAACAATTTTCATAGTCTTTTAGATTTTTGTCTATAATTGAAAAACCCTGCAGATAATTGAAAAAATGTCTGAAATAAAAGATTTAGTCCCAGATCTGCCGCGTTTCCCTATTCAAGAATTTTTCCGATCGGGTTAATCGAGAAAATATTTGTGTGGAAGCCAAAATAAACCAAAAAATTTTTTCAACATATTTTAAGAAATACTTTGCGATGTTTGATTTCGCCCCACTTCTAAGGGTTAAGTGCGGATATGGACTTCTACTTGCCTGCCAAATCTGAAGTCGATAGGTTCAAATTTAGGACACCTACCACATTTTTTAATATTGAAGAAAATATACCGAACTCACTGTAAAATTTGTGAAAACATTAAATACAAAAATCACGAAAAAATAACCATGAAAATTTTTACAGCCTCCAACTTTCTCCGTCATTAGTTAATATTCTCAAATTATAATATTCATGGATATTATACTCTCAAAAATTTTGGTTTTCATTTTTTTAAAACACCTACGTTGCTTCAAAAAGATTGAACTTTTTACTGAAGATCAAGATCAATCAGGTCTATAAATGAAAATTATAAAGTCCTCCTCAGCTCTCACAATTTAATTGTAAATAATAATTAATATAAATTTAAATAAATTGCAGTCTCCGACAAAAACCGTTCCCGACAAAAAACGATACAACTTGTATAAGATCTTTTGGTATCATTATATATAGAAAAGATTAAAGTATATAACGTATAAATTTCAAATTCTTAAAATTATAAATAACCGAAATATGAAACATTCTAATAAAAAATATGTTTTTTTGCCAATACTTTGTCCCCTGGAAGGACTAAGGAATTTATAATTAAACAACCTAGTTTTCTTTTAATAATCCCCCGACCCCCTATCTTAGTGACAAATTTCAACCGGATCGGTTAATATCGACCTCGATCCAAAATTTTCATGGGGTTTGGTAGATATTTTTCCCAAAAATTTACAAATGCCAGTGAAAATCGGCTTTTTCGAGTCTTTTTGTACCGAAATCTACCTTAGAAAAGCAATTATTTACTTAAAACCTTTTCTGGGACAAGTAATTTGTTTTCGCTGTTGATTTCGAGCAGATTATAGACAAAACCTGCATTTTTATAACTTACCAGACTGAAATATACATTAAAACTCCAGATGACTACTTAAAAAAGCAATTTCTTGGATTAATGGTAGGTTTTTCTTCAACATTTCAAACAGATTCCATTCAAAATCGACTTTTCCGGCATATATCTTATCAAAATATGCATCAAAACCGCAGATATCAGCTTAATCTATTATTTTTGATACAAACAGTTACCTTTTCGTGTCGATGTCTTTCAAATACTAGTCAAATCGGCCTTTTCGATCTTTATAATAACTAAAGCCGTAATAAACCATTAGATATCGACGGGTCTTCCTGCTAAAACGAAACGTCGGACACAATTTTAAATCATTGGCATCGTCTTCAGCGCACCTCAAAACTCGCGGAACAACCTTGAAATTCCAATTATTACAAATTAGTGCTCTGAAGAGGGCTTCCTCTTAAAACGAAACGTCGGACAGAATTTTAAATTATTACATCGTCTTCAACGGACCTAAAAACTCTCAGTAGATGGATAAAGGGACTTCCAGGGACCCCATAACCTCACTTTCTGGCCTCCCGGCCACGGGCCCCCCGCCCACTGGCCACTCGTCCACGGGTCTTCTTCTTTTTGGCCAATCGCCCATTGGCCACTCGCACATGGGCCAGTCGCCCATAGGTCTTCTTCTTTTGTGTGCTGGCCGTTCGGCCATTGGCCGCTCGCCCGTAGGTCGCTCGCCCTAACCTAACCAAACCGTCGTCCGTGGTGCCAACCTAACCAAATCGATGTCCGTGGTGCCAACCAAATCGTTGTCCGTGGTGCCAACCGTGGTCCGTGGTGCCAACCAAACCGTTGTCCGTGGTGCGTAGTTCGCCCACGTGCCGTTCGGGGGCCCGCGCGGGGGGGCGTAGCCTCCGCTGATAGAGTCCCCGCGGGGGGGCTGCCGCTGGTAGAGTCCCCGCCCCCCCGCCCTAACCTAACCGTCGTCCGTGGTGCCAACCTAACCAAACTGTCGTCCGTGGTTCCAACCAAATCGTTGTCCGTGGTGCCAAGCCGTCGTCCGTGGTGCCAACCAAACCGTTGTCCGTGGTGCGTAGTTCGCCCGCGTGCCGTTCGGGGGCCCTCGCGCGGGGGGGCTGCCGCTGGTAGAGTCCCCGTGGCTTAGCCCCCGCTGGTAGAGTGAGGAAATCATCGTCAGATTGGAGTTGAAAAAGCTATCATAAATGTTGATTTTTAACGAGGTCGTCGAATATAAAGGTCCTAACAAACCGTCGGTAGAGTCAGTCACGAGACCGAGGGGTACCTGTAAAGGATGCCTTACACCGATGAACAAGCAATTTCTTCGTTCGCTGGGCTACGATGTTATCCAATCAAATTTTCGACATACACAGAAAACCAAAATATGACGAGTCGATTCAGCGCGTGGAAAGTCGCACCTATCACCCGTTTGTGAAATCATTTCTCAACAATGACACAATCGAGATAACGATCAATCAAGGAGACGCGTGGTTGCTTATGCACGACGCCGCCATTTGTGTTAAAGGAACGCTAAAAAGGCTCACGGGGACCGACGATTTGGAGTTTGTAAACAATGCCGGAGCATTTTTTTTTCGAAACTGTGACTTACGAGCTGAACGGAAAGGAAGTGGACAGCGTGCGCGATCCCGGTATAGTCAGTACGCTCCGCGGCTATCTATGTCACGACGAGAAGGATTCGAAGCATTTAGACGTCGGCGGCTGGAATTTCCCGCAACGAGTTATTCTCGACAAGGACGGATCTTTCAGCATGCGGATCCCATTGCGTCATTTTTTGAACATTTTCAACGATTATAATATGATAACGTGCGGAAAACAAACCGTAAGATTGGTACGGGCGAGACACGACAAAAATTGTATGGTTATTACCCCGAAGCAAGGCACCGCCGCCGTCATTTCCAGCGAGGCGACCTCGGCGGAATTAAAAATTGATAGCGTCGATCTCAGGGTCAAACATATATTTCCAAATGACGAAATCAAATTGCAATTGTTGCAATCGATTCGAGCGGATCAGCCCATTCTGATACCGTACCGAAGATGGGAACTGCACGAACATCCAGCCCTGACCGCGGGCGCTGTCAAAGAAATTTGGTCAGTAAAAACGTGCGCGGCGGTTGAGAGTCCCCGCTATGTGATCGTCGTGTTTCAAACAAATCGTAAAGATAATGAAAATAAAGACGCCACTTATTTCGATCACATCGATATTACGGATATACGACTAACGCTAAACGGATAATATTACCCTCACGAACGCTCGCGCCTCGACTTTGACAAGAACGATTTTGTGGAGGCGCATCACAATTACACGGATTTCTATCCTAGTTATAAGGGATGCGAGGAGAGACGCGCCCTGCTCAACTACGAAACGTTCAAAAGTCGAGCCGTATTCGTCATCGATTGTTCTAGAAGAAACGACAGTCTGAAATCCAGCACGGTCGACGTTAAGTTAGATATCGAGGCTAAAAACGGATTTCCTGCAAATACGCACGCCTATTGCGTCATCATTCACAATTGCATCGTGGAACACCGGCCGCTTAGCGAAATTGTCCGAACGTTGTCGTAATAATAAATACGAGGCAAATTTGATCGAGCGGCGCCAGTTCGTGGTACAAAGTTTGTGAAGTCAAAACATTTTGTGGTAAACATGCGGTTCGTGGTGGTCGACATGCAGGGATTCCAGCTGCAAGACGGCGGCGAGGGCTTCGTCGTCAAGGAGTTGGCGGCATGTAATGGCAGTCAAAGCTGCCATTTCATTTTCAAGCCGCCAAAGGAATATGGGCGGCTGTCCTCCGCCGACAAGCGGGGGGTGCAGTGGTTGGAGGATCGCCTCCATGGATTGATATACAGCGGGGGATTTGTCGACTATGCGAGGGTGGACGACGTGATAAATCATATTAGCGCACAGGCCGACGTCATTTACGTGAGGGGACAGGTAAAGGCGGACTTTCTGGCCAAGAGGCTGGAGTCGTCGGCGTGGAAGCCCAGCATCATTAACGTGGAACAGTTTGACGACGGCGAGCCACGACGACGAGACGGCCACGCCGCAACTGTACCTCCGCCGCCGCCGCCGCCAAAGTTGGAGAAAAAAGAGAGACCGAACTGTATGTTTCACAAGGGCGGAGCACGACGGATGTGCGCCCTAAATAATATTTTCGAATTATATTCATGGGTATACGCCAGTATACCCATTATTGTATAAAAAAAAATTAAATAAAATATTTTTTTTTTTTTAAAAAACGTTGTCGTTTTATTTTGATCTGCGCAACATGTATTATTAAAAAAAAACACGTAAATATGAATAAAAAATCATCTCCCACGTCCCCTCTATAAAAACGCTAGTTATGATCCGCGTATATTTAGTACTGCAGTTACTTTGTTCGAGAGCGGGGGCAGACTTAAATTTACTTTTTTTTCCGATATTTTTGATTAAAAAATTGTATCCATTTTCGATAGGCATTTTTTTTTTAATTAACTTACCAACTTCGTTAATTTTGACTAGCATTTTGTCACTCAACTCGCCCGATTTGTGCGGTGACTCCCCCCTAGGTTAAAGTTAAAGATTTTTTTTTACAGATAACTATTCTAATAATTCCCGACGAATTTTATGATTAACGAGGATTGGATCTGTGTGAAATGCAAAACATTTTTTTCTATACTATGTTTTTTTATTTTTCAAAAAATCTAAATATGAACTACAACTGTTGTTGGTATCCCAATCATCATCTGCTGTTGTGACTGGTCCCGTCCAATTTGTTGTCGTTTGATATGAACTACAACTGTTGTTGGTATCCCAATCATCATCATCTGCTGTTGTGACTGGTCCCGTCCAATTTGTTGTCGTCTGTTGCTGTTTTTTTTTGTTGCCTTTGAGCTTGCAAGGCGTACCACTGCCGGTCCTCTTCAATTTTTTCATTAAATCTTGCTACGTGTTGATTTAGCTGCTGCTCCTTCCATGCCGGCCACTCTTGTGGGTGTTTCTTCCAGACGTGATTTGTGAGGCGCCGCTTAAGCAACAGTTGTGATTCGTCGATGGGACAGAGAGTTAAATCTTTTGAAAAGAAGAAAAAAAAATTAAAAAAATTTAAAAAAAAAATCTTCAAAAACTTACCAGCAGCGGAGTAGCAGCAATAAGGACCTTCTTTATTCATTGACATATTGAAGTTGTTCGAAGACGTGTTTTCGGAGCACGAGTACACACACAATGTTTCGCCACGAATTGCGCCGCTCGATCAAATTTGCCTCGTATTTATTACGACAACGTTCGGACAACTTCGCTAAGCGGCCGGTGTTCCACGATGCAATCGTGAATCATGACGCAATAGGCACGCGTTGCCGGCTCGCGATGTATCTCGGGAACGGCCGGTCCGATCGGGATGAAACTTGGCGGGTCGGCGGAGGGGGCGGCCGCGATTTCGGCGCCGCGAGCGGAACCGCCCCTGACTTCGGGGGGCGGAGTTACCGCCCCCGAAAAAACTTTTTTCCGGAAAATGGCGGAAACGATGTCGGATCCGGGTAAAACGGGGTCGGAAACCGTCCCATTTGGGGCGGAAATTCGCTCCGTTTCTCGATGCGACGAACCGTTTCCGAGATACGGCGGTTTTTTGGAAAATTTTTCAAAATTTTCAAATCGTCGTATCTCGAAAACGGTGCGTCGGAGGCGAAAAATAAGCGAATTTTCGTACCGGCCTCGGCATTATTAACTAAGCGGACCGGCGGACTCGGCGTGGGGAATCGACTGACAAAGTCTCAACCCCCCCCCTCCAAATTTTACCCCCTCGGTTTACGTAATTTTTGAAAAAAAAATCGGAGAAAATGCCTTCTAAGGGTAAACGGGGGGGAGAAGCGACCCCTTTGGGGCGAAAATTTCGTGCGTTTCTCGATCCGACGAGCCGTTTTCGAGATTTCGACATTTTCGAAAAATTTTCGAAAAAGGGCCGTATCTCGGAAACGGTGCGTCGGACGCGAAAAAAAACGAATTTTCGTACCGGCCTCAGCGGCATTGATTAGACGGACCGGCGGACTCGGCGTGGGGAATCGACTGACAAAGTCTCAACCCCCCCCTCCAAATTTTACCCCCCCGGGGTTTTTTAATTTTTGAAAAAAAAAATCGGAGAAAATGTCTTCTAAGGGTAAAGGGGGGTGAGAAGCGATCTCTTTAGGATGAAAATTTTGTCCTTTTTTTGATTGCACGAACCGTTTTCGAGATATAGCCATTTTAAAATGGAAAAAAAAATTCGAAAAAGGGCAATATCTCGGAAACGGTGCGTTGGAGGCGAAAAATAAGCGAATTTTCGTACCGAGTTTTTTTTTATCGCGCGTAGAGTGGTGCGGTTTCGTAAACACTATAGCCTGGTAGGTTTCCGACGGTCCTCCTATCCATTGAAGTTTGAAATTTTAAATCGAGGTAGGCTCGTAAGACTATACGATGCCGGCGGGGGTACCAAAATCAAGAAAATGAGGAAACCGATATCGGATTCCCGTAAAATGGGGCCATAAACCGTCCCCTTAGCGGCAAAAAATTGCTCGGTTTTCCCAAAAAACGAACCGTTTTCGAGTTATGGCCATTTTAAAATCGAAAAAAAAATTCGAAAAAGGGCCGTATCTCGGTAAGGGTGCGTCGGAGGCGAAAAATAAGCGAATTTTCGTACCGAGCTCATTATAGTGCGCGTAGAGTGGTGCGGTTTCGTAAACACTATAGCCTGGTAGGTTTCCGACGGTCCTCCTATCCATTCAAGTTTGAAATTTTAAAGCGAAGTAGGCTCGCAAGACTATACGATGCCGGCGGGGGTACCAAAATCAAGAAAATGGGAAAACAGATACCGGATTCCCGTAAAATGGGGCGGTAAACCGTCCCCTTTGGGGCAAAAAATTGTTCCGTTTTCCCAAAAAACGAACCGTTTTCGAGCTATAGCCATTTTAAAATGGAAAAAAAAATTCGAAAAAGGGCCGTATCTCGGTAACGGTGCGTGGGAGGCGAAAAATAAGCGAATTTTCGTACCGAGTTTCTTAAAATGCGCGTAGAGTGGTGCGGTTTCGTAAACACCATAGCGTGGTAGGTTTCCGACGTTCCTATCAAACCGCCACCGAAGAGGTTCACGGTCTAGGCAATATATATATATACTCAACTTTGGTCCATTTTGGTTAGTTTTGGTTATCGCTTTGGTGATGCCAACCACCACGGAGGCGGTCTACCATCTAGGCGGTCTATATACTTCACTTTGGTCCATTTTGGTTAGTTTCGGTTATGGAAGCGGTCTATATATAGAGACGACCTATATATGGGGGCGGTCTGTATATAGAGGCGATCTGTATATGGAGGCGGTCTATAAATGGAGGCGGTCTATATATACAGGCGGTCTATATATGGAGCCGGTCCGCATATGGAAGCGGTTTACATATAGAGGCGGTCTGTATATGGAGGCGGTCCGTATATGGAGGCGGTCTGTATACGAAGGCGGTCTGTATTTAGAGACGGTCCGTATATAATGGCGGTCCGTATATGGAGGTGATCCGTATATGGGGGCGATCAGTATATGGAGGCGTTCTGTATATCAAGGCGGTCCGTATACGAAGGCGGTCTGTATTTGGAGGCGGTCCGTATATAAAGACGTTCCGTATATGGAGGCGATCCCTATATGGAAGCGGTCCGTATAGGGAAGCGGTCCGTATACCAAGGCGATCCATATACGAAGGCGGTCTATATATGGAGCCGGTCCGCATACAAAGGCGATCCGTATACGCAAATTCAAGGTGAAACCGCGAAAGGCTCATTAAATCAGTTATGGTTCCTTAGATCGTACCCACAATTACTTGGATAACTGTGGTAATCCTAGAGCTAATACATGCAAACAGAGGTCCGACCGGAGACGGAAGGAGTGCTTTTATTAGATCAAAACCAATCGGTGGCGGGTTCGCGCCCGACATCGTTCAACTTGGTGACACTGAATAACTTTACGCTGATCGCACGGTCTCGCACCGGCGACGCATCTTTCAAATGTCTGCCTTATCAACTGTCGATGGTAGGTTCTGCGCCTACCATGGTTGTAACGGGTAACGGGGAATCAGGGTTCGATTCCGGAGAGGGAGCCTGAGAAACGGCTACCATATCCAAGGAGGGCAGCAGGCGCGCAAATTACCCACTCCCGGCACGGGGAGGTAGTGACGAAAAATAACGATGCGGGACTCATCCGAGGCCCCGTAATCGGAATGAGTACACTCTAAACCCTTAAACGAGGATCAATTGGAGGGCAAGTCTGGTGCCAGCAGCCGCGGTAATTCCAGCTCCAATAGCGTATATTAAAGTTGTTGCGGTTAAAAAGCTCGTAGTCGAATTTGTGTCTCGCGCCGCCGGTTCATCGTCCGCGGTGTTAATTGGCGTGCCGCGAGACGTCCTGCCGGTGGACTTAGCCCGTTCACGCGGGCGGTCCAACTCAATCCTGCCGCGGTGTTCTTCATTGAGTGTCGAGGTGGGCCGGCACGTTTACTTTGAACAAATTAGAGTGCTTAAAGCAGGCTAAAACTTCGCCTGAATACTGTGTGCATGGAATAATGGAATAGGACCTCGGTTCTATTTTGTTGGTTTTCGGAACCCCGAGGTAATGATTAATAGGAACGGATGGGGGCATTCGTATTGCGACGTTAGAGGTGAAATTCTTGGATCGTCGGACGGACGGACAGAAGCGAAAGCATTTGCCAAAAACGTTTTCATTGATCAAGAACGAAAGTTAGAGGTTTGAAGGCGATCAGATACCGCCCTACCAGCGGGGGCTACGCCGCGGGGACTCTACCAGCGGTAGCCCCCCGGTGGCCCCCGCGGGCGAACTACGCACCACGGACAACGGTTTGGTTGGCACCACGGACGACGGCTTGGCACCACGGACGACAGTTTGGTTAGGTTGGCACCACGGACGACGGTTTGGTTAGGTTAGGGCGAGTGGGCAATGGGCGAGCGACCTACGGGCGAGCGGTCAATGGCCGAGCGGCCAATGGCCGAACGGCCAGCACCCAAAGAAGAAGATCCATGGGCGAGTGGCCTATGGGCAAGTGGAAATGGGCGAGCGACCTACGGGTGAGCGGCCAATGGCCGAACGGCCAGCACTCAAAAGAAGAAGACCCATGGGCAAGCGGCCCATGAGCAAGCGATCCATGGGCGAGTGGCCTATGGGTGAGTGTCCTATCGGCGAGTGGCCTATGGGCGAGTGGCCTATGGGCGATTGGTCAATGAGCGAGTGGTCTGTGAGCGAGTGGTCAATGGACGATTGGCCAAAGAGAAGAAGACCCGTGGCCGAGTGGCCCGTGGGCGGGGGGGCCGTGGCCGGGAGGCCAAAAAGTGAGATTATGGGGTCCCTGGAAGTCCCTTTATCGATCTACTACTCTCGTAACCACGTTTGATACCGTTATCATTGACGACGCATAGACCAATAGGATTAAAGCTTAGGAAAATTGCACGTATAATCGTCGAACCAATCAGAATAAAGCATTCAAATAAATCTCATAGAATTAGAAACATTATTGTCAGAATATTTTCATTTTTAGTTTTTTTTTTTAAATACTTACGTTGCTCCGAGAGGGTTGAAATTTTTTTTCATGATTAATAATGTCTAATCGCAGATACTATAAACCCCCCCCCAATTTTAGTTAATATAACCGACGGCAAACGGTACAACTTGCATAAGACATTTTGGTATCGTCAGATAGGGGAAGGACCAAGGTATATAACGTATAAATTTCAAATTCTCAAAATTATAAATAAGCGCGATATTAAAGTTTCAAAATTGACCATTGATTTTCGGGCCCATTTTTAAGCCCGAAATGCGATTTCGAGGTGATTTCTCAAAAGTAGATAAAATCTTGCATAGGGGGATTTTCGAGGACGAGAATTTCGAATTTGTAATTATTTTTTCGAAAATATTGATAAATTATCGATGATTTATTGATATAACCCATTTTCACGTATACCATGCATTTATTTTTTTTTTAATTTTTTAAAATACGTTGTTCCGAGAATGTAAAAATTTTTAGCAAAGATAGAGGTCGATGATATTTAACCACAGATACCATAAAATTCCCCCAGCCCCCTCCATTTAAACATAATTAATTAATTTTTACATACAAAAACCGTTCCTGCCGACAAACGATATAACTTGCGAAAATCTTTTTAGTATCCTTTTATAGAGGAAAAACCAAAGTATTTAACGTATTAATTTGAAATTTTCAAAATTATAAACAAATGAGATATAAAACATTCAATATTGATTAATGATTTTTAAGTCGATTTCTCCATTTAAAATGAGTATTTAAGATTATTCCTCAACTTGTATTGATTCGAGAAAGTTGAAATTATTTTTTTTTTTAAACAGATTCCACTCAATATCGGCTCCTCCGACACATATCGAACCTAAAACCGCATCGAAACTGCAGATACCAGCTCAAACTATCATTTTTTGATCCAAACAGTTGTTGTTGTCAATATGTTTCAAATACTAGTCGAAATTGGCATCCTATAGAAACGAAAACCTTTATAAACCCTTAGATATCGGTGTAAAACCCCATTCTGAGTCAAATAGTTGCCAATTTCGAAAAGATCCCTGTCAGAATTTGCTTTTTCGCCACCTAGTGCACCCAAATCTACCTTAGAAAAGCAAATATCTACTTAAAACCGGGACAAATAAATGGTTTTCGCTCTTGATTTAGAGTAGATTATAGTCAACACCTGCATTCTCATAACTTACCAGATTCAAATCTACATTAAAACTGCAGATAACTACTTAAAGACCCACTTTCTTGGATTAATAGTAGGTTTTTCTTCCATTTTTCAAGCAGATTCCAGTCAAAATCGGCTCCTCCGGCGCATATCCTACCTAAAACAGCATCAAAATTGCAAATATCAGCTTAAACTATCATTTTTTGATACAAACAGTTCCATATTCACGTCAATATCTTTCAAATGCTAGTCAGAAATTGGCGTCTTTAAGCATTATAGTAGAGAAAACCTTTATAAACCATTAGATATCGGTGTAAAACCCCATTTCTGAGTGAAATAGTTGCCGATATTGGATAAGATCCAGATAGAAAAGATGAGAAATCCAAATATGTACTGAAAACCCTTCCTTTTGTTTCGCTCTTGATTTATAGCAGATTATATCCAAAACAGGCATTTGCATAACTTACCGGGAAGAAATCGACATTAAAACTGAAGATGACTACTTGGATTGATGGTAGATTTTTCTTCCTCATTTCAAACAGATCCTGGTCAAAATCGGGTTTTTCGAGTCTTATTGTACCGAAATCTACCTTAGGAAAGCAATTATTTACTTAAAACCTTCTTTTCTGCATTTTCATAAATTATCGCACTGAAATCCACTTTAAAACTGCAGATAACTACTTGAAAACCCACATTCTTGGATTAATAGTAGGAATCTGCTTTTTCGCCTCTTATTGTAAGATTTAAATTTCTCAGTTTGTAATAAGCGAGATATAAATCATAAATTACTGACCATCGATTTTAACTGGTATTTCAGATCAAAATGGGATTTCGAGGTAATATCCCAAAAGCTTGCAAAATTTTGCCTAAAGTGGTGTCTGATAATAAGAAATCTGAAACCGAAACTACTTTTGGGAAATATCGACATTTTCTGATGATTTATGATTTTATTTATTCTGTTTTTCCAAATATCTCCCGCACCCTGTATAGTAAACGAAAGCTTTAAATACGAAAATTGTAGCTCTCGGCACAGTTTATAATACATTTCAAACCAAATTTTCCTGTCTTTTATAGTTTCTCATTTGCTTGTAATATTTTACCCATGAAAACGGCAATTTTCAGGGTATTTTAGTTTTTGACCATAACCGATTCCCCCTGTACATAATCGAGAAAATTATAGAATTAGAGATTAGAGCCCTGAACCTCCCACAATTCCTGGTAGATGAAGTTTTCCAATATAGCAAATGGTTTTCGAGAGAATAATATTCGTAATAGTAAGTGACGTCATCGCATCACAGTCACAGTCTTTTAGATTTCTGCAAAACTCTGTAGATAATCGAAAAATGTCCTAAAATAAAATATTTAGTCACAGATCTGCAGCGTTTTCCTGTTCAAGAATTTTTCCGATCGAGTTTATCGTTTTGGAGAAAATGATATTTTTGTGGAAGCCAAAATAAACCAAAAAATTTTTCTAAATTTTTAAAAAAATACTTTGCGATGTTTGATTGCTCCCACTCCTAAGGTTTGAGAGCGGGTATGCACTTCTACCGGCCTGCCAAATGTGAAGTCGATAGCTTCAAATTTAGGATACCTACCACATTTTTTAATATAGAACAAAATATACCGAACACCGTGTAAAATTTGTGAAAACATTGAATACAAAAATTTTAGCTGTGTATATGCTCTGCATCACTTTGTATTGTATGTAATTTACTTTAAAAGAAGAACCCACTTTTTAGTTTTTCCAAAATTGCCGACGCACCCTGCATATATTCAAAAAAACTGATTTTTTGATACGAATCTCGCGCTTCTTTTGATGCAAACGTTTTTTCGATTCTGTTTACAGTTTTCGAGAAATGATTAAGTCTTTTAGATTTTTGCCTATAATTTGAAAACCCTGTATATAATCGAAAAAATGCCCGAAATAATTAATAAACCAACCAAATAAATTAATGGAGGGCGCTGGGGAGAACTTTATGGTATCGGTCGATAGACCTCATTGACCTCCATCTTCGATAAAAATTTCAATCTTCTCGTAGAAACGTAAATGTTTTAAAAAATTAAAAATCTAAAATTTTTGAAGAAAAACATAAACATGAAAATAATAAATCGAAAATATTAACCGAAAATGTAGGGCTGAGGTGGACATTATATTGTCTACGGATAGGCCTCATTGATCATGTTCATTTATATTTTTTTAATATCTTCCCGACCCCCTATCTTCGTGCCAAATTTCAGCCGGATGGGTTAATATCGACCGCGATCCAAAATCTTGATATTTCCAACTAATTTACATTTTTGATTTTTTAAGATTCTTTTGATGAGTGGAACGCTGAGCGAACCCTTTGTTAAAAAATTAGAAATCTATGGACTGCTTATTAATTTATTTGCCAAATGCCAAAAACAATCAAACCATCCCGTCAATTTATGGGTAAAACCGCAATTTTCACCACAATTCGTTTAAAGACACCGGAGTTTGTCTAAACACTGAACTCTCACTACATTGTCCTTGCCTGGGTGAAGTTCTGTAATTCGACCCAACCTCCATTGTTTTGGTGCCAATTTTTCTTCCGAAAGAAGAACTAGATCGCCGATTTTGAATTCTCTTCCGTCCTTGGACCTCCATTTTGATCTGGGTTAGAGAGAAGTTAGATATTCTATCGACCAACGTCGCCAGAAATGCTGAAGCAGTTGCTGCAGTCTCTCATATAAAATTAGTCGATTCTGAGGAACATCTGTCAAATCTTGTTGTGGAATGGCAGTCAATATGTCGCTTATAAGGAAGTGACTGGGTGTCAAAGGGGAATAATCGTTTGGGCCATTAAGGATGGCCTCTATTTGGCGCAGTACCGTACAAACATGTTCAAATGTCAAATGAGCATTTCCCAGAATACGTGTTAGATGGAATTTCGCTGACTTAATTGCAGCCTCGAACAATCCGCCAAAATGTGAATGGGGTGGTATAAAATGCCATTGAATGGCATTATCCGACAAAAATAATTGAAATTCAACAGATTTAGTAACAACTTGTAAGTTTTTATAAATATTTTTCAACTCCTGATCGGTTCCTACAAAATTTGTACCATTATCCGTGTAAATATTTTTAGGTAACCCTCGACGCGAGACAAATCTCTTGAATGCGTTTAAAAAACTATGAGTTGTCAAGTCTCCTACCAATTCAATATGAATTGCATGTATGATGAAGCAAATAAAGATGCAAATATATGCCTTTACTAATTTTCCAGTTCGTAATTTTCCGTCCTTTATAAAAAGTGGTCCAGTTAAATCACACCCCACGTTTAAAAACGGCCGAACAGCTGTCAAACGCGAAGATGGTAAATTTTCCATCATGGGAATCTTAAAAGACGGCCTTGCCTTAAAACAAATAACACATTTGTGTATGACGCGTTTGGTAGCATTTTTGCCATGTATCGGTCAAAATTTCAACTTAACTGCAGCTAGTGTTGCTTGCGTCCCGGAATGAAAATTACGTTTATGTTCAAAGTTGATAATTAAATCGGTTAAAATGTGTTTTGGTGGTAATAATATCGGGTGTTTTTTGCCCGGAGTAATCTCTGAAGATTACGCTAACCTCCCCCTACCCTTAATAAATCATCGCTATCTAAAAAGGGGATAATGAATGTAATTTACTAGTTTTGGGAATCGGACGTTTCTCCCTTAAGTTTTTAATTTAAATATTGAAATTGAGCTTGAGCTACCTTTAATAAAAGTATTAACGAATTATTGAGTTCGAATTGGGATAAAGCTCCTTTATATGATACTCTTAAATTTTTATATTTCAAGTTAGAAATAAATCGTAAAACATATGCAATCATTCTAATAAGTTTTGAAAAATTTGAAGTGAGTGAAAATATTCAATCATCGAAATTTTGGAAAGCAATTAGTGACACAATTGTTGGCTTCCGAATTTCAGGAATTTCTAGTAGGGTCCAGTCCACCAAATGTGAGATTCGAATAATTACTGTGGACTTGCATCTCGAGATAAAATATATGCGGGGTTTTTCTTGGAACTGACGTGCCGCCACTGACATTTCTATGACAGTTCGTGAATTTCTGTTATACGATTTGCTACGAATGCAAGAAAGGCGTCGGCGGTCTGGATTAACTGTTACAATATAGACACACGCCCCGTACGCCACGATTGAAGCGTCGCAAAAACCGTGTATTTCTATTTGGTTGTAATTTTGTGTCGTAACTTGACGAACAATTTCAATATTATTTACGAAAGGCAATTGATCGTAAAAAGTTTTCCACGGAGTATGCACGTCAACAGGAACAGATTCGTCCCAATCAAGTTTACATTCCCAGAGTTTTTGAATTATTAATTTTGCCTTAACAATAATTGGACCTAAAAATCCTAAGGGATCGAATATTTTTGACACAGTTGATAAAATTTGACGTTTTGTTATCACTTCAAAGGAGTCTAAATTTATATTAAATTTTAAATTGTCAAATTGGTGATTCCAAAATAATCCTAAAGTTTTAGAAATTTCGTCATCAGATATTAAATATTGATCGGAAGTTCCGAAGTCAGAGTTCGCGATAACTTCCGTATGATTCGAATAGAATTTACGCAATGGAAATCCCGCTGTTTTCAAAATATCTGTTATTTGTTTACGTAATATTATGGCGTCTTCAATTGTGCCCCGACCTGTTATTAAATCGTCCACGTAAAAATCTCGTAAAATCGGATTGCTTGCATCGGGGAATTTTTCCATATTTTCAAAAGCGACCTGTTGTAGAGAACGAATAGCCAAAAATCCAGCCGGTTTTGCGCCATATGTAACGGTAAGCAATGCGTAATGTTTCAGTGGTTTATTGGGACTGTCTCGCCAAAGTATACGCTGAAGATTTTTATCGTCTTCCCAAATTTTTACTTGACGATACATTTTTTCTATATCCCCAGTGAGGACTACGTTGTGTTTCCGAAATTTAAGTGATGTATTAAATAAAAATTTAGAATTTGGTCAATAGCTTCTTTGTCGATCTCCGCCATCTGTCTCAATTTTTCATATTGTGTCGTAAATTCTGTATATTCGCGTTTGTGTTTTTCACTTTTCTGCAATCGCCTTTCCAATCCGTAAAATCGTTTAATTGCTTGATTTTGGGAATTGCCTAAATTAATATAAATATCTTTTAGAGGCAATCTAACCTGTGCGTCGCGACTATAATTCTGGAGGAAATGTTCCTCGCATAGACTTTCTTCGTGAGAATATAAATTTTTTACATCCCCACAATGTTCAAGTTCCCAAAATTTTTCAATTGGTTTGTTTCTAATATGGAAATATCAAAATTGAATAACGGCAAATTTTCAGTTATTTTATCCACAAGTAAAAATGTTTCATTGCGCTTGTATTTTTCATGAATCGACAAAAATGTAGTTTCAACTTTGCTTATAGAATTGTTGATTCCGGCAACCGGGATCTCAATTCGGAACGTCTTCAATCTTAATTTTTTAGCGAACGAATTAGTCATAAATGAGGTCTGGGAGGCGCTGTCTAAAAGCACGCGCGCAGGGATTGCGTTACCATATTTATCCGATACATTAACTACCGCGGTGGACAAGATTACTTGGGTAGAGTTTTTGTCTGATTAACAATGTAAATTAATTTTTGCGTGATTTTGATTATTGTCGGTTTTCAGATTGTGGAATATGTCGTTCCAATAAACACCGGATTCGTTACTAAGTGTTCTCTAATGTTTAAATATTAAAATATAATGGTGGAAAACGGAAAATAACACGTAATTCTTAAAAACAACTTCAAAAGTGATACACTAACATTATCAAACGTTCAAAAGTCAATCTAGCGTCGCGTTCTCGATTTTTGTTTGTTTATTCGCATAGCACTCCGTCACTAAGTTACTGTTTTTTAACATCCTCCCAGGCCGCGAAATTATCGATTTCCGACGGATATAAACACTGCACTGGACGTTTCAGCTTATCACCGGTACTTGTCTTTATTTCGCACGCTCTTACTTTTCCATCGCGTCCTTGAAATGTCTGAGTAACTCCCACGAGCTTCCAGGTCAAACGCGGTCTGTCCTGGTCTTGTAAAAGTACAACATCTCCTTCTTTGATTTAGTTAGACTTTCTTGCACCGTGAATAGTCCACCCTACTTTAGTTTTTATAGCTCCAAGATCCAATAATTTTCGCTACCGATAAGCAACGATATTCCTGCTGCTTCTAAAGGCATTGTCTGAATATCCACTAACTGATTTTGTTTTGCAAAATCTTCGATAACTGGATCGGTAAGAGAATGGGGGTTAATCGAATCGAAGCATATTTCGGGAGCTTCAACTGCATGTATTGTAATTAACTTATCTGAATACTGACTCTTTACAACAACTTCAACTTTATTGCACAGTTTGGCAACACCGCGTTGCGAACTTCCGAAGACACAAATTGAAATCTTGTGCTTTCCGATAATTGGTAGGTTGAGTTGCCGTGAAACATATTGTTTTATATAAGTTAATTGGCATCCTGCATCAAAAACCGCCCGTAATAATACTTCTTTTTTATCTTCATTCGATTTTACAAAGACACACGCAGTTTGTAGATACACATTTTCGAGACGTCCTGCAGAAAATACAGTTACAGCTGCTTGTTCTTTAGAGCTGTCGTTACGTTCATTTTGACTTTCATTTTTTGTTTTTGGTTTGTATGAAGGGTCGCATAAGGCAGTAACATGTCGCCCTTTACACTTTTTGCACGTTATGTCTTTTGTTTTGCAAAATTTTGACCTATGCTTTTGCCCAGTACAACGAAAACATCTGTTACTGTCCTGCAAAAGTTTCTTTTTATCCGTCAAACTAATATAAGTACTTAAACAATAAAATTTAATAAATCTGCGATCTGTTTTTTATAGTTCACTGAGCCCAACTCTGCGTTAACCGACACACATTTGAAGATTCAGTTTCGTTAGAAAAACTCTGTATTTTAATTTTATTAAACTGAACTCGCAAATTGTACGGTAAAACTTTAAAAATCATGGATTTGAACATTAAACCATACTGATCAGCTGATATGCCCAATGATTCCACCGAGCACGTTATTGAAGAAGCCGTGTTGTACAAGCAACGTAATCCACTAACATCTTTGTCGTATTTTACCGACGCAATACCGCATAATTTTTGCACGTAACAGTCAATAATTCTTTCCGCTTGTCCGTACTCCGATTTTAATAAATCGATTGCATCATTATATGAGTTTTCACTAGATGTTAGGCCCGAAATCGTTAGAGCCGCCTTACTCGCTAAAAGCGACTTCAAATAAGTAAATTTGCAGTTCATACTTAGCTCAGAATTATTATGTATAGCTTGACTGTATTGCTCCCAGAAAGCTGGCCATGCTTCCAGGTCGTCGTTAAATTTTAATAAATCAAGTTTGGGTAATCTTACCGATTTCTGATTGGTTTGGGATTGTACGTTACCAATACTCATTTCTGGAATCGGAGAGATATCCTGAGGGTCTCGCATGTATCCAATTCCCACGTTCTGCAGCTGCTTTCCGTTCGATCTGCGTTAATGTCATATTCTGTCACTTTGTCACATTCCATTTCGATGAAATTGTCCTCTAACATCGGCACGATTTTCGCGTTCAGTTCGTTCAAAGTCACTCTTAGAAGTTTAATTTTTTCACACAAAACTGAGAGTTCGTCCGGTGAAGATTCTGCTGAATTTACGGCCTCATCTCCGGCCTTGCACAACTTCGTTAATTGCCCGCGATAATTTTTACGTAAAGACACGTCGTTTTTTGATTCCATTTTCCAAATATTATTTCGTTCCAAGTTAATTCCAATACTCAAACACTTCCCGGGTTTCGGCACCAAAATGTGGAATATGTCGTTCAAATAAACACCGGATTCGTTACTAAGTGTTCTCTAATGTTTAAATGTTAAAATATAATGGTTGGGTCGTCGCGACACTGAGGTTAATTTAAAGCGGACTGTAATTTTTTTTTAAGCAGAGCCCGCAAGACGTGGTCGTGAGGGTAGAGACGGCATCGTGTTCCTCGAATTCCGCGTCATCGGCAAGCAACATAATTACGGAATTATGAGACTTGCCGAATTCACCGTACATTTCGTCACACTCATCGGCACGAACCAAAAATTGAACTTTTTTTGAAGGATCGGTCTCGACCTTTACCCCGACCTCGTAGGTTTCCTTTAACCGATTAAGAGCAGCAGTGCATTTCATTACGAGCCTTTTCAATTTTTCGGTCATTTCGAATTAAATTGTAAAAGAACTAGACACCAAAAAATAAACGGCTACGTAAGTAGTACTAATCGACAGGAAATGTAACAAAAAAATGGCAAATACCGACTCTGTTATTATTTGTTAAAGAAACCAAAGCGGAGTAACCAACGTTTTTTATTTGATAATTTTTTGAAAAGTTATTAACACTACGGTCGTAATGCGATATCGTAGGCCTTGGTCAAACCGTGCGCCCAAACACTTGTTTTTATAATCTATATATGGATCTACCAACAAAAAAACTTTCGATATGCCGGAGGATTTAACCTATTGATGCATTTATGTACCTACCCGCAAATAAATGTTTTGAACGAAATACGCCAAGCGAACACTATGACTTTTATATGATGCAGAAAATGAGCATGTAAAATATTGAAAATATAGAAAGCGCGAAACATCCGGCATCCCGGTCGAAGGATCAAAATGGGTCGTCGCGACCCTGAGGTTAATTTAAAGCGGACTGTATTTTTTTTTTAAGCAGAGCCCGCAAGACGTGGTCGTGGCGGTAGAGACGGCACTAACCTCTTGTCGCTGCTGTCTCGCTGGACTGGGGCCCCAATAGCAGCTCCTCTCCGATCTTGAGGATCACGGTCTCGGTACGGCGGAGGTGGTTCACAGGCACACGCAATGCGGAGGGAGTCAATAGTTTTTTTCTTTTGGGGGTTCAACACTATCGGCGTGCTATCGATGCCAAGTTCGAACGCGAAAACGTTAAGCACGTTCTTCCTCGCACGTGCGCGCGCTCTCCCTCTCTTTTTCTAATTTTTCACTAAAAATATGCAGTAAGGAATGATGTTTTCTACCGCAGTGTTTGCAATTACCGGATTTACATTGTTGCTGTGAATGATTTGGCCGTAAACAGTTCAAACACAACCTGTTTTTTCTTACCTCCGCGCAAAGTTCGTCTCTCGGCATTTTATTGATTTGTTCGCAGTTATAACTGAAATGATTTTGTTTACAAAAAGCGCAAGATGTTTTTGACGTTACAACGTAAGATAGTGACTTTCCAATTTTTAAATTTGATTTTCTTAGAATTTTGTCGCCAATTGTTTCCAAAAATTGACATCGTTTTGTTAAAAAATCAGTTAATTGCAAAATTATAGGACATTTCGAGTTCCCATTCACCTTTGGTGGCGGTATCAACTTTTGAAGATAAAATTTGTACTAATAAAGTGTTCCAAGAATCAGTCGGTTGCCTCATTAACGCACGTATGTGTTTATTGAAATTGTCAATGAGCATTCTTAATTGCGAGTGAGATTCTTCTTTAATTGCATTTAGATTGAAAATGGCATTAACGTGTGTGTGAATAATCAATTTTTTGTTTTCATAGCGATCTTTTAACATTTCCCATGCAGTGGCATAATTATCGCCAGTAAGAGCGTAAGTAAATAAATTTTTGGGTGTTAAGTTGATCATTGGGATGTACAAGAGACTTAAAAATGTCGGAAAATGCTAGCCATTGACTATATGTTCCGTGAAATTCGACAAGATTAACTTAATTACTTAATTGAACTCGAAATATCCGCAACGCCCTGAAAAGAACTCTGGACATCGTCTTGCGATTGACGATTGCCGGCCGCGCTGCTGTCGACGGCAAGTGTTTGATGTTTCGCGATAATCGATCGTGCGTCTGATATAGCTTTGAAATATTTATTATCACATTCTGTGCGTACGTCTTCTTGGGGTGTCATTTCACCCGTTAGAAGTTCTATTTGGAATTGCATGTATTCAAAACTTTGTAAAATATTCTCTGTTTTTTCAAGTCCTAAAGTTAGTTCTGAGATATCTACTACGAGTGAATGTCCACAAAACCTTGTAAAAAGTTACAGAATTTTGTTAAGGTAGATTTGAGACCAGTGAGTTTTAATTCGAGTTCTCGAATTTTATATATATATATATATATATATATATATATATATATATATATATATATATATATATATATATATATATATATATATATATATATATATATATATATATATATATATATATATATATATATATATATATATATATATAATATTTAATTTATGTAAAAAGTAGTCGAAGTGTGGGGTCAAGTAGATATTTCCTAAAGTTTAAAAAATTCGACGCCTGCAAAGAGCTGGGCGTCGCGACGGGTCGAAAAATTATTCGATTGCAGAGACTTTGGAAATACGCGCATACAAAAGTACATATTATTTAAAAACTTTTTTGTTATTTACTCAAACTTATTTACTTTACCCGTTTCTAAGTTATACCGATTTAAAGTAAACATTTTTTGATTAATAAAAAATGTGATTAACGCTTATTTTTACAAGTATGCCATGAATGTTAGTTATTATGGCAACCATTGTTGTCGCAGTTGTTTTAAGTGCAATTACAAACAATAGATTTCAACTATTTTAGTATGATTTTATTTATTATTTTTTATCGATTTAGTTCTGATAACATGATAAATAAATGAAAAAACAGTAAAATACCTACAAGTTAATAACCAAAATTATTATTGCAATTAACCACATAATAAGACATTTCAAAAATTTTGTTCAAAATTATGTCCATCTGCTCGAACACTATCAAAAACTTTTAACAGGTGAGCTTGGGTCACTTGTAGGAGAGTCCTTCTTGTGATAGCGGCACACGCTGCACTAATTTTGGTAATGAGATCAGCCATATCTTCGATAGGTTCTTCATAGATAACGTTTTTTAGGTAGCTCCAAAGAAAATAATCTGGTGGTGTAATGTCCGGGGACCTCGCCGGCCACCTTACCGGTCCATTAGTACCAAACCATCTATTGGGATATTCTCGGTTCAAATGCCTCGTTACTATTTGGGCATTATGTGCAGGCGCTCCATTCTGCTGTAGCCACATATTCATTCTAGTGTCAAGAGGCACTTCTTCTAATAGTTCCGGAAGTGTAGTTTGAAGAAATTTTAAATAGCGATCTGCATTTAAAGATCCTTCGTAAAAGTAAGGTCCAATAAGGAATCCATTTAATATGCCGCACCAAACATTGATACTAAAAATTCGTTGGTTACCTCTTTCTGTAATCCAACGAGGATGGTTTTCGGACCAAAAACGACAGTTGTGTCTATTAACGATTCCATTATTTTGAAATCGACTTTCGTCGCCCCATAAAATTTTCGAGAGAAAATTTGCATCTTGGCTATACAAATCGGACAATGACGCTAAGAAATACATTCTTCTAGCATAATCGCCTGGTTCTAGTTTATGAACTAGTTTACTTTTGTACGGGTAAAAAGAGTTTCTATGTAGAATTCTCCACGAAGAACTTATGGTAACACCGGTATTTTCTTTTATCTCTGATAGGGATATCTTGGGGTTATTATCAACCTGCTGAATTGTTTTGTAGCCGTCCTGTTCCTATCTCTTTTAGGTTTTATGAAGCTGCCATATTCTCTTAAGTTTTTACATAAACTTGAAAAGGTTTTTGCATCGGGGACTCTTCTATGCGGATAACGCCGTGCGTAAACTCTTTTTGCTTCTCTACAATTGCATCTGCATTCTCCAAACACCAGTAACATGTCTACTTTTTCCTCATTGCTAAATTGCACCATTTTCACATAATTCTTAGTTTTTTTTTTAAAACCGACCAAATTTGGATATTTCTTGTGACAATTTTTTGATACAGCAATAACAACTTACGTTTGTAATTGCACTTAAAACAACTGCGATAACAATGGTTGCCATAGTAACTACATTCATGGCATACTTGTAAAAATAAGCGTTAATCACATTTTTTATTAATCAAGAAATGTTTACTTTAAATCGGTATAACTTAGAAACGGGTAAAGTAAATAAGTTTGAGTAAATAACAAAAAAGTTTTTAAATAATATGTACTTTTGTATACGCGTATTTCCAAAGTCTCTGCAATCGAATAATTTTTTGACGCGTCGCGACGCCCAGTTCTTTGCAGGCGTCGAATTTTTTAAACTTTAGGAAATATCTACTTGACCCCACACTTTGACTACTTTTTACATAAATTAAATATTTCTTTTCGATTTGGACTTATTGGCGTGCGGAGTTTTAAATGAAAAACCCTGTATATATATATATATATATATATATATATATATATATATATATATATATATATATATATATATATATATGAATAAATGGATAAAATAAAGGATGCGATTTACGTTTTCTCTCGTTGTGTGTGTGAGCTACCTTGAGATTGCGTGTTCCTTAATTCCTTTGAGAGAACGTAGGTCCCGTAAGCTTGCTTGAATCTTCTTGTGTGTATGGATGCCGTGTCAACTTAAGTTTTTAGCCTTGTGTGTGTAGACTTGGATACTTGAATGAATCTGCGTAATATCCGTTTCGAAGGACCAATGTTTTGATGAGTGCAACGCTGAGCGAATCCCTTTTTAAAAAATTAGAAATCTATGGACTGTCTATTAATTTATTTGCCAAATGAACAACATAATTTCACTGGCACCTTAGCGCCTATTACAACAACCTGCCTATACGAAGATATAAACAAGTCTGGTCAACCCTTTTTCGGAACACGGGCACACTGTCCTTTTATAAGCCGCGCACTGTTGCCACTGTTGCAAAATAACAAAATACGTATTTACAGAAAGAAACCCGTACAAAGATATCTACGTTGCTCCGAGAAGGTAGAAATTTTTATGGAAGATGGAGGTCGATGAGGTCTTGCCGCCGATACCATGAAGCATTTATTGAAAAATTGCAGCGTCCCACATGAACCGTTCCCGACGGCAAACGGTACAACTTGGATAAGACTTTTTAGTTCTGGCAGGTAGAGAAAGGACCAAAGTATATAACGCATAAACTTATAAAATTAATCACCGTTTTTCGTTCCGATTTTTCAGCCCAAAATGGGATTTTCGGATTTCTCAAATGTGGATAAAATTCTGCATAGGGGGGTTCCCAAGACGAGAAATTAGAATTTGTAATTATTTTTTGTAAATGTCTATAAACTATCTACATTTTTTTGAAAAATTGAAATTTTTGTGACCAATATTTTGTCTCCCGGAGTAGCTAAGAAACTTAGAATTAAACAACCCCCCATTTTTTTAATATCTTCCCGAAGCTTTATCAGCAGATACTATAAAATCCACTCAAACCATCTCCATTTACTCGTAATTAATTATTTTATAAAAAAAATTTGCCTCCTACAGAAACCGTTTCGCGCTCCGAGTTCAACGAGTGAACGGATGATATCCCGGAATATAGTGTCATCACATTTTTCCATCCGTGAATCAATACATGAGAATATATATATATATATATATATATATATATATATATATATATATATATATATATATATATATGATGACACTATATTCCGGGATATCATCCGTTCGCTCGTTGAACTCCGGCTGGAATCCTGCATCCGACTGGAATCCTGCAGACGTTTCGCCAAAATCTCACTTGGCATCTTCAATGCCCGCGCTCCGAAAACACTTCGAACACGGAGCGCGAGCATTGAAGATGCCAAGTGAGATTTTGGCGAAACGTCTGCAGGATTCCAGTCGGATGCAGGATTGGCAGGATTCCAGTCGGATGCGGGATTGGCAGGATTCCAGTCGGATGCAGGATTCCAGCCGGAGTTCAACGAGCGAACGGATGATATCCCGGAATATAGTGTCATCACATTTTACCATCCGTGAATCAATACGTGAGAATATATATATATATATATATATATATATATATATATATATATATATATATATATATATATATATATATATATATATATATATATATATATATATATATATATATATATATATATATATATATATATATATATATATATATATATATATATATATATATATATATATATTGTTTTTTTTTAAACGAAAAAGAAAAATTTAATGTTTACGTCCTGATACTTGACATCTCTTCTCTGCTATTATCTTTCCTATTTCTGGACAAATTGTGACCCAAGGTGAGCATCATGGATACGGTTTCTAATAGGAGACTTATTACCTTTCATGACTGAAAATAACTGCTCGCACCGATAAGTACTACCAAACATGGAAATAATTTCATATGCGAATTTTCGAGTATTTTCAAATATGGCTGGTAAATATTTGTAATTCAGGCACGCCCACTTGAATGAATTTTTCTTTCAAATTTGAGTCGCATTGAATATCGATCACCTCCATTTGCATATGGCTTGGTATTGAGTCTATACTTATTGAGAAAATCGAAGAAAACAATAAAAATTTGTCTTCGAGGGACCTAAAATCGTTAAACCTCATTTCAAATTCAGCTATTAAATTTGCAATTTTTTCTGCGTATTTTTGATATGACCAAGTATCATCTAAACTCGTTTTGTTCATGCTGCACGTCGGGAAGTGTGTCAAATCTTCATTTTTGAGTTGTTTTTCCCAAAGAACTAATTTACATTTGAATGCTTTAATTATGTCAAACATTTTCGTAATAATACGATCTTTCCCTTGTAACGATAAATTTAAATCGGTTAAGTGTTTGGTTATATCCACTAGGAAAGATAAATCTTGTATCCATATTGGATCGGAAAGTAAACTTACGTCTTGATTTTTCATTTTTAAAAATTGACATATTTCTTCTTTCAAATCCCAGAACTGTTTGAGAATCTTGGAGCAAGATAACCAACGTACCTCGGTATAGTAGGACAAACCCGAATATTCACTATCCAAGTCGCTTAAGAAAGCAGTGAATTGACGCTGATTTAAGCCTCGAGATCTTATCAAATTTATAACTTTTTTTATATATGACAAAACATTCTCCATGTTTATTACCTTCGTGCATAGAACTTCTTGATGTATAATACAATGCGTATGATGAATGTTTGAACCGTGAATTTCACTAATTTTTTTTCTTAGTAATGCGACGAAGCCCTTGTTTTTCCCGGTCATTGATGGAGCGCCATCTGTAGCGACAGAATTTAATTTTGCCAAAGGTAGCTCATATTTCTGCAGAAGTTTAAAAACACAAGTAAATATATCTTGTCCTGTGGTAGTACCAGGCATCGGTATTAATTCCAGTAATTCCTCAAAAATGTTAAAATTCTTGTCACAAGAACGAAGAAACACTGCTAATTGTGCTTTGCCACTATAGTCCGTGTTGTCGTCACAGGCAATGGAGAAATTTTCGAAATTAGATGCTTTTGCTTTAATCTGATCACTTAAATTGGCGGCTAAATCAGTAATTTTTTCCGCAACTGCATTTCGAGACAATGAAATTGATTGAAAAGCCTTCACATTTCCAGGACAAATAATTTCTCCAGCTTTTATTAGGCATTCCTTGATGAAATCACCGTCAGTAAAAGGCTTCGACTGTTTAGCCATCAACTCGGAAACGACGTAACTTGCATGTACCGCCGCTTCACTTTCTTGCAATACTTTACTAAACATCAACTGTTGCTTTTTCAGTCCTAATTTGAGTTCTTTCAACTTTTCTTCTCTCATTAATCCTTCATAATTGTTATATTTTGACTGGTGTTGTTTGTAATGACGTTTAATATTATATAACTTTGGTACATTAATAGTATTTTTACATATCATTATTTTATCTTTTATTTCACAGCAAAAGTATTCTAATTCCCATTTTACTTGGAATATCCTATGTTCGTCAATGATTTTTCGTTTAATTTTACTACCACTTGGTTTTAATACAGACATACTGAATACAATGGGCTGGAATAAATACGCTGTTGTTAAGAAAAAATAATACATTTTAATAAAATGTATAAAAAAACATTTTAATAAAATATTAATGTTAACATTAACTTACCAGAGAAACGGAATAACTGTATAAATAAATGAGAATACTATGAATTAAGTTATAATTAATATTAAAACAAAATTATTCCTATTACCTGCAGTAATTCATGTATATCGTACAAAACAATGTTCAGAGAACTGAAACCATGTGTTTGGTTACATTCGGCTATCGTTGGACGCTACTCACACGTATTTATTATTATTTGCGGATATATTGGGCGGGCCGCAAGAATGTTCGTAGTTTTTTCAATTATAGACAAAAATCTAAAAGACTGTGAAAATTGTTCTTTTTGCAATCAAATTATTAGCCGTAAACCAAAATTTGTCAAAAATAGAGCCAATTGGTTTAAACAGTGTTATAGTCCACATCGAGAACTACAATTTTTGTATTTACGGTTTTCTTGTATCACACACACTGCTCGAGATATTTGAAAAAATCCATGTGAAAATCGCACTCAATTTAGACGCGATGAAGTCACTTACTATTACGAAGTACGGTGTGCATCATTGTTCCAATTAAATATTATTCTCTCGAAAATCATTTGCTGTATTGGAAAACTTCATCTACCAGGAAATGTGGGAGATCCAGGGCTTTAATCTCTAATTCTGTAATTTTCGGTAATAATCGGTTATGGTCAAAAAACTAAAAGACCCTGAAAATTGCCGTTTTCATGGGTAAAATATTATAAGCAAATGAGAAACTGTAAAAGACAGGAAAATTTGGTTTAAAAGCATTAATTCGTAATAATTGGATTTTGAAGGTGGTTTGTATGATTCTTGAGGAATTCTGAAAACAAAACAATTATTTAATATTGTGTCCTATGTTTCGATCCAATCAAGTGCTACAATCGCAATATTGAGCCCGATCCGACCACGGCCCGATGTTTTGCCACTTTTGTTTCAATTTTTCGGCTTCGCTATAAAACACGATAATTGTCCGAAATTTGAATCTATCGACTTGAAATTTTCCACGAGGGTAGAGACCGGCCCCTAACAGAACCTATTGAAATTGAGAGGGATGGGTGATTGGGAAGTATTTTTAAAAATTCAAAAACGTTTTTTAAAAAACCAAAAAATGACTATATCTCGAAAACCGTTTATAGGATCGAAACAATTCACGAACGAGAAGATGCAGAATGTGGATACCCATAAACCTTCATTCTGTAACACTACACTGTTACCCGGTCTACTGCTTTTTCTACATGACAGTGTAGGCCGTAGGCTAAAATCCTTGTATTTAAGGTTTTCGCGTATTGTACAGGGTGTTTGAGATATGTCGAGTTTTATTGAAAAATGCAACTATTGACTTCAAATTTGGCAGGGTGGTAAAAGTCCAACCCCTCACCCAAATCCTTGAAGCTAGGCACAATCGGAAATCGGCAAATATTTTTTAAAAATTATAGAAAAAAATTTTGTCATTTTGGGCTGCATAAAAAAATTCATTTCGCGAAAACGCTTTACCCGATCGACAAAATTCTTGAACCAAAAGACGCAAAAGATCCAGGACTATAACCTTTATTTTGGGCATTTTTTCGATTATATACAGGGTTTTTTAATTATAGCCAAAAATCTGAAAGACTCTGAAAATTGTCAATTTCCAAAGTACATTCTTAGCCGTAAATCAAAATTCGTGAGAAATATGGCCAATTGGTTTAAACAGTTTTATAGGCCGCATCGAGAGCTACAAATTTTGTATATACGGTTTTCACACACGCTGCTCGAGATATTTGAAAAAATCCATGTGAAAATCGTACTCAATTTAAACGCGATGACGTCACTGGCCATTACGACGTACGGTGCGCTGCATTGTTTTAGATAAATATCTTCATCATCTACCACGGAACGTGGGAGATTCAGAGTTTTAATCTCTAATTCCGTAATTTTTCCGATTATGTACATAGTGTCTCGGTTATGGGCAAAATATCGAAAGTACCGTGTAAATTGCCTTTATCGTGTATAAAATATTAGCTGTAAATAAAAAACTGTAAAAGATGGGAAAATTTGGTTTAAAACGTATTATGAACTGTATCGAGATCTACAATTTTCGGATTTAGAGCTTTCGTTTACTATACAGAGTGCGCGAGATATTTGGAAAAACCTAATCAATAAAATCATAAATCGTCATAAAATGTCAACATTTTCAAAAAGTAGTTGCCGATTCGGATTTCTGATCGTCAGAAACCCCTTTAGCCAAAATTTTGCAAACTTTTGGAACATTACCTCGAAATCACATTTTGATCTGAAATACCAGTTCACAAATCGAAGGTCCGTAATTTATGATTTATATCTCGTTTATTTTAAACTGTGAGAAATTGAAATTTATATGTTATATACCTACGTCCTTCCTCTATCCAACAATACCAAAAAGTTTCACACAAATTGTAACGTTTGCCGTCGGGAACGGTTTTTGTAAGAAGGTGCAAATTTTTAAAAAAATGTTTAATTACAATTAAATCGACCGGGCTGGGGTTGTCTTTATGGTATCTGCGGGAATACCTCATTGACCTCCAGGTTTCATAAAAATTTCAACCTGCTCGGAACAACGTAGGTATTTTAAAAAATTAAAAACTTAAATTTTTGGGAAAAATCACGTCCAAGTGTTCATGAAAATTTTGGATCGAGGTCGATATTATTCGGGGTGGTATTCAAAAAAAATAGTCAGTTGTATTATAAGTTCCTTAGTCCTTCCGGAAGACAAAATATTGACAAAAAAGGGATTTTTTTTATAAAATATTTTATATTTCCGTTATTTATAGTTTTAAGAATTTGAAATTTATACGTTATATACTCTAGTATTTTCTCTATTTAATGATACCAAAAGATCTTACTCAAGTTGTATGGTTTAATCGGAAACGGTTTTTGTAGGAGACTGCAATTTTTTTAAAAATTGTATTAATTATTTTTTATAATTAAATGGTGGGAGCTGGGAAGGACTTTATAATTTCATTGACCTCCATCTTCAAAAAAAAATTCAATCTTTTCAAAGCAACGTAGGTATTTTAAAAAAATGAAAATGAAAATTTTTGAGGAGTGTCATGATATCCATGAACGTAATAAATTGAGAATATTAACTAATGATAGGGGGGGCTGGAGGCAGACTTTATGGTATTTACGAATAGACATCATTGACCTCTAACTTCGGTAAAAAATTTCAATCTTCTCCGAGAAACGTAGTATATATTTTAAAAAATTAAAAATCTAAAATTTTTGAAGAAAAACATGATAAATATGAAAATAATAAATTGAAAATATTAACCGAAAAGGGGGGGTTGGGGGCGACATTATAGTATCCCCGGATGGACCTCATTGTTGTGTATCTTCCATAAAAACTTCAACTTTCTCGGATCAATATAGATTGAGAAATAACTTTCAAATCTCATTTTAAATGGAAAAATCGGCTTAAAAATCAATGATCAATTTTGAATGTTTTAAATCTTATTTATTTATAATTTTGAGAATTTAAAATTTATATGTTATACACATTGGTCCTTCCTCTATCCGACGATACTAAAAAGTCTCATCCAAGTTGTATTGTTTGCCATTGGGAACGCTTTTTGTCGGATGCTGCAAATTTTTAAAAAATGCTTAATTACAATTAAATGGAGGGGGCTGGAGGGGACTTTATAGTATGTGCGGATAGACCTTATTGGAGCAACGCACGTATTTGAAAAAACCACTAGAAATGTAAATATTCTGAGAATAAGGTTTCTAATACAGGAGTAGGCTTTGAGATTTATTTGTATCCTTTATTTTGATTGGTTCAGAGATTATACGTGCAATTTTCTTAAGCTTTAATCCTATTGGTCTATGCGTTTACCTATAAATAGTAAGCTCTGCATGTCGTCGATAACTCATTACATTATTTTCGTTGGAATAACGTCGCTAATGACAATGGTATCGAAACATAAAATATTTTAAAAAATTTAAGGAAATTCCGGGGGTTGTGAGATGCGCTGAAAACGATGCAATGATTTAAAATTGTGTCCGACGTTTCGTTTTAGCAGGAAGCCATCTTCAGAGTACTAATACGTAATAATTGTAATTTGAAAGTGATTCCGGAGTTTTTTGGATGCGCTGAAGACGATGCAATGATTTAAAATTGCGGCCGACGTTTCGTTTTAGCAGGAAGCCATCTTCAGAGCATTAATTCGTAGTAATTCAAATTTGAAGGTGATTCCGGGGGTTTTGAGGTGCACTAAAAATGATGCAATAATTTAAAATTGTGTCCGAGGTTTCGTTTTAGCAGAAAGCCATCTTCAGAACATTCATTCGAATTTCAGGGTGTTTCCGGGTTTTGAGGTGCGCTGAAGATGATGCAATAATTTAAAATTGTGTCCGACGTTTCGTTTTAGCAGGAAGCCATCTTAAGGGCATTAATTCGTAATAATTATCATTTGAAGGTGGTTCCGGGGGTTTTGAGGTGCGCTGAAGACTTGGCAATGATTTAAAATTGTATCCGACATTTCGTTTCACCACGAAGCCATCATCAAAGCATTAATACGTAATATTTGGATTTTGAAGGTGAAACAAAGCAATTATTTAATATTGTGTCCTACGTGTCGATCCAATCAAGTGCTACAATTTTTGTATTTATCCATCAATAAAGGAGTCAGATTATTTGAAATAATATCAATGGAAACCACAATTACTCATAAAAAGTTTTATTTTTTAAAAAAGTTTGCCGTGATGTTGAAACTCGGCTAGACATGAACGATCCTTTATACAGGGTGCAAACATAATAAAATTACATTTTGCGAAAGTTCCATCGTGGTCCGCAGGAGCACGATAGAAAAACAATGCTTTCTCCTAGGACAAGAAGCCACTTAGCGGCTTCTCTGAAATACAAAGCCGTAGACTGCGTAGCGCATAGCACGGAGCAGTCGCCCCGCGCAGCGACGAGATTGCGAAAGCAATCTTGTTTTCATGGTGATAGTAGCAAAAGCAAAAAAAACTAGGAAAATTTTTAAGTTGACAATAGTATATTATACAACAAGTGCGGTAAACGGCATTTGACTTACGAGTTTATTTGACACCAGCGGAGCGGGTGTTTAATAAATGAGTGACTTAAAAAGTTTACTGAAAGTGTTGCATACTATACTTTTTCTATAACCGTTAATTTTTGGGTACATTTTCGCCAAACCAAACCGAATACAGTCACTGGCATGACCTGTGCGGTAAAATCCCGGAAATGTCTAAAGTGGCTCGGATCAGTGGGAAACAAAACTGAGGTGGTAAAGTGACGCTTGCCGCTCGGTGTGTAATTAGGTATTTTACAGACGGGAGTAGAAAAAAAATATTGCATGAAAATAGGACTACTTTACTGTCAAACTGAAAAGTCATATATGTTCTAGTTTTTTTTTGCGCTCGATAGTATGAAATACGTAAGTGTATACCTACATATATCGTGGAGATTAATATATAGTATATATATTAGTGTATACCTACATATATCGTGGAGATTAGTATCTAAGATCACTTTCATTTGAGTACTACCAGCGTCAAATAAAACCTTTACTTAAAAGGCGGATGTAGGTATTTTTGAAATCTGTTTTTTAAACATATGATACCAGTCTCGTTCTTTTTATTTTTTTTAAATAAAACCTGGGTTTTTCAAAACTAAAATATTTTGGGATGCAGATAAGAAGGCACACACATCACAAACATCAAAACAATGTTAGAATTAAATAGCTGGCTGAAAAAAGCTACTTTCATCAAAGAATGACACAAAACCTGTCAAATATTAGTTATTCTTGAGAGTTTAGTTCATGATATAGTATCTTACTCTATTTTTAAAATACTTTAGGTTAGGTTGTTCGATATTTTTGCTATATTATATACCTACAATTTTTTCATATCTACAATAGAACAAAAAATAGTATGAATCGGCAGTCCTTCACTTTTACCATAAAAAGCAAAATTAAACATTAAATATTAATTGGAAAAAACTTGTGCATTTCAAATATCACCTGCTATTCCAGTGATGACTTCACCAACCATACCCAATAGGTTAATTCCATCACACGCGAGTACCAAATACTGGGATAGAATTTTTATAGTCGTACAACCAATTGGACTACTGGACCATACCTTTCTAGCATTTCTAATAGGCTGTTGGAAATAACCTAGTAATTAAGTAAGGTACACTGGTATATCTATATAAGATCCTATATCCTCACAGTCGGATATACTAACCATATCTGAACTAGTATAACTGGATATCCTTAGTATGTCCTAACAAACGTCCTACGGACATAGGCATCTGATATTAGTAACATCGTATATCCTTGCGACGTCTTAAGGATGCCCCTTAGCTGAAACAGTATATCTCTAGGATAGACGCCATGTCCTGTCAGATATCCCGAGGATGTTTTACGGACGTCTTTGTGCTATTTGGGTTACCACATGTTCACATCACCGTCCGACCCAAAAATCATCGGTAACCAAAACTATTTCAGCCCGAGTCACTGACCTCTGCTCTTCTCTCTAATAATTTGCACAATAAAGATGTCCTGACAGATATCACGCGTTCGATCACAAAATACACTTCACCAGAACCTTCCAATAGCAACGAAGCCGAAAGCGATCCTACACTTGCAAACTGTGGTCCTTCCTTACATTCAAAACATCACTCAAAGCCAGATTTTCTAACCAAAAATCTTTCATCTTCGATTCGGCAAATTCCATTTGCGATGCCAGTTTAGAGCATTCCATGCATATGCGGCAAAGAATACATTGGAAAGACAGGACAAAAAATATCAACTAGGCTCACAGAACATGAAAGAGCCTTAAGACTAAAACAAATATACTCATTAGCAGTTGCCGAACACAATCACGAAACCGGACATAAAATTTTATTCGACAGATCGATGAAGTTCCGGGTGGGGCACCCTGTATTTAGTAGTGACTTTTTACTTTAAAGGCAAGTTGGTTATAGCCCTATAATTATGATGCAAATCACACTATATAAAAGTAATTTCATATTTGTCAAATTTTGGTTCAATTAAATTTAATATTTCCCTAAGAAATTACTTATATTGAAAACATAAGGGATAATATCAATATGCAGGTTATCGGAACTTTTTAATTAAAAAAAAAAGGCAAAACACAGACAGTAGTTGTATATTTCAGTGCTATTTGTGACATTTTGCATTTTTCAGGGGTACACATACTTCATGTCCCATGTTCCTCAAATGCTCAAACAACTTGTTTTTAGAAGTAAAATTTGAGTTGCAGGTTAAACAACAATGATGTAAATCGATATCTGTTAACTCAAATATGGCAGCTTTCTTTGACCCCTTTTTACCTTTATTTTTATTATATTGCCTTTGCACATCTTCTCTTGACATATTTTTATTAATATTATTTGTGCAGGATTTATTCTTTTCTATTTTATTTTCATCATCAACTTCGCCATTGTATGACAATGTTGCTAAAATGGGCATTTTTTTATTACTATGTCTATTAACATCTGCAACACTTGCTTTAGGCTCCTCCGGACTATTTTTTTTCTGTTTGTGTTTCCTTTGTTTTATCTTTCCGTGATCATTTAATTCTGAAAAAACTGAATTAGCATCATCAAGTTGTGTAGTTTGAATGTTGTCATCAAAATTATCTGAATAGTTTAAGCTTTCCTCACACATGATTTGTTTCAATATTTTCATATTCTGTTTATGTTTTTTACTAAATTCGTGATTTTCAAAAGCTTTAATGTTTTTAAATATTTTATTACATCCTATACAGTACAAATTGTTTATTTGGTCGTCAGCGTCTCCATCCGAACTTGTAACTAAAGTACCAAATTCTCTATCTAAATGTTTTTCTATCTCTTCTAACTCCGATTTAACATTTTCAAATTTGGTCCAATCTGCCTGATTTTCATCCTCACATAATTTTTTCCATTCCAATCTTTTTTGTCTATTTAATACTTGCTGCCTCTTTTTGTTTTTCAATGATTTGGCTTCCACTTCCTTTTTATTAGCTTGGACTCTTTTGTCTCTTTTTTTAACAAAGGCAACCAAATTACGTATTTCTTCATTTCTCTCTTGTCTTGCCTTTTGACGAACTTTTTGATTTTCTTTGTCAAAAATTTTAGATACTTTTCGGTTACCTTTAGCTAAAATAATGTCATCAAATTATTTTTGGTATTGAATAAATTAATTAGTATTACCTTGCTCAATGTCACAAGGGTCTAACCAAGAATAAGTTTTCTTAGTTGAGTAACCCAACCAAAAAATGTAGAAAGGATTTACAACACTAGTGTAATCACTTGTTGAATTTCCAAAAGTGGGAACTTCAATAAATTCATCCTTATTCATGAATTTGATATCTTCATTAGCAATTAGTTCAAAAACTTTTCGATATACAGTATAAAAACCATTTTCATCATCTCCATAACCTCGGAAACAGGATGTTGTAAAGAACTGATACACATCCAGACTATTTTCCAGATATTGGGAACTAGTTCTCCTCAAAATTTCTTCCTTATGTTTATCATACCATACACGCTCCTGTTTATCGCTTAACACTTCATATGCTTGCTGAACACATTGAAATTGTTCTTTTGCATACTCTGCGTTGTCCAGATTTTTGTCAGGGTGCCATTTCAGTGCCAATTTCCTGTAAGCCGTTTTAATTTCTGCAGCATCTGCATTCAGCGACACAGCCAATATTTCATAATGACACTTCATAATTAACTACATCAGATTGAGAAGCTATTATAGTTGAGTTTATTTTAACCAAATATAGTCAATCGTTTACGTGGACAACAAAATCAGCCAACTTCGAAAAAATAAACTGTATTATAACTTAGGCTGCATGGCTTATATGGAATACTCAGGTTAGTTATAGTTATACCATACCTTACTTACCACAGAACCTTCTCTTCTTCCTTTACGTTTCACCAAGCGATAGGCACGAATGTAATGAGACCTTCGGCGGAAAAAAGTGTTATTTCCATATAACTTTCATATTTGTGTTGTATAATTGTTATTGTTATTAGTAAAAATATAGGTGGTGTGGTATCATTGGCGATTCACCTTTATGGATTCATCCGAGTGTTCAACATTCAAGAAACATCTTAGTTTGAAATTTAAAAACAATTCAATCAATCTAAAAATTTTATTATTTCTTTCTCTTAATTTCAGGAGTGCTCTTTATTTTTTTTGTTGTTGCTTAATTTTTGTTTGTTGTTTAATGTCGTTTAAAGTTATCGGTGTGTGCAGTAGACTCCATTAAAATTATTTGTTTGGAATAATAATAATTGTTGAATATCTCTAACAGCGTTCGGGTTCGATTGGGAAGGGTGGTTTGTGGGAACACCTTGAACATTCGACTGTTTGTGGTGTTCCTAAAGGGAAAACCACAAATGTTATATGGTGCATTTGTCCAAATCACCGGGAAAACCACAAATGTTATAATGTGCATTGTGCATATCACCCCAGGCACCGGCGACGAACACCTGAAAGCGGCCGAACCATTTATCCAAATTAAGGGAGAGGTTAAAATACAAGTGTAAACACGGCTCAGATAGCAAATTAATTTATAAAATGCGATTCAAATATTTTACTTTGGTTAATTAAATACATAGGTGGTTTCCACTTACAAACAAAATAAAATTAACAGTTTACAAAATAAAGTAGGGGTTATTGGACATGATATAAAGAACACCAATTTACGCTATTGTTTAAGCTAAAAAACTTACAACTTCTATTAAACATACTACAATGAAAGTGTAGGTAGGTATTTCATTGGCACCTAAGGGATTTTTATTTTACAATTAGACCTTTTTAAATTGGTTGGTATCTTTAAATAGTGGGCGCTGTTCTTTTCTAAAATCTTAATGCAATTTCAATTTTTTCATACTTGTTATCCAGTTAACTACTTGGGTAACTTTTCGTTTTCAATTCCTGGGTATGCTAGGTAGCTGGTTAAATTTTTACAAAATCTAAAATGTTTTAATTGACAATCATATCCTCAAAATAGTCGCTGGATAAAGATATTGATAAATCCTATTGCTCATTGAATGAATTTAAAAATTCTCTGTCCAGCAAAAATTATTTTCACGGAAACGCTTTGCCGGCCTCCCTCTTAGTCTGCCCCGAACGCCCCGATACGATTTGGACATATGGACATTTGGCCAAATACGGCCTTCTGATCGGACACACCACAAATGATCGAATGCATAGACAACGTGAACAGCACAAATGATAGAATGTTCAAATGATCGAAAATCCCAAACGACGTTCGGTCTCGTTTCGGAAAGTCTCGGTGATTCTCGCCCCGCGAGGGATCTCGATGTAGCAGACCAGGGATGTCAAACTCGCGGCCCACGGGCCGGATGCGGCCCACTACGAACATTTTTGCGGCCCGGCCAACATATCCGCGTTCTCTGAACATAGTTTTGTACGATATACATGAATTAGTGCAGGTAATAGGAATAATTTTGTTTTAATATTAATTATAACTTAATTCATAGTACTCTCATTTATTTATACAGTTATTCCGTTTCTCTGGTAAGTTAATGTTAACATTAATATTTTATTAAAATGTTTTTTTTATACATTTTATTAAAATGTATTATTTTTCTAAACAACAGCGTATTTATTCCAGCCCATTGTATTCAGTATGTCTGTATTAAAACCAAGTGGTAGTAAAATAAACGAAAAATCATTGACGAACATAGGATATTCCAAGTAAAATGGGAATTAGAATACTTTTGCTGTGAAATAAAAGATAAAAATCTGCTTGATATGGAAAAATACTATTAATGTACCAAAGTCATATAATATTAAACGTCATTACGAACAACACCAGTCAAAATATAACAATTATGAAGGATTAATGAGAGAAGAAAAGTTGAAAGAACTCAAATTAGGACTGAAAAACAACAGTTGATGTTTAGTAAAGTATTGCAAGAAAGTGAAGCGGCGGTACATGCAAGTTACGTCGTTTCTGAGTTGATGGCTAAACACTCGAAGCCTTTTACTGAGGGTGATTTCATCAAGGAATGCCTAATAAAAGCTGGAGAAATTGTTTGTCCTGGAAATGTGAAGGCTTTTCAATCAATTTCATTGTCTCGAAATGCAGTTGCGGAAAGAATTACTGATTTAGCCGCCAATTTAAGTGATCAGATTAAAGCAAAAGCATCTAATTTCGAAAATTTCTCCATTGCCTGTGACGACAACACGGACATTAGTGGCAAAGCACAATTAGCAGTGTTTCTTCGTTCTTGTGACAAGAATTTTAACATTTTTGAGGAATTACTGGAATTAATACCGATGCCTGGTACTACCACAGGACAAGATATATTTACTTGTGTTTTTAAACTTCTGCAGAAATATGAGCTACCTTTGGCAAAATTAAATTCTGTCGCTACAGATGGCGCTCCATCAATGACCGGGAAAAACAAGGGCTTCGTCGCATTACTAAGAAAAAAAATTAGTGAAATTCACGGTTCAAACATTCATCATGCGCATTGTATTATACATCAAGAAGTTATATGCACGAAGGTAATAAACATGGAGAATGTTTTGTCATATATAAAAAAAGTTATAAATTTGATAAGATCTCGAGGCTTAAATCAGCGTCAATTCACTGCTTTCTTAAGCGACTTGGATAGTGAATATTCCGGTTTGTCCTACTATACCGAGGTACGTTGGTTATCTTGCTCCAAGATTCTCAAACAATTCTGGGATTTGACAGAAGAAATATGTCAATTTTTAAAAATGAAAAATCAAGACGTAAGTTTACTTTCCGATCCAATATGGATACAAGATTTGAATGAATGAAGATTTGACACACTTCCCGACGTGCAGCATGAACAAAACGAGTTTAGATGATACTTGTTCGTATCAAAAATACGCAGAAAAAATTGCAAATTTAATAGCTGAATTTGAAATGAGGTTTAACGATTTTAGTTCCCTCGAAGACAAATTTTTATTGTTTTCTTCGATTTTCGCAATAAGTATAGACTCAGTACCAGACCATATGCAAATGGAGGTGATCGAGATTCAATGCGACTCAAATTTGAAAGAAAAATTCATTCAAGTGGGCGTGCCTGAATTTTACAAATATTTACCAGCCATATTTGAAAATACTCGAAAATTCGCATATGAAATTATTTCCATGTTTGGTAGTACTTGTCGGTGCGAGCAGTTATTTTCAGTCATGAAAGGTAATAAGTGTCCTATTAGAAACCGTATCAATGATGCTCACCTTGGGTCACAATTTGTCCAGAAATAGGAAAGATAATAGCAGAGAAGAGATGTCAAGTATCAGGACGTAAACATTAAATTTTTCTTTTTCGTTTTAAAAAAAAAACTATATATATATATATATATATATATATATATATATATATATATATATATATATATATATATATATATATATATATATATATATATATATATATATATATATATATATATATATATATATATATATATATATATATATATATATATATATATATATATATATATATATATATATATATATATATATATATATATATATATATATATATATATATATATATATATATATATATATATATATATATATATATATATATATTCTCACGTATTGATTCACGGATGGAAAAATGTGATGACACTATATTCCGGGATATCATCCGTTCTCTCGTTGAACTCTTCGAGTCTTCGAAGTGTTTTCGGAGCGCGAGCATTGAAGATGCCAAGTGAGATTTTGGCGAAACGTCTGCAGGATTCCAGTCGGAGTTCAACAAGCAAACGAATGATATCCCGGAATATAGTGTCATCATATATATATATATATATATATATATATATATATATATATATATATATATATATATATATATATATATATATATATATATATATATATATATATATATATATATATATATATATATATATATATACATATGTACATATGTATACAAAATAAACGTTTCTATGAATAATGATTTTTTTGCGGCCCTTCTAAAGTTAAACCTTTGTTTTGTTTTGAGTTTGACATCCCTGAAGCAGACGGTCAAATGGCAGACTTTGCAATTTGACAGTAAGTACTTGATAGGTATAATCCGAATGCGAATTAGGAAAACGCTGCTTAATTTAAAGATACAGGACGTACATCGGTTGCTAAATCCACACAGGACACATGAATGGATCCGGTCAATTATTGTTTCCAAAAAAATATAGGTTAAAATTTTATCGAAGGGTGCTGCAATCCGCATTCAAAAGAATATTTTTATAACCCGTGATTATCTTTTGAATATTTTGTTGTCATTATCGCCCACTATTTATTACAGCCACCGACTAAGATAAAAGTTGACGTCTATGAAATCAAATTTATCAATATTTTATGAATGACAATGTCCACAACAAAATTCATTTTTTAGCAAAATAGGTAGGGTTTACAGCTGATGATGGGAATAAAATGGATTATAAGGTGACTGAATTCACTGTACAATTTGTTCTAGCCAGTTGCGAGTGAGCCTTGGAATAACACACATTTATGGGCCCCTACCCATAGTCTACTTCACCAATATGATGGGGCATTTCCTATAGCCACATGAGAATCATATAAAAATGTGCTTATGGTGATACAAAAGTACTTTAAATCTACAGCATCATGGATCTGGTTTCTGGACTCATGGCCCCAGAGCGGCCCAGAAATGTCCCTAGTGGTCCCATCAAATCTTTTGTTGTTGAACTGGTGTAGCACAAAATATTTGTAGATTGTTCTCTTTTATGATGTAAATCTGTTTAAATGGTTGAAATGAAACAAAAATTTTAAGCACAAGCATTTTAATAATCCTTCCCAAAACATAGTATTTACGCCATAATTTTTTTCCATCCACATTTCCTTGTATTTGACATACAATCCACAGTGCCTTGTCCAAGTAAAATCCTATACTAATATTTTTTATTTTTAGGACAAAGGCCACCTTTATATACCTTATTAGGAGTTTTTAATAAACGTCAACTAAGTTTATTTACGAAAATTACTACTTAACTTATACAAAGGTAACGGTTACCTGCTGAAAAAATATAAAATACTTGCTAAACCCACAAAAGAATCAAAATTTATGCCGATATTTGATGAAGGGTAGGTCCAACAAATTGGTTATCCTTTCATACAGGACCTTGCGATAAAAATGGCTCATGCCAAGCTTTGCCAAACTGTATAACCAAACTAATATCTAGGTCACTCGCTTGCTCCTAGAACTCTAGTCAAGTCTTTCAGTTTTACAGGTACATTCGATTGCCTCAACCTCTGCCTACAGGTACATACTGAGTTGAAGTAAGACACCTTCGGCATTTCTAAGATTACGTTAACATAATTGAAACTTATTAATACTTATGTAGTTTCAGTTATGCAGTGTAATGTACTACACATTTCTACAAACATTTTTATCATTAATAACATCTTTACCTTGTCACAAGTCTATTGCCTATATTCTTTTGGTCTCCTTTCTTACACATGTTTGCAACTCCTGTCTTGCATTTGGTCCTTCAACTGTTCATGATTATGTTGTCCCTTCCTTAAGATGAACACACCGATCTCTTCAACTTTTCCTGATGCTTGATATTCTGGTTCTGTGCTGTTGAGATATCTTTTTGCAATAACTCGAACATACATATATTTATTAAGCTTTAATCCTATAAATTGAATAATGTTATAAAAAACGACGTTCCTGCACTAAACATGCAAAATGCCTTTTTTGTGAGCTACTATAAAATATTAAATCAATTTTACCTCGTTCCGTTACACCTTCTGCATGAATAATATATAAAGTCGTTGTGAAAAACTATTTGTTAAGGAGTTATGTTCCTGTTCTGCATTACCCTATGAATTTACTACCTACAATTAGATGAATTCCTGTTTAAGAAAAATAATAAAATGTTAACTTAGTAAGATAAATCATTTTAAATAAGTTTCAAACTTATATCCCTATAAAAATCGCTGGAAATCATCACCCCAACCCCCTCCCCCGCCAGAACCCGAACCCCCACCCCTCCCCCGCCGGAACCCGAACACCGTTCGTAATTTTCGATCATTTGAACATTCGTTCAGTTGCTACCATCTCGCCTCGGGAGACCCATCCACATGGAAGTCACAACTTGGTCACAAATAATAATATTTAACCAGTACATTTACTGTTAGTAGTTCAATATTTTAGGCTTTTCCCATTTTACTTGTATTTATGGAGAGAAAGTTGAAGTCTCTGTATGAAGCTGTATTACATCATCACATTACCGAGATATTTCCCCATAATATTAATGGTACTATGGTAACAGATTATGAATCAGCATTTATTAATTCATTGAGAACGGTATACCCACAAGCAGCTATGCATGGATGTTTCTTTCATTTTTGCCAGGTATTTCTAAATTTTGTTAAATTTGACTAGTGTACTGTGTACATAGGTACAAACTCATTAGATGTAAATATATTGTTATTAATTTAAAGAGAATCCCTTATTTCCTTAACCTGTCATTGAATATAATATTAAAATTTTTCAAATTAAACGATTGAGTATTTATTTCTAAATTATCTTAGTTTCCTTACAAGAGTATCAACCAATGTTAAAAAAATATACTTCATTTTTTGTTTAAATTTAAATTGAAAGTAATTCTGCCATCACACTGCCATTTTGATGTTAAGTAGGAATATTATATCTACCAAATGATTTGACTTTTTCGAAACTATAAATATTTTGTACAAAACGAAATCAGTTTCAGTAGAAGCCGGTAAAATCTAATTTAAATTTTATGAATATGTGCGTATCAACTTCATAAACAAAAACCACCCAAAAATAGCGCCATTTCGCCCGGTTTATCATGTAATAATATAAAGGCATAATTACATTTGTTGAGCTATTTTATAACAAATGTAACGAAATAAATTTCGTTACAATATAATTTCAATTAGACATCAAGATTTATCGGTTTCCGTGCCGCTTGTGACGTGTTTGTGAGTGAAGTACACAGTAAGTAGGTCAACCTCTATTCTGAGATACATTGTTCTCTCGGAACTATTTTGACGGTACGGATATAAAACGGATGCGCGGTCGAACCGGGCGCTTTTTTCTTTTTTGGAACAGGTTCGAATTAAGACGGGAGAGATTTTTGGCGATTGGAAGAGGGCACATCGTGGTCTTGGTATTTTATAATGGTGATATATTTGATTTTATATTTTTAATTTGGCTTGGTAATGTTAAAATTCCTTTAAACGTTCAATTTTTCAGTTTGCGACAAGTAATTTCTTTTATTTTACGGGTTATGCCATAAGGCACATTTTCTTTGATTGTCATTTTTGGATTATTTGTGAAATAATAATCTCGTTTTATTTTCAAATGTGTTAGCCATCGACAGTTTAAAGTATAAATTTTGAATTTATATATTGAGGAAGCTTATGGTGCACGATATATTTTATTTTGTTTACCCACCAATCGTGATACATTCTAGTGTCGAGGTTGGGGGCCTCTTTCTCCCTTTATTGTGCCCGATATATTTTTGCTTACCTACCAATCGTGATACGTATCTTGTGTGTTGTATCGCCTTCATGCTGCAACACGTGTTTTTTTTCTTGGTATCTAGATTGGGGGCCTCTCTTTCTCTCCTTTGCTTGTGATAAATTGAACGCTGATACTGCCGGTTTCTTTTAGTGTAAAAAGAACATTGTATCAGGTTTATTTCCATTTAAAATCCAGTCGAAGAGACACCAAACAAAGGAGGTTTCTGCCAGTACTTTCAGCGAGGATACCTGCGAGTGAGTGGTTGTTTTTTTTTAACTTTACTGTTGTAAGAAATCATAAGTTACCACTGCTTAAACACCTGCACGTATCTCTCGATATCTGTGGTTTGAGACTCCTTCGTTTGAATAGTGTTCGATACCTCCTTTCAGTAACATTTAAAATTTATATTTTCAGTATTGTTTTAATGATCGATGAGCTTCATGTTCTTTTACTGATTATTTTTGCAGTTTTTGGTTTTGATACCTAAAATACAAGAAATTATATTTTGAATATCACCATTATAAATACCGCCCATCCAAAGGCAACTTAATTTTGAATTATCCATTTCAGTCATTTGTTTATTTATTTTTTGTATTAATTTGATAAATTCTATTCTAAACACGCTTCGTCAAATAGTGTTTTAATTTTTGTATTTGGGCTAAAAAAAAGGCAATTTTTGTAATAATTTTAAGGTTCTGTTGTAATTTTCATTTCATTGTTAGGGTGCCTGAGCACCATCATCATTGTTGTTAATTATTTTTAATCATTAGCCGTTAGACCTTCAGTCTATTTTAAATTTAGAAAACTGATGGTTTTGTACTCTTAAATTCCTCCGTTACAAGTTACTGCTGTTGCCTTGTCTTATTTGAGATTAAATCATCCAGAACCGCGTCAGGATCTCGGGGAACTGCCGTTCTACTCCGACATAACCTAGAAATTTGTTACCCAACCAGTCGAGCGACCAGGTTGACGGAACCAGTTGCACCGTCCTGTGACATCTGCAGCCAGTCAAGCATCAGCACCAAAACCTCAGACAAGTAACAGGGTACTTGTAAAGGGGTGCGAATTAATTAAGTTGTAGAATCCATGCAGAATTAAATTTTAACTGTTTTATATTATTTTCTGATTCTGAGACCTTGTTTGCCTCCAAATTTTTTTTTGAAATAGTAGGAAGCTAGATTTGTCCTTTTCCTAACTTCCAATTTTGTTCCGTTGTATAAAAAAAGGACTGGCGCCCGACAAAATAAAAGAAAGAGAAAAAAAGGAAACAGATAACTTCAACCCCGCCCTTCCCGCTATCAATCTGAGCAGACCAAAGGCACTCGGTTTGGTAAAGATACCACGGGTTAAAGAATTTTACTTGACACAAATTAAATAAAATACAAGTGTAAGCACGGCCCGGATAGCAAATTAATTTATAAAATGCGGTAAAATTATTTTACTTAAGTTAATTATCTATATAGTTGGTTTCCACTATATACTGTACATACAAACGAAATAAAATTAACAGTTTACAAAAAAAGTAGATGTTATTGGACATGACGTAAAGAACAACAATGTACGCTATTGTTTAAGCTAAAAAAAAACTTACAACTTCTATTGAAGGTGGAGGTTGGTATTTCATTGGACACCTAAGGGATTTTTATTTTGCAATTTGGCGTTTTCTTTTTTTTCTAAAATTTTAATGCAATTTCAAAATTTTCATACTTTTTATCCTGATAACTACTTAGGTAACTTTTACTTTTTGGCTCTTGGGTATCCTAGGTAGCTGGTTAATTTTTTGCACAATCCAAAATGTTTTCATTGACAACCATATTCTGAAAATAGTCGCAGCTGAAGTATTTAATTTATTTAATTAGAATTTAAAAATCATCAATAATTTTAGCTGTGAAAACAATTGGGCACACGTTTTTATTAACCTTTCATGATTCGTGATAATCGCCGTATGCAATTTTCCTAGTAAAAAGGTACGTAAATACAATTTTACTATGCCCGCAATGATTTATTTAAAATAATTGAGAACCTTTGAACAAACACATTTAGCTCTTTGATTAATTAAAATGCAACTGAATTTTTTAAGCTGAGTCACTGGAAATATTATCAAATAGATGTATTTAAAAAAAATTGTAATGTAAACAAATCATGGTTATTTTCTCTCCATGAAAATTCTTTCTCCACATAAACGCTTTGCCAGCCTCCCTCGCGCGAGCCCGGAACGTCCCGATACGATTTTGGACAAATACGGCCTTGTCGTTCTCATCACATAGCTATGAGATAATATAGTGACCCTACTACGGTAAAAAGTGATGCGCCGCAGGTGGCTATGATATTTTCGTAGAGGTGTGGATCTTATGCGCATGCATCACAGCCAAATAACTGAGTTGTCACATTGCCGTAATTTTTCTGAAAAAATAGCCCAATTTTCATAAGAACTCAAAATCAGCATCTGAAATCCGAATATAATTGGCAACGCCGAGCTAGGAATTGCTGTTGCCAGAGAATATGTTTTAGTGTACAAGAATTACAGGAACTATAAGAAAACGATTAAGCTGTAAGTTTGCTAGAACAATCACAAGAACTACTGCTTGACAATTACAAATCCTTGTAAAACTCAATGTGGGCAAGTTGTCACTCTTAGTGAAAACGAATTGGTTAAAATTTACTTTTCCAAAGGAATGAATTAAATCGTTGCCATTTTTTCTAATAAAATTGTATAAAGCATTTAATTCAAAACTGGCTGCTACAAAATTAGTTCCGTTGTCCGAGAATATTTGACTCGGTTTCCCTCTGCGAGACACAAATCTACGTAAAGCTAAAATAAGTGCATCCTTTGTGAGGTCGGTTACCAATTCCAAATGAATTGCCTTTATCAGACCTGTTTTACTTTTCATGGAAAATGGACCTGCGTAGTCAACACCAGTTATGTCGAAGGGATGGGTTGCTGCTTACAACATGTTTTCATTTTAGAAGTACCAGGACTAGGGAGTCAAAGAGTAGAATGTTTTATCTATGACGAAGGCTGACAAATATCAAGGAAGCTTGAGTATAAGAAAGTAACCTCTTACGAAACGCCATCGAAAGAAGCAAGAAAATGCAGGAGGAAAGAAATAAAAGTTTACAAAAAAAGAGCAATAAATTATAAAAACATATTTGCTATTTGGTTCCTCTCCTCATTTCCACCCTCATCTGCAATATCTACTTCCAGGTGTGGTAGCTCCTCTTCTAGCATCTCTTCTAAACATATCAAATGTCTCGCTGCTCCAAAACGTGCTATGTGGTAATTAATATGTTTACAAATGTCGGCCTCAAAAATATTCTAAGAATAAGTTTTCTTCATAACTCCTTGCACTCTTAGTAATACTTCTGATTTTTTGGTATTGGACACTCATCACCTTCAGTATCCTCAAATATTCGAATTGGTTCTGCTAATTCCAAAGCCATTTGACCAAATTATCCTCGGTCATTTCGTTTTGAATTAAAATGTCCATAACTCCCGTTTCTACTAGTTTCTGATGTAGTAGGTACTAGTGTACAAAGACATGTCCGCTACCGCTACGTATCGGGAACGCTTTGCTACGTCGGCTGAATACGACCATTGAATAATATCTTTGTTATCAGGTTATCACCTTTCTCATTTTTTTAAAAGGTAGGAAAAAATTATTTACCATAGGACAAGGAACAGTAGCACAAATGTAAAAAATAAAGTTTTACCTTTTATGTTTCCTTGGCACTTCTAAAAAACTATTTTGTGCAATTGAGCCCATTAAATATAAAATAATCTATTTACTCATCTACCTACATAAAATCGTTTTCAAGAAATAAATTATTTGCCCAGATTTACACCGACAAACTCGGGAAAAAGTAGGTGGTGATTTTATTACCAGCTATCTTACTTACATTAATGCATAGAAAAATAATTATTGAGAAAGAACAAGAACACGGAGTATGGTTACGTCGAGCACATACCGATAACAGTGACGTCACGTACCTAACTCTGAACAAGGTTAATGGCTTATTTAACCTTGTTTTACCTTTTGATATTTGATTTAATGACTTTTATTTTGTATGCAGATATTTCAGCCTTTAGCCGAGTAACCGGCTTTATACTGTCCGGTATTCCCTTAGCGTGCCACAAAAAAATGACACCCATTAGGACAAGACAAGTCCACATCGGTATAACTAGAATTTTTTGAGTGCGCACCGTTTTGTGCGTCAGGAACTGGCAACACATTTTAGTTAACTTATCACCTATTTTGATTACAAAAGGGCTTTGTTCGTTGCAGCTGATTATCAGTCAGAAATATATTTATCTATGGTTAATAAGACAAAATGGTTGTAGATCTTTCGTATTTTGAAATATTTTAAATAGCTTTCGTCATTTTAATTATTTTGAATAAAGGTAAGAAAGACTAATTCGAAATTATTTTGAATACTTCCTTAAGATCATATTTAAATTAACTGTTATTTAATAAATAAAGAATCTCTTTGGGTGCGTAGCCAAGCATTTAATTCTGGTTCTATTGTTTTAATTGTATTAATTTCCAATTTTCCCGTGTTTGCATTCCAAACATTATTGTATGCAAATTTAATGGACACAAGAATTAACGTTGATCAAAGTGATCATGTGATGCATTGGTTAAACAAGTTACAGCAGAAAAGTGAAAACTGTTAATGGCTGATTGTAGGACAAAATGCCTGGAACAAGTTTAGTGGTACCTGTGGTGTTGTGGGGTAAACATGCTCCAACACATTGTATATCTTGTATATTTTTATCCAAAGACCAAAAAACTTTGGCAACAGGTTGTTATGATGGCCAAATTTGTTTATGGTAAGTTCTTGGGACAAGTCTTGTCAGTATTATTGTTTGATTTATTTTTATTTTTAGGCAAGTGGATCCTGATACATTAGAAATGATTCCCAGATGTTTGTTAGTTGGACACACTGCACCTGTTTTGTGTATATCCAAAGCTTCAATAATGGTGGATAACAATTATATTGTGTCCAGTTCTGAGGCTGGTGAGATGTGTACTTGGGATATGACTGATGGCAAATGTCGGGAAGTTGTAAAATTACCTCAAGTTCATACAAATATGCAGGTATGTTCAATTATCATTTTCTAAAAACATATTTAAACCATAAATTATAGAATTATAAAAAATCTGTCCCTTATTATTAGGGACAACAAAACCTTATAATAATTATAAATACCTATTTAATAACTTTTTTTTCTGATTTCCAGTCTTATCATATGTGCAACTGTGAAGATGTGCGCCTGTTCTGCAGTGGATATTATCCAGAAATTCTTGTCATGGATCCTTTTAGCTTAGAAATTTTATTTACCCTCTCATCAAAACAAAATCCTGATTGGATTAGTGCATTACATGTAAGTTTGATATAAATTGATCATTTTGTTTTCCTATAATTTTTATATACTAGGGGTCCAAAAAAGGAAAAAAATGTAAGGAGTGATTCTACTTCAAATATAATACACAGCTTTCTATACTAAAATATGTCCAAAACTACTTTCTTATCCCTGGAAGGCCTCTTAAAGAGGGCTTTAGTGTGTCTCATATCTTCCGCTTTAAGCCACATATTGAGAAATCTATTGTTAGATCTCTGGTCAGATAGAGTTTTAATGAAGCTGTTGGGTATTGCGGTAGGAGAGATAGGTAGTGTACTTCTGTAACAAGCTCCATTTTTGCTAGTCTATCTGTCCCCTCTTTCGCGAATATATGTATATATATATATATATATATATATATATATATATATATATATATATATATATATATATATATATTTTCACGTATTGATTCACGGATGGAAAAATGTGATGACACTATATTCCGGGATATCATCCGTTCGCTTGTTGAACTCCGACTGGAATCCTGCAGACGTTTCGCCAAAATCTCACTTGGCATCTTCAATGCTCGCACTCCGAAAACACTTCGAACACTGGGGGATTCCAGTCCGATGCAGGATTCCAGTCGGAGTTCAACAAGCGAACGGATGATATCCCGGAGTATAGTGTCATCACATTTTTCCATCCGTGAATCAATATGTGAGAATATCATACACCTTTACGGGAAGGAGACCTTTACAGCCACCAAGTGTTATGAAAAACTAAGATCAGTGTTCGAAGTGTTTTCGGAGCGCGAGCATTGAAGATGCCAAGTGAGATTTTGGCGAAACGTCTGCAGGATTCCAGTCGGATGCAAGATTTGCAGGATTCCAGTCGGAGTTCAACGAGCGAACGGGTGATATCCCGGAATATAGTGTCATCACATTTTTCCATCCGTGAATCAATACGTGAGAATATATATATATATATATATATATATATATATATATATATATATATATATATATATATATATATATATATATATATATATATATATATATATATATTATATTAATAGCTGCCTCGTATTTCCGAAAATTTGAACCAAAAATTGCATGTAACATGCTTGTCAATTAGACAATAAAGTTTCACATGATTTACCAAATCATGCTTAACCACATTAAGCTAAGCCTAATCCGAAATTTGAAAAAATATTTTTGGGGAATTTGTCTGCTAACACTACACAGGATTGCTGATTAATTTGTAGACAGAACATTGTTAACCACAGAGATTCAAACCCCAAAAATTAATTAGTTTTATTATTAGTGTTATCAAAATTTGACCACTGTTATGATTAAGCAGTCTTACTATTTTGTCTGCTAAGATTATAGTTGATTAATTTTTGGTGCAAATCGAGTTATAAACATTGCTTCTATCATAAATTCAAGTAAAAATCACAATTAGTTCCTCAATAGAAGGTGACTGACTCACTAGTGCATCTACTTTTTCTTTCAGCACCACAAAAAATACTTGCATTCAAAAAAAATCTAATTCATTGGAGAATACACAATTTTCCAAAAATAAATGAATGGATACATGAAAAAGTTCTCTACATATTATTCAACAAGTCACAGTTCCATTATTTAGGCATTCCGCTGTTGTATACAATAACATCTCCAGTTTAATTTGCTCATGACTTTCTCTAATCTTCTAGTTCTATTGATTTGTAAACACTTTTCTTTTTTGTACCTCTACAAACAAATTCTCTCAGAAACTTTTATTTGCAACCAAAAAATAATGACAACCCTTTAGAACATAGATGGCGTCCCAATTATCTCCTTTTTTAACAATAACAATATGACCCGCTCTCATTTAATTAATATTTAATTAAAGTGTATATTTTTTAAATAGGTAACCAAAGGTGCTTGAATTTTAATCCTTAGACAGATTTAAACTAACTATCCCGAGAGCTATGTAATTAGGTCAAGTGTTTGAGATATATACATTATAAAATTAAATTAGGTGAGTTATAAAACTTGCACCTATAGAGATTAATTTGAAACTAGCTTATCTTTATCTTTGTAAACTAACTAAAATTATGAAGAATTTTTGCCTCTTTTTACTAATTAATTGAAATCGGCGCAGTTTGAAAACAAAACAATCCGAATCATAACAATACTTTTACTTACTTAGTTTTGTTCCATAACAATGAATTCATTATGCGCAGCGTACTTCTCGAAATTTGCATAAAATACTTACCGCAAAAATATTCGGATTATTTAGCAAGGTTGGGTTGTTGGATAGCCACTGTGATTGTCGGTCTAGTGAGATGGGTTGCCGTCATAGTCGTTCGGTTTGTGTATCACATGACTAACCTTAGGTTTACCTTAACCTTTTGTATCTTTATGGGCAAAACTGATATTAGACAGTTGGTATGTTGATGAATCCAGTTTCCCTAAGACCGCTAAACGGACGAGATGTCTTTCATTTTTCCGCTTCCTCTTTGCAAAAAATTCCAAATTTTAATACAAAATAAGAGTTTGGTCTGATAAAGTTACAAGAAAACAGCCTTTGATTGTCTAATTTTGATCGGAACAAAATATTAATTTGGAATCAGGGGGGCCCGATTTACTTACTAGTTTATATGATATAACACCCTGTATATACACCACCTTAAGCATCAAAATATATCTTTACATATTAAAAATTTTTTTAATTTGCACCAGTGCGGTTCGTGGTGTGAACAAAAATAGTACACTGCATTTGGTACAAATAAGATTGTGCCTAATATCCCACGCTGCTTTTAGCATAAAAAAAATAATTTTTATACATCCAACGTTTAAGATTTCTGTATGCAGAAAAGTGGTACACATTAAAGAACTATATTTCGGTAAAGAATTTCACTACATTGGTTTACATGGGAACCCAAAGCAACTTGAGAATTTTGATCTCCAAGGTATTAAAGAATATAATTTAATGATTGAACCTTAAACTTATATTATAACATTTTTAAATGAACTGGTATTATTTAAGTTAGTTTATTATTTTTATGACAGGTGCTGAGACCTGTAAAACGCAAGGATGATGTTGTGTTAGCTATAACAACCACTGGAATGGTAAAGGTTTGGACATTACTGGGCCATGAAAATAAACACTCAGAGCCAATTTATGAAAATGAAAGCAAACAAATAAGGACGTTAAATGCAGTTTGCTTACAGTGTTGCGCCTACAATCAAAGGACTGTGTTAGTTGTTTGTACCAAATATTGGCAAATATATGATGCCGGTAAGTTCCCTTTTAACTTGTGAATTGTGTGTTTATTATATGAACGTAAAATATTTGGAAAAGTGTAAAAATCCTACTATTCCCACATCCTCAAATTTCATAGAACCACTCTAGAATGAAACGAAAACAAAGCTTATGTAATTTGATTTGTCATGGTCTGTTGTTACTGAATCTGGCAGCCTATAATAGTTTATGGATTTTATGAATATTCACTCTAAAATGTAACTAGAGATTTTTTGGTGGAATACTTTTTAGTTATTGTAAATTTAGAAATTACTATAGCTGAATTCGACAATTCACATTAACAGACAAACATTTTTGAAAGGCAATTTATTAATTAAGTCTTATGGTGTTTCAAAAATGAAGAAATTATGTACCCCGGTTTGTAAGAATTTGTATCTTTATTTTAATGCGTAGTGATAAAATATTGATGTCTAATTTCAGAACAATTTGTATTTATTCCATAGCATCATACTACTTCACCTTTATAACTTCATCTTAGACTTTTTTTATTGAAACTTTTTAATTAATGTAAATTCTTTGAAAAAATGTATTAGGGGGAGTTTTCATTAAAAATTAAAATTAAAGGGTCTTTGAGACCGCTCCGTTTTGTTCTTTTTAATGAGTATATTTTTAAGTGAAAAAAATGCTAATACTGTATATCTTTATTTATTGTTTTAGGAGATTTCAGCGTTTTGTGCTCGTATTTGGCACCTAGAGGTGAAAGATGGATGTCAGGTGATTTTTTAGCAGTTGATAGGATCATTATGTGGTCCGATGCTGGAAAAGGTTATTTGTATAAATTACCTGCCAAGTAAGAAGCATTTTTAAATTCATTGAGTTAATATAGTATATTTGATAAATTTATATACACTTTTTGACATTTTTTAAAATTGTAATTAATATTACTAAACTATACCATTACCATAAAAAAAATTAAAATTAAAATTTGTGATTAAAAAGACTTAAAAACATACTTACTTACTTAAAATAATTAATATCTAACAAGGAAGTTGATTAATTTTTTACTATCTTGTAGTATTTTGAATGTACGGAATTAAGTTTTTACCAGTATAGTGACGATTTTTAGGAGCCTGTCATTTTGTCTTTTATTTTTAATACACTTTCATTAGCTTGCTCTAATAATATATATTTTTTTAATTTTCCATATGCAACCTGAAGAAAACTTCATGGCAAGGGTATCAGTAGGTTAGCCTGCTATTAATTTTCATATATGTTATATTTCTGTGTTTTTTAAAAACCTTTTTGCTGTTGGTGGAAGGTGCTTATAATTTTAACCTTACATTTTTTACATTGGTTTATATAATGGCACATGTCTGTCTATCTTAATTTCTTAAATATAGGGAGTTTATTTAAGGTCAGATATTTTTCCAAAAAGGATGCTAATCTATTTCATGGACTATAACAAAAGTTACAGCAGTATTACATTGTAATAAAAAATGTCTGATAAAGAACATAGCGAGATTGGTTGTTAATGTTATACTTTTGACATCTTGAGTGTTGCAAAGGATTTTGTTGACCATGTTCATTATTGATAGAAATCACCGACAATCTCACTTTGAAATATTTAGAAGGAATTTGATTATTATCATACCACTTTCTTTCTTTCATTGCATTGACCGATTTTGCATTACTGTTCTGGTGATGCGCTTAACATTACAAGTCAGTTGTATACAATATGAATAATCTTGTAATGAATTTATCATATCCTATTGGGGTGTTATATGTTTTGTTTTTTATTTAGTGCGATTTTTTGGCTTTTTTACATGTTCCTCATATGTACTGCATTGGCCTCAGTTTCTTCAACACCTTCGCATTAGTGTGTGTGTATTGATGTTAATCCTATAATTAAAGGTTCCAGAAAATTTCTCGAGTTTCTCAAATTTAATTGCATAGCTAGAACGCGCTGATAGGTTGTTTTCTTCTGAATGTATTTGAGTTCATTGAGGGCAACAGGGGTGTAAAGACCCTTCCCCCACACCTTTGCATTGGTTTGTATGCATTGATATTAATCCCTATAATTAACGGTTCTACCAAACTTCTCCAGTTTCTCAAATTTATTTGGTTAGCTGGAGTATATGGATAGATTGTTTTCTTCTGAACATATGTGACATGAGTTTGAATTTGCATTGAGGGGGTGAGGGCAACCAATTTTGTGTAGTACTCCAAACGTACAATTTTGCATATGAAACTTAAGGTTTTCAGGTGCACTGCAACTGTATATTTTTACTATGTAGGTAGCCTGTGTTTGTTTTCTAAAATTGTTTCAGATTTGTTGTTTGTGTATTGTATTGTACCTATTCTTTTAATCTCAAAATGTATGAAATGCCAAATGTTTTATTCTTAATTCACAAGCAGCTTATGTACTATTTCCATATAATATCAATAATTATTATGAAGATTGTTAATAGTTTTTGCTTTTCTGTAGCGACACTCGTAATTTTTACATTGTTATTTATGTAAAAGTACTAGCAATCTTCATATAAAATATTCTTTCCAATATTTTTTTTAATTTAACTTTTTAAATGAAATTTTTAGCAGTACTCCAGATCATAAAGATTTTCATACCGTGAGTGTGGAAAATGACAGTCCATTTTTATACTGTTTGCTTAGTCAAGCAGATGGAAAGGTAAGGTTTTATAAAAAAATAGAAGACGTGCTACACTCCTACAAAGATATTTTTTTTTACAACCCAAATTCGATATTTTAAGTTATTTATACCTATTATTTTGTTTTTTTAGCCTTTATCATGCCCTCCTGCTATGCGTCTTGTTACCACACATAGAAATGGTCAAGGTAAACGTTATTTGTTAAGAGGAGATTCGCAAGGCAGTGTCCTCCTATGGGCTATTCCTGACATTTCTGCTGCGCAGTTAGCGGCAATCAGATCGCAAGCCCCACCACAGCCTGTTACCTCTTCTGCCACATTGCTTACAAGTTTGACAAAAGCTTGGAGTTCAGTAAAGCCAGATCTAGTTGGTATATTAGATCAAATAGAAAAACAAGAAGGCCAATGTAAGAAAATATTACTTAGTAAATTCAATCAATATTATCGCAAAATAGATAAAAAAATATTTTAACACTAAGCTAAGCTAAGCATCATAGCCATTGAAGGTCCTAAGATCATCAGTTTGGTTTCATATTGCTTACTATGGTTTTTAAGGTATTTTCAAACTTTTTTATCCTTATCTGTTAATACTAATTTCTTGTTTTGATCTACTTAATTTATTTGTGAAATGATTCCTTATTTAACAGAAAACTAACCAATCTGGTCTTAAATTGTTAAATCTAGGGAATTTATTTAAAGTTAGTAGTTTTTCTAAAAATTGTTCTAATCATTTATTTAAAAAAAAATTTGCTATCTTCATACTTTCCAAAAAAATTTGAAATTTCTTTCAGGATATTCGTCTGTTTATAATTTATTATGCCTATTGCAAAAAAAGTTAGTTTTGATTTGCATAGCAATGAGAGGAAACAATGACCGAATGAAAAAATTTTGGAGTATCTGACCCTAATGAGATTGTAATTCATTTTTGCCGTACATTGTCTGTCTATTGAATTCCGCGGTTATTAATTGGTTGAGATTGTTATTTATATTATTTTAGCAATCAAGCTTACGGCGAGCATTTACTTACCATTGCAAAGTCGTTTAGTAGTTGGCAGGGAAGATGGCACAATTATTATAATTCCTGCCACACAAACTGTGATGTTACAATTATTACACGGTACCCATCAACAATATCGTAGTGAGTAAACTGTTTTGTGCATAAAAAATCAATCATTTTATAAATTTTTAGATTGGCCGTCACATCAGGTTTTAACGGGACACCATGGTCGAGTTAATTGTTTGTTACATCCTCATCGAGAACATCCACGTTATGACCGTAACCATTTGGTTTCTGGAGGTGTCGATTTTGCCGTTTGCCTGTGGGATCTCTGTGCCGGCACTCTTCTACACCGATTTTGCGTCCATGCTGGTGAAATAACGCAGCTCTTGGTACCTCCTAATGATTGTAGTGTAAGTAAATTACATTTAAATACAAATAAGTTTGACATTTGCTTATGCTTGTTCATAGGCCCGAATTCAGAAATGTATTTGTTCTGTGGCTTCTGACCATTCTGTCACACTTTTAAGTCTTGCAGAAAGAAAGTGTGTTTGCCTGGCATCGAGACATTTATTTCCGGTGACAACAATAAAATGGCGATCTAAAGATGACTTTATAATAATTGGATGCTCAGATGGAACTGTTTATGTTTGGCAGATGGAAACTGGACATTTAGATAGGGTCTTACAAGGTAAAATCTGATTTGCTTATTATGCAATTTTTGTCTAATAAGGCGTTAATTGTTTAGGGATTGCAGCCGAAGAAGTATTATATGCATGTGAAGAAGAACATGAGGCTACTAATTCCGAAGTAGGATTAGCGAATCCTGCAGTGCACTTTTTCAGGTGACTTAAAATTCAATGACAATCGTTTGTGAGTCAATTTTTCAAATTTTATTCCAAAGCTTGTTATCAACATGAATCTGTAATTATGGTTAATTAATTTTGATGTCAGTGATATATATATATATATATATATATATATATATATATATATATATATATATATATATATATATTTTATATTTCACTTTTCAAAAATAACTTTTTAAAAAATATATTTATTAACTTTAAATTAAAATAAAAATCAAAATGAAATTGGACGTAATAACCTCGTGACGAGAGAATGTTATTAGACCGTTAAAATACAAGTAAAAATGGACATAATAACCTCGTGATGAGAGAATGTTATCAGACAACGTTTTACAATAGAAATTAGTATTTATAATAAATTTATGCTGACGTTGACGGGGTCGACGGCTGCAGATGTTGCGACATATCGTTGACACGACGTTTTCGCAATCGTTGCACTCTTGCAGGTCGGTGGCATTTAACCCATGTGGACAATAGGATTTCCGGATATAACAGCTCCCCCATTAAGTGAAAAGGTGGAGCCTAGCTGCAGCTTTTCGTAGACTAATTAAAGCGTAGCTTCTCGGGTAGTTACTTCTGGGTGGATGCTAGTCCGTCTTTTCGGAGTTAGTGATTTGAGTTGCATCGGGAGCAGGGGTCTTCGACTTGGCTTCGGAGGTTGTTGGGGATCGTTACCATCGGCGATGCTGAGTGTTGTCGGTTTCTTTCTCCGGCACTTGCAAACGAAATAGCAAAGTACTAAAACAGTCATTAAAATAATCGAAATAATTGTCAGCCAGTGAGAATGTTTCTGAAGGGTTGGTTGATGAAGTAGGTTTTCTAATTTTAATTCTAATTCTAATTAAGGTCGTCGGTGTCGATCTTACTTAGCTTCAAGGGTTTCAACTCTGGGGGTTGAAACTTCTCTGGAATGTGAGAACAGCAATCATATGGAATCTCCACGGCGTGGCTCTTGTAGGTCACGTTCTTATATTCTTCGACAAAGTATTTAGCTCGTACTCTGGAGCTTCCAATAAATGCACTGCAATCTGCTTGTAGTTTAAGTAAAGAATTAGTTTTTAACATTTCGGCTACGAGGTCTCTTTTTCCACATTTAATGGAGATTGGTAGTGGTTCGGATACGGTAATTAACCAATAATTAAAGTCGATTTCTATAACATTGTAATCGGAGGCCAAGACGATTGAAGATTGACATGTAACAGGAACACGATCGGAATGTCTAAGCAACTGCGCTTCGCAAAGGGCTTCTCTATCGATGGGATATTGCATTAAGTTAAAACAGATTCTTTCTTTACCGCGAATTTGTTTGCAGCTTTTTAGATCTTCAGGTAGTACATAGAGTAAAGAATCGTCATCACGCGCAATATATTTTATTGTTGATGGAATTATATGAAATAATCGTGTTCGATTGTCCAAAATTGGAATAGGTAAAACACGATACAATGTGTATATTTCAGGCTCAATTAAGGGTATTCTTGGTACAAAAACAACTTTATTTTCGGTTTGAAATGCTTTTAGCTCCATAATATCTACAATACCTTGCAATGCTCGAAGTATAGGGTGGTAGTGGTAAATTATTTTTTGTCAAGGATTTTGAAATTTCCTGAAGAGAAATGACTAAATCTCGTGGGTAAATAATAGAACTATGTAAAACTTTGATTCGTGCGAACGTGATTGCGTTTAATATATCGCTGAGGTAAGACTCTAGGTATACATAACTTTCCATAAGGCTTTCGCAAAGATTAAGTGTTTTAATTTGACTTTCGTAAAATGCTACGGTGTCCGAAATATCATAGAGAGATTTTTGAATTTGAGTTAGATCCTGATTGAAAGTTTCTTCGTCGATTCGGAAACTTTGAATTGTAGAATTAAAAGATTTTATAACAGATGATGTAACCGATATTTGATTTTTTAACAGCTTTTCGATTTCGTGTTCGTCTTTAGTTACTTTATCTATGCATTCATTAAAGTATTCGCCGTCTGTAGAGTCTAGGTTTCCGGTAATTGATTTAAAAATAGTTCCTACACCGTTAATTAAACCGCGTTTAGTTCTAAAATTAAAATTTTCAGTGTCGATAGTAATTTCTGAAAATTTTTCTTCGACTGAGTCAGCAATTCTGGTTAGAAGACTAAAATGAGTTTGGATACTTGTTTTGAAGACTGTCATCCGAGGAGAAGAATCGTCTAACATTTCTGTGAGAGAGGAAAGTATTTTATTATTATGTCGTATGGCTTCTCGCAGAGGTTCTAGTTTCTTATATACTAGCAGCGTCCATTTGTTGTTGGATATTCTTAAACTACTTTCTTCATGGTAGAAGATGCCTACTGTATTATTTACTGGAGTAATGAGGAATTGGGGTGCGACTGTAGAGATCAGTCCCAAGATCCTGAAAGAAATTTAATCTAATCGTAATAAGGTTTAAACTTGTCAAAATTGAATTTTGAAACTTGTTCGGTAGTTAAATTTTTGACAGTGGCTGAAGTTTCAAATACTTCAAGAATTTCATACGGACCGTTAAATTTATTCTGAGCTTTATCGCTAATTTGAGTTTCCTTAACATAAACTTTATCTCCTACATTATATTTAGTCATATTTCTAGAGATTGCTTGATCAAATCTTACTTTGGATTTTTGTTTTTGTTGATCAGTGCGGGTAAGCGCGACTCTGTAATAATGCTGCATGCGATTATTTAGGTCTCGGATGTATTTGGTGATGAGTTGTTTTTCATTATACAGAATTTCTGGAGGCCTACTAGAAGTGTGCCCAAATATTAGTTCATAAGGGGAAAAACCATGTGTTTTATTCTTTGTGTTGTTGTAGCAGATTATTGCGTATGGAAGAGCATGAAAGGGGTGTTCTTTTGGATTTTCGGCTTTATGAGCTCGGATCATTTCTGTGAGCGTGGCATGGAATCTTTCTAGTGATCCATTAGATTGTGGGTGGCTAACGCTGGAGAAAGTTAACTTTATATCGTACAAAAGACAAAGATCTTTGACGAGGGATTTATCAAATTCCTGGCCATGGTCACAATGTATTCTAAGAGGAGTTCCAAAATGTTGGAAGTAGAGAAGAAGGGTAGTAACGATTGTAGAAGCTTTTTTGTGTTTTATTGGATATGCCTGGGTGAATTTTGTGAGTTCGTCTCTTATGGTAAGGGCGTAATTACGAACTGGGAATTCGAAAATATCGATGTTAATGCGCTCAAAAGGAGTTTTAGGAGTTTCTGTGATAACTAATGGTGTGTTGAGGTTTTTACGATAGATCTTGACTTTTTGACATATTTCGCACTTTCTAATATAGTTTTCGACATCTTTGGTCAAGGTTGGCCAATTGTATTTTTGCTTTATGCGCTTAACTGTTTCGTTGATTCCGCGATGTAAATTATTTTTTCCTGAATGGTATTGGTCTAAAATGTTAATTTTGTTAAACGTAAAATTTATATCTTCTTCAAAAATATCGTCCATTATTTTGTTATGCAAATCATCAAGTTTTGATTGCCAAAAGAAAGTGACAATATCTTTGTGGTTTTTGTCGAGAAGTTGCGAATTAGAGGTTTCTATTTTGGAATAATCTATAAGGGATGTGGTTTTATGAAGGTATGCGAAGTTGTTGTATTCTTCTGTAACTTCCGCTGTGTCGTCTTCGATATCTGAATTATTAGAATTGTCATCGTGAACGATTTCTTCTTTACTTGTGGATGGTCGGTTGTGAATGTCATCGTTATTAGGTGCAAGGATAAAAATTTTCTTTTGGAGATCGACACAATCTTGAATATGGTTAATTTTAACACGGGATAAAGCGTCTGCGTTTTTATTTATTTTATCGGGCTTATACACAATGGTATAGTCGTATTCTTCAAGCTTAAGACGCCATCGAGCTAAACGACTACCAGGATCATTTATCGAAAATAGCCAAGTTAAAGGACGATGATCAGTAACGAGAGTAAATTTTCTTCCGAACAGATAAGGGCGGAAGTGTTTAACTGCCCATACTATGGCGAGAAGTTCCCGTTCTATAGTTGAATATTTCGTCTCTGCACTACATAGAGTTCTAGAGGCATATGCTATGGGAAGGTCTTTTCCAATTGGACCTTGTGAAAGAACTGCACCAATGGCAAATGCACTGGCATCGGTGGTTAGGACAAAAGTTTCCTCGAAATTTGGATAAATGAGTATTGGGTCACGTATTAGAGCGTTTTTAAGCTCATTAAATGAATTTTTGCATTCTGAATTGAATACGAAGGGTGTGTCTTTTTGGAGAAGTCTAGTTAAAGGTTTTGAGATCTTAGAGAAATTGGGGATAAAACGTCGGTAGTAACCGGCTAAACCAAGGAAGGATTTAATGTCTTTTGGTGATTTTGGTTCTGAAATTTTTTGAATAGCGTCTATTTTCTCAGGGTTGGGTTTGACTCCATCTGGGGTCACAAGATGCCCTAAATAAGCTACTTCCTTTCGAAGAAATTCACACTTGTCAGGTTGGAGTTTGAGGTTTGCACCACGAAGGCGTTTGCAGACATCAGTTAACCTTTGTATATGTTCGTATATGGTAGCGGAATAAACGATAATATCGTCCATGTAAACGAGACATCGTTCGTTTTGAAGACCTAAGAGAATGTTGTCCATGACACGTTGGAAAGTGGATGGAGAATTTTTTAGTCCGAAGGGTAAACGGAGAAATTCAAAATGACCATTTTCAACTGAAAATGCAGTTTTAGCAACGTCCTTGGGATCAATTTCAATTTGGTGAAACCCAGAGGCTAGGTCCAAAGTATTGAAATATTGACATCTGCCTAACTGGTCTAAGAGATCGGAAATATTGGGAAGAGGGTATCTATCGTCGACAGAGACTTCATTTAGTTTGCGATAGTCGATGACTACGCGCCATTTTTGTTTCATAGAAGCGTCTAATTTTTTTGGGACAACCCAAACAGGGGAAGACCATGGAGAAGTGGAAGGTCGAATGATTCCTTGTTCGAGCATTTTGTTGATTTGTGACTTTACTTCTTGTTTGTGGACATGTGGGTACCTATATGATTTGGTAAAAATCGGTCTGGCGTTGTTCGTTTCAATAGTATGTTTAATTTCATTAGTAAAACTTAAATGATCTCCTTCTAAATAGAATATATCAGAAAAATCAAGACATAATTGTGTTATTAATTCTTTTTCTTCTTCGTTTAAATGATCGGTGCGTAACTGGGATTGAATTATACCGCGCCTATCAACAGGTTGAGGATTTAAATTGAAAATATTGTTTATTTCTTTTTCGTTAGGATTTATATTAAAAGGTTCGATAGATAAATTTAAAAAATCTATAGTTTTTGGGATTGCATTAGCGTTAATAACAGTAGTAAAAAATTCACCTTTGTTATTTACTTTAACTAAAGCATTAGGTAACCTAACTTTTTCACATTCTTGAGAGTGGAGAATAGCGTCTGTGTTTGTTAAACTACATTTTAATTTGAAAATTCTTTCGGTCCTAGGTTCGATTGAAATTCGATTTTGAATATTTTGTTCAGGTTTTTTACAAATTTGGGGAAGAACAGATTCGTGTCCTACTTTATGCAAAGGCATTGTTTTGAAATTCGTTATAAGTTTTTTGGACTTTAAATCGATTATACATTGGTAGCGATCAAGAAAATCTAAACCGAGAATTCCGTCAAATTCAATATCAAGATCGTAAAGATAGACTTTATGTTTGTCGTTATCGGTGAATGGAATAAGTGTGGATTCTTTAATAAAAAGTGTTTGATTTGTTATACCTTGGATGGTAATATTTTCCTTAACTCGTGTTCTGTAATTTTCAGCGGTTTTATATTTAAAGATAGAAATACCTGCGCCTGTATCTATTAATATTTTGAATTTTTGCGTAGCGTCAAAAATATAGTATAAATTTTTAGAATTTACCGTAAGAAGAGGGTTTAACAGAAGTTCTGTTCTGGAAAGTTTAGATTGGGATTCATGTTGTCTAAATTCAGGGTTTGAATTTGGGAATTGATTTCGAAAATCGGGTCTGGAGACATTTCGTCTGGTGGGATATCGTAAGGGCTTTCTTGAAAATCCTGCTCTGGTTCGCAGTTTTCTGGATGGTTAGAATAATGATTTTGAAGTTCATTATCTTCTTGAAAAGTGTAATTTTCATGTGAAAATTCCTGGGAATTTCCGGAATAACCGTCGATGTAGATCGGGTTTGAGTTTACATGATGAGTTCGCTGCGGGTTTGGATTCATAAAATGTGGCTTAGGATAAGAGTTTGAAGATTTCATCGGTATTTGATTCGAGTTGTTGCTAATGTTGCTTTGTTGGAACCAATTAGAAGGTCGCTGTGGATATTGCGAAAAATTTGGTTTGACATGCTGATGCGTACTTCTACATTGATTTGAAGTATGGCCAATTTTATTACACCAAGTGCATTTGGGTTGCTGAAGAGGGGTTCGAATATTCGCAGAATGCGATTTAGGAGAATTTAATTTGACAGATTTTTGATTTTCAAAATATGAGAGTTGGAGTTCTCGACGAATTCTTGCTTGGGCTTCTAAAAGTGAAGTGGGATTACTAGCACGAATGAGTTGACCTAATCTAGGTTCTAAACCTGTAAGAAGTGTATTAAGGGTCATAGTCTCAATTAAAGATATCTGAGCATCCTTTTGCTCTTTGGATCCTAATGTGGTGGATTTTTGAACACATGAATGCATTTTCGCATTTAGGACTTGAAGACGATTGAAAAATGTTAATGATGAGTCATTGGGCAATTGTTTAAGACGTTGAAGGTCATGAATTAGGGAAGGTAAATCTCTAGAATCACCAAAGTGTAGAGTTAATAGTTTCTTTATTTCTAGATATGAATCAGGATTCCTAGAATTAATTAATTGAGCTGATTTACCGCGGAGCTTATTTTTAATGTGAATCACTAAAAGAATTTTTTGTTGCGTTGTTGCCATATTATAAGCACAATCACACGCGTTTATAAAATTTCCTAAAAAGATTTGGTCTCCCTCAAATTCAGGTACGATACAGAAAATTTCCGAAAGTTTATATGGTTCAACTTCCAGCATTGTACTAGGTTCGTCTGATTGAGTTGCCATTATTTTAGGTTTAAGAAAAAGCAAATAAATTTATAAGAAGTTCAAACACAATTATTTTTTGTTTTAAATATTGCCAAGTTAAACTTGGAGACTAAAATTTAATCAAAATAATTATCGCGGAACGATTCTACGTTGGGAAATTCAATAAATAGGTAATTTTCAACCTTGGGTAATCGAACGTAATAAATTCAACAATGTTGCAAATTAAAAATAAATTATTCGTAACGATTCTTAACACTTACAGTACTATTTTCATTGCTGCCTTTCGAGACGGTTGATGGGTTTATCCTTGTTCCGGTACGATGGGCTGTTTTCGTTGTTCCCTAGATTTAGGGGTCGGAATCTGCCGCTACTAGTTAGAATACTCGTGTTCTAGCAACGTGAACAGATCCTACTCCGAATTCTTGCCTCTCGAAACGGTGATGGAAGGTTCCTTGTTCCGGCACGACTGGGCTGCGATGGTTCTTCTTTCCGTCTAAGGGATTGGAATCCGCCGTCACTAGTTAGAATACTCGTGTTCTAGCAACGTGAACAGATCCTACCGACTGCGCCAATTTTTATATTTCACTTTTCAAAAATAACTTTTAAAAAAATATATTTATTAACTTTAAATTAAAATAAAAATCAAAATGAAATTGGACGTAATAACCTCGTGACGAGAGAATGTTATTAGACCGTTAAAATACAAGTAAAAATGGACATAATAACCTCGTGCTGAGAGAATGTTATCAGACCGTTAAAATCAAACTAAAAATGGACATAATAACCTCGTGATGAGAGAATGTTATCAGACAACGTTTTACAATAGAAATTAGTATTTATAATAAATTTATGCTGACGTTGACGGGGTCGACGGCTGCGGATGTTGCGACATATCGTTGACACGACGTTTTCGCAATCGTTGCACTCTGGCAGGTCGGTGGCATTGGTATTGGTATTGGTATTAAAGGGGGGCGCCCTCGCGGGCGTCCAAGCACTTAGGCCACCAGATGGGCCCGTTGTGCCCCCAGGCCGCTCTAGAGGGCGTCCAGAATGCCGCCCCTCCTGTAGAAGGTCAGCAACTCCTTTAGCCCAATACCGTGCACTGAGTCCGGATCGATCAGGGCCGTTCCGAAGACTCCCAATCTTGCCCATGTCAAGGCAGGGCACTCGGTGAGCAGATGATACGGGGTCTCCTCCCCTTCCATGCACCACCTACACTCCGGGTCGTCTCCAATGCCTAGCAAGCAGAGATGCCTCCTAAGCCTGCAATGTCCTGTGTAGGCCCCTGTTAGTGCTCTACACTCCCTCCTGGTCAGTCTAAGCAGCTCCCTGGTCCGAGGAAGGGCGGGCCCATCCATCATAAGCCTCGCCTGCCTCATTCCTGGAGCAACTCTCCAGCCCCCCGCGGCCCGGTCTCTTGCCCAGGCTTCGAGAGCTCCCCGCCTCACACACGGGGCGATCCCCAAGCGGGGCTCTGGCCCTATATGCCTATGCGAGGAGCCCTCCCTGGCTAAGGCGTCCGCTGCCTCATTGCCCCGGACACCGGTGTGACCCGGAACCCAGACCAACGTGACCTTTCTCTCCTCAGCCACCCTCCTCAGTACCCCTTTGCACTCCTTTATCAACAAGGAGCGCGTACGCACTGACTTCAGCGCCATGAGTGCAGCCCTACTATCCGAGCAGAAGAAGACTCTCCTGCTTCCGTAGTTGAGCCGAAGCACCTCTCTGGCCGCCATCAATAAAGCGAAAATTTCCGCCTGAAACACAGTGCAGTACTGACCCAGAGGGACCGACAAGCTTGATCCCGTTGTCTCGCAGTACGCTCCAGCTCCGGCCAGATCTCCCATTCTGGACCCGTCCGTGTACCAGACAAGTCCATCCCAGGAGCCGACTCTGCCCTCTCTCCAATCTTCCCTTGATGGAAAGAGAAAGGTCAATTTATCAAAGAAGGTCATCTCGGGGATCATGACGTCACTCGGCATGCCCATGACCCCGCGATCCCCGCGACAGCCCTCTAAAATGTCGTACGGACCCCGATTGAGGGTTCCCTCCCTCCAGAGCCCGCAGCTCGCCAGCCTCACAGCTGTCCTGGCCGCCTCCATCTGCACCCGATCCGCCAGAGAGGGCAGCCCCACCAGAGCCTCCAGGGCCCTCGTGGGCGCCGTTCTCATGGCGCCCGTTATGCAGAGGCAAGCCAATCTCTGCAGTCTGTCAAGAACTAGCCTTGCTCCCGCTCTTTTGGTCCCCGGCCACCATGCCACTGCCCCATGCGTGAGCATAGGCACCACCATGGTACCGTAGATCCACTGCATGATCTTCGGCCCCAGGCCCCAAGTGCCCCCTACCGCTCTCCGGCACGCCCACAGAGCTCCAAAGGCCGACCTGGTCCTTGATCTTATATGTTCCTGGAAGGTCAACTTAGAGTCCAACCATACGCCCAAGTACTTGACACTTCCGCTTGCAGAAAGAGGCACCCCATCCATCGAAATGTTGAGGTTGCACTCCATCTTCCTTTTCCTAGTGAAGATTACCATCTCCACCTTGCTAGGATTGACAGCCAACTTGCTGTCCAGGCACCATTGTGAGAATCTTGCCAATGCCCCGTTCAGGAGCCCCTGCATCCTCCTCACGTCCGTCCCCTGCGTCATTATCACAAGGTCGTCTGCATATGCCTGAGCATAGACCCCGTGTTCTTCCCTCAGAATATGCAATATCTCGTTCACCACCAGGCACCACAGGAACGGGGACAAGACCCCGCCCTGTGGACAACCCCGTGATGAACCGATGGAGACCTGCTCCCCACCCAGTCTTGCCTCGACCCTCCTGTCGGTTAGCATGGAGCGGATCCACCTTACAATGGCCGTCCCCACTCCAGTACTCTCCACCGCCCTGCAGATCGAGTACAGGGCCGTGTTATTGAAAGCCCCTTCGATGTCAGCGAACACGCACACCGACAGCCGTCCCGAGCCCATACCCTCCTCCAACCTGGAAGTCAGATGGTGAAGAGCTGAGCCCACAGACCCGCCACTTCGGTACGCATGCTGAGCTGGCTCTAAAGGGGCCTCCAGCTCCACCCAGTCCCTCAGATACCGGTCCACCAGCCTCTCCAGAGTCTTCATAATGAAGCTGGTGAGGCAAACAGGCCGGTATGACTTCGGGTCTGTGTAGTCACTCTTCCCTACCTTGGGAATGAACACTACCCTGCTGTGTCTCCACAGCTCGGGCACGTACCCCCTCGCAATGGAGGCCCTGAACAGGTCCATCAGCGGGCTGGTCAGGAGACCTCCGTCCCTTTGCAGCAGAGCCGGAAAAACTCCATCCCCGCCCGCCGACTTGAAGGGGCCAAAGCTGTCAATAGCCCACCTCAGCCTACTATGGGTAACCACCCTCCTTGCCGTGGCGTAGTCGCCTCCAAGACGACCCCCGGCTTCAATATTCCCCCCTGTGTCCGGATCAGCGGACCCTGGGAAGTGCGTGTTCAGCAGCTGTTGTAGTGTGTCCGCTGGTCCCGTTGTGTAGCCACCGCCGGTCCTGCGGACCACCCCCAGTCTTCCCGCAGGGTCACTTCTGAGTACCCTAAGGAGCCTAGCCGCGTCCGGGGTATTCATTACTCCGTCGCAGTAGCCCCTCCAGGCCCTCCTCTGTGATGCTCGTAGTTCTTTTTTGTACTGTCTGCGGACCTCCCTATAGAGATCCCAGTCCGCACCTTGGCTGCCGCTCCTCGCTGTATTGAACAGCCTCCGCACTTTCCTCCTGAGACGCTCCAGGGAAGAGCTCCACCAAGGAGTCCTTCCCGCCCTATGCTCCTCTGTCTCAGGGCAACTATTCTCGAACGCCCGCATCATAGCGGAGCTGACTCGGTCGGCGGCCTCGTCAATCTCCTCCATTGTGCGGTGTTTCCTTGGTAAGCCCCCTAGGCGCCAAGCAAGTTCCTCTCTATAGAGTTCCCAGTTTGTTGCCCGGGGGTTCCTAAATCTAATGGGTTCCCGAACACCCATCTCCAACCCAAAGGATCTATGGTCCGACATAGAGTCCTCCCCACAGACACACCACCCAGTTATCTCCGAGAGCAGAGCCCTGGTACAAAGTGTTAAGTCTATGACCGAGCTCCGACCCGTCGTGAAAAACGTGGGTTCTACCCCTCTGTTGGCCACCTGCAGCCCTGCAGAGGCCATGAACTCCACAAGGTCTCCCCCCCTTCTATTCGTTGCCGCGCTGCCCCACAAAACGTGGTGAGCATTGCTGTCGCAGCCAATCAAAAGAGGAAGATTCGCCTCCTCGCAGTAGGAGACCAAGTCACTGATCTCCTGCGGAGGACAGCTGCGGTCGCCTGGAAAGTACGCAGAGGCGACCACTACCTCCCTCACGCCGTCCCGAGTGGGGGATCTGACCAGAATTGGAACCAGGTCCCTGGACGCCTTATCCCTTAGGAAAAAGGCCTCCAGCCCCATGGTTAGAATACAAGCCCTGGGACCGTCCTCTAAGGAGTCAACACTATGCAGCATCGATCCTCCCAGAGATAAGCCCCTAACCCTTGATTTTACAATCCAGGGCTCTTGGATCAGTACAATAGATGTACCGCCCTCCGAAATTTTCCTGCATAAGTGGGCCGTTGCAGCCCTGCTGTGTTGCAGGTTAATCTGTAATATCCCCGTGAAGATGTTATTGCGGGAATACCACCTGCGGGTCACGATGCTAGCCTCAGCCCGAATCCCAGGTCGGTGGTATTTAACCCATGTGGACAATAGGATTTCCGGATATAACATCCAAGATAAGGATGCACAGCATGGGGATCTCGGAAACTATAAGAGATACAGTGTCGGTTAAATTAGACCAAAGTTGCGCATTTTGATACCGAACAAGATCCCGTTTTACAAATTTGAAAATTCCAAGCCGTTCCGGAAATATCCGAGAAAAACCGAAATATTGCGATTTCGTTTTTATTATTTTTTAAAGCTATTTGAAAAGATATGAAAAAACGGAAAACACTTTTCCATTGGCACTTTTTAATCTCTCCAAATTGACGTTAACAAATTTTCATTACAGCGTTTCGATTCCATGGAACCACCATCAACTTTGATTTTTCTTATGAGACGGAAAAAAGTACACACAGTATTAGGTTGTGCTTTTCATTGCGAATTCAACGATGTACGATACAATACGGTTACTTATGTTTTTATCCAGAAAAATGGCTTTTTAATACATTTCTAGTATTTTATTGTAGTAGGCCATGAGATCCGAACGATGAAAGGCAAAAGAAAATGGTTGACAAGTTCGAGTTAATGTGTTTATTTATTTACTAACTCTAACTGTTCATTTAACATAACAACTAAATCCAACAAGTTAATGAAAAACAAATTCTATAACAAATGTTCGAATAAATGACCTCCATTTTCTAGGCATAAGTACGCCCGTCTCACGGTAGACTCCAAAACACGACTTAACATTTCAGGAGTAATTTTATTAAACGCTGCTCGTACTGATTGACGTAATTGTTCCTCGTTGTCAAAACATTCTTTGAATACCTCATTTTTTATGTAGCCCCATAAGAAAAAGTCCAAGGGAGTTAAGTCCGGGGACCTTGGAGGCCAAGGTGTTTCACTGTAAGTCCCAATGTATTTTCCATCAAACCGTTCAGTTAAATATTGGCGAACTTCTCTGGAGTTATGGGCTGGGGCACCATCTTGTTGGAACCAGCAGCCTTGCACAGCGCCTAGCGGTAAATCATCTAAGGCATCTTCTAAATCGTGCCTCAAGATGTCAAGGTACCGCTCGGAAGTTAAGGAATTATTATAGAAAATAGGGCCTATAATCTTGCTACCAAAAATCCCACACCAAATATTAAACCCAAAGCGAACTTGATGTCTGGATAGTCTATTAACACGTGGATTTTGTTGCGACCAATAGTGTGTATTGCGCCTGTTATAAATACCGTTATTGGTCACCATACTTTCATCAGACCAAATCACTTTATATGGAAAATTAAAACTCTCATCACACATCCTGGTATACCACTCACAAAAATGTCTACGTCGTTCGTCGTCACCCGGTTTTAATCCTTGACATATTCTGAATTTGTAAGGCTTAAATTCATTTTTCCGTAAAATAAACTGAGCTGTAGATTTAGCTACCCCATTCTGGTCTTCAATTTCTCTGGTAGAAGTTTGTGGATTTTCGATAACAGATTGTAGAACAATGTATTGGTTTTCTTCATTGGAAGGTTTTTGTCGGGATAATGCAGGCTTCTTAAATGATCCATATTCTTTCAGATTAAATAACAAACGCCGAAAAATACTCTTGTCAGGTTGTCTCCGCTCTGGGTATTTGTTAGAATACATACGCTCGGCTTCCACACAATTTCTTTGGCATCAGATGTAGCAAGACAGCATATCACATTTTTCTTCGTTTGTAAAATTACCTCCCTCCATTGTAGAACAAAATAAATTAGAAAAAGACAACAACAATAAAAATACAAAAACAATAACTAAAGGAATAAACTTATGATCGACTGATAACAAAGACAAATAACATTAATGTGTCATTGAAATTGACTGGATGTCATTTTGTCATGTCCTACTCCATTTAAATGCTGAAATGTATTAAAAATCCATTTTTCTGGATAAAAACATAAGTAACCATATTGTATCGTACATCGTTGAATTCGCAATGAAAAGCACAACCTAATACTGTGTGTACTTTTTTTCCGTCCCATAAGAAAAATCAAAGTTGATGGTGGTTCCATGGAATCGAAACGCTGTAATGAAAATTTGTTAACGTCAATTTGGAGAGATTAAAAAGTGCCAATGGAAAAGTGTTTTCCGTTTTTTCATATCTTTTCAAATAGCTTTAAAAAATAATAAAAACGAAATCGCAATATTTCGGTTTTTCTCGGATATTTCCGGAACGGCTTGGAATTTTCAAATTTGTAAAACGGGATCTTGTTCAGTATCAAAATGCGCAACTTTTGTCTAATTTAACCGACACTGTATCTCTTATAGTTTCCGAGATCCCCATGCTGTCCATCCTTATCTTGGACACACTGTATATATATATATATATATATATATATATATATATATATATATATATATATATATATATATATATATATATATATATATATATATACATGTATATATATATATATATATATATATATATATATATATATATATATATATATATATATATATATATATATATATATATATATATATATATATATATATATATATATATATATATATATATATATATATATATATATATATATATATATATATATATATATATATATATATATATATATATATATATATATATATATATATATATATATATATATATATATATATATATATGTATAAGTGTGTGAAGAATACTATGTTTTTCTCTTCTTTGTTCCTCGCAAATGAAGCTGAAATATCGGGTGGCCAGTATTGAGACGGCCTTATCAAAAACTGCACCATTAAACAATATGAGATAGTGGAGCAATTGATTGGGAAAGAGTCCTCTACTAGCACACTAGCACTAGCAGGACTCTGTTCCGACGGAACATGTCACCAAAACTCATGTGTAATTTTTGCTTGGCTCACACGATTACACACGAAAATATGCCAATGGTGAGGAGACAATTTGATCTAAACTTGGAGTCTGACCAAGCAACAAACTTTGCAATAATTAGTTTGTTTATATAAGATTTTCGAACGAGGTTAACTAGATCTGCTAGTAATGGAGCTACACAAAGCTCCAAATGTGGCAATGACATTTTTTTAAAAGGAGAAACCTTTGATTTTTCAACTATTAGATAAATCTTGAATCCACTGTCCATACTCAATCTGAATAATAATAACTACATCGTCGGCTGCCTCAACCGCGTGCACCTCATATTGGTCCTTCTGACACCAATTCTGATTGAAATGTCATCCATTCCAGTATGATTTCTGGTTGAGGGTTTTGATTCTTCTAAAACTAAAATCCATAGACCATAGAATCAGACTTTTAGCAAATACGGTGAGTGAAGATGACCCATTAGATCGAATATTGGCCAAATCGGACCTATTTGTACATCCTTTTAAAAGAATAGAAACTTTGTAAGTGAAACTGGTTGCTGATTATCAGCAGATCCCAATAAAACCTGACATGAATTTCTTGCCCATTTATGCAATTGGAAACGTCCTCTCAACAACAAGAAGATAATTCAAACTCGATTTTACTCAAACGTTCCGCAACCAGTTAGAATATCGTCCACATAGATGCCAGAACGAAGAATCTGCGGAGCAATTAGAAATTGTTTCTTTTCGTCTCGAGCTAATTCGTTTATTGTATCATTGGCCAAATATTAGGTACACAGAACACAAACAAAAATTTGTGAAAACATTTGCTGGATGTTAGCAATCATAGCATATTTATATACACGTAAAAGGTCAGTGACTATGTTGAAATGCAATTTCAGTCCTTTTCAAAGAAATTCCACTTGACGAATTCATCGAGGTTTCGAAAACAACTCTCAGCTTACGAGATATGCTCTCCTCCCGAAAAACGTTGGCGAGGAATAAAAACATTTTCACTATGAATCGCAGGAACTGGCGACATGTAACCCGATTCCAGGTAGTTCTGTATGAAATCCTTGAACAGCTTCAAGAGATTTTCGTCTCGATACAATTTGTTTTCTAACGAATTAAACCTACGAAGTTCTGGACTTCAGAATCACAAAATTTCCAAATCCCGAAAAAGGTTTTCACAAAATTTTTCGGGGGACACTATGACTTCATTTGAAATACTTTCTATTTCCCACAGCCTTTTCGTATTTTGATCGAGAGAATCGAAATTCGAACATAACGAGACAATTTGTGCCCTCTTTTTCATTGAATTCACGCTCACATTATCGATCATAATTAAACCAAAGATAGTAAGAACATGGGATTAATAAACCCACATGAGACAGAACTGGCTTTGACCATAAGAAGAAAATTTTCTGCTCCGATTAGCAGATCTAACCACTGGGCCTACAAAAACTTTTGTCGGCTAGCTGAAGATTATTTTGATGTTGCAAATTGATCCACGCTATTGGAGTAGCGGGCAACTGAGAACAAAACGTACCTTTCAGAATTTTGCTAAAAAAATTGAACATTTCGGTAACTTACAAGATTGTATACAAAGTACACAAGAATATTTGTTAGTCGAAAAGAAGACTGCTTGCGTTTTCTGACTATAATTATTAGCATGGCTAAATTTTGTTTTTTTGAAATGATGGGCTTCCAAAAAATTTACAAGATTTTGATAAGTAGGCCTGTCAACATTAGTGTGTTCCAATTCGAACCGATTCCTTGAATTTTTGTCTTATCCAGTAATAAATTAAACAAAATGAAATCCCATTGTTGAGTTTGATATTTCAAGGTTTTAAGTGCTTCTAAATTTCCAGAAAACGTGCTTAGAAGATGATTAAGCTCTTTAATGCTAGTATTTTTAAGATTAGTCCTAGAAAAAAAATTATTTCAATAGCAAGAAGTTTTCAATTTTGGTATTTTTTCGCTAAACCATTGAATGCTATTGTATAATTTTCACAAGTAAGTGTCAAAGAGCCTACCACATTCAACAATGCAATGTTGAAGCAATGTGGACTATATCACTATTTCTGAAAATTACTGAAAGGCGTTGTCTCTGATTTTTAAACCATGCAAAAGAAGAAACGGGGTTTTGTCCAGCAGCGGTTGAAAACGGTCTCCTGCCAATGGGCAGTACTGCATGCAAGTGCTTGATGGTGCTGCAGCCTGGACAACACTCTATATGTTTAATTTTTTAATTACCGAAACATTCAGTTTTCCCCCCAATACCCAAAATAAACAAAGACATACGAAAAATCGGCATGTACTTTGGTGCGGAACAACTTTCTAATTGACATTTTGACATTGACAAAATTGCAGCGTTTGTTTTTGTTACACTTTGGGCAATATTGCAAATTATTATTATTCTAGAGGCCTTCGTCACCGGAACCTTTCTGCTATCCGTCATGCAACTCAGAGAGGACTCCATCAATTGCAACAACTGGGCACTCATGCTAATAATGATGATCCTCATATGCAACGAAATCACGGCCAAACTCCCCTTGTTGTGCAAGGTTTTCACACTAATCCAAAAGGTAACAAACGTGAAGTGCCTTTTCAAAATTTTGAGTCAATTTAATCATGGTCTGCTAGTTTTACTTTAGTTGGGCCAACACATACTGATAAAGGAAAAAGTAAAGTTAGGCAAACTACACCAAAATTTACAAATCATCAACAATTTTTATTTATTATTATCAGTGGGACTTATTTGCTAAATTATTGTAATTATTTTTATATTGGGTCTAGATCCTGAAAGCCACATCTTGTTCTTTGACATTGAAGCATTAATCATTGAATTATTGAGCGAAGAATATGCCATGATGTCACCAGGTAGCTTGGAGGCCGCTGGTCTTACCTCACATACTGAATACATGAAGATGTTAGCAGTCACACAAAGTGCTAGTCCAGACGCTCATAAAAAAATTGCAGGTAATTATTTGCTAGAGCTTATGAAGTATTGATATCAATAGTTACACATAGATCCCGCTATCTTCCGAGCGTTCTTTCATGGATCCGTCTCTGAGCGTCAAGTAGCGTTTTCTTCAAGATTCCTACTTTAACAAGTGAATATTTTAAAGTTTTGTAAACGAGATGGCGTTGGGTTTCCTTAGGCCAGATTTTACGAAGATCATTTTTTTGAAGTTTTATGATAATGATATGTCGACGTCCTTTCATAGAGGTGACTTGGTAGCATCCAATATACACCGGAAAACTTTTACATTCCAGCATCCTAGCGTCCTTATGTATATTTTTCATTTATTGGGCAGATAGATTTCTGAGCGTCTGAGCAACGTTGCCGATTGATTGTGTAGTAAGTACATATAAATAGGTAAAGTACATATAAATAAGAAGCCTTTGTCTTCAGAACTCCTTTTTAAAATGACGGTGCACAATCGAGCGGATAAGGTGATTCATATTTCCGCTACATTTTGAAAAATCCTTTGTTGCGAACTGTTTTATTTTTTTGGTATTTTTGTTTTTGGCAGATTTGTTAGTTTTTGAAGCTTTTTGCTAAACTTAAAATAAAATAACTTAACTTAACTTAAAATATCTTTGTGTAGATGTTTTCTTTAATACGATTTCGGAAAGTAATTCTTTGATCGATTTTAAAGCAATATGTTTGCCAGCAATATTAAATATAAATAAATATAAAAACTGTGAAATTGTCGAAACTAGAAATCGTCATTTCAAAGTACATATAAATAGGTATGGTCGTTGGTCTTCAGAACATGCTTCTCCTTTTTAACATGACGGTGCACAGTCGAACGGGTGTAAGGCGATTCATATTTTCGCTACATTTTGAAAAATACTTTGTTGCGAACTGTTTTATTATTTTATTGTATTGTATTTGTTTTTGTTAGATTTGTTAGTTTTTAAAGCTCTTTGCTAAATTTAATATCTTTGTGTAGATGTTTTCTTTAATATGTGGCCCGATTTCGGAAAGTAATTCTGTGATTGATTTTAAAGCAATATGTTTGCCAGAAATATTACACTTGTATCTAGATTAGTCAGGCGCTGGTTGTACCTAAACCTGCATAAAAAGTGTTAATTTCAGGGGTGCCCTAATTTTTAAATGATAATCTAAACCGCTTCTTTACAACTTAATAATTGAAGATAAATACTAATACTTAAATATTATTTGATAAAATTGTTTTGCAAGTTCTTAACGGTTGACTTATTCGCAGATCAATAAATTATTGTATCAAATTAAGAAAAACTGTTAATTTATAAATTAGTGTCAGGAGGAATCCAGAAGTTTTGTAAAAAGTATCAAAATACTTTATTACCCAATTATTTAGATAAGTATTTAGCAAATGATGTTTTAATTTACTAATTTCTTCTTTCTTCTTTTTCTGTTGGATTAGACAACAATTTATATTGAATATTTCTATAATATAAATATTTATATTCGATATTTGTAATATTTCTAACACCGCTCTAAATAGTATTTAGCAGAAATTATCAGAAGAAAGTAATAAATCTAAATATGTACCCAAACAACAATAGCAAAACAAGGAGATTGTATATATATATATATATATATATATATATATATATATATATATATATATATATATATATATATATATATATATATATATATATATATATATATATATATATATATATGATGACACTATACTCCGGGATATCATCCGTTCGCTCGTTGAACTCCGACTGGAATCCTGCATCCGACTGGAATCCTGCAAATCCTGCAGGATGCACAGCATGGGGATCTCGGAAACTATAAGAGATACAGTGTCGGTTAAATTAGACAAAAGTTGCGCATTTTGATACCGAACAAGATCCCGTTTTACAAATTTGAAAATTCCAAGCCGTTCCGGAAATATCCGAGAAAAACCGAAATATTGCGATTTCGTTTTTATTATTTTTTAAAGCTATTTGAAAAGATATGAAAAAACGGAAAACACTTTTCCATTGGCACTTTTTAATCTCTCCAAATTGACGTTAACAAATTTTCATTACAGCGTTTCGATTCCATGGAACCACCATCAACTTTGATTTTTCTTATGGGACGGAAAAAAAGTACACACAGTATTAGGTTGTGCTTTTCATTGCGAATTCAACGATGTACGATACAATACGGTTACTTATGTTTTTATCCAGAAAAATGGCTTTTTAATACATTTCTAGTATTTTATTGTAGGCCATGAGATCCGAACGATGAAAGGCAAAAGAAAATGGTTGACAAGTTCGAGTTAATGTGTTTATTTATTTACTAACTCTAACTGTTCATTTAACATAACAACTAAATCCAACAAGTTAATGAAAAACAAATTCTATAACAAATGTTCGAATAAATGACCTCCATTTTCTAGGCATAAGTACGCCCGTCTCACGGTAGACTCCAAAACACGACTTAACATTTCAGGAGTAATTTTATTAAACGCTGCTCGTACTGATTGCCGTAATTGTTCCTCGTTGTCAAAACATTCTTTGAATACCTCATTTTTTATGTAGCCCCATAAGAAAAAGTCCAAGGGAGTTAAGTCCGGGGACCTTGGAGGCCAAGGTGTTTCACTGTAAGTCCCAATGTATTTTCCATCAAACCGTTCAGTTAAATATTGGCGAACTTCTCTGGAGTTATGGGCTGGGGCACCATCTTGTTGGAACCAGCAGCCTTGCACAGCGCCTAGCGGTAAATCATCTAAGGCATCTTCTAAATCGTGCCTCAAGATGTCAAGGTACCGCTCGGAAGTTAAGGAATTATTATAGAAAATAGGGCCTATAATCTTGCTACCAAAAATCCCACACCAAATATTAAACCCAAAGCGAACTTGATGTCTGGATAGTCTATTAACACGTGGATTTTGTTGCGACCAATAGTGTGTATTGCGCCTGTTATAAATACCGTTATTGGTCACCATACTTTCATCAGACCAAATCACTTTATATGGAAAATTAAAACTCTCATCACGCATCCTGGTATACCACTCACAAAAATGTCTACGTCGTTCGTCGTCACCCGGTTTTAATCCTTGACATATTCTGAATTTGTAAGGCTTAAATTCATTTTTCCTTAAAATAAACTGAGCTGTAGATTTAGCTACTCCATTCTGGTCTTCAATTTCTCTGGTAGAAGTTTGTGGATTTTCGATAACAGATTGTAGAACAATGTATTGGTTTTCTTCATTGGAAGGTTTTTGTCGGGATAATGCAGGCTTCTTAAATGATCCATATTCTTTCAGATTAAATAACAAACGCCGAAAAATACTCTTGTCAGGTTGTCTCCGCTCTGGGTATTTGTTAGAATACATACGCTCGGCTTCCACACAATTTCTTTGGCATCAGATGTAGCAAGACAGCATATCACATTTTTCTTCGTTTGTAAAATTACCTCCCTCCATTGTAGAACAAAATAAATTAGAAAAAGACAACAACAATAAAAATACAAAAACAATAACTAAAGGAATAAACTTATGATCGACTGATAACAAAGACAAATAACATTAATGTGTCATTGAAATTGACTGGATGTCATTTTGTCATGGCCTACTCCATTTAAATGCTGAAATGTATTAAAAATCCATTTTTCTGGATAAAAACATAAGTAACCGTATTGTATCGTACATCGTTGAATTCGCAATGAAAAGCACAACCTAATACTGTGTGTACTTTTTTTCCGTCCCATAAGAAAAATCAAAGTTGATGGTGGTTCCATGGAATCGAAACGCTGTAATGAAAATTTGTTAACGTCAATTTGGAGAGATTAAAAAGTGCCAATGGAAAAGTGTTTTCCGTTTTTTCATATCTTTTCAAATAGCTTTAAAAAATAATAAAAACGAAATCGCAATATTTCGGTTTTTCTCGGATATTTCCGGAACGGCTTGGAATTTTCAAATTTGTAAAACGGGATCTTGTTCGGTATCAAAATGCGCAACTTTTGTCTAATTTAACCGACACTGTATCTCTTATAGTTTCCGAGATCCCCATGCTGTGCATCCTTATCTTGGACACACTGTATATATATATATATATATATATATATATATATATATATATATATATATATATATATATATATATATATATATATATATATATATATATATATGATGACACTATACTCCGGGATATCATCCGTTCGCTCGTTGAACTCCGACTGGAATCCTGCATCCGACTGGAATCCTGCAAATCCTGCATCCGACTGGAATCCTGCAGACGTTTCGCCAAAATCTCACTTGGCATCTTCAATGCTCGCGCTCCGAAAACACTTCGAACACACACATATATATATATATATATATATATATATATATATATATATATATATATATATATATATATATATATATATATATATATATATATATATATATATATATATATATATATATATATATATATAATTGCAACTACAATAATAATATTGTTTTAAATTCTAATATCATTAACATCTAACATCATATAAAGAGTACGGCATTGGCAGCAGGATGTAAATATGATTTTTGTAGATTTTGAATTCTTTACCACACATTTCAAAAATAAACTTTTCTTAATTATTTAATTTTTTATTAGAAAAAAAAGTCTTGTGTATTTCCGTTACGTTTACGTTAATTCCAACTTAGCATACTTCTTAATTTGTGGTAAATCGATTTCATTCAATATGAAAAACAAATCAGCTAGGCGGTGCGGACCCGTTACCCCACAATTTCGCGCCAGTCTGGAAAAGTTAATATTGACAGAGCCACGTAACAAGGGCGCAAAGGACGCCTGGAAATTGACTAGCTAAAAGTGGAATATATCTTGTAAAATATACAGAGACTGGGTCTCGCGCCTCTACCGGGTATACAGTTGAAGTAACAATATACAAGAAAATTCAGTTTACTATGATCGTAGCATCCTTCTGAAAATTTTAATTTAATTTGTATATACCGTTTTTATAGCGTTTCATCCGGGCGTCCATATATGGACGCTTGGTTGTGGACGGACGCTCGAAAGATAGTAAATTGTTAATGTACGGACGCTATAGAAGCGGTATATACATCAATCTAAGTAGTCTAAATTAAAATTTTCAGAAGGTCGCTACGATCATAGTAAACTGAATTTTCTTATATATTGTTAGTTCAACTGTATACCCAGTAGAGGCGCGAGACCCAGTCTCTGTATATTTTACAAGATATATTCTACTTTCAGCTCGTGGATTTCCAGGCGTCCTTTGCGCGTTTGTTACGTGGCAACGCTGTCACTATTAACTTTCCAGACTGGCGCGAAATTGTGGGGTAATCTGCAACGCCTAGTTGTTTTGTTTTTCAAATTGAATTAAATCTTCAGCTCCATTAAGCAACATTATTAAAATATTGTTTTAATTAAACAAAGTTGCACCAGCAAGTTTTGGTTTTTTATATGCGAATATTATGCAATAACTTCTGAATCTTTTTTAATTTTTGGGTACATTTTTAGATTTATTACTTGCTTTCCATAATTTCTGCTAAATGCTATTTAGAGCGGTGTCTAATGCAATAGGAAAAGAAGTTGTTGGAATTCGCAAATTAAAATATCATTTGCTAAATACTTATCTAAATAATTAGGTAATAAAATATTTTGAATTTATAGTCTAATAATATTATATTAATATTAATATGTCGCCTATTAAAGCCCGCAACATATAAAAACTATTTTAAACTATTTTATTGAACGATTTAAGTTTTTGACTTTTGCTTTTAATCTATATTTTAGTAAAAATTATCATTTTGAAATGAACTTTGATAAAAGTTATTCGATAAAAGTGTCCTTTTTAATAGTTATTTTTCTTCATTGTCCCCTAAGATATAAATAAAAATAAAGTTGAACAAGGAATGAGGGGGATAAAAAGTAAAGTACGGAATATTCAATAATGTGCCACCACTGCCACCGATCAATATTTTGATATATTACTTTTTTTAATGTACCTAAACGTAGTTCGTAACAATGTTTTTCTAGATATAGTCTCAAAATGCATAACTAGTGTATAAACCTCTGAGCTAAAGTATCTTTTTAGGTGATTTTCGACATGTTTTCTGTAAACTTTTGCCTCGGGATAAAAAGTGTCTTTAGTTCCTTGGATACCATCTAAATTTTTTTCCCAAATTCATTTAAAAAATCCCCTTTAAATTCCTGCTCTAAAATATCCATTATACAGTGTGGCTTAAAGACGTTACCTAGGGCTGCGAGCCACATGGGATATTACCGGTGATATATTAGCCAGGGCTTTGGTTTGTCAATTCTGATGGTCAAGGTACGCATATAGTATGCAACACCTTGTAAACTTCTTTAGTCACTCATTTGTTAAGCACTTGCTCCGTTCGTGTCAAATAAACTAATATGGCGTTTATCAAAAATTTCTGATGATTTTTTTTTTAAAGGAAACTTTCACAGAATCATGTAAGACTATTTAGAAATATTCTGCATTCTACCTGCATCGGTGGTGGATAAATCGAACTTGCTGACGTTTCGCCAACCATCATGGAGATCTCACAGCTGGTTCTGTTCATAAATTTGACCGTTACAAGAAAAATATGTTCCAGACAAGCATTTTTCAATTCGGTTGAATAGGTTTAATTCCAGATGCCCGAATTGCAATATATCTGAAAGAGCTATGTCAAAACTAACCAGAGAAACAGAACAAAAAATATACGACTATGACTAAGTCATAAGCAGTTGCCGAAAACAATAATAAAACCGAAATCTCATTCGATCAAATTAAATCAATCAATGTAATCAATTTTTCTACCCGGAAATATCCGAGAATCTATAGAAATCTCTAAACAACCGCGACTCTTTCTTTCACTAATATGGAAGTCTGAGACAATGTTCATGTCCCTCTTTTAGCACCGCCTCTCTTAAACAGTATATAAGTGGATTTAGAATAGAATGTGAGCAAGCTTCACTTAAGCTCTGAAAAAGCGATCGGGATGATTGGCGAAACGTCAGATAGCTTTATTTATAAACAAACGATGCAGTTGTCTCTGTTCTTTATAATTTTATAAAAATTTAAAAAGTCCTTATTTTTATTAAAACTAAAATAGTAACTTCTAATTCTTCTTCCTAAATATTCCAAATAACTAACATTGGTCCATTTTAGACCAACATTAAACACATACAACACAGTGATACGATGCCTCAGTTGGCCTTGTAAAAGAAAATAATTGAAAATTACATTAATTTCTAAATTAACAGTTTTTATTAATTTGGTACAATAATTTATTGATCTGCAAGTAAGTCAACTGTCAAGAACTTAGAAAACAATTTTGAAAAATAATATTTAAATATTAGTATTTACTTTTTACAAAACTTCTAGGTTCCTCCTGCGTCGGTTTTTGCTGAGTCGAACTTGCTGACGTTTCACCAATCATTCTGTTGACTTCTTCAGAGCTTGATTGAAAGTGGCTCGCATTTTACTCAGTACCTGCATGTTGGTGACAGGTGAAGACCAGAGTCGCGGTTAAGATTGTTAGGTTGTTTATAGATTTCTATAAACTCTCGGATTTTTTGTTGATAGAATAATTGATTACATGCAAGAATTTTAGTGTGATTGTGTTCAGCAACAGCTGATGGGTTTATTTGTCTTAGTCGTAAGGCTCCTTCATATTCTTTGAGTCGAGTTGATATTTTTCGTCTGGTTTCTCCAATTTATTCTTTGCCGCATATGCATGGAATGCTGTAAATCTCATCTCAAATGGAATTTTATCTTTGACGGACCGAAGATGTCCAGAGATTTTGGACAAGTGATAAGTCTGGTTTTGACGTTATACTTCTTTAGAACTTTTGATATGTGTTCAGTGATATTTTGAATGTAAGTGGCAAGTGTAGGATTGCTTTCGGCCTCATTGCTATTGGCTCATTTAGCTCCGCCCCCCTCAAACAATATATAAGCAAGTACAGAGTAAAATGCGACCCAGTTTCAGTCAAGTTCTGAACAAGCCAACAGGTTGATTGGCGAAACGTTAGCAAGTTCGACTGACCAAACACCCACCCAGGAGGAACCCAGAAGTTTTGTAAAAAGTATTACAGTAGCCTGTTTCTTTGAATAATTAATATTAGTATTTATTTTCAATTATTAAGTTGTAAAAAAAGTCTTTTAGATTTCCATTTAAAAAATATTGGTTATTAGGGCACCCCAGAAATAAACACTTTTTATGCGAGTTTAGGTCTAATCATCGCCTGACTAACGTAGATACAAGTGCAATATTTCTGGCAAACATATTACCTTAAAATCAATCAAAGAATTACTTTCCGAAATCGCGCGACGTATTAAAGAAAACATCTACACAAAGAAATTCAGTTTAGCAAAGAGCTTTAAAAACTAACAATTCTACCAAAAACAAATATAATAAAATAAAAAAATAAAACAGTTCGCAACAAAGTATTTTTCAAAATATAGCGAAAATATGAATCGCCTTATACCCGCTCGACTGTAGACCGTTCATGTTAAAAACGAGAACCGTGTTCTGAAGACGATACCTATTTATATGTACTTTAATACACAATCATTCGGGCATTGTTGCTCGGACGCTCAGAAATCTGCGCAATAAATGAAAATTATACATAAGGACGCTAGGATGCTGGAATGTAAAAGTTTTCCCGTGTATATTGGACGCTAGCAAGTCACCTCTATGGATACGTCTCTGAACGTCCAGTATCGTTTTCTTCAAGATCTTCAAGATCAAAAAATACACTTCACCACAACCTTCCAATAGCAATGAGGCCGAAAGCAATCCTACACTTGCCACTTACATTCAAAATAAAGAAGTATAACGTCAAAACCAGATTTACTAACCAAAACTAACCAGATTTACGACTTGCCCAAATCTCTCAACATCTTCTGTGCGTCAGAGATAAAATTCCATATGCATATGCGGCAAAGAGTACATTGGCGAAACCGGACGAAAAATATCAACTAGACTCAACACAACCGTTGCCGAACACAATCACGAAAGCGGACATAAAATTTTATTCGATAAAACTAAAATTCTTGCATGTAATCAATTCTTCTACCAACGAAAAATCCGAGAGTCTATAGAAATCTATAAACAACAAATAAAGAACATGGACAACTGCGATGAGAGCGGATTCGTTACTCGCCAAAATTAACATTTTCTTCAGAAGGGTATTTGCAAATCTTCTAGATCCCTTCTGCATCGTTTGTTTATAAATAAAGCTAGCTGACGTTTCGCCAATCATCCTGATGGCTTCTTCTTCAGAGTCGCGGTTAAAATTGTTTGGTTGTTTAGAGATTTCTATGGATTTTCAGATATTTCCCTGGTAGAAGAATTGATCGAATGAGATTTCGGTTTCATTATTGTTTTCGGCAACTGCTTATGACTTTATTTGTCATAGTCGTATATTTTTTGTTCTGTTTCTCTAGTTTTGACATAGCTCTTTCAGATATATTGCGATTCGGGAATCTGGAATCAAACCTATTCAAATGAATTGAAAAATGCTTGTCTGGAATAAATATTTCTTTTAACAGTCACATTTATGAACAGGACTATCTGTGAGATCTCCAGGGTGGTTGGTGAAACGTCAGCAAGTTTTATCAACCACCAACGCAGGTAGAATGCAGAATATTTGTAAATAGTCTCACATTATTCTGTGGAAGTTTCCTTTAAAAAACTTCACAAATCTTTGCTAAACAAGTTTGATAAACGCCATATTAGTTTATTTGACACGAACGGAGCGAGTGCTTAATAATTGAGAGACTGAATAAGTTTACAAGGTGTTGCATACTATATACCTTTACCATAAAAATTCACAAACCAAAGCCCTAACTAATATATCACCGGAAATATCCGAAGAGGCTCGCAGCCCTAGGGGACCTATTTAAGTCACACTGTATAATGGGTATTTTAGAGCAGGAATTTGAATTGGAGATTTTTTTAAATGAATTTGGGAAAAAAATTAGATTGTATCCAAGGAACTAAAGAGGCACTTTTTATCCCGAGGCAAAAGTTTATAGAGAATATGTAGAAATCACCTAAAAGTTACTTTAGTTCAGAGGTTTATAAACTAGTTATGCACTTTGAGAGCATATTTATAAAAACATTGTTACGACTTACGTTTAGGTACATTGCAGTGGTAACACATTATTGAATATTCTGTACTTTACTTTTTATCCCTCTCATTACTTGTCCAACTTTATTTTTATTTATATCTTAGATGACAATGAAAAAAAAACTATTGAAAAGAACATCTTTATCGAATAACTTTTATCAAAGTTCATTTCAAAATGATAATTATTGCTAAAATATAGAAATGTTACTTTTCACATTTATTTTGGTTTGAATAAAAGCAAAGGTCAAGAACTTAAATCGTTCAATAAAATAGTGTAAAATAGTTTTTATATGTTGCAGACTTTAATAGGCGACATATTAATATTAATATAATACTATCAAATCAAAATACTTTATTACCCAATTATTTAGATAATTATTTAGCAAATGATATTTTAATTTGCAAATTCCAACAACTTCTTTTCCTATTGGGTTAGACAACCATTTATATTGAATATTTCTATAATATAAATATTTAAATTCGATATTTTTAATATTTCCAACAACACTCTAAATAGTATTTATTAGAAATATTCGGAAGAAGGTAATAGGTCTAAAGATGTTCCTAAAAATTAAAAAAGATTCAGAAATTATTGCATAACATTCGCATATAAAAAAACAAAACTTGTCGTCTCTACATGCTAGCACTATGGAGCGCCAATCGATTTCATTCAATATGAAAAACAAAATAACTAGGCGATGCAGACCCGTTACCCCACAATTTCGCGCCAGTCTGGAAAGTTAATAGTGGCAGTGTTGCCACGTAACAAACACGTAAAGGACGCCTGGAAATCGACGAGCTGAAAGTAGAATATATATTTTAAAATATACAGAGACTGGGTCTCGCGCCTCTACCGGGTATACAGTTGAACTAACAATATACAAGAAAATTCCTTCCTTCTAACAATTTTAATTTGGACTACTTAGATCGTGTATATACCGTTTCTATAGCGTTGCATCCCGGCGTCCATATATGGACGCCCGGTTGTAGATGGACGCTCGGAAGATAGCAAATTGTCATATATTCTTGAGGCTTGAGTTATAAAGACAAGAGTGACTGAGGAGGTTGATTTACTGTAATTCTAACATATTTTACTTATTAATTCTTATCTTTTTATTGCAAGAATTTTTTGGAAAAGTAAAAGACAAGGCCGAAAATATGGAGAGGATCATAAAAGAAAAAGACAAACATGGTAAAGGATTATTGAATTAGCTTTTTAGATTGCCAGAAAAGTTTTGGTCCTTCTTTTCAATGGTGCATTTGTTTAGTGCATGTGAATTCAGTCTTGTCAGCAGAATTAAATAGCTTTATTTACTTGGTTTATTTTTTAACGAAACGTTGAGAAGAGGCTTGTTTGAAGCTAAGTTTGAGTATGAAAATATTTTGGAAGTTTGTGTTTAAATTCAATGTTTTTACATCCGGGGTTTTCTTCAAAATGTTTGTATTTGTGCGATAGTTTTGATGGACGCATATTTTGTTAGTGTTTTCAAGGCCGGAGAAATATGGAATATATTGGGACGTTTATTACCATATAGAATGCAGCAATTTACGTTAAAAAGACAATCCAGGGTTCAGTTAGGACGAGGTTTGCTATGGATGACGTTACCATCCAAAATTTGTTGGTTTTATGATATATTATTCTTACCCAATGTATTAGCAAACCAGGAAGTCGACAATCGGGACTGTTTATACAATGATCCCGATGGATCTGTAAAATGATTAGGAAAGATTTGATTACATCTTTGTCTTTAAACTGACTTTGAGAACCATTGAAACTTACATAAATTGTGTAAAAAGAAATACAATTATTAGTTTTAAATTTGCTAAATGTTTCTCTGCTTCTTTTTTTTTAGGGTGTTTCTGTATTTGCGAGAATCTTACGTACATATTTAAAATTAACCTACCCAAAATTTGTGCTTGGAAATTTTGGCAGACAATTTATTCTTTCTTAACATTTTCACCACTTCGTTGATTAGTTTAAGCATTAAAAAAAAAGTTGTAATTAGCAATAATTTATTTAATTCCCTATAAAATTCAGGTCGAGACTATAAAGCACCCATTCATCAGGCGACTACATAAGTCAAGAGGCTGTACTACATAAACCAGAACTCACGTTATTTAGATTCTCAATTTAATTGAAAGCCATGTTTCATTGCAGTTTGTGGTCATATCACCCTCTTCAGATTTATGCATGGTGTGTATACTGTGTTTTTTTCTTTAATAACAAAAGATGGTGTTTACATTTAAATTTGGGTATTGCACTCCTTTGGACGAATTTTTTGATTTTTCAGTTCATCTTAGAGTGCCTACTAGTGGCCTTTTCGAACTTCCATTTTAAAAATTTGATTTGGTAACATACTTGTTGCATCAGTATTTGGAATGTATTTGATAGGTTTCGCATGTGTCACGTATCATCTATAAAACACATTTGATTTTTTTGTTATAGATTATATTATTAGATAGGTTGTCCGAAATAATTTTATGTTAGCCTTGTTTGTTTTTGATTTTGTGTTTGAGCTTGTAGGTTTCTGTTTGAATGTTTTAAATTTGCCATCAAATATCATTCCATTTGTTAATTCTACAAAAGTTCTTATGGTATTTCAGAATTTTCTAGGGTCTGTAACCATATTATTTATATATAGGTATATTGGCAAAAATGAAGGAAGGCGCTGAGACAGTACACACTAAAATTCAAGCCAAAGCCGAGAGTGTCTTAAAAGGAGGTGATAACTGCAAAGGTTGGTTTAAGCGAATTGATGGGTATATCCTGATATATAACAAATAAAAACGCGGGTTTTCGTTATATTTTATTTTTTAATATATGTGCCTTGTGTAAGTCTTTAAAATGGCGATGGCAAAGTGCGTATCTTATAGCGTGTGTAACAATCTGTAAAACGCTCTTCCTGTCATTACTGTGTTACTAATCAGAACCTCAGTCCTAAAAAAACGCATATGTCAACAAATTATCTGCTCAAGCTTAGTAAGTATTTTTGAAGTAACTCTGACAGTCTGTAAGTTTTATATTTTTTAAGATAGTTTTTTTTTATCTTGGTTCACCTAAAACTGTGTGTGCACTATATTGCTTTCAAAGAGGGAATCGACAGCCTCATGTATATTTTTTATAACCCTGATTTTTATTGTTAGAACATATTAGACTTTTTTATTAGTTCATTCGTTTGACCAGACTTTGCTCATTTGTAGTAAAAATTGCAATTTTATAACAAAAAAAATAGAATAAAACTGAGACAAGTGTTTCTCGTTACTTTGCTAGCTGCACAACGTTTCGAACAAATACCACTGTCTGGTATCAAATGTGAAACTATATATTTACCTCAATTTCTATTTTTGAAATGTTACTTTTGAGAATCCGTTATACTATGTTTTACTAAACGCAACTCATTACATATCAAACAAACATTACAATAAGAAATTTATTAGTTATACAATAATTACAAATAATATCGCTCGCATTTGATGTGTAAGTAAGTAACTGCAATGATCGATTACAGACGAAAGTTTAAAGTATAAGAGTAAATTATATTTTTAAGAAATAATAATGCGTTCACCCATCCGGTTTATAAAATAAAGACTATGTTAGTTTAAACAACTCTTTAACTAAATACACAATTGAAAATTGTGATTTAGGTCTCCAACAAATAAATTAAACTTATAGTTATCTGCGATTCCATTCTGTGTGATGTATCTTCGCGGATGTAAGAAATTCACTGAAGTTATGAAAGCGATATTGCAAAGCCCAACAGTTCTTTCAAGATAATCTTGTTTGTTTTATTATTATTGTTTATTAATTCCGCTAATGCAAGGAAACTAGTTTGCAATCGCATAATTTGTGTGGCCTAAATATGTATATAAATATGGTCAAAATATAATATTTATTATTTTTTTTACATGTTGCCATTAATGCATATCGGACCCCAAAAATTCGCTCTGGGATTCTAACCTTGGAATCACCGCGTATAATTTAATAAAATTTTAATATGATATATTAATTGAAAAAAATATAATAAATATAAATATCAATAGAAAGACTTCATGGTGTGATTTTCATTTTAGAAAAAAGCTATATATATTTACAATTAAATCATATTCTGGGAATTTGCCCACAACTATGTTACAAAAATCGAGATTTTTCAGAAACTGTTCGCATACGATATCCACACTTCCACTCGTTTTTGCGAACTTGTCTGTATTATCAGCATATATCTAGTAGTGATATGGTCTGCAAAAGTATTTCTTTCACACTACTCCTATTTTAGCGAAAGAAGTTTTTCATTGAAGTGAAATGAACATCTTATGCGAAAGAATAAACTAATAAAAAACGGGAAACTAATGGAAAAATTATTTATTTTAAATAAAGCACTGAAAATAGCGACTGATTCGAAGATGTTTACAACAAAAAAGGGTTTTGGAATTGACCGGTCAAATATTTTTGTGTTAATTGACCAAAATAATTTAAAAAATACCATGAAATTTATATTTATTTATATTGTGGGTTACATCGCCGTCGCGTCTTTCTGGGAACCAGATGAAATCAATATTATTGGGATTTCCCGAATTACACAGAGTCTTCAAATGTTTTTTGAAGGGGACTATATGTAAATTGGACATCACAAACGCATAATTATTTGTTATAAAATACATGTTATTATTAAATAATGATAACACTCTACAATTGCAAGATGTTTGACTAGTCAATTAAGAATTGGTCAGTTGGTTAGCCCAAATACTACAACAAGATCTATTAATGTAAATCTGATCGAATGGAGCGAGTATAAATAACGGGTGATTCAATAAGAGTTTCCACATTACAATCTGAAATATTTTTGAAATGCCACTGTATTTGTTTATTATCATATGAGATTTATAACCTCAAAACATAAACAAAATTAGGCATGGAGCAATATACGACTGAACAACGTGTAAAAATGGTGCAAGCCTATTATGAAAATGGTCGATCAAGAAAAAATGCATTTCGGGCTCTACGTGAATTTTTCGGCGCGCAAAATCGACCTTCTGGGAGGACAATTTGGAATGTGGTTCAAAAATTTGTTTGCAGAATGGATACGAGAACAAGGAGTTCATTTTTCAACGAAAATCATCTTAAGCGATGAGGCACAGTTTGACGTTGGTGGCTTTGTAAACAAACACAATGCTAGTATTTGGGGATTAGAAAATCCAAGAGAGATTGTTCAAAAAGCAATGCATCCCCAAAAAGTGACTGGTGCGGAGGAATAATTGGCCCTTTTTTTTCGAGGATAATGCGGAGAACGCTGTTACGGTTAATGCTGTTCACTATCGAAACATATCTGATTTTTTCTGGGAGCAGTTGGAAGGTATGGACATTGAAGATTTGTGATTCCAACAGGATGGAGCCACTTGTCACACATCCAGAGAAACGATGCAATTGCTGCGGGGCAAGCTTCCTGGTCGGAGTATCTCACGTAACTGCGATATCAATTGGCCGCCGCGATCATGTGATCTTACTCCCCTAGATTTTTTGTTTCGGGTATCTAAAAAGCAAAGTGTATACAAATAAACCAAACACTATTCCAGAGCTGAAACAGGAGATGAGACGCGAAATAGCCGGCATAGAAGCTGAATTGTGTCAAAAAGTGATAGGAAATTTCAATAAACGAATTACGTCATGCCACATGAGTCGCGGGGGCCATTTGAATGACATCATCTTTCATACCTAATTGTAATACACTAATCTAAAATGGCAAATAACAATGTTTGTATATTTTTATATTCTTCCGAGTTTTTTTTATTATTTTAATGTGGAAACCCTTATTGAATCACCCTTTATAATATGCACTTCAAAATAATCGCAAAGTTGCACTTTTCCCAGAAGCGAGGCTTTTTTCTTTTTACTCTGTTGCTCGTCGAACGATGATTATCTCGGGAAGGGGATATTTTATCTAGCTAAATAAAGCATGCGTTATTTTGCAGATAAATTTTTGACCTCTAAGTGTACTGAAAATTTAGTAATGCATATAATTTGGTCCTTGTAGGATATCTCTGTTTCAAACATTAGTAAAACAACTATGGAAAAAGTCAGTCAAATTTTGTGATTAAGAAATACTCTCGGGACACTATAATATGTATTTATTAATATTAATACTGGAATAGACTTCATTATTTAATTTAATAATTAAACCTGATATCCTAAACTCATGCTAATTAAAAGCTTTATGGAGGTTTTCGTTCTAGTTTTCTCTTAGTAGTTGTTGTATTTAATTATGTTCTCTAACACTCAGGTTTTTAATATGATAATGTTTTTCTATTTCAAATTGACATTCAATTACTAAATAGTTTTTGTTTTTGTAGTAAATGTTCGATTTTGTTTAACTGCGTTTTAGACAGCAATGATAATTCGAGGCAAGTGGTCAAGCCTGGATCTCTGGGGGTGCTTGACACGTCGCATGGTATGGAAATTGCACAGCTACTTCTATCTCTGTTGCATTCTTGGGGCCTAGATGATGATCTTGATCGCGTTTGTCAAGTAAAACTGGGCTTACTGAGACCAATGGTAATATACAAACATGTATAATTTACTACAAATATAAGCAAAGTAAAGATGATAATAATGGCGTAAAACGATACAGAATTTATAAAAACACCACACAACAAATTTGGCAAATTTTATTCATTAACAGGCAAAAGTAAAGTAATATAAAATATGTTTTATTTGTCAGGTGCCTATATCATTTGGTGTACTGTCCAAAGCAAATCATATGTCGCTGTTCCTTCCTACATGGCACAATACAATTCCCATTGATGATGATTTCGGGTTAGACCACTTAGGATTAGCAGACAGCTTACCTCCCGAGCTTTTAAGAAGAGAAAAGATTTGTCGTGTATTTACCAGTATAACTCATTGGGAACTAAGTACAACTTTAACGACTAACCATCTACTAGCTGTGATTGCCTTAAGTCACACCCTTATGAGCATGAGCAATGCAACATTCATACCTGAACAAGAAAGAAATCGAAAGCTGCATAGGTGAATAATAATTTGTTTTGGTTGTTTTGTACATGGTTTAGTAAAAAGCTGTTTTCTTACTTTAGAAAGTCTTAAAAATAAATTTAAGCTGAACTCTGATTTGAATAACAGAGGTACCAGAAATAAATTACTTAACTTTAACTTTATAATTTTTTGCCACTTGATTTAATAAATGATAATGTTGAAAAATTCAAATACGTTTATTTAACAAGCAAGTAGAATCACGCTTATTTTGATAAAAAACAAAATGAGCATTTTTCATTGTACTAAAATGGCTTCTAATATAAGGTACTTTTTATTAATTTTTATTTTTATAAACGTATGGTATTTTTTGAGGGCGTCAACAAGACTTAATTGGAGTAAAACAGATGAGGAACAGGAGGAAATATACACCCAGCAGCAAGCCCAAATTAAGCAAGGCTGGTCTCTTTTAGCAACATTGCACTGTGTTTTACTTACAGATAAAGTAAGATATTATATTCAATTAAAAAAAACAACATAGATCGTGAATATCATTTGTAGGTGGTTGAACATGGTGCTAAACATTTCAAAAAACCTCAGGTTGAAATGATGGCAAAACGATGGCAGCATCATTGTGTAGAAGTTAGGGAAGCTGCACAAACATTGCTTTTGGCAGAATTGTCTAGGTATCTGGGATATAATTTGGTATAAAAAGCAGTTTTATTATATTAAAACAATTACTTAGGATGGGCCCAAAAGGGAGAAAAATACTAGTAGATTCTTGGGCGCAATATCTTCCTTTGTACACGCAAACTGAAACTATTAACCAGCAAGCCGCTTCTCCACCTATAGGACAGAATAATGTAAATTCGAGTCCTACGCCAAATACACCGGACTCAGTGGTAATAATTCATAGTTTGGATAATTTTATAAATACAAACATCTTTAAATAAAATATTTTAGGATGAAGAATTTGAAGAAGAAGAAGAGCAAGAAGTTCGAAAACCGTCGAGTCTCTCGGAATTGAAAAAGAAACAATCAACTGCTGTCATTTTGCTGGGTGTAATAGGAGCAGAATTTGGCCAAGATATTACAAGTACTGAGAATAATAAGAAGAGAATAAGTGATGACAGAAGGAAGAGTTCATTTGTTGAAGGATTTGGTAAGTCCTTTATTGCATGTTTCTGCTTCTAAGTTAACAAGTAAAATTCTATACTAACAATGTAGCACCTGTAGCAACTCTACGAAAAAGCTGATCAATATGACCACCCGAGGTGAAAGACAAGATGTCATTAAAATCCTTTAAGTTTATCGATTTTTTCATAACTTTTTTAATTCCAGGTTCAGGAAATAACAATTTGGCACGATTGACAGCTATGGCGCTTTCCCATTTGCTTTTAGCGCCTCCTACCCCACGTCTGCCTGCGCATATTCCACTGCGCCGAGCAGCAATTGACCTCATCGGGCGGGGTTTCACTGTGTGGGCACCTTTCCTTGATATTAGCAAAGTACTATTAGGTAAGACCAAAAGTTCTTTGTTTCCATTATTTACCCTGTATAATTTTAGGTTTATTAGAATTGTGCTCGGAGGCTGATAAACTAGTTCCTAGTATGACATACGGACTTCCTTTAAATGCACAAGCTGATTCATGCAGGACGGCTAGGCACGCCTTGACCTTAATCGCCACTGCAAGGTTAGTATTTAAAACTTTCGACGATGCTAATAGATCAGTTTCTTTTAAAAATTCTATTTACCCTATTAATTTTATTATTTACCATTGTTTGCCATGTATCCTCTGTTGAGAAATATTTTATATAAACACTTGTTAACTTAGCATTAACATTAGATATATGTAATTACTACTTTCAATTATGAATTTCGTATTGACATTACTTATAGCATATCAGCCGTTTAAGCGATTTATCCCATAACTCGTGTCAAATTTGTACGCATTTTTAACAAGTATTCAAATTGAATTAATTCATTTCATTCTGATTAAAATATTTTCGTAATTAACGTTGGCGGTAACCCAAGTTTTTAATTCCAAATATTATGTAATCCTGCCAAACTAATTTAGTGTGATATTTGAAATGTTTTAGGCCAGCAGCATTTATAACTACTATGGCTAAAGAAGTGGCCCGCTACAATGCGATGCAACAGAATGCACAAACTCTCAACATTAATATGAATAACAACGTATTGCATAAAGCCAAACCTGAAATTTTAAGAGGTGTTGAACTACTTATTGAAAAGATGCAGACTGAAATGAGTGACCTTCTAGTCGAGGTTGATCCAGTTTTGAATTTGTACAAGTTTATCTATTTGTATATTTTTGCAGTTGATGGACATTATCCTTCACTGTTTGGATCCGAGTCAAATCAAGAATAAAGGATTGCAGGAGGTATTTCCTGCTGTATGCAAGTTTAATCAGGTGTCACACTGTTCGGCCACAAGAAGAATAGCAGGCAAGTGGTCATAAAATTTAATTTTACAGCAAAATTTCCAAATCCAAGAAATGAAACTAGATTATACAGATGTATTTTTTAGTTGGATCGAATAGCGGGTCACTGACGATTTACGAATTAAGACAAAGTAAATGCACAACCATTCCAGCGCATTCTGGTGCAGTAACAGCATGCGCCTTCAGTCCAGATGGAAAATTTTTGGTTAGTTACGCTTGTTCAGAAAACAAACTAAGTTTCTGGCAGACCAGCACAGGTAGGTGAATTTTGGCAAATCTTTTCATTGGATTTATAATTCTCCCAATCAGAAATCTCAGGCAGTGAAAAGATGACCTAAGAACATAGCATACTTTAACATAACATACATATAACAGGTCTAAGTTTTATAGGTTGGCGCCATTTTGACTACTAACAAGAGTAGCTACGATTAAATTAATGGACCACCCTCCTTGCAATGTTTTAAATGTTAAACAAAATTATTCACTAATGAAACGAAATATATATTGGAATTGGGAAAAAACAAGCTAATATTCTCAGAAATATAAATTAAAAAGTTATTAGTTGTTTTCTGAATATAGCTGGACATGGACAAAATATATTTCCTCCAATCACCCAATCATCTCAGTTGTGAAGTAGAATTAAAAAAAAAAATGTATAAATTATTTCTTTTACAGGCATGTTTGGTTTGGGGCAGGCGCAAACCAAAAACGTTAAATCTTATAGTACGGCACCAATTGCGGATGTTGCTCGCCTCAATCCAATGCGACTCGCCCGCCTTATATGGATAAATAATCGTACTGTCACACTCATGTTGGCGGATGGCTCAGAGACCCGATTTAATGTTTAAATGCTTTAGAAGTTAACGGTCGCAATAATTTTTTGAACAATCTTGTGAGGCATTTGTAAAAATGCCAACATAAGTATGTTAAAGCTTGTTGAAAAAAAAACAGAAATGTAACATATTTTTCAAATTTTAAATGTAAAAAAGAGATGGGCGCACAATGAATGTTCATTACCAATATTATAGATATGTATCCTATACAGGATGTCCCAGGAATTGCAACGAGATACAATATTAAAAAGATTAAGGGTTTTTCCTAGATTATAAATCGTGCTATGAGTTACGCGATTGTGATTGCTTCCAGATGAAGTGTTATGACATAATCGGATTAAAAATAATTTTATGAAAAAACTAAACACAACGATATGATGTAGATGTAGGCGGTAAATTTTAATTCATAACCACTGAATTACTAAAGTACATCAGATTTAATTTTATTGAGATTCTTTTAATTTACGGCTTAGGTTATATGGAGTATATAAACCTAAAGTTTAGAGTATAATACTACATTATAAAAACTAGATATTATATACTTTTTTAATTGGATTAAATTAAAATCGTTTGGTTTGCATGGGTAGCATTGATTTCTTGGTCAATAAACATTCGCGTCCGAATATTTATTTGTCAGCAAATTTGGTATGTTTCCGTCATTTTGCTATGTAATTCGTGCGAAATAAAAAATAATTCATCACAATAGCACTTTGTGTGCTATCGTAATGTGCGTAAATTGATTATTCAATCGACAAAGCAAAAAAAAAATTTAAATAGATATAAAAATGTCTTTATCATTTTTTACATCGTCCGAACATTTAGTTGTTAGGGCTGTAGTTGTTTATTTTTGAATATTTTGTGTTTCTCTGAGTATAAGAAAAAATCGTAGATAGCGTTACTTAACAGGAGCCTGGATACTGACCATGTGATAAGGATTCTCTTAATAATTGTTTTTCTTCTAAATTTGGTTTAGCAATCCTGTTGTTGTTTGTATGTCGCTTCTTTTTTGTTGATGTAAATGTCAATTGTTTGACCAATTTTTTGTTTGCTGGTTCTAAAAATTAATTCTTTCTATGTCTGTTCTTATACTCACATTCAGGCAATATGGAATTTGTTTTTAAAGAATTCAGCACTTTTAAGTTTTTTAACATAACATCATATTCATCGGAAGTGTAATGTTTCTTATTAAGGTTTGTAGTTAAATTTAAGGCAGCATTTTTTACCAATATTTTCTTTTTTTCTGTATCTGAGACAATGGAATTATTGGAGACATGTGATGAACTATTTAGGTTTTCTACCAAAATATCAAGTTTTTAGATTGTTCTTCTCCTGACAAAAAATTTAAAACTGATTGATCGTTAAAATCTTTCAACCTTACAATATGAATATGTTTGCATATCATATTTTTAATAATATAGTCAAGACATGTACATTCATAAATATGCCGGCAAATGCTAACAATATCGGCATGTTAATCCACAGCACACATCTTCACTTTTTTGTCTAAAAAGTAAATATGGATTTTCATCTTCTTTTCCTATGAAAAAATAAAACAATTATCACTCCCAGATATTTTTAAATCACTACTGCACATCCCACACTTATTAATCTCAATAAGATGTTTGAAAGTATCACCTTTTGTTACTTTTATTAGTCTACTAACTGCCTTCTGAGTAACAAATTTTTGAAGTGCGTGCGAAGTTTTATCAAGCCTTTTTACATTTTTACCATCCATATATTCATATTTTATTACCTTATACCTGTTCTCCAAAAACATCGTGTTTATGCCTTATTTTTTCGATAACAGTACGCCCACTTTTCTCTGTTATCATAATAATAATTTTATTTCTCGTGTATAATCTCTTGTCAATAGCATGTTGAGAAATGAATGAAGCTGTTTTTCAAATTTTTCCTCACTTAATAATGTTTGCAAATGCTTTAAAGTTTTATAAACTTGACTTCTTTCAGCAATATCTTTCACCTTTGTCAAATTTTGTTGCCATGCCTGGAGTAAAACAAATGAAGAGAAATTGAACCCATTGTTGATATCCAGCTGTTATAGTAAATAAGAGTAATATCTGTCATAAATGTGTTAACATTTGCAACTGTCATATTTACAGCATCTTTAATATGCTTTTAAAAAAATCATAAATGAATTGATGTTTTCTGTTTGAAAACAAAAAAGCCACTGGGAATCTTTCTCGGAATTCATCTAACACTAAGATGGTAGTCATTTCAAAATCATATGAGTTCAAATCATGTGTTCCATCTACACATACAAAATTATCTGCAAGTTTTTTAAACCATTCTTTTTGTATTTTGTTTATCAAAATTTTCAAGACAGTCTTCTTGCTTTTTGTAAAAAATTACAGAATTATTGTCCCCTAATTGAATACATTCAATAACATAGATTTCTACACTTGTAAAATCATTTTTATGCCGTAGTCTATCTTTTAAGGGAATATTAACAGAAGTCTTTATGTTGTTAATGTCCTTCATAGTTAACAGATCAGATCAGAATTTGTTGTCTAATTGTAGATAAAATACTGAAGGAAAAATATAAAAACGTAGTGGAAAAAATAAGAACAGAAGATAAATAGTCAACATTTAAAACTGATCAATCAAAGTTTAAACATTCATTAGGTACCACGTATTACATAACTTTTTTTTTTATTTTGAGAAAATTTTTAGGTAACAATTTCAATGTATTTGGATATAATACATGGTAAATAAAATATTTTAACATTTTTATTACTATTTTTTTCAGTGGATGTGTGCTCCAGTACATATTAAGCATGTGATCAATCACTTAACATCTTTTACAGTGCGTCCGTAACATGTACTCAGCATGTGATAAGAACATGCACAGTGTAATTTTGGAACATGCTTACCATATGCTTTTGCCTTTATGCAATATGTTATGCATGTGCTAAGTATATGTAAAAATGCTATGTGCACACTTACTATTGAGGAGCAACTTCTACAATTTGTTGGGAAGCAAAATTTTCACGAAAATCCTTGGATAAAGGAATGTGCTTCAAATCAATATCATGTTGATAATGGTCTCTAAAATATTGTGCAACAAATTGACCTGATTCAAATTTCTTTAAAATGATTTGGCTAGAGCAACCCAAATTTAATTTTGCTTTGCCCTGAACTTCCTCATCTTGCTTTCGAGGTTCCTGTGGTATTGTTCTTGACTTGCCTGTGAAAAATATAAAGTTTATTACAGAAAAAAGTAATATTTATAGTATATATAAAATCCATCACCTGATCTACTACAATTAAAGTAAGATAATTGTGAGTTGTCCACATTCCACAACCGGTTTCTAGTTCTTTGTTCTAAAGCCAAAAGCTAAAATTCTACTTTGCAAATGTAGGGTTGCCATACGTCCGTTTTTTTAACGAACAGTCCATTATTTTAATGCCATCTGTTTGTTCGATCTGTTGAATCCGGTTGTCCGTTATTTTTCATATATTCCTTGACCCCAAATTTTACTGGGTAAAATTGTGCATATAGAGCTACTTTTTCTAAAAAAAATTCACCTACGGCGCCAGCGCGCGGCGTAACTTAATTTTTTGTAAATTTATAAATAATATGGCAACCCTTTCTATAGAAAAATACTTGAACCAAAACCTCAAGATATATATTATTTAACTTACCTTCAACCCTAAAAAAATTAAATGTTTCTGAAGATATCTGAAAACTGTGCTGAGATTGCAAATGATTCGGTAAGTCTGAATGTTGTCACGCATCCTTCTAAGCATTTAAATATATATTTATCTTGGTAGTAGGCTATTTCATCATTTCTTTCCACATCACTTTGCACTTCTCTTGTGAGTCTATTAAAATTTGACTGAGTAGAAAAAATTTCTTCGCAAATGAAACAAAATACTGGCATACTTTCAACTTTCGTCAAAGTAGGTCCACTAAGAAATCAAAACAAAAATAGTAGTGAATAATGAGGTTTAGTCAACTAAGCAAAACCTAACCAAGACTAACCAATTTTATAATTTATCGAATTATTTAAGTAGTAAAATGTATATTGAAATAATCATTATTTTTCGACGATGAGTTTAAAAACGATTTTTAATGCAATAAATATTAACCAAATTTAAACTTACTAAAACGGTAGGTAATCAAGAAACTTTGACAAGCATCAAATAATGACATGAGACACGGGTTTTCATGCCAACCTTGATATTTATAAATGAATTATTTATTATCTCCAACAATTGACTAGTGACCGAGTTAGTGATTAAATATGATCGAAAAAGTGAATAAATGTTTGGAAAGAGCTAAACATGTCAACTGATTATAAAACAAAATAATAAACATAAATAATAACATTTTATTTGGTAAACCGAAAAAAATAAGCCATTAATAACAACCCGTAAAGTGATTTTTTTCCCCAAAATCCAACTTTACGTAAGCAAGTAAGCAACCAGAATTGCGTCAATCATAGCACTATTGTTAGCCTAAAAAAACCTCTTTGCCCACTTCAAGTTTATTAAATGCGTTAAGCCTCGCTCACCACTTTCTTTCCAGAGATAGAACAAACAGCGTTAAAAACAAAATGTGAACTTGTCTCAGCTTTAAAATAGTACGCACTTACAAATTTTTGTAGAATCGGAGTTTTAAATTTTAAGATAACAATTGCGCCCCCTGATGGTCATTTCAGAAACTCAAAAATAATTCTCAGCATTTCATTTCGACCGATTTACTTCATACATTTTCTTTTTCAAAATTCTAGGACCATCTCTTTCTCCCTTGTCGGCCTTTTTGGAACACCCGGTATGTGCTTAACAAATGTAGAGTTTTGGATCCAATATAAAAGAAAAAAAATCAAGCTTTTTTAGATATATCACTTTTGTTTTGTTATGTTAGTTGGACATCGGGAAACATTTATTTCTGGGTGGTGAACTTATCTATAAAGAAAAGAAATGGAAGTTAATTTTCTTTTAGCTATCCAAGGCCTCTCAGATAAACTGATAAAAGTCAAACGACAATAATGTGCAAAACGGACGATCGAATACAGGCAGCTGCATCATTTTCGAGATATTTTTAATTGGCAATTTAGATCTTGTATATTAAAAACTATATAAATATGTTGAAAATAAATACCAATGCTTTAAATTTGCCTAACTACCAAGTGCCTCACTTATAAAAGTTTTTGAAAATTGCGAAACTGTTCTTTTTGCACTATATTTGTCCACCATTTTAACATCCTTTAATTTTTTATCGGATATTTTTCAAAATTTTTCCTTCAGTGGCAATCTTATTTTTATTAAAAATTTCAAACATATTTGCAACTTGTTATCAAAGCAGTATTGTGTTTACCGTCTGTAAAAGATTTTGAGTTTTTAGAAATATTTCTGTATAATTTATGTTAAATATTGCTTGATGATTTTAAGGTTGAAGGTATGAACTGAAATGACTTTTGTTAACAATTAATTCAGCTACATTTCTCCTTCTAATTATTAGTCTTGCATTTTATAATTTAATTTAGGCAAACATAATTAACTAAGAAATTGATTCCTATGCTCAAGTGAGCTTATCTGGTTTTCATCATTTATTAGGGTTTTTGTACTTTTTTATCGCAATGGGGTATTTTAAGTTTTCTTGTAAACACATTAATATTGCGTTTCACCAACGTCTCTCTCTTTGACTTAAAGATATTATAATTCATTCCATTAGATGTGTTTGGCATAGAACTAATTATGAACTGGAAATAGATTGAATATTTTAGACATTTATTGCCAACAATAATAAGTAAAAAATACCTGGATTTAATGTATAAGTCACATAAAATTCCCAACTATTGAACTATTTGTGAATATCTGGATCAACTTGAGTGCAAGCAAAATGTTATAGAATGTTCCAACAAGAAAGTAAAGTTTAATATTTTGTATAAAATTTTGCTATTAAAATATTAGAATATTGTTTGGCCTTTTGGTTGGTTAATTTAAAACTGATATGTTTTGGTTTGTACTTATTCCCGATTGAGATTAGAGTCCTTAAATCGCATTTAGAATATCGATCTAAAAAAATCGGTTATAGACGATTTTTAAATAATTTTCAAAATAATTCTGTTTCAGATTTATTCCAATATTTATGTTCAATATCAATGGCTTCCCTGTATACCATAGCTTTAAAATTCGGCTAATGCTGCTATATTAATGTTGCAATTATGCTTAATATTCTGCAGTACGTACCGATACCCTATGATATAAGAATTACTAACACATTAATTTTTCACTTTTAAACTGACCGCTTAATGGTCTTACCGCTAAAATGAAAGGAAATATTTTATTTTCACGTGGGAATTCTAAATTGGTGGATAAAATTGTCATTCGTGATTAGAAAATTTTTTATTACAGTTATTAACTTATGTATCGCAAGTTTAAATTGATATTGTTACGTTATGTTATTTATTTGTATCTATTAAAATATTTAGTTAAATTATACTTTTTATTTTTTAGATATTTATAGAAATTGGCTTAGTTATATTCGTGTCTACATATTTTATTTAAAGTAAATGTTTTTGGAATATATACACATAGATGTTCATACAACGTTATAAAATTAATTGAATTCATCAAACAATTTTACTGTAATCTGGAGTAAAATGTCTTGAAGGTTTCATTACAAATAATGTCACTAAGTTCACCATTTTGCGACTATATTTTGAGGGCATACAATTTTTAGCAATATTTTTGTCGTGAAGGTCAGTAAATTTGGTAACTGAATGTTTAAAAAGTTATGATCTGAATCGCCCACTATTATTTGTGATAGTATGATTCATTAAGAGAGGAAACTACTGCAGCATTTTTTCTGCTTCCATCACATCCCAGGATGCTCTTTGCTTGAACTAAATTATTAGGTTTATTAAAATTCCGTCAATTTTTTAGTACATTGCCATCCAGAAGTGAAAATTTATCAGAACAGACTTATGCCAACGAAAATGTTTTAACTGTTTTTTGTTTTATTATTTGGTGCATTCTCATCTGCGACTGGATGTCTAAGAACGTCCAGGCTGTCTCTGAAATCCCAAAAATTCAAACTTCAAAGAGTTCTTCAATATGCACGTTTTTTGTTTAATAAAAAAATAACTTTATTCTAAAATAAAATGTTAAATATTTTTTCTTAAAAAATGTAGTTAAGTGTTGAAAATATCTTTTACTTTACTTTTCTAATTTTACTACTCTTATAAGAATCTTATTAACATGATGTTGAATTTTGATGTTGAAGTTTGAAAATCAAATACATTTTTTTGCAAAAATGTGTATATTGTAATGTTTTTTGTAAATGTGATTGAATGTAATTTCTATTTCAGTGATTTAATGGAATATTATTTACCAATCAAGGTTTTTTGTATTTTCATTTTTGTTAACTTCCCTTAAAAGGAATATAATTATGAATATTTAAAACTTTCAATGGTAATAAGTAATGAAAAAACAAAGAAATTCTAAATGTCCTTTAAACTTGTTACTTCTTGTTCCAGTTATTAAACTTCTACTTGTTCAAAGTTTATGCCCTAAGAATAGCCCTTTTTATTTACCCTCAGTCCCTAAATAATATTTTTAAACAAGAACACCAAAGATTTCTGGGCATTGAAATATATCTCTGTAAACTCTACTTTTAACGTTCTTATTAAATGTATATATATATATATATATATATATATATATATATATATATATATATATATATATATATATATATATATATATATATATATATATATATATATATATATATATATATATATATATATATATATATATATATATATATATATATATATATATATATATATATATATATATATATATATATGAAAAGGTTTTAGCAATATGTATGGCAAATATTCAAAATATATAAAAGTACAGTATAACTGATTGTTTTTCTGTTGGGCCAAATTATTCACACATCATGTTATCGAAGTATCTCCTATGGTTTAGCCCTCCGTAAACAGTACAGTATGATATTGATTGAACACGCAGGAAAAAAAATAAGATTTGACTACACTGTCTTCTTAATCCATTTATAAGCTATTCTTTATCCGATGTTGATCTCCTTCACCAAAGATTATATAGTTCTTTCACGTTATTCAGTGAACATATTCGTGCTGTGTTGCAAAAATGTACCCAAAAACTTAAGTCATTGGAAAAGTGTAGTATGCAATATGTTTATAAACATATTCAGACCTTCTGATTACACACTCACCCCGCTCCTGCCTAACCTCCCTCGTAAGTAAAACGTTGTTTATATTATTGCGGAAATAATAATAGGTTAAATAAAAAAAGTTCACTACAACTTGCCACGGGCATTATATTTTTTGGGGCTTACCCCACACGCATTCACTCTATCTGAAGGGTTCTTGGCTTGGCTTGGCGTGTGTCGAAATAGATCAACAGGTGCAGCGAAAGGATGGTATAAGGCTTAGGCATATACACTAAATCATGTTAAGAAATATCAAGAAATAAGTACTGAGGGAAGAAACGGAGGCGTTTAAAGCCATTTAATAATGTACATGTTATCAATTTAGATCTTGTATATTAAAAACTATATAAATATGTTGAAAATAAATGCCAATGCTTTAAATTTGCCTAACTACCAAGTGCCTCACTTATAAAAGTTTTTGAAAATTGCGAAACTGTTCTTTTTGCCCAAAAACTTAAGTCATTGGAAAAGTGTAGTATGCAATATGTTTATAAACATATTCAGACCTTCTGATTACACACTCACCCCGCTCCTGCCTAACCACCCTCGTAAGTAAAATGTTGTTTATATTATTGCGGAAATAATAATAGGTTAAATAAAAAAAGTTCACTACAACTTGCCACGGGCATTATATTTTTGGGGCTTACCCCACACGCATCCACTCTATCTGAAGGGTTCTTGGCTTCAAGATTAAATCTGATGTTATAGTGAAAGCTAGGGGCGTGTGTCGAAATAGATCAACAGGTGCAGCGAAAGGATGGTATAAGGCTTAGGCATATACACTCTAAATCATGTTAAGAAATATCAAGAAACAAGTACTGAGGGAAGAAACGGAGGCGTTTAAAGCCATTTAATAATGTACATGTTATATGTATATAAAATATTAACAATATAAGCAATTTTATTTTAAAATTAATTCCAAGATGAATAATTACGTCTCCCCCGAAAAAAATCATTAAAAGTAAATTTTTCGATAGGCTTTGCCCGATCGGAAAGTGCAATTTCACTCTTGCTTAGAACGACAATACACAATTCACTTTGCGCTCTTAAACTAATTTGAACCAGCATTAAAATATAAAAGACACTCTCCATTTGTAGTCACAGACTTTTTTTTAAATTGTTCCTTAAGAGCTGCTATATGCAGACTAACGGACTTTATATATACCATTATAAATATATTTACATTACATTCCATTACTTAAACTCCTGTTTTATAGCGTGAGAAGATAAGGGAAGGAAAATAAATGGTCGATTATAAGAGACTAATAAAATAGTGTGGGAAATTACTAGTTGGGCATAAAATCAAAAGATATACAATAGTTCGATTATTGTTTCATAAAACTGGCGATAAAAAAATCTGTATTACTTTAGTCTTTAAATGGATCTTTTGGAAATTTTATCTGGTTATTCCCTTAAAACGGAGTTGTCAACTACAGTATATGCAGGTGTTTAAATCTTAAATCTTGTATAACATTTTTTTCAAAATTTAATCAATAAAGTAACTTGAATTATACAATAAAATATGTTTCTCTAATGAGAGCCTGATAAGCTATATATTTAATTGGGTTTGAAATATTTGTATTTACTTGTGCGCTTATAGTTAGTGTTTACTAGCTCGAAAGCTTGTGACTTAATGACCTCGTTTAAGGTTGTAGATGTTTCGACATTTTCTTGGATTGACTCCTTAGACTTAACAACAACTGGATAATTATTAGTATCAATTTGTTCTTTTACTTCAGAATGTCTTTCTGTGTCTGTTATTTAAGCTCTTTGGGCAAAATCAAACCATTAATGATATTTTCTACGTCTAATTCACATGTACACAACAATTTTCTTGGGAAATTTTTCAACAGATATATATAATTTGAAACCAATTGGATTTGGTTCCATAGCTGAACTGCAGGCAATTTTGTTGGTACCTTGTTTAAATTTCCTATCTAGTGAAGAAAAAGTAAAATTTTGATGTTGGTACCTTGTTTAAATTTCCTATCTAGTGAAGAAAAAGTAAAATTTTGAAATATTTTTGGATACTTTGATGGTGCCCTAAATACATAAAACAAGTCATCATTTATTGGGTGCAGTCGTACTTGATGAGACTCACATTCCAATTCTAGAATAAATACTGAGGAAGTTAATAAGCTTCCTTTGTGTACATTTTCGAAGTGTAATAATATGTCATAAGCTGAGCCTTGAAAGGTACAGTTAGGACAGTTATAATGTCCTCCAGTACATACTTTCTCCCGCCACTAAATCCAACAGAGAAATTATGCCTGGATAGCCATTGATTGACATCTACCACATAGAATTGCTCTATTCGGATAAATAAATAATAAAGTTCATAAACATTTTAGAATAGAAAATGTAAACGCTTCGCAAAATACAGTAAATTAGGTTAAGTCTTCGTCTTTATTTCATAGTTGCATAGTCTACCAGGAAAGCTTTTTGTCAATTGATTTGTTCAGCGATGCGTGGTTGATTTTGGTCGACCGTTGAACTTCAATTACAGCCAGTTTTTTTTGGTGGTTATATTTAAATTTGAAAACTGTGATAGATTAATTATTTGGTTTCTGACAAGATTCCCACAAATTTGGGATACAAATTAAAAAATTATTGAATGTGACTACTAAAATGGAAATTTCCTTTGACAAAGGTGACCCTTTCTTTGAAAACGAGAAACTTTTATAACAAAGATGAGGACTCGATGCCAATCGCGACGTTCTGTTGAAAAATAAATATTTCTACTAATTTCTTTGGTAAATGTTATGAACGCGTTGCGACTACGCCTCCTATACTACAAGACAGTGAAACGCTAAAATATGAGTCCTCACATTAGGAAGACGATATAAATGGCTGTATGGCGTTAATATCAAATGTCAGTGACAAAGGATAAAAAACACATTGCTTTATATTATTTTAATGTTTAAAATGTAGTAATAATATGTAGAATAGAAATTTATACAGAGTGCATAAGTAGGTATTTTAATCTAACTACATTGGAGCTTAAATAAATAACTCAGACAACTAGGTAAAATACAAAATAAAGTCTTGATCAAGGGAATTTTTTTAACTGAGCTGTTAGTACTTCTCATGTTGAATCAACACTGTCTGTCTCTTTCAATTTCATGGGGTTGAAAATGAAGCTCAGATACCATAAAATGAATAAGATTAGAAATTTTTTAACTTGCCTGCCCATATTAAAAACTATTTCAGTTGTTTTTTTATTGGAACAAACTATTATCTTTTTATTGCTGGAATCCATTTTTTCCGCAAGGTCTCTGCTTCTGGAAATGAGAAAATTGTCCCTTTCGGTCCATTCTTACATTTCCCAACGTAGCAAGTGTTTATAATTATTAAATGCAGTCTTTAGTTTAAATAATTAAGGAATATCTCGCACACATAAACGATTATCTAAATATCAGCCTACAAAAAATAACAAATATTTTGATTTCGCATATTAATCTGAGATTGGTAACGACGGCTAAACTATTCACACGTGTTCGCGAATACTGTTAATTTGTCGCTTTTTCATTATCAAGAATCTCAATTAAAACGTATAAACGAACATACAACCCTACAGAGACCGACATTATTCTCACATTCATAACCAGTCATCCTTTGTTTACAGTCTATCGTTTTCTCTCCGTGTGGCAACTTCTACGTCACCTTAAAGGTTTGGTATTTGTTTTGATATATTCTAATCTTAACAAATCTTCTGGATGTTTATAAATCAAACTTGCTGCCGTTTCGCCAGTCATCCCGTTGGCTTCTTCAGAACTTAGCTGAAACAACCGAGACAGGAGGAATATAGAAGATTTGTAAATAATGTTACAGTAGCCTGTGGAAGTCTCTATGAAAAATTAATCAAACTTGTTTATACCAAAAAATAGCAGTTTAAGCTTCAACAGATTTCATAAATTTTTGACGAAATAATTTTTCGTTCATTTGTTAAAGATTACAAACATACTTCTCAGAAACGATAAACGATAAGGATAAGTTCAAAAGTTGGGTAATGGGGATCCATATAAAAATTAAACTTGTCTTTTTTTGTTACGAGTTTATTTCGCAAGTTAGAAAAAACCTACAAATACATTCACATTATTGGACCTTTTTAAACTTCTTAGTTTGTCAATTGCAAAATTGGCTTTTTCTGGCTTGGCGCTTTCTCACACCTACATCAAGTATTTTTTTATAAGCGTTATCTTCAACGAAAAATTCAATATATTACAAAAATCATCGATCTTTCACTTTCTCTTATTTAAGTTTAAGGTAGGTCAAAAAGTCACAGTTGTACTGTATAAATGGTACTGGTTAAATTATAACTTGCATTGATTTTTTTTAAGTCGCTTTAAGCCGACAGTGGATTCCTCTAGTCAAAAATCTAAAGAAGTTGCGAAAAATCCTAAATAACACCTCTGTGACAAAAATAATAACAGTTTTCAAAATAGCGCTTGTATTGCAAAAAAAAATAGCCTAATACATTAACTACTTTCATTGCGCGTTTTAAAAATATATATAAAAAATAAAATATCTATAAATAAATGCAAAAAATAAAACATTACTAAATAAAGATCTAAATGCTTAACATATTTTAAAATCTATTATTAATACATTCGAGTTATAAAGATAAATAAATACTGTAAGCACGCATATTTCGCATTAATAACTTTCAATTAGATACAATACATAATAAATAACAATGCGCAAGTCCCTCGCCATTACCAATTGCAGTGTTATACAGTTAATAACAATTTTGTTGGCGTATCAAAGATTTTTCCTTTATAAGCTCCTTCTGTTAAAAGTTGTTAGAAACTGTGTTTTAATTTAGTTTTGTTTGTTTGTTTGCTTGCTTTTTTTTGTTCCAACAGCTTTGCCGCTTAGGTAATCGTTTTACGAGAAAATGGCTTTTGATAAGTGATGCTTACTTTCTACCCTCTTTATCAACTATATAATGTTTAGCATCTCTACTGTTAGCCGATATTAATATATGTATATGTGTCAATAATAAACGAATTTACATTTAATAAAACTACATTTTAAGGTGGATTTGGATAACAAACGTATGACCAAAAAAAAAATCAAGATAATAGTTTCTGCAAATAATCTTTTGTGCAAACTGAAAAAATGACCAAGCCGCTTAATGACATTTTGACTGCATAAATTACTTATAAACAATTAAACCGTCTTGGCTTCGTTTGTACCAATTATATAAGAGACACCCTAAACCGCAGTTTGTTTTAAATGTGGCATTTCCACTCCATAAAACTTAAATATTATTCCAAACGATACCTTAGTTAACTACTTCTACAACAGTTTATATGACTATGTGATGTGTAAAGGGGCACTATTTAGTTTTTATCATTTCGCTCTCAGTAACTCAATCAAAATATTAATACTGAAAATGAGTTACACTGTTCTGTCAGCAGGTGAAATTTCCAAAAATTGTATTATATAAATTGTAACCTACAATGGCTATAGAAAAGACAAACATATTTCTACAACAAAATGACCTTTTGAAATATACTGTAAACAATCTTTTCACTAAATTTAGGTCAATTCGTTTGTGAAAATGAGTCACAGCCAAATTCTTATCTGTAAAACAAAAAACAACGTGCTTCTATTCAAGATTTGATGCCTATTAGACACTTCTTCATATTATATAACCATGTCTTATCTCGTCATTGTTTTGCTCGATACCTAAAAGGATTAAGTATTCTAATTTTAGTTAAAGTTTAGAATAAGAAAACGGGACACAAAAAATGAAAACAACTTTACACAACCTTCTGGGCGAGCATTTCGCTAATCAAGTTAGTATCATTAGTATCATTAGAAAATACATTGCTGAATCAATATGCAGATAACAAAAAAAAAATCATCAGCAAATAGCGGACACTTCGAAGGTAACAAACAAATTTGAGCGGTCAACAGATAAAAACGCGGTTCAACTTTCGTTTCTAATAGGTCAGATGTTACTGAAAAACAGACATGACCTAATACAAGCTTTGTCAGTTACATATTGCTCGTGGTACCTTTTAAATGCCAATGCTTCTAATTTTTGAGCTACTTTATAAATCAACTGACAACAATAATTACCATTAAAACCAATTAACTCCAAAGTATTCTCCACTAAGTAGTTAAAATTCTGTCGCGACCTGTTTTTTTCCCGATCTATAAATTGTTATCGAATACGTCTCGTGTATTTAGTTGATCGTTTATCAAAAATGTGGAAGTAGTGGAAAATAAAGCAATAGGTGAAAACATTTACATGGCTGGAAGAAAAGAAAATGGCATATATCAGTTTTACATTAAAACGATAGATTCAAATAAACCTGGATTTGTAAAATCTGCAAGAAAAATTCAAGGGATAGTTCAAAGACTTAAAGCACACCATGATGTTTGAGATAAGTAGCAATGATGTTTTGTTTTATTATTACTTATTTCATTTTTACAAAAAAAAAATGTTAATGTTATTATTATGTTTATTTTGAATGATGCATAAAAAAGTATTTCGTATTCATATTGTATATTTCTTTATCTTAGGAAAGAATGTACACGATTTTCAATGTATTAAAAAAATAAATAAATTTAATCCAATAAATCCAATCCCTTTACTAATTTTTTAAAAGAAAATTGAGAGCGTATTTGGTTTAGTAGATCTTGCTATTACATCGTCTGCCTCGAGTTCCCTGACACTCACGACAGATTTGTCAAGCCTTTGGAAATCTCCGCAAAGTCCAAATCAAGAAAAATAAAAAAAACTGAAAATTAGCCTAACTTGAGTAGTTTCGTAATGCAAACATCAACAGTTGAAAAAGAAATGATTGAGAAATAACTAGCAAAGGCAAAGGCACCTGGTTATACGCCGCCATCAAGAAAAACGTTATCATCAAGCCTTTTAGATGATATCTATGAGGAGGAAAATGCACAATGTTTTTCGTCTCCCTCAGGATATGTGAATATGTCCATTGACGGGTGATGAAACGTCCACAATGAGCCAGTTATATAACATAATATAATAATAACAACTAAAGATGGACGAGCGCTTCTTTACGAAACTATTGATACTTCGGGAAAACTTCATACTTCACAATATTTGACTGAACTAGTTTGTGTTCTAATTTCTTCATGTAAATCACAACAGAGGTAAAATCTTTTGTGACAGATAATGCAGCAAAAAGACGTACTCAAAAGTTATAACTTATGGCTGCTCTGCACATATTTTGAATTTACTGTACAGACTTACAAATACCCGACGTCAAAGAACATGTAGTCCAAATTGTTAAGTATTTTCGCGATAACGATTTAGCTCGAGCGAAATTCAGTCAAGAAGGAGGCAACGCTTTAGTCATTCCAATTCATGTGCGATGGAATAGCGTTGCTGACTGTTTAAAGATGTACGTCACTCAGTCACTCATTATTAATAATCTGTGAAGTAAACAAAAACTAAAATGATTCGACCATTTACCAAAAGGTGTCAAATATTGGGCTTAAAATATCAATTGTTCTTGAAACGCTACTATCTCAGATGCTGTAGAGCAGTGAAAAAATACAAAGAATTCAGGATCGATGTAAGCAGCCACTCACGTCATATCATTTTATAGCCTATACGTTGAACCCTCAAAAGCAAAAATATGAGTTAATACTGGAAGAAAAGATCTTACTTTCGAAAGAATTAATAATGGACTTTTGCCATTAGTAATAAAGTTGAATGCCCGCAGTTGTTCATTTAAAAAAGAATAAAAAACGTAAATGGACATCAGCTTCCGCAGCGTCAGTAGTACTTTTCAGCACTTTTGGTTTTGTACACTCCGATATAAGGAACAGAATGGGGATAGAAAAACGAAGAAAATTAGAATTTCTGTTCAAACTACACAACGAAAATGCAGAAGCACAAAGTGTATATTATTGTGTTATTTGTCTTATAAAAAGTTGTGTTTTACTTTTTATTTGTGATAATATTTTTTACGTTGTACTTTTTGTGTTGGTCTCAACAAAAAAATATTTTAAAGAATAAGAGTTTGATTTAAATCGTGATTTTAATCACTTTATTAAAATTAGCTCATCCCTGAAGACGAGTTGTTGGTACTAAATTAGAACGGTAATTACCCGTGGACCGCATAATTTATTTCAAAAGTCTCAAAAGTGTCAAAGACAGATAGTGAAGTACCCACTTCGCCACTAGATATATGGGGGCCTTGCATAGGTCGCTAATACAGGATTTTTTTAAGCCACAATAAGACCTTGCAGCATTTAACAATCAACCTGGCCGGACAGTTCAACAATTTTCAGTTTTATATGCGGCATTTTAACGGCAGTATTTTCTTAAAATATGGCCAGATCCCGTTGAAGGTTTAGGGAAAAACAAATTAAGTGAGTGGAACTATGTACAAATTGGCATGTGCAGATCATGCCCATCTCAACGAAATCATTATAGCTGACCAAAGCAGATCAAATATTTACCATACTGGCCACTATATTATCAAATAGCTATATGGGCGTACCAACCAAAGAAAGAAAACAACAATAGACAATGTTTTCTCGTGTGATATTTATATGGGAGGATATTTTTTTAATGTACAGTAAAATAAAAGAAAAAAAATTAATAATGATAACTAAATATTCTAACAAAAATGTTTCAGCCTTGTGGCATATTAATAAGTAAAAATATAGGCACATGTTATTTATCCTATTTTAACCATCGCAAGTACCAACAAAGAGTTAGTTTCTTGTATGTTGTTACAATTATTATTTTTAAATAGTAATGCAAAGAGGAATTCATCACTATGAAATTCAACCATCAATAACTTAATTTTGTACAATTATTTTAAAATTAAAAAATATTTTCACTCTTGGTTACGATTTTATGCATTTTTGCAGTAAAACGCAATGTTGTGAAATTATCTTTTACAGAGTAACCCGACGCAATATTAAATTACAAATAAGTAACTAATTGAATGTAATCAAAATTCAAAAACTTACTTTTCCCATCTAGCATCATCTGATTCATGAGTCAAATACCTGACACCAATTTGATTTTCCAATGTTCTCAAGTCACACCAAGTTTCATAATCCTAAATAATGCGAAAATTTATTTTGGCAATTTAGATCTTGTATATTAAAAACTATATAAATATGTTGAAAATAAATACCAATGCTTTAAATTTGCCTAACTACCAAGTGCCTCACTTATAAAAGTTTTTGAAAATTGCGAAACTGTTCTTTTTGCACTATATTTGTCCACCATTTTAACATCCTTTAATTTTTTATCGGATATTTTTCAAAATTTTTCCTTCAGTGGCAATCTTATTTTTATTAAAAATTTCAAACATATTTGCAACTTGTTATCAAAGCAGTATTGTGTTTACCGTCTGTAAAAGATTTTGAGTTTTTAGAAATATTTCTGTATAATTTATGTTAAATATTGCTTGATGATTTTAAAGTTGAAGGTATGAACTGAAATGACTTTTGTTAACAATTAATTCAGCTACATTTCTCCTTCTAATTATTAGTCTTGCATTTTATAATTTAATTTAGGCAAACATAATTAACTAAGAAATTGATTCCTATGCTCAAGTGAGCTTATCTGGTTTTCATCATTTATTAGGGTTTTTGTACTTTTTTATCGCAATGGGGTATTTTAAGTTTTCTTGTAAACACATTAATATTGCGTTTCACCAACGTCTCTCTCTTTGACTTAAAGATATTATAATTCATTCCATTAGATGTGTTTGGCATAGAATTAATTATGAACTGGAAATAGATTGAATATTTTAGACATTTATTGCCAACAATAATAAGTAAAAAATACCTGGATTTAATGTATAAGTCACATAAAATTCCCAACTATTGAACTATTTGTGAATATCTGGATCAACTTGAGTGCAAGCAAAATGTTATAGAATGTTCCAACAAGAAAGTAAAGTTTAATATTTTGTATAAAATTTTGCTATTAAAATATTAGAATATTGTTTGGCCTTTTGGTTGGTTAATTTAAAACTGATATGTTTTGGTTTGTACTTATTCCCGATTGAGATTAGAGTCCTTAAATCGCATTTAGAATATCGATCTAAAAAAATCGGTTATAGACGATTTTTAAATAATTTTCAAAATAATTCTGTTTCAGATTTATTCCAATATTTATGTTCAATATCAATGGCTTCCCTGTATACCATAGCTTTAAAATTCGGCTAATGCTGCTATATTAATGTTGCAATTATGCTTAATATTCTGCAGTACGTACCGATACCCTATGATATAAGAATTACTAACACATTAATTTTTCACTTTTAAACTGACCGCTTAATGGTCTTACCGCTAAAATGAAAGGAAATATTTTATTTTCACGTGGGAATTCTAAATTGGTGGATAAAATTGTCATTCGTGATTAGAAAATTTTTTATTACAGTTATTAACTTATGTATCGCAAGTTTAAATTGATATTGTTACGTTATGTTATTTATTTGTATCTATTAAAATATTTAGTTAAATTATACTTTTTATTTTTTAGATATTTATAGAAATTGGCTTAGTTATATTCGTGTCTACATATTTCATTTAAAGTAAATGTTTTTGGAATATATACACATAGATGTTCATACAACTTTATAAAATTAATTGAATTCATCAAACAATTTTACTGTAATCTGGAGTAAAATGTCTTGAAGGTTTCATTACAAATAATGTCACTAAGTTCACCATTTTGCGACTATATTTTGAGGGCATACAATTTTTAGCAATATTTTTGTCGTGAAGGTCAGTAAATTTGGTAACTGAATGTTTAAAAAGTTATGATCTGAATCGCCCACTATTATTTGTGATAGTATGATTCATTAAGAGAGGAAACTACTGCAGCATTTTTTCTGCTTCCATCACATCCCAGGATGCTCTTTGCTTGAACTAAATTATTAGGTTTATTAAAATTCCGTCAATTTTTTAGTACATTGCCATCCAGAAGTGAAAATTTATCAGAACAGACTTATGCCAACGAAAATGTTTTAACTGTTTTTTGTTTTATTATTTGGTGCATTCTCATCTGCGACTGGATGTCTAAGAACGTCCAGGCTGTCTCTGAAATCCCAAAAATTCAAACTTCAAAGAGTTCTTCAATATGCACGTTTTTTGTTTAATAAAAAAATAACTTTATTCTAAAATAAAATGTTAAATATTTTTTCTTAAAAAATGTAGTTAAGTGTTGAAAATATCTTTTACTTTACTTTTCTAATTTTACTACTCTTATAAGAATCTTATTAACATGATGTTGAATTTTGATGTTGAAGTTTGAAAATCAAATACATTTTTTTGCAAAAATGTGTATATTGTAATGTTTTTTGTAAATGTGATTGAATGTAATTTCTATTTCAGTGATTTAATGGAATATTATTTACCAATCAAGGTTTTTTGTATTTTCATTTTTGTTAACTTCCCTTAAAAGGAATATAATTATGAATATTTAAAACTTTCAATGGTAATAAGTAATGAAAAAACAAAGAAATTCTAAATGTCCTTTAAACTTGTTACTTCTTGTTCCAGTTATTAAACTTCTACTTGTTCAAAGTTTATGCCCTAAGAATAGCCCTTTTTATTTACCCTCAGTCCCTAAATAATATTTTTAAACAAGAACACCAAAGATTTCTGGGCATTGAAATATATCTCTGTAAACTCTACTTTTAACGTTCTTATTAAATGTATATATATATATATATATATATATATATATATATATATATATATATATATATATATATATATATATATATATATATATATATATATATATATATATATATATATATATATATATATATATATATATATATATATATATATATATATATATATATATGAAAAGGTTTTAGCAATATGTATGGCAAATATTCAAAATATATAAAAGTACAGTATAACTGATTGTTTTTCTGTTGGGCCAAATTATTCACACATCATGTTATCGAAGTATCTCCTATGGTTTAGCCCTCCGTAAACAGTACAGTATGATATTGATTGAACACGCAGGAAAAAAAATAAGATTTGACTACACTGTCTTCTTAATCCATTTATAAGCTATTCTTTATCCGATGTTGATCTCCTTCACCAAAGATTATATAGTTCTTTCACGTTATTCAGTGAACATATTCGTGCTGTGTTGCAAAAATGTACCCAAAAACTTAAGTCATTGGAAAAGTGTAGTATGCAATATGTTTATAAACATATTCAGACCTTCTGATTACACACTCACCCCGCTCCTGCCTAACCTCCCTCGTAAGTAAAACGTTGTTTATATTATTGCGGAAATAATAATAGGTTAAATAAAAAAAGTTCACTACAACTTGCCACGGGCATTATATTTTTTGGGGCTTACCCCACACGCATTCACTCTATCTGAAGGGTTCTTGGCTTGGCTTGGCGTGTGTCGAAATAGATCAACAGGTGCAGCGAAAGGATGGTATAAGGCTTAGGCATATACACTAAATCATGTTAAGAAATATCAAGAAATAAGTACTGAGGGAAGAAACGGAGGCGTTTAAAGCCATTTAATAATGTACATGTTATCAATTTAGATCTTGTATATTAAAAACTATATAAATATGTTGAAAATAAATGCCAATGCTTTAAATTTGCCTAACTACCAAGTGCCTCACTTATAAAAGTTTTTGAAAATTGCGAAACTGTTCTTTTTGCCCAAAAACTTAAGTCATTGGAAAAGTGTAGTATGCAATATGTTTATAAACATATTCAGACCTTCTGATTACACACTCACCCCGCTCCTGCCTAACCACCCTCGTAAGTAAAATGTTGTTTATATTACTGCGGAAATAATAATAGGTTAAATAAAAAAAGTTCACTACAACTTGCCACGGGCATTATATTTTTGGGGCTTACCCCACACGCATCCACTCTATCTGAAGGGTTCTTGGCTTCAAGATTAAATCTGATGTTATAGTGAAAGCTAGGGGCGTGTGTCGAAATAGATCAACAGGTGCAGCGAAAGGATGGTATAAGGCTTAGGCATATACACTCTAAATCATGTTAAGAAATATCAAGAAACAAGTACTGAGGGAAGAAACGGAGGCGTTTAAAGCCATTTAATAATGTACATGTTATATGTATATAAAATATTAACAATATAAGCAATTTTATTTTAAAATTAATTCCAAGATGAATAATTACGTCTCCCCCGAAAAAAATCATTAAAAGTAAATTTTTCGATAGGCTTTGCCCGATCGGAAAGTGCAATTTCACTCTTGCTTAGAACGACAATACACAATTCACTTTGCGCTCTTAAACTAATTTGAACCAGCATTAAAATATAAAAGACACTCTCCATTTGTAGTCACAGAGTTTTTTTTAAATTGCTCCTTAAGAGCTGCTATATGCAGACTAACGGACTTTATATATACCATTATAAATATATTTACATTACATTCCATTACTTAAACTCCTGTTTTATAGCGTGAGAAGATAAGGGAAGGAAAATAAATGGTCGATTATAAGAGACTAATAAAATAGTGTGGGAAATTACTAGTTGGGCATAAAATCAAAAGATATACAATAGTTCGATTATTGTTTCATAAAACTGGCGATAAAAAAATCTGTATTACTTTAGTCTTTAAATGGATCTTTTGGAAATTTTATCTGGTTATTCCCTTAAAACGGAGTTGTCAACTACAGTATATGCAGGTGTTTAAATCTTAAATCTTGTATAACATTTTTTTCAAAATTTAATCAATAAAGTAACTTGAATTATACAATAAAATATGTTTCTCTAATGAGAGCCTGATAAGCTATATATTTAATTGGGTTTGAAATATTTGTATTTACTTGTGCGCTTATAGTTAGTGTTTACTAGCTCGAAAGCTTGTGACTTAATGACCTCGTTTAAGGTTGTAGATGTTTCGACATTTTCTTGGATTGACTCCTTAGACTTACCAACAACTGGATAATTATTAGTATCAATTTGTTCTTTTACTTCAGAATGTCTTTCTGTGTCTGTTATTTAAGCTCTTTGGGCAAAATCAAACCATTAATGATATTTTCTACGTCTAATTCACATGTACACAACAATTTTCTTGGGAAATTTTTCAACAGATATATATAATTTGAAACCAATTGGATTTGGTTCCATAGCTGAACTGCAGGCAATTTTGTTGGTACCTTGTTTAAATTTCCTATCTAGTGAAGAAAAAGTAAAATTTTGATGTTGGTACCTTGTTTAAATTTCCTATCTAGTGAAGAAAAAGTAAAATTTTGAAATATTTTTGGATACTTTGATGGTGCCCTAAATACATAAAACAAGTCATCATTTATTGGGTGCAGTCGTACTTGATGAGACTCACATTCCAATTCTAGAATAAATACTGAGGAAGTTAATAAGCTTCCTTTGTGTACATTTTCGAAGTGTAATAATATGTCATAAGCTGAGCCTTGAAAGGTACAGTTAGGACAGTTATAATGTCCTCCAGTACATACTTTCTCCCGCCACTAAATCCAACAGAGAAATTATGCCTGGATAGCCATTGATTGACATCTACCACATAGAATTGCTCTATTCGGATAAATAAATAATAAAGTTCATAAACATTTTAGAATAGAAAATGTAAACGCTTCGCAAAATACAGTAAATTAGGTTAAGTCTTCGTCTTTATTTCATAGTTGCATAGTCTACCAGGAAAGCTTTTTGTCAATTGATTTGTTCAGCGATGCGTGGTTGATTTTGGTCGACCGTTGAACTTCAATTACAGCCAGTTTTTTTTGGTGGTTATATTTAAATTTGAAAACTGTGATAGATTAATTATTTGGTTTCTGACAAGATTCCCACAAATTTGGGATACAAATTAAAAAATTATTGAATGTGACTACTAAAATGGAAATTTCCTTTGACAAAGGTGACCCTTTCTTTGAAAACGAGAAACTTTTATAACAAAGATGAGGACTCGATGCCAATCGCGACGTTCTGTTGAAAAATAAATATTTCTACTAATTTCTTTGGTAAATGTTATGAACGCGTTGCGACTACGCCTCCTATACTACAAGACAGTGAAACGCTAAAATATGAGTCCTCACATTAGGAAGACGATATAAATGGCTGTATGGCGTTAATATCAAATGTCAGTGACAAAGGATAAAAAACACATTGCTTTATATTATTTTAATGTTTAAAATGTAGTAATAATATGTAGAATAGAAATTTATACAGAGTGCATAAGTAGGTATTTTAATCTAACTACATTGGAGCTTAAATAAATAACTCAGACAACTAGGTAAAATACAAAATAAAGTCTTGATCAAGGGAATTTTTTTAACTGAGCTGTTAGTACTTCTCATGTTGAATCAACACTGTCTGTCTCTTTCAATTTCATGGGGTTGAAAATGAAGCTCAGATACCATAAAATGAATAAGATTAGAAATTTTTTAACTTGCCTGCCCATATTAAAAACTATTTCAGTTGTTTTTTTATTGGAACAAACTATTATCTTTTTATTGCTGGAATCCATTTTTTCCGCAAGGTCTCTGCTTCTGGAAATGAGAAAATTGTCCCTTTCGGTCCATTCTTACATTTCCCAACGTAGCAAGTGTTTATAATTATTAAATGCAGTCTTTAGTTTAAATAATTAAGGAATATCTCGCACACATAAACGATTATCTAAATATCAGCCTACAAAAAATAACAAATATTTTGATTTCGCATATTAATCTGAGATTGGTAACGACGGCTAAACTATTCACACGTGTTCGCGAATACTGTTAATTTGTCGCTTTTTCATTATCAAGAATCTCAATTAAAACGTATAAACGAACATACAACCCTACAGAGACCGACATTATTCTCACATTCATAACCAGTCATCCTTTGTTTACAGTCTATCGTTTTCTCTCCGTGTGGCAACTTCTACGTCACCTTAAAGGTTTGGTATTTGTTTTGATATATTCTAATCTTAACAAATCTTCTGGATGTTTATAAATCAAACTTGCTGCCGTTTCGCCAGTCATCCCGTTGGCTTCTTCAGAACTTAGCTGAAACAACCGAGACAGGAGGAATATAGAAGATTTGTAAATAATGTTACAGTAGCCTGTGGAAGTCTCTATGAAAAATTAATCAAACTTGTTTATACCAAAAAATAGCAGTTTAAGCTTCAACAGATTTCATAAATTTTTGACGAAATAATTTTTCGTTCATTTGTTAAAGATTACAAACATACTTCTCAGAAACGATAAACGATAAGGATAAGTTCAAAAGTTGGGTAATGGGGATCCATATAAAAATTAAACTTGTCTTTTTTTGTTACGAGTTTATTTCGCAAGTTAGAAAAAACCTACAAATACATTCACATTATTGGACCTTTTTAAACTTCTTAGTTTGTCAATTGCAAAATTGGCTTTTTCTGGCTTGGCGCTTTCTCACACCTACATCAAGTATTTTTTTATAAGCGTTATCTTCAACGAAAAATTCAATATATTACAAAAATCATCGATCTTTCACTTTCTCTTATTTAAGTTTAAGGTAGGTCAAAAAGTCACAGTTGTACTGTATAAATGGTACTGGTTAAATTATAACTTGCATTGATTTTTTTTAAGTCGCTTTAAGCCGACAGTGGATTCCTCTAGTCAAAAATCTAAAGAAGTTGCGAAAAATCCTAAATAACACCTCTGTGACAAAAATAATAACAGTTTTCAAAATAGCGCTTGTATTGCAAAAAAAAATAGCCTAATACATTAACTACTTTCATTGCGCGTTTTAAAAATATATATAAAAAATAAAATATCTATAAATAAATGCAAAAAATAAAACATTACTAAATAAAGATCTAAATGCTTAACATATTTTAAAATCTATTATTAATACATTCGAGTTATAAAGATAAATAAATACTGTAAGCACGCATATTTCGCATTAATAACTTTCAATTAGATACAATACATAATAAATAACAATGCGCAAGTCCCTCGCCATTACCAATTGCAGTGTTATACAGTTAATAACAATTTTGTTGGCGTATCAAAGATTTTTCCTTTATAAGCTCCTTCTGTTAAAAGTTGTTAGAAACTGTGTTTTAATTTAGTTTTGTTTGTTTGTTTGCTTGCTTTTTTTTGTTCCAACAGCTTTGCCGCTTAGGTAATCGTTTTACGAGAAAATGGCTTTTGATAAGTGATGCTTACTTTCTACCCTCTTTATCAACTATATAATGTTTAGCATCTCTACTGTTAGCCGATATTAATATATGTATATGTGTCAATAATAAACGAATTTACATTTAATAAAACTACATTTTAAGGTGGATTTGGATAACAAACGGATGACCAAAAAAAAAATCAAGATAATAGTTTCTGCAAATAATCTTTTGTGCAAACTGAAAAAATGACCAAGCCGCTTAATGACATTTTGACTGCATAAATTACTTATAAACAATTAAACCGTCTTGGCTTCGTTTGTACCAATTATATAAGAGACACCCTAAACCGCAGTTTGTTTTAAATGTGGCATTTCCACTCCATAAAACTTAAATATTATTCCAAACGATACCTTAGTTAACTACTTCTACAACAGTTTATATGACTATGTGATGTGTAAAGGGGCACTATTTAGTTTTTATCATTTCGCTCTCAGTAACTCAATCAAAATATTAATACTGAAAATGAGTTACACTGTTCTGTCAGCAGGTGAAATTTCCAAAAATTGTATTATATAAATTGTAACCTACAATGGCTATAGAAAAGACAAACATATTTCTACAACAAAATGACCTTTTGAAATATACTGTAAACAATCTTTTCACTAAATTTAGGTCAATTCGTTTGTGAAAATGAGTCACAGCCAAATTCTTATCTGTAAAACAAAAAACAACGTGCTTCTATTCAAGATTTGATGCCTATTAGACACTTCTTCATATTATATAACCATGTCTTATCTCGTCATTGTTTTGCTCGATACCTAAAAGGATTAAGTATTCTAATTTTAGTTAAAGTTTAGAATAAGAAAACGGGACACAAAAAATGAAAACAACTTTACACAACCTTCTGGGCGAGCATTTCGCTAATCAAGTTAGTATCATTAGTATCATTAGAAAATACATTGCTGAATCAATATGCAGATAACAAAAAAAAAATCATCAGCAAATAGCGGACACTTCGAAGGTAACAAACAAATTTGAGCGGTCAACAGATAAAAACGCGGTTCAACTTTCGTTTCTAATAGGTCAGATGTTACTGAAAAACAGACATGACCTAATACAAGCTTTGTCAGTTACATATTGCTCGTGGTACCTTTTAAATGCCAATGCTTCTAATTTTTGAGCTACTTTATAAATCAACTGACAACAATAATTACCATTAAAACCAATTAACTCCAAAGTATTCTCCACTAAGTAGTTAAAATTCTGTCGCGACCTGTTTTTTTCCCGATCTATAAATTGTTATCGAATACGTCTCGTGTATTTAGTTGATCGTTTATCAAAAATGTGGAAGTAGTGGAAAATAAAGCAATAGGTGAAAACATTTACATGGCTGGAAGAAAAGAAAATGGCATATATCAGTTTTACATTAAAACGATAGATTCAAATAAACCTGGATTTGTAAAATCTGCAAGAAACATTCAAGGGATAGTTCAAAGACTTAAAGCACACCATGATGTTTGAGATAAGTAGCAATGATGTTTTGTTTTATTATTACTTATTTCATTTTTACAAAAAAAAAATGTTAATGTTATTATTATGTTTATTTTGAATGATGCATAAAAAAGTATTTCGTATTCATATTGTATATTTCTTTATCTTAGGAAAGAATGTACACGATTTTCAATGTATTAAAAAAATAAATAAATTTAATCCAATAAATCCAATCCCTTTACTAATTTTTTAAAAGAAAATTGAGAGCGTATTTGGTTTAGTAGATCTTGCTATTACATCGTCTGCCTCGAGTTCCCTGACACTCACGACAGATTTGTCAAGCCTTTGGAAATCTCCGCAAAGTCCAAATCAAGAAAAATAAAAAAAACTGAAAATTAGCCTAACTTGAGTAGTTTCGTAATGCAAACATCAACAGTTGAAAAAGAAATGATTGAGAAATAACTAGCAAAGGCAAAGGCACCTGGTTATACGCCGCCATCAAGAAAAACGTTATCATCAAGCCTTTTAGATGATATCTATGAGGAGGAAAATGCACAATGTTTTTCGTCTCCCTCAGGATATGTGAATATGTCCATTGACGGGTGATGAAACGTCCACAATGAGCCAGTTATATAACATAATATAATAATAACAACTAAAGATGGACGAGCGCTTCTTTACGAAACTATTGATACTTCGGGAAAACTTCATACTTCACAATATTTGACTGAACTAGTTTGTGTTCTAATTTCTTCATGTAAATCACAACAGAGGTAAAATCTTTTGTGACAGATAATGCAGCAAAAAGACGTACTCAAAAGTTATAACTTATGGCTGCTCTGCACATATTTTGAATTTACTGTACAGACTTACAAATACCCGACGTCAAAGAACATGTAGTCCAAATTGTTAAGTATTTTCGCGATAACGATTTAGCTCGAGCGAAATTCAGTCAAGAAGGAGGCAACGCTTTAGTCATTCCAATTCATGTGCGATGGAATAGCGTTGCTGACTGTTTAAAGATGTACGTCACTCAGTCACTCATTATTAATAATCTGTGAAGTAAACAAAAACTAAAATGATTCGACCATTTACCAAAAGGTGTCAAATATTGGGCTTAAAATATCAATTGTTCTTGAAACGCTACTATCTCAGATGCTGTAGAGCAGTGAAAAAATACAAAGAATTCAGGATCGATGTAAGCAGCCACTCACGTCATATCATTTTATAGCCTATACGTTGAACCCTCAAAAGCAAAAATATGAGTTAATACTGGAAGAAAAGATCTTACTTTCGAAAGAATTAATAATGGACTTTTGCCATTAGTAATAAAGTTGAATGCCCGCAGTTGTTCATTTAAAAAAGAATAAAAAACGTAAATGGACATCAGCTTCCGCAGCGTCAGTAGTACTTTTCAGCACTTTTGGTTTTGTACACTCCGATATAAGGAACAGAATGGGGATAGAAAAACGAAGAAAATTAGAATTTCTGTTCAAACTACACAACGAAAATGCAGAAGCACAAAGTGTATATTATTGTGTTATTTGTCTTATAAAAAGTTGTGTTTTACTTTTTATTTGTGATATTTTTTACGTTGTACTTTTTGTGTTGGTCTCAACAAAAAAATATTTTAAAGAATAAGAGTTTGATTTAAATCGTGATTTTAATCACTTTATTAAAATTAGCTCATCCCTGAAGACGAGTTGTTGGTACTAAATTAGAACGGTAATTACCCGTGGACCGCATAATTTATTTCAAAAGTCTCAAAAGTGTCAAAGACAGATAGTGAAGTACCCACTTCGCCACTAGATATATGGGGGCCTTGCATAGGTCGCTAATACAGGATTTTTTTAAGCCACAATAAGACCTTGCAGCATTTAACAATCAACCTGGCCGCTGACAGTTCAACAATTTTCAGTTTTATATGCGGCATTTTAACGGCAGCATTTTCTTAAAATATGGCCAGATCCCGTTGAAGGTTTAGGGAAAAACAAATTAAGTGAGTGGAACTATGTACAAATTGGCATGTGCAGATCATGCCCATCTCAACGAAATCATTATAGCTGACCAAAGCAGATCAAATATTTACCATACTGGCCACTATATTATCAAATAGCTATATGGGCGTACCAACCAAAGAAAGAAAACAACAATAGACAATGTTTTCTCGTGTGATATTTATATGGGAGGATATTTTTTTAATGTACAGTAAAATAAAAGAAAAAAAATTAATAATGATAACTAAATATTCTAACAAAAATGTTTCAGCCTTGTGGCATATTAATAAGTAAAAATATAGGCACATGTTATTTATCCTATTTTAACCATCGCAAGTACCAACAAAGAGTTAGTTTCTTGTATGTTGTTACAATTATTATTTTTAAATAGTAATGCAAAGAGGAATTCATCACTATGAAATTCAACCATCAATAACTTAATTTTGTACAATTATTTTAAAATTAAAAAATATTTTCACTCTTGGTTACGATTTTATGCATTTTTGCAGTAAAACGCAATGTTGTGAAATTATCTTTTACAGAGTAACCCGACGCAATATTAAATTACAAATAAGTAACTAATTGAATGTAATCAAAATTCAAAAACTTACTTTTCCCATCTAGCATCATCTGATTCATGAGTCAAATACCTGACACCAATTTGATTTTCCAATGTTCTCAAGTCACACCAAGTTTCATAATCCTAAATAATGCGAAAATTTATTTTGACAATAATTTAGAAGTCCTATTATAATACCTGCAGCCATGCATGTTGTAGCGACTTATCCACTGTATACCTTTTCCTTTGCTTAACTTGGAGTAGGTTATTAATTAAATCAATTGCTAAAAATAATTATTTAATTATTATACATGATATAATTATAATGCGACCCAATAATATATTTTGCATATTTGGTTTAACATGATACGACTCTGTAAATCTATCTAAATTTTTTTTCTTGTCTAAAATGTTACAATGCATACCATCTGAAGAAATTTCCTTCCATGGATTAGGAGGATACATAAAAGCGGCATTCTGAATTTGATCATTTATGTCCTCGTCCTCATTAAATGGAAAAGTTCCACTAAGGCTTACATAAACAATTACTCCAACACTCCACATATCTAAAGATCTGTTATAACCTTTATTTCTTAAAACTTCAGGTGCTGAAATATAAAGCTTATTTTAAAAAACTAATGGCAGTTTTTATTTGTACCTAGATAAGCGGGTGTGCCGACTACAGATCTTCTAAAAGATTTTTCACCAATAATTCTTGCAAAACCAAAATCGCACAACTTCACTTGAGGAAATTCTGAATCTGAGTTTAACAGAACATTTTCTGGCTTCAAATCGCAATGCACAATGTTTTTACTGTGCAAATGCTTCAAGGCAATAAGGATCTACAAGTCAAATAGTTTTAATTGTCCCTGGTGAATGGTAATAATTACGAAAAGGATTTGGAACTGATTCAACAAATTATCGAATATTCAGTTGGAAATATAAAAAAAAGACACATTTTAAACGTCATGAATTCGAGAAATCGCCATTTACAACAATTACAATTACAAATACAATTAGAACCAAAAATTTGAAATGTGCATAGTTCTGATCCAGTTTCAAATCCTCTCTTCCAACACATTTAAGTTTTCATCATATCACCTGAGTAATCAAAAACTTTGTAACTCTTTCAGTTAATCGACCTTTGTCATGCGATAATATCATTTCCAACATATCACCGCGCAGTTTCTCCATTACAACGAAAATGCGCTCAGGAGTTTCAAACATCCGTTCTAAATTCACTACACCAGGATGAGATAAATTCTGCAGTATTGCTACTTCATTTTTAAGTTGCGCTTCCTGTTTTGTCGGAAATCTCAACTTATCTATAACCTAAGAAACATTATAATGAATGGTTATGTATAAATGTTCACTTACAAAATAATAAATCCAATAATTTAAATTACTGTTTTGTCGGAAATCTCAACTTATCTATAAGCTAAGAAACATTATAATGAATAGTTATATATAAGTGTTCGCTTACAAAATAATAAATCCAATATTTTAAATTTGATTCAGCTAAATGTCTGAGAGAGAAAAACAAGCATTGAGTTTTAGAGTCCAAGAAGCTACCAGCCAAAACAATATACAGCAAACTGATATTAAATCCGACGGCCTAGGTGTACAATCCCTGCATGAAATTCTCAGAGACAGAAACAACCTCAAAGAACAGGGAATCTACATAAAATCGGATCAAACACCTCTTTAAGAAGCACTTCTAAAAACATCATAACTTATGTCAAAATAATCAGATCTGTTAGAAAAGTGTTTTTATTTCGAAAACCTTACCATTTAGGTATAATAATAAGTATATGAATTATGCATATTATTATAAGTATATGAATGCTGCTTAAAAGTTACATTTTCTGGAGTGTGAAAAGAAAATTTTTGAACACAACTGCAAGATTAAAATTATAAACTTAAAAAATGTACCTTTATTGCAACAGGCCTTGTACTACGCTTATGAACACCTCCATAAACTATACCGAATTGGCCAGATCCCAATACTTCATCTGGGTAAATTTGATACAGCTGACTCATATCTGTCACTTGATCTTCACTCACTACAGGCGCTTCAACGGTCTCTAGAAGAATGTTTAAAACCATTTTTTAACAACCAAATATATAACATTATCCGATCACCACATATAAATGAGTTGTCCACAACATTCTGCCATCATAAACACACCGCAATGGTCTAGTGATAATTTTAATATTCACAAAAGGTTTTCTATTTATATCATGTACTTTCAGTGAAAAGAATTGTGTTACTATATGACTTTTTGCTATTCTAAAATAATATATTTTTGTTCTGCCAATAAAAACACAAAAAGTACTAGGTACGAATCACGCTGTTGTCTGGCATAAGACTGGGCGGAATATCCAATACAGTTTAAGTAGATATGACAATATAGTCACAGTTCTTATCCAGACCAGATAATTAATATATTTAAAAAATCACAATTTACTATTTATACTTTGAGTTATAATTTGTCTTTATTCCATTGTGAGCAAAACCAAGAAAACAGGACAATTTCTAGGTATCCACAAAGTTTTATTTCATCATTGTACAACAACCGAAATTTTCAGGAAAAGAAAGTGCATGTAGATTATTGTTTAGAAACAAAAAAGCTGGTTATAGTGTGACAATTATAGAAGAAGCAAAACGTCATATATCATATAAAGCTATATGGTGACATGACTTATGAAATAAGTGAAATATAACCAATTTCTCCTGGGGCACATATAAATAGTAAACTGCAAAACTGACAAATATTACCAAAGATTCAAAACTCTAAAATTACTCACTTCCAGTATTTGCTGTAACTGGTATTAAAGCTTGTCTAATTGTAGTTTCCCAACTTTTGGCTAAATACGCGCCAATCCCACTATCAGGAGGCGGCAAATTTACACTAATACCATCTTGTAAGTCATATAATGGATCTTGCCCAACAAAATAGTCAACATTTGCTGTACGAATTTCAAAACAATGCATTGTTTCTACGAAAATTAAATAAAACATTTATAAAGTGATATTATTTGCGCATTTTAACTTACCTCCTTGCTTTGTTCTAGCTGTATCAATTGTCAAAATTTCTGATAATGGAATTTCTTTATAGTATTTAGTGCTCGTCTCTGTTTGAAAGAGAACAATCGATTTGGTATCTAAACGCCAAAAATGCCTTCTGATCTAGAAATATTAGCAACATATTAGTTGTTGCGATACTTAGTACATCAGCGATCACGGCGCAAAAATTTTTGACGGCCCAAACTTTCTGCTTTCTTTATCAATTACAATTCGAGAAGGAATTCAATATTTTCAGTTTGTTGCATATTTCCATTCCAAAAAATAAAAAACAATTACCGTTTTATCGCGACTAGTAAAGTGAACTAGCCAGCCTTCTTTTATAACTTTCGAACCTCTCCGCTTAGTATGTTTGACAGATTGAACTATTCGTTGTAGAGGAATGTTGGCACTTGGAGATGAGGAAGAACTACATCTGCAAATATTAAACACCGGTGTTTAAAGCGAAAATATATGACGAATGAAAGGAATTAATATTTTTTAATGTATGTATGACGAATGAATAAAAATTTTAATATTTTACCACCTATTCAAATAAACCACCTATTTAAATAAAACGAAGTGTTACTGAGTTACTGTTAATGAAAATAAATAAACAAAAACCAGACAAAAGAAGTCTCACGTGGAAGATGTATAATCGTTGTCATCATCATGAACTGGAATAACTTCAATGAACTTGTTAGCACCATTTTCGCTAGGGTAAGTGCTTCTATCTGATTCGCTTTCCTCTTCAACAAGGGTTGCACTACAAGAACTCTCGATTTCTACGCATTCCGCATATTCAAAATTTACTAAAATCAAAAAATATAAATTAATAACTGTTCTCATTAAATTAACGAAATTGTCAGTTAGTTTATAAATCTAGAGCTGAGGTTAAAATAAAAAGTTGTTTCTTAATAGTTTTTTGGCAACAAATTAATTTATTTCGTATTCTATGGTACTGTATACCTAACTCATAAATCAAAAATGACCTCGGTTAACTGAAAAAATGCATTTTTCAGAAACTAAAGTGGTATAGTTGTTTCTACTTTGGGAGATCCCAATATAAATAATTTCAAAGCAATGGCGCAGTAAAATTTATCATACCGCATAATACTATAAATGACCTAAAATAAAAGTAACTTTTAATTACAAGTCTAAAGCCAAATTTTAAAATTTCTTCACTATTTCTGTTGTATGTTTCACTCAAAATTCTACTTGAGTAGTTTAATTTTTGAATTGAATTTTGAAAATTGAAATTTACTGTCCATAAGAATTACTAATATTAATGTTTTGCTTACCAGCTGAATCCCGTTGCACCTCTCCAGTACAATCTTTAGGTACTTTATCAAGACACTTTTTGTGCACATTGTAATTACAATCTTTGCATTGCAATCCTTGTTTGAACAGTCCCTTCAGCAGTTTTTTACACGACTGACAAATAGTTGGTCGAGTGTAAGAGTGTATAACGAATGTGTGCGGTATTTTAACTCGTGACGATGTGTCCTTTTCTGTCCACTGTGGGCGTCCTCCCAATGATGGTAAACGGTTATTGTAAACCTAACAACAAAAATCGTAGGCAAAAATGAGAAGTATCCATTCAAATCCAGGAATCTCCGTTGGATTAGTTGCTTTTGATTTTTTTTTTGGTTTTGTATGACCAAACGTGAAATATTCAAAACAAAGTAAAATAATGGCTTCGAAGCGCCCAAAATAATTGAACTTACAAATTAACTAAAATTTGAAATTTTGACATTGTTCTTACGCGATTAGGGACCATCTAATTTTTTCAATAAGGGTCGCTTACAATTTCAGTGTTTTTTGCAGAGAGACTTCAAGTTTTGAGAGCATTTTTTTTATAATTAATACGTATGCAAAAAAATACGAATATATGAATAGAATATCAACTCGTTAATTTTGAAATTCTTAAAAAAAAATATTATATTCATTTCATTACATACATTAATGTGTGTTAATGTGTAGCATATTTTTATAAAAACATTAGTAATATCAAAACATATTTTTTAAAGTTTTCTAAAACTGTTATTCGATTCTAATGTCCACAAGTAAATTACTTAATTATATACATATCTAATTTTAGTTGCACACTATATAACTTTTATATAATTTTTAACTTACTTAGGGAAATAATACCAGAACAATCTAAAAAAGGATTTTTAATGCAAAACGATCCAAGCAAACTTTCATTTGTATTTGTTGACAATCAATCTTACAACCCCCAATGATGTCTGCTACGCGCTTCAGCTATCCCATAACATTTTGCAGTGAAAGGTCTCTTTTTTTATTTGTTTATGGGTCAACCCCAAATTGTATTTAAATGTTTTGCATTTCAATCAATTAATCATTTCCCTTAACTTATTTGAAAATAATTCAATAAAAAGTAATGTTTAACGGATTGTTTAACAGTAATAAAAACAGATACTTCACGCAATTTTTGCACGCGTTATGAGCATTTACTAGCTGCATCAGGCCCAATATTCAAAGATACTGCAAAAATCATACTAAATTCTTATTTTTTTAGAAAATATAATGCGATTAAAACATCCTATTATTATTTGGGATTAACATATCAAAAAAAGTCATTAAAAAAATATACAACAAAGAATAAATTATCAATTCAAAACAATCACCATAGACTTCAACATGTTGCTACCAATATTTCGTTTAGTTTCAACTTTGCCATTTGCTTCCAAATTTTCAAACATGATAGAAACAATCATTTAGTAAACTAATAATAATAAATAAAAACAATAAAATAATAAATAATAAGGATAAAAATGGGTGAAGAGGAAAATAAAATAAACAAACAAATAATAAACTAAATATTTTATATTAAAGATCATAAATACAATAAATATCAAAACCTTTTAACAATATTGTACTACAAATCTTAAATAGATACTTCGGAGCTCAGAGAGTGTGCAAGAAATGACCCGCTGTTTAACAAGTTATTAATTCATGCAGCTAATAAAGCAAAGGCTTTGTTATATATAATAAAGATTGTAAATTATGTGAAGTGAAAAATAAAATATCAGCTATCAGTTTAACCATGGATTTTAATACAATAGATTTGTTTGTTTATTTAATCTTTAATCTGCTAATAATCCAGCTTCCATAATAGCGAAATAGAAAAGGCAAAAGAAAAAACGGAATATTCTAAAACTTTTTTATATACGTATTCACATAAACAAAAGGATCAATATGCAAAAGCCTAAACAGTAAACGAAATTTGGTGACACTAAAGTATCTTAACAGATTTTCCCTGCAAATTGAATCAACTATAGTGGTTATTAAAGAGAAAAATGTCATTAATAAATTTGGTAGCAATTTTAAATTCATTAAAATTCTTACTTTCTTATTTTTCTTGACTTTCGGCTGTCTATTTTACTACGATATTTAAAGCGTAGCTCTTAAAAAATGAACTTCCAATCCAAACAGCAATAGGTATAATAATAGCAGATATATATTGTAAGAGAGAAGCGGGCATAATACCTTTTTTTCTATTATGAAAAATCTGGCAGCATTCAAGGTTCTAACTGTAACCGGCAACATTGCACTAGCCGCAGTAGAGATTGGCTAGTCCAAGTTACCAATCTATAAATAATAATTTAATAAATGATTCAAAGGCTGTCAGACCTTGATTCCGGTAGCCACGTTTTGTGCTTATGTGTGCTGAATCGACTGAGAAGGGTTGTTTTGTCCGACTAACCACCCGAACCCAGAGAGAGGTGAGTTCGATCTGACTAAAATGATTTGTTTTGTTGTACTGACTTTATTAACAATTATTGTTTTAATTTCAACGTGTACGATCTCGGCACGGCGCGGTAGCCGTTGGCCAACAACTCAAAATGGATTCCTCCGGGAGGACCGAAAAAAGATATTCGAAGTGACAGGCATTAGTTCTCAACACATTAATAATGACATACAAAAAAATAAAAACAATACAATCTATAATAATAAACAGAATGATACCAATAATCATGTACAAAAACAAAGTTTCTTTTATGGACGACAAGATTGTGGACCATTTGTAGTATACGTAGAATCCACACAAAGGGAAGGTAATGTGGGAAGATTCTCTAGTCTAAAAATTGCTCGCGAATTATTTAAACTTAAACTAAAAGATGTATGTAAAATTAACATATGGTCTTAACAGAATCTCTGTGGAATTTAATAATTTTCAAGCGGCAAACAAATTCTTAAAAAGTGTGGCGCTCGCGGGGAGAGGATGGAACCTATACGTTCAGGAAACCTTGTGTCCTGCAAGGGTATTGTTAGAAATGTTGATGTAGATGAAGATATAACTAAGTTTTCTCAATTTTGTAGGGCAAATGTATAAATACTCTATGGTAACCGTTTTAATCGCAAAAAAATGGCCAAGCAGAATTTATACCAACAAGAACTATTTTATTCACATTTAAAGGAACAATTCTCCCGAGATCAGTGAGTTTGTATGGTCTACCCCATCCGGTGCTGGTCTACATCCCATCAGTGAGACAATGTTACTCCTGTCTACTCTACGGACATACAAAAAACTGCAAAGGAAAAGAGAACTGCTTCAACTGTGGGGATAAGAAACATGACGAAGATGATAATGATGATTCGCATTCGTGTCCCACTAAGTGCCTTTTTTGTAGGGGCAATCACAAAACCACAAGTAAGACATGTCCCGAATATATAAAGCAGCAAAATATTAACAAGTTAAAAATAGAATAGTACAAAAATCTTATGACAAAATAGAACATAACGAAGAATTATATTTCCCAAAGGCAAGACCTGAAAAAAATGATTGGAATTCGTTTATAAAAGACTATTCGTAATCGAATGAAGTGCCTACTAATAGTGCCTTGAATCAGAGCTATGGATCGAAAGATGAGGCTTCTTTTGTAAATTCTATCTTAGTAAAATTTAAAAATATCTCTAGAGAGAATCAAAATACAATAAAAAAAATTGTTTTAAACCACTTGAGTAATAATAGTTATATGGACTTGGACATAACAAGTCCTTAAAGTAATGGTAGCGAAGTACCCTCTAACACGGACATCCAAAGAAGAAAAACAAGCTTCCAATTCAACAACCCGAAAATTATTCAATGGAATATTAGAAGCGTTAAAGCCAATAGATCGCTAGTTAGAATAGAACAATAGAATGCTAGTTGTAGAACACAAACCAGACAAAATATGTTTGAACGAAACATGGACAAAGATGGAAACCAGTTTTTATTTAAAATCATACAACATACTAAGACAAGACAGACAGGACAGCTACGGATGGGTGGCAACATGTATTAAGAATAACTTAATCTATAATCAGGTAACAACTTTCAATGACGAAAACTCACAGTTATAATCAAAATAAGCGATTTAAATATAATTAATGTTTATTCTAACTTTATAACAAACCAGTTTTTGTCCACAGTTTTTGAAGGACTCACTGATAATTCAATTGTTATGGGTGACCTTAACGCCCATCATCCATTATAGGATGAAGCCTCTCCGAACAGGGGAGAAAACTTGATAGCAGATTATGTTACTTTTTATATAATATTAAATGACGGTTCACCAACTCTTTTAAAACCACCGCAACCTCCGGGTAGCGTAGTCGACATAACGATAGTATATAACAATATAGCTCACTTGTTAAACTGGGAGGCTTTGAACGACTGCGGGAACAGTGACCATTTTCCGACTATCGTGGAGTTCAAGAATGGGAACTATAGTAAATTAAGACACAAAATGATTACTCATACCTATCGAAACTTTGGTAGGGCTGCCTGGAACAAATATTATGAAACTGTTTTAGCTGATGTATCTATTAATAGCCAAGGTCTGGGATTTGTTGCATAAAACAACATAATAAATAAATCGGAGGGTCGCTCCATCCCCATGGGAGTTAAATTTTCACCAGGAAGAATTTCCGATTCTTGGTGGGACCACGATTGCTCTGAAATAATAAACAGAAGAAAAGAATGTATTAAAAATTTTAAACTGAATCCAACTCTAGACAATTATATTCAGATAAAAAGGAATATAGCTTTCGCTAAAAGACAGAGGTCAAAATTGATTGAATTTTGCGAATCTCTTAACAGAAAATCGAATATATCGTATGTATGGAAAAAAATTAATAAATTGAAAGGGAAAAAAGAGTCTAGCAAACTTCATAATATTGATGAAACCCTGAGCGAGGGAATTTTGAATAAAATGGCCATTTGTAATATGGAACCCAATTTCACACTGAAGATTCCTATGGAACATATTAGACCATTTACCTTGGAAGAACTCAACACCGGTATAATATATAAGAAGTCCTCAGCCCCGGGTCTCGTATAAGATGATTAAACATCTACCAAACGAAGCAAAAAAAGCCTTACTAAAAATATATAACAACCTTCTGGATGGGGATGTCATCCCTCCCGAGTGGAAAAAATATAACATCATCCCGATACTTAAACCCAATAATATTGACCATTATAGACCTATTACCCATCATGTTATATTAAAGTTTTAGAGATAATAATCAAAAACCGTATGACACATATACTTGAAAGCAAAAATACTTTCTCTCCTTTCCATTTCGAGCTGTAAGTAAGTATAAATCATAACCTCGCGCTGGTTACTACACATGTCAATCTAGCCTTTGCCCGCAATTCATTGTTAGAAGCAGTTTTCCTAGATATAAAATTTGCTTATGACACAGTTAATATCTATAAACTATATAATAAACTTAACGACCTTAATATTCCTGTGCAGCTTTCCAACCTCATGTTTAAAATTCTGGAAAATAGATCTTTACTCTCCAAGAATAATGAAGTCTCCCTAACGGTTCCACAGGGGTCTCCCTTGAGTACAGTCCTTTTTAACAGTTATATATTAGATTTATATAAATTCTTTCAAAGGAAAGTCAAGATGGTGGGTTACGCAGATGATTGGGTGCTACTCTGCGAAGGGAAAGACATAGAGTTACTGGTAAGCAAACTTAATAGAGCTCTAAAAACTTTACAGAACTGGCTAGAGAACAACAACCTTTTCCTGTGTACTAATAAATGTGAAGCCGTCTGGTTTACAAAAGGTAGGAGAAGAGCCCCGCCGGTAAATATCGAAATAGATAAGGAAATTGCTTTTAAGAACCATGTTAAATATCTAGGAGTGGTTCTACAAAAAATTTCAAGTGGAATATGCACATGATAAAGCAAAAAAGGCAATTAATATAATGAAATGCGTAAGTAGTTTCTTGGGGTGCAGCCCCGCAAATCTTAATGACCTTACTCCATACTCTGATTAGGACCCACCTAGATTATGGGTCCGTTTTATTGAACCCCAACAAGTCTGCACTTAACAAGCTTAACGTGATCCATTTCGAAGGTTTGAGAAGAGCGCTGGGATGTATGAAGTCAACCCCAACGAATGTCTTGCTGGCTGAAGCATCGGAACTGGACCTGGATACAAGGACGAGAAAACTGGCAGTGTCCTTTCTGTCTGGAGTACTCGCCATTTCGGACCACCCCATAACAGAACTCCTAGAGAGATTCCGAAATTACTGTGGTATGTACGGAGGTGCTTTAGACAGAGATCTTGACAGAATATCGGGTGCCCCATAGAGGGTTCAGGCGTTTAATATGTATCTGCCTTACCGTAACAGGCTTTACTCGAGTGCGACATTTCCATGCTTTAACATAGACTTCTTTAACTCAAAACATGGTGAGAGTGTTGGATTTGGTGTATATATACTAAAATTAATTATAAATTTTCGGCAAAACTTCACAAAGAAATGTGTATTGCCACAGCAGAGATGATAGCAATAAAAGAGGGACTAAGAGTTGCTCTACAAAGGGCCTTTACAAAAATTATTATTTTCTCAGATTCCCTAAGCGGGATTTCTAAAATTTCAAATGGAAACACCGATACTAAAATGTACTACATAACTCTACAGGTTCGAGAGATGATGATAAAGGCTAAAAGTATGGGAGCAGATATTATGATGGCCTAGATACCGGGGCACTCGGGTATTAAAGGTAGTGAAAAACTGGTTAAAATAGGAAAAGACCTAAACATCCTCTTGAATATTAAACTGGACATACAAGACGTGAAGAATAAAGTTCTTAGAGATATTACTAATATTTTTCGAGAACGGTGGGAAAACTCAATACAAGAAAAAGTTAAGAGATATGGAAAGTTAATACAACTTAATTTTCCAAATAGAAGATGGTTTTCAGAACTTGCTTGCATAGACAGACGCCATATAACTACAATAATTAGAATGAGAACTGGACACTGCTCTGTGGGGGAGCATTTGGCCCGGATAGGGGTTAGGGACTCCCCTTTCTGCGAGTGCGGCGGGGTTATAACGAAAGTAAGTAGTTTAGATCTTAACTTACCACTTTGTTTTGAAAATATTCTAAGCACCCCGAGTGCGGAGATCATACGAATGGTCATATGCTTTCTAGATGATAATAAGATAAAACTTTAAGTTAGGAATCAAGGTCTGACAGCCTCTCCCTAGTAACTAGTGTTGTGTCAATCGTTCATTTTACGAGGACCGAATCATTTCAATCAATCGTTCATTTCAATACTTTTTGATACCGACATAAGCGGCAATAGTCACTGAATCCGAACAGTCCCAACGACCGATTCAGATTCATTTCAATTTGAATTATTGTTGTGTCTATATGTTATGTTTTCTGTTCTAGTTAGTATAATATTTAGCTGTGTTCTGCCTTTTATTGAATCATGATTTTATCAAAATAGGTACTACGTATTCAGTTGTACCTGTAATACATTAATTTGTTTAAACTAAATACCTGTGTGGAAATAGATATTTCATTCAATATTCAATTCAGCACATAAGCAAGTCTACCATTCGACAACGATGTCGCAACTCAATACTATAGAATAATTATAACATTACTCCCATTCCTTTTCCGTGACCTGTCTCAGTCATGCATTTAAATTTTAAACCATTCTAATGAATCGTATTCCGGCGAATTCGATTTGTTTTGGTACGGTCGGTCGGTCCTGTTCGATTACTTCAGATCGGTCAGGGCGGCAGCGGGAGCGAACAAGGTGATCGAATCGTTACAAACAAGCGGAATTCGGTCGTTCGATCCTATGAAGTGATTGAATCAGTGACCGAATCAATCGCGCTTGACACAACTCTACTAGTAACAATACTAGGTAATTTTAAATTGAATTGAATTTGTTATTTTTTCTCAGATCTGACGAGCCTGGTCCCATGGTTCATCCTAGGCCAGGAACGCCCGTCCAAAGTTCCACTGTGCTGGAGATTGTTTGTCCTTTTTTTTTTTGAAATGTGACCGTCTTGACTGCTTGTCTTTAGTTTTCGTGTGCTCTGAGCCTGCCTACTAACGGACCCTATCTCCTCAGCAGCTTTTTATGTCTCTTAATTAAAAACAGAAAACTGAAAAGTAAACTTCCCCAGGAGAACATTCTCCATTATCTGTGGCAGTTCCAAATAGTGCTGGCAAATTGCATAGTAGCAGCGCCAACCCCAAAAAAAAGAAGAATTTAATAAATAGTAATTTAATAATAATTGAACTGTTCATACCACATTTTCTTGGTTAATTAATGGCGGACAAATTGAATTGGTATGTCGTTTTGATCGTGTGTGTTTCTTAGGCGTTTAAAATTAATGTTTTTGCTAATAGATGGTTTACTCGTATAAAAGAACCACTAATAGAGGAACATAAAATTAGGTGGATACGGAGAGAGTTTACAAGCTATCCGCAATCATGAAATAGACTTTTTCAAAGCAAGTAAATCCTTTAACGTACCTACAGCAACATTACATCGTCTACTCCTAGCTTTTAGAAAAAAATCTCGTTTTTTTTTCGACAACTGGCGTATGAAGCTGCCGAAAGTTTGAATATTAAATACCTCTTAATGGATTTCATCAACGTAATTCCGGATTATCATTACAAATTTCAGAAGCAACGTCGCTTGCCGGAGCGGAAGCCTGTAATAAACCCCAAGTGAAAATATTTTTTCCAAACTGAAACAGGTTATCGAATATCAAAAAAAAAAAAACAGCAACCCTGGAGATTGTAAGTAGTGCATTTCATGATTCCGAAATATCACCGCTGCTCCCTAAAATCTTTCCTGACTACCTATTTTTACTCACTTTAACAACGTTAAAGAATTAGTGACTGAGAATAAACAACCTGTTAATGAAGATTCAGAAAATCAAAAATCTAGTGACCAAAAACAACTAACTCTTACAGAATTATATAAAAACTATATTTGTGGGCTTGACATAAACTAACTTGTTTAATCTTTGTTTAGGGAGAGAACTTAATTCTGAACTTATTCTGTTATTATCTTACTTCTGTATGCCCGACCTTTTGATGATGATTTTTAATTGAGACATATGTTTTACTTAATCAATAAAGACGGATTTTATTATGTCAAGTTATAGAGTAGAGTCATAAGCTATCAACAAACAATTCAGATAGTTTTTATAACAAAAACAAAAAACCTAGGTAAACAACAAAGTTTATATGATATTATGCCCGCCTTTCCTCTAAAAGATTAGAACTCATAATTTACTTGGACAGTGACAAATTAAAAAAAAAATAAATACATGATTTTTTTATCACAAAATATATTTTATAACAAAAACAATAAACACGACGCCCATATTGATATGCATTTGCCCAGTAATCAGACGTAAATAAAAAAAAAAATGTGTAAATTTAAGAACAATTAGAACATTCCACAACAAATTTCAATTAAAATTTTCTGGTTAACATTTCAATCAAAAGTTAACACAAAATATTTAATTGACGATTTCTTGTGCAAATACTAATCATTGAGTTGAACTCCAGTAAAAAAATTGGCAAGCCTTACCAAGCCACTCTCTTCAGTTTGTGTAGAATTTGCAGAAATTAAAGAAGAATTGCTACCTCCCGATGGACTTCGGGGAACTTGCAAATTGGCAGAACGTCTACGCTGTCGGTTGTCATCGTACGATGTATAGGAGCAGTTGCTAGGCACCTTAACAACACATCTCTTATGATAGTTTTGACCACAACCTGGCAATAGAAATTTAGGCCCCATTTAGATTAGCTGATGGTTAAAATATTTACAATGGTTAAACAAAGTTTTAAAAAATTGATTTAATATATTTGCAGAAGATACTCTCATATCATATGAACAAATTGAATTGTCAAAAAACTAAATGTATGATAATAGCATCAGCATCTAACTTTGGTGGCTATGACTATAAAGACTAATAAAGATCATTTACCAAGCCGACTGGTGATGGGAAAAATCATAATTAACTAATTTTTAATTTAATTTAATTAAAAATTCTTATTTATTTGGATACACTTTTATTGATTTCTGAACTGGTCTATTTTCTATATATCTCGAACACTAGCACCATACTCGTGAACAGAACGAGTATTGACCATATTTTTCATTTGCTTTCTGAAATCGCTACTGGATCCGAACATAAAAAGGGCGTTTTTTTTTTTAGAGGTATAGAACTTTAAGTTGGCAACAGTTTTATAACTGGTAGCCATTTTGTTAGCCATCAAGTGATTTATTTTCAGGAATTTCAACATGAATAGACTGACGCCTGAACAAGGCTTCAAATTGGGCATTTTTTTTTTGAAAATCATGGTTCTGTTCGAAATACGTATCGCGCACTAAGTCCATTTTACGGTCAACATAATCGTCCATCAGAGCAATTAATTCGATTAACTATGGACCGCCATCACACTTTACGTTTACTCTGAGTGATGATAAGCATCCTTAGAGACGTCGTACACTGCTGCTGTAAAGCGTAGCGCAGAGGAAGACCCGAATCAGTATAGCAGCCATTGTGCACAGGAATTGGATATGTGCCCATCGACTTTTTGTAAGATTTTTTTATTTATCAACGGGACAACCGCCCAATAAAAGATAAGATTCACATAAAAAGATAGTAAAAAACAAAATAAAATAAAACAGAATGAGGTAAAACCCAACCCTAGTATGAGAAACATTTGTTTTCCAAAATATTAATATAGGAGTCGTCACGACAGTAAGAACACATATAACAGTAGCGAGGCATCAACACGTTATACAATGCTATTCAGAAGTCAGGCAACTGCGTTAAGAAATAGGTTAATAATCGGCAACATATAACATGGCAACGTACCGTTTTGTTAGAATTAAGAACAGACAGAAGAAAAAGCGAGACGAGTTTATAAAATGGTGGAAGTAATAAAAAGCAAGTTTCGTTGGGTTTTCTTAAAAAGGTGTTTATTCCCATAAAAAACATCAATCGTTAACCACGACAAGTCGGAACAGGTTATGGGCCCAGAGTAGCTAAAGCTGTTGATGTGAAAAAACAAGTAAAACAAACGGTTTGTACATAAAACCATAAAAAAGTATGAAGACTTCTTACAAATAACAAAACTATCAAGCAAAGACGATTTCAGAATGTGGAAATTTTAAGTAGGTACCTTAAAAGCAGCGAGAATATATAAAGTAATATTAGCAAAAGCACAACATATAATAATATCGACCATTTCGGAGACAGCTGTGACGCACATTATGGATTGTACTACAAGTAAAGAAATGTATAAGTTGATTAAAATATATTAAGGTGATACAGAACAATTAAAATGTAAACTAATGCAAGAATTTTTTAGTGTAACAGTTAAAAAGAGTACAAACATGTCAACATTTCTAAGTGACAAAAAACTTAGTACACAAACTTAAAACACTAAAATGTGATATTGATGATGATATAGTCATATCACGAATATTCTCAGCACTTACAGAAAAATATAAATACTTTGTGAGTGCTTGGGAATCAACTGGCCAAAGTGAAAAACAACTAAAAAATCTACTGTCAAGACCATTAATTGAAGAAGAGAGATTCAAAGAAAGACCCAAAGAAAAAGAAGTTGCTTTTATAAGTGAAAAAAGGTGCTATAATTGGAATAAAATTGGGCATGTAAAGTTTCAGTGCAAAAAAACAAACCATGCAGAGAAAGATTGTTTCGTTAGGAATAAAAAGAATAAAAGTACAAAAATAAAAAGAAAAGAAAACAATGAAAGGAACAACAAAAACTCCAATATGGAATTTATTTATTGTGGATTCAGGTTGCACTTCACACACGACAAACAAAAGTATCTCCAGCAGTTTTAACACCTTAAGCGTTGAATTAAATGTAAAATCAGCAAAAATGGACATCAACGTGATAGTAAAAGGGCAGGTAACAATAAACTATGAAGAATGATTATTAAATATTCGTTAAGGCAATTACCAAAAAAAGATTTGAAGTTACAATTACTTAAGAAAAAGTAAAAATTACAAAAGATAAAATGAAAGTTATAGAAGACATAAAAAGGGCGTTTTTTTTTAGAGGTATAGAACTTTAAGTTGGCAACACTTTTTTAACTGGTAGCCATTTTGTCAGCTGTCAGGTGATTTATTTTCAGGAATTTTAACATGAATAAACAAGGTTTCAAATTGGGCAATTTTTTTTGAAAATCATGGTCCTGTTCGAAATACGAACAATAAAATATGAAGAATGTTCATTAAATAATGTGAAATTTGTTTCAGAACTCTTAAAAAAAACTATTATTCGTTAAGGCAATTACCAAAAAAGGATTTGAAATTACAATTACTGAAGAAAAAGTAAAAATTACAAAAGATAAAATAAAAGTTATAGAAGGCAAGAAAAATGAATTCATAAGAAAAAGAGGCATAGCTGTTGACTATACAGTACCGTCTTCACCACAATTAAATAGCAAAGCAGAGAGGTTAAACGGACAATTAGTAGAAAAAGCCAGGGCACTGATCTTTGACTCTAACCTCGAAAAAAAGATGTGGGATGAAGTGATCAGAGTAGGAAATGATACGGTTGAGTGATGAAGAAAATGAGGACCAAGAAAGTTATCACAAACATCAATAGGTAGAAAATACTGATGACAAACAAAATGTGAATGAAGAATATACAAAAAATAACAAGGATGTAGAAGAGGACTACTTCATAGGTAAAGACGAACAAATTTTGGAAAAATTCTAAAGTTTTATGAAGACTATAACTTGAATTATGAGCTGTTAGCATAGAATGAAGCTATAACATGAAGAAACAAAGACAAATGGCTAAAAGTAATTGAAGAGGGAAAAAGAGCACATGAAAAAAATTAAACATAGATACATATTAACAAAAATGAAGTTCAATATGAGGAAAAAGTTCTTAGTAATAAATGGGTATTTAAAATAAAAAATGATGATCGTTACAAAGCAAAGTGTGAACAAACATATGGTGTGAACTACGATGACATTTTTAGTCCAGTTGTAAACATGACAACGTTCAGAGCAATACTGGCCATAGCAACTGCAAAGAAGTGGATTTTTACATATTTTGACATAAAAATTGCATTTTTACATGGTAAATTGGATGAAGATATATTCATGGAAGTACCAGAAGGATATGAAGATAAGAGAAACAAGATCTGCAAACTACAAAAATCACTTTAGAGAAGCAGTAGGAAGTTTACTATATCTAAGTAACAAAACAAGACCAGATCTTTCATTTGCATATGTAAGTAACATAAAAAGATGTTTAAGGTACATAAGGGGAACAATCTCTAATGGCATTCAATATCTGACAAATAGCAATTTAAACACAATAAAAGCATACTGCGACTCTGATTTTGCTGCTGATTATGAAACTAGTACTACAGGTTACATAATATTCTTCGCGGGAGGACCCATCGCATGGTGTTCAAGAAGGCAACCAATAGTGACAACTTCTTCCACAGAGGCGGAATTTGTAGCGGCGGCAGAATGTACAAAAGAACTAATATATTTAACTGAAGTGATAAATGATTGTACAGAACGAAAGACAAACATTGAACTAAACATAGACAATCAAAGCGCAATTAAAAATGGTGTCTTTAATAAGAAAAGCAAACATATTGACGTAAGATATAAATTCATTCATGAGAAAGTTAATGAAGGTTTCTTGAAAATTTTGTGTTGTCCTACAGAACATCAAATAGCCGATATTTGTATGAAACCCTTTAAAAATGTTAAGTTCAACAAATTTAAAAATATGATTATCGTTTAGTTTATACAAAATTAATTCTAACAATGTTATCTTTACATGGATGGTGTGTTAAGAAATAGGTTAATAATCGGCAACATATAAGATGGCAACGTAGCGTTTTGTTAGAGTTAAGAACAGACAGAAGAAGAAGCGGGAAGAGTTTGTAAAATGGTAGAAGTAATAAAATGCAATTTTCGTTGCGTTTTCTTAAATAGGTGTTTATTCCTATAAAAACATCAATCGTTAACCACAACAACTCTCAACAAAAACAGTTTCATTGACGGCCTTTTTGTTCTTTCTTAAATATTTTTGCACTTTGGAAGCAGTCAAGTTGGTCCGAAAAGTGATTTGCTAGTGCCGCTGATGTAGTAAGAAAAGAACTCTGCCTATAGTTAGTACGATGAAACTCTACCTGGAAGAAGTGGTTTATTCTGGTCTGGAGCGGCGGAACGCGAAGCCTATCTTTGCGCAAAGATCTTGGTTTGCGTGTTTACAAAATCCAACTCGTCCAAAAATGGAACCAAAATAAGGTAGATCCAGATTTTCATAAACGAATTTTGTTTAGTAGCGAAGCTCAGTTTTGGTTGAATGAATACGTCAATAAGAACAACTGCCGTTTTTGGAGTGACGTAAATCCTCAAGTGTATGTTTATCACAGTTATATTCAGGAAAACTGCTTGGTGTACTTTAATGGCTAGTCGAAGAATGGGTCCGTACTTCTTTAAAACGATGCTGGTCAGAATGTTACATTCAATGGTAACCGCTATTGAGCAATGATTAGGGACTTTTTTCATTTATAAATTAAACAACTATGATGTGAAGGAGCTGTGGTTTCAACAAGGCGGCCCAACATGTTAACAGCTCATGCCATAATTGATTTATTGAAGGAAACTTTTGACCTTTCGGACCCGTGGATTGGCCTCCACTAGGCTACATGGATAGGCCCGAAACGATTAACCACTTGGAGGATTCGCATTCGCATTCGCTGTGTTACTGCCGATATATAGTCACACATGTTGGAAAAAGTTGAAGTTGAAAATTGGATCTTCAGATTAGACTACATCCTCATCAGCTGGGGCCGTCAAATGCCAGAAGACATATTTAAATTATAATGCCAGAAGATTATCTTTCGAATAAAGTAAATTTCATGTCAATTTATAAAAATAATCTTTGTTTTATTCCATTTCAAAGTTAGATCACATACAAAAACACCCATTATATGTTTGTAACACACATTAAAGTCCTAAAATTCCAAAAATTAAAGACAGATGCTAAAACTTTATAGGCCAAACTGAGTACTGAATATGTTAATGTCCAAGGTTTGTGTGTCTACTTACCATCACATTTTAATCCCTGACGTACCAAACCAAAGAGCATTTCTCCACAGAAATCACAAAATGTCGGTGTTTTATAAGAATGAACAGAAAGAGCATGTGGTCTGACGATATTCACTTCCAGTGACTGTTGTGGATGTGGGACTAAAACAAACAATTATCAGTAATAGAGCCATGTGAACAATAACTAATTATAAGCAAGGATGTATGATATTTAAGTTTAGTTTATTTAATATTATTTCATAAAACTTTTACAAATATCAAGCTTAAAACTAAATTTGGTAAACATTTTGTGCCAAAATAAAAATTGTAAATAATTTAGTATTTATTGTGCCCACTACAAGAAAACTTGTAAAAGGTATAAATCATATATGACAAGAAACATTAAGACTTGTGAGAAAACCCTGTGTCGTGACATCATTGCCATCTTTTCTGTTTTCTTTGTTTGCTTTTTTTACGAATCAAATCGTCAATAATTATATACGCTTCTGCTGCAACATCCATGGTGTATGCCAAACTGACTGGAACGCATGTATGTTCCCTAGAATATACGGAAAGATGCCATGACGCAAAAATAAGCATCCAAGTTCGCCACTGCAACAAAATGTTTGCGACTGTATCGAGATACGGAGTTCTATCACAAGTCTGGAGCCACTTTTACAATGAAATTTAATTAAAGAAAACTTTACATCAATTACACAAGACAAAAAACATTTATTTAAAAATTAAAAATTTTCCTGAGAAAATGAAATACATTTTTTAATTAGAAGAGTTTTGACTACAATGCATCTTTTTAATATGATAATATGATGCAGTTTATTAAATAGTTTATGTAACTGCTGTGTATTCTGATGGAGCCGGACACTTCATAATATGACACAAGGCCAGCCTTAGGTCATTCCCATGATGAGTTATGTTTATCATGATGTCTCTTAAATTTTACCAAGTTCTTTTTCACATAGATGAAATTTTTAGATGATGCAGATATAAAAGTAAAATTATTTGTATTACAAAATAAATCTACCATTATCCCTTTTCTAAGAAAATACAATCTGCCAGCTTTCTATGAAAAACTATAATTTTAGTTTTTTAGAAACTTCACATGAATATCCTCAGTTTAGCTTGAAATTGAAGTCAACTAAGAATCTAATACCTGAAGATTGAATGTGTCTTTCATGTGTTTTGTGCAGATGTTTCAAGAATTATATCACATTATACATATAGACTTATATGTCTAAGTCACATAAGTGTTACTGCTGTTTTTGTCTATTAACATTATTTAGTAAATAAATAAATAATTATTGCACACAACATTTGAAGCTAACCATTATCTCAGTATGGAAAACAAGAAACTCTCACTTACTTTTTCCAGTTAAAACAATCTCTATCAGAGTCTCATCTACAATGTCAGAAGCGGAATTAATAAATTGAAGCATATTTGTAGAATTATATTCATGCCGGAAAAGTAATAATCTATCCTCTAAATGATTTACACCATGATCCGGAATCTGAAACAGGTGAAAAAATAAATGTCATAAATTTAACTAACAGTTTACTCAACTTTCTGTAATATCTTAAATATGTGAACTCTGTATTAAAGCCCACTATTGTGACTTTTTCAGGAATTTCAATGTCAATGAGATTAGTATCAATAAATATAGATATGTTTCAACCAAACTTCCACAAGGTACTGTAATACTATTTACATATGTTCTGGATTCCTCCTGCGTCGGTTGTTGATAAACCAAACTTGAAGTTTAATGAATCATCCTGTTGGCTTCTTCATTATCAGTTAAGCTCTGAAGAAACCAACAGGATGATTGGCAAGTTTGATTTATCTGGAGGAATTCAGAAGATTTGTAAATAGTAAATAGAGAGATAGTTATAAATACCAACCATTTTTTGCACCTTTATTATATCCAATTAAATTAAGGAAAAGAGAAATGTGATATTAGAATTTGGAAAAATGTTAGTCAAATAGTTGCTCACATGGTTTTTATTCAATTAACTTCTTCCAAAAATGTTGACATCTGGATCTGGTAAAAATTGTAAGTTGAAAGAAACATACCTTTGAATTAAGAAAATCACATGCCAAATTTTTAATAGTTTTTAAGTTCAATGTGGACTGGGGTACTGTGATGGCATCTCGAAGAAATCCAAACTGGAACAAAAAGGTAACTTCTGGTCCGTGGTCGTCCATTATTAATACTAAACAAAAAATAACCTAAAACATTTCATCAATATTGTTTAATTAGCATTAACCCTTATAGTGGGAAAATATTATCACAAATAATCTGACTAACTATATGACCTTATAAAAGTTGAAGGGGAAGGTACCGTTACTTTTGGTTTACTTTCTTTATGTTGGATTTCGAGCCTTTTATATGATAATATATAAAAAAGTAATTACGTTTCCTTACACGTTTCTATTCCATCTATGCTGAAACAAAATAATAAAGTTTGCGTTTTCAGCTGCTTTGATTTTTTAAGTAAAATTTTCCGATATCATAAACAATCACATTTCGCTGTTCACTCAATTTTCCTTTTTTACGAAATCACTGAAAAGTATTAGGTGACGCTACTTTTTAATGGCCACAGTAAAACAGCAAGCTTCTCTTTATTGGGATTATCATTTCAGCATTGAAGTATAATGATGTGCTAGTTTCATTCAATAGTTATCTCTGTCTAAATAATAATTAGCAAATTACGAAATTTGCAATTAGATTTGGGAAAGCTCGTAACCTATGTACAAAACGTAGCTAACCGATACTTAAAGCCTAAGGCAAGTCAATAAAATTAGAACAAAAAATGTTCATATTTTCACAGTTTTTGGTTTATGACCGCTGTTTCGGCAACACAAAATATGACAATATTCCCACATCTATATAATAATATAAAAAAGTAGTAATCATTATTTAAAATATGAAAATTATCGTCAAACTTGTACATTTCTGAATTTAAATGAATTTCATAGTTATTGATATTTAACGTAATGAAAAATTTTTGTTCTAATTTAATTGTGTTAAGTGGATTTTCATCAAGTAAAAGTCAACTCAGTTCAATTGCTAATCGTCTTCTATGCCATGCTTATAATGTATAATTTTACTAAATAGATCAATTGAGAATTGCGCGAGCCTTCCTAGGAACCTTTTGATATTGTCATTTTGGTTCTTAAATTTCGTTTGAAAGGTAAATTTCTATTACAGATTATGTAATTTCAATTTGAGTCGTAACTTATCCGACGAAACTTCATGTAACGAAAGCGTGGAAGTGGGAATCTTATTTCGTTTGTCGTCCTTGGATTTTACCTACCAAATTGATCAAATGAGCGTTTCTAACTTAATTGGTTGAAAAGAACCGTTATTGACTTTTCCATCGATTTAAAGAATTCCTATTCATCAACAATCGTCATAAACATTGACTAAAACTGATAATTATTTATTCTATACCATTATTATGGTATACTTAGAATTTATGTTCCTACCCATCGGGAAGAAAATAGTAGAATATGACGGTAACTAATCACTTCAAAATTTCAAAATGCTTGCAGCTTCGTTGAAGGAGGGATCTAGAGATCATTCGTCTGGTAACTTCACAACCATAGATTAAGGAGAAAAGTTGGTTATTCACCAAGATCGTCTCTCTCTGCAAATTTATCAAATCGTTCGTATCTGTTCGTTATTAATCGTTGTAGAAGCATCTTTCGTTTGTTTGCGTACAATTTGGCATCGCCGACCCTTCGTGTTTGTATCGACGTCCGTGATGAAAATAAAAATTGTATTGGTCTTTAAGCGGTTGCCTTATTTTTAGAAAAAGTTATAAGTAGACAGGTTCACATCAGAATTGTGAATAGTTGCTATTTATCGTTTTGGTGATGGTTAATAAGGAATTGATTTCCTTATTTTCATTTTGGTGGATGTGCGTATTGTGTACAATATAATTATAACAAACTTTTTATAAAAAGAAAATGAACTATTAACTGATCTTGGTGTTTTCAAAATGAGACAAGCTGTGGTTTTAGTTATGTTTTTAATTTCCTTGCCCAAGGACTCAATCAATCTCAACGAATCTATAGAGCCTCTGTTTCAAATTGGTAAGTATTTTTGGTATTTCGTTCCAATTATGAAGTGGAAAAACCATATTGGAAATTATATTTTGCATAACTATTATGCATAAAATTCATAAAAACCTGTTAAGTATCCATTTTTCCAAACATTTTTTTTAAATAATTTTCAATATAATAGGTATATAACAATAAAAGTAAGTCTTAATTGCTTTATCGGTATAGTTACTTAGTTGTTTACTTGTTTATTGTTGTGTAGCGCCTAGGTACTAAAAATTTCACTTTCCTTAATTTTAAATTGTCTTAAAAAAATACTGAGCTCATCAAAATGATTGGGGGGAAGTTCTCCTACATATTTGTATCGTGTTTTTGCACAAAACTTCATTATAAACTTCAAAATATAAAAACTGGGAGAACGCAGTGGCCACAAAATTAGATAGCTTAGATTAGCCAGAGTCTATTAATTTAAAAATATAAATGTATAAAATATAAATATTTTTGAGAGACTACAGGATTCTCAATCATAATAAAAGATAACATATAAGGTGTTTCACTTACAAAATAGAGTAGGATCCAATACCTTTTTGACATAACCTCTCTTTTAGGGATGCATTATCCAATAAAGAAAAATCTTTCTATCTTAAAAGTGTCGAAAATAGGTGGCCCTCTGCATTTATCGCCAATTCATAACTTACTACGTGGAACGTTTATAACATTTATTTTTTGGGAAAATAATGTATGGCGTTACTTTTCAAACTATTGTATTTTATCCTTTCCCTAAAAATTTTAGACATCACACAAAAGAATTACAGCGGCACTTAATAAGTTTCTTAGTATCTAGTTTCGGTGCGTCTTGGTTGAGGTGAACTTAAACCGCTAAATTGTTTTGTCGTCTTAAATTACCACTAAATTCACCCGATTTTGCAACTATTTTTTCAGATGTTTGCCTTTTCCAATGAAATCTTGTCCGAATGCTGAAAAAAAAGTTAATATTTGTTTATTTTTTGTTTCATCGTAATCAGGTTTGTGAAGAAATATCTGTAATTTTATCAAAAAGTTCGTTTTTTTTTGCATTTAAATGAACCTTAGTGTCTCTTAGTTTGGTAGCAGTATCTTTTCTTAGTGCTGTGTTGTGCAAATTGTCCTACTGCGAAAAGCAGTAAAAAGAAAAAAGTATGAATTACAATACTTCCCTATTAGCATCGCAATTACCTAATAAAGTTTGAAAGCTGAAATAATCAATTGTTCAACAACAGTTCTATATTATTGTAGAGCCTTAAACACCTACATACATTTCGTTGTCGTTTTTTGTTAGTTTTCCTTTGAACGTGATTTCGAGACATTATCGGATTAACGAGCACTTGTTTGAAATTATCTTCTTCCTCCTTAACCTGTTACCCCTGTTCGTCATGTTTTATTAAATATACGTGAACTGGTTAGTCAAGACGATGTTGTAGAGCCTTCTTCAATGTTAATTACGCATATACCGTGTGAACGACCAGGTTTATTAGACGTACCTACCCAGCCGAGTTACCGATTTTGCCATCATTAATTCTATGCCTTGGCTGGTGAAGGAGTAATTTAAAGATAAGAGATATAAGGGGAGTAATTGTTGCTTTGTGTTCAAATGAGTGGTCAGGAATCAGACCTGCAATGGTTTATGCTAGTAACTTTTTAAGCAGTACATATAGAAATACTGGTTTTGAATTACTTCCGCTGGTTACTACACATAATGCAAACCTTGTGTTGTAATTTATTTTTTTGGTAAGGAAAATTTAGTTTATAAAGTAGATCTGTGGCAAACTTCCCCTCTACAATTTCAAGTCTGTAGCGAGGTTATAATACACTTTTTGTAACTCGATGTTACCTTTTTTATAGGTAATAATTATTTGAATATATTTGGATTTTGGTAGCCGCCCAGACGATTCCTAAGAGGTTTTTCCAAAGTATTTTAGATTTTGTTTTATCTATCTATCTATGTTGTTAGGTCCGTTGAATCATTAAATAATAATTTTCTTATCTCAATTATTATTATATTTAGAACAATAAAAATGTAAGTCAACATGTGAAGATGACTGCTAGTTAGTTAACTATTCTATGCGGTTGCGATGTTAGAATAAATATTGTTTTGGCATAATTTCCATAAATAGAATAGCCATGAATATCTCTAAATATATATCAAACTTATGATAAGTAGGAATTTTCATTGACTTCTATAGGCAGGAGATTCTTTATTAATTGTGATGTCCAGGAGGTATTATTATTTTTAAATTTTTATGATATGCATAGCTTCTTATTTTCAAAAATAAACAGCATAGAAATTCTTCAAATGTAACAGTGATCTAACAAAAAATGATTTGCTTGATTAACTGACAATAGATAAAAAAAGCATGCAAGTGTGTATAGTTACGTTTAGATCCGGATTATTTTAAGGAGCTATTCTTCCGATTATGAGTAGATGAAATGCAATTTCTTTATGCATCTGAATAACATTCCTTCACTCGCACAGCCGCTAATAAAATCTCTAGTTTTTTCCAAATACAAGAGAAATATTTTGTATTAATTGCGATGACTTGATTTGACCACTTATAATTTTTCCAACGTCTAGTAATTATCACTAATTTTTCTAGGCACTATAAAAATGACTACTAACTAACTACTTAAAAAATACATGTTTTCTACTATTGAATTAACCGGAAAACATTATTTTATAACTATGGGGGTTAGAATATCCAGGGCGAACAACTGATATTTCTTAAAAAAAAAACAATTTTGCATAAGCACAAAAACTGTTTTAAAGATTTTTTTGTTGTTGTAACCAAGTGCGTAACAGAAATGCAAGGGGTGGCGTTACTTTTGAAAAAAACCTCAAAAACATCGAAAATTGAAATAATACTGCTAAAGCGTGCGAACCTTTGTATATATTATATTTCATACATGCATAGATAAACCACTTCATTTAATTCATTTATGCTAAAACTAGCTAGTTTATAAATATTATATATAAAAAATGGTGCTTCCAGAATATGCTTTTGCTTATTTTGTTTTGTTTTAAAAATTATGATCAGTGTACATATAGATCTGCTTTTTAAAGCAAGTTTATTATTTTTATTGAATGGGAACATTTTAGGAATGACAACTCTTTGGTACTGTTTGCTATTAATCCAAACTCGATATGGTTCTTACGTGTGAAACTTCTTGAGAGTAGATTAAAGTAATGAACGAATACGTTGGGCTTGTTATGCGAAATTCCAAAGGTCTGTCATTTAAATTCTACCATTTGTCGAGCTTTCGAATTATCCGGTAGTTTCAAGACAATTTTTGATATTTGGTGAATACAATTTTTCGACAGCCAATCAAAAACTTTTTTTGAATGGGAATGTTCGAGTAACGATATTTATTTAAATTATATAAGTTGCTGGTTACAAAATCCATGTAAAATTCATAAAATATGCTGACTGTGGTCACTCCAATTTGTTGTGAATTTGAATTATTTCGGTATAGTATGACTGCTTATGTGAGCATACATTTTTTGTTAACTGTGACTTATAAACGTAATTCTTTTGAATAAACAAATAAATAAATAAACTAAACCGCGAAGCTAATTGAAATAATTTTTAATGAAAAACGAATCACACAAAACTTAAAACTAAATATTTTCTCTTAATCGTATTTGACTGTAGTTTTTAAAATGAGGCTATTATTTAAAGTAATGTTAGTGCTAGTCATAAACTAAATGAAAATTTACTGGAAAATGTGGATTTCAGGTTCATGTGCCCCCAATTATTTTCGTTGTGCCTCCGGTCAATGTATACCATTGGCATGGCACTGCGATTCTCACCGAGATTGTGATGACGGCACTGACGAGCCACCGGAGTGTATTGCAAACCATGCTTGTAAATTAGAGCAGTTCCGCTGTGTCCTGACTGGAAAATGCTTGCCCAATGGATGGGTTTGCGACGAAGAACCTGATTGTGGGGTAATGAAATTGTTTGGTTTGATGTAAACAAATAGAATGACCTCGATATGTCAAAAACAAGTCCAGCCATAAAGAAATAACCCTATAGGTATTAGATAATATAGTGGCCCTACTACCGTAAAAATTGATACACCGCAGGCGGCATTCGTATTTTCGTAGAGTTGAGAATAATTTTCCGTGCATGCCTGTACATTTCACCCACTAATCTGCATTTTTTGTCATTTTCTTTCCAAACAGAGATTTCCACACACTTAACTCGTTTTCCCAGAACATGTAACAAGATTTAGGCATATGTTAAGAAAATACTGCCGTAAAGATGCCGTATCCAAACTTATTGACGATCTCTCACCGGCTATGTCTTTGAATGCCGCAAGGTTATTGGTGAAAAGAAAAATTTTAAATTTCGCATGTTGAATGGTCCCTTTCAATTTTTTTTTCATAGTTGCTTCATGAGTTTCTGTATTATTGACATGGGCAGGGCCTCTATATCTCTAGTGCCTATATGGAAAGAACAATTCCTGAACTATATATCGGTTCATAATGCGAGAGGTTCGCCCAGGTCAACAGCGAGTTCGTGGACAAGGTCAAATCAATAAGAGTGGTTCGAAAAGCAAAAATTCTAAAACTAATGTTTAGATAACGGCAAGCCAGGTGCGCAGGGCAATGTCAAGCAGGTACCAAGTCAAGCATCAGTGTCGGAACGCCCTAGGTCGCGGAGATCGTTAATAGGCTCATACGTCAATACCACAGTTGTTTCCGCACGTAAGCTGGGCATGACAGCCTGCAATCTTTTTTAAGGGGTTAGGCCCCAAACATTGACTTTGGGTGTAAGGATCATAGCAGAACTGAGAAAAATTAAAGAACGCCTTACTCTGGTTCCGCAACTAGTACTGAACGCATAAATTTTCCAACAGTTTAAACGTCCGTTTGGTTATCAAGACAGTTCTTCGGTTCAGATTGGCTGAGATTGCTTTGGCGTCTGCCACATTAATATTAGCAGCCGAAGAAATAAAGTTGTGGAATTGTATCTTCTCCTTTGCTCGCTTCAGTTTTGACTGAAACCTGGTGCCTTGATGATAAAGTTAGTTTAGTAATTTTTTAAGGGTGAAGGATGAGCCATATTTATGAAAAATTATATTTCATTTAATATTAAATCGACTAAATGTGCAAGAACTGATAAAAACTTTAGATATGCTCTTTGTGAAATTAATATGTCGAATGAAAATCTGTTGATTGGATCTTTTTATCAGTCTCCTACTGGTGATTTGGATTTGTTTGTCCATTATCTAGATTTTTTGAGTGATGAAGCTATAAAAGGTAATGAAAGAAGTTGTTTTTGTTGTTTGATGGTGATTTCAGTAATAAAAATACTTCTAAAATTTCAAATGTTTTTATTTCATATGATTTGTATCAAACTATTTACGAAAGCACTCGGGTAATGATAGTACAATCGATAACATTTTTATCAATATTGATCGATCAATTTTGAACTCCCAGGTAGTGATGCCTATGTTTGAGACCATTTTCTGCAGTTGATTTTATTTCCTATTTAAGATAAGGAACCTTCAAATACCGTTGTTCAGGCGATTATTCAATGAAACTTCGAATATTAGTACCGTTCAAACTAAACTGTCAAAAGTTGACTGGTCTGTTTTAGGTGCTCTTGGAAATAACTTAGATGAAAAATTTGTTTATTTTCATAGCACATTTTTGGAAATTTTAAACTTTGCCTTTCCTTTTGAAAAAATCGTTTCCAAAAACTCCTATTCCAGGAAACCATGGATAACTCCAGACATTATTAGTGAGAGTGCTAGGTTTCGGGATCTAAATAGACAACGCAAATTCTTTCCATGTCAACACAGTCTAAATAGTTATAAAAAATTGAAAAAATCATCAAAAAATGTCCGCTTCGCAAGGGATAACTCTAACAATGATCTAATAATATTTTGAGAACTACATGGAGTGTTATTAATCAAGAAATGCTGCCATCTTTGAAACTTCCTGGGTGCTTTGTTAACTTGAGTGGTCAAGAGACATCTTACAGGGCGGTTGCTGTTGAAGAGTTCAATCTTCACTTTTTTAATAGCATCCAGGGACTTTTGCTTGGTGACCCAATTGCTTCGATTTGTTTACCATCTTTATCTCCAATAGTCTTAATCCTGCCCCAATTACTGATGCGGAAATCGTGGATATTATTTTGTCAGTTACACAGAAAAATACTTCCTGTCGTGAGCCTGAGCATATCTTGCAAATTATTCTTTCTCCACTGGAACTTTTACACCTTGCTTACAGAATGCAATTGTTTTTCCTCTTCACAAGAAGGGTGACATTAGGTCAGTTTCGAACTATAGAGGTCAGTATTTTCCATAATCTTTGAAAAAGCCTTTTACATGGGTCTGTTATCATTTTTGTAGAAAGCGTTAGACAGATTAGGCAGTTCTTTCACACTACAAACATATTCTCAATTTAGATCAAAACCGGAGAACTGCCTGTGCATTTTTTAATTTGCAACGTGCATTCGACGTTATCAATATTCAAATGCTTCTCAATAAACTATTTGTTTATGATGCAAGTGAAAATGCACTCAAATGGTTAAAATCTTCTTTGACTGATAGAAGGACAGCTACCTATCTCTCTTTGCTGATGATGCAGCTTCCGCATCTAACAGCAATATTTTCGAAATATCGGGCAACAGTACCAACAACGTCCTTAGCATGCAATCTTATTGCCCATCTAATAATCTTATTTTGAATGCGGAGAAAACGGAGTTGTTTATATTTTTGACATTATCCGATACCTGAAATCAGGTCTATGAAAATACATTTGATTTGATTTGACAAAATTTTGCAATTCAATAATGATTTTTAACTCTCTCGCATTAAGAAACAGAGCATAGAATTCAATATTCTCATTTTACCAGGTGACATTTGTGCCTATGTCATTATTTTAGATGTATGAATTTATACGTAAATAACTGGATTTGTTTTCCGGATTTTCGTATTATGACACCTTAGCCACCTAATCTAAATTATTTGAGTGGCAATGGTTGTGGAATTCTTCTGAACCTGCTACAAATTTCACATTCACATTTTCCTTATTATTCGAGATTCGTTATTTCTCGGTTTTATTCGTCCTATAGAAGAGTCTGATCCAGCGTTAATAAAACAAATTTCGTATATTCTTTGTTTCCGACTTTTTCAAAAAAACGCCTGTAGATCTGTAAATATGTAAGTCTACTCATTGCACGCATTGGCAAAATAAAATTTAAAAAATGTAACAATGTTATCTTAGGTGCATGAAAAACAAACTTATTTTCATTTTTCATATAAAAGGTGAAGCGAACAGATTTAAAGTATCTTTTTAAGTTTTTGTGATATAAGAATCGTTTAAAATACGTACATGCCATTTAAATTTGGGTGTAAATATCTAAATTTGGTTGTAAATCAATTAATTTACCACATGTTTTTATTTTTAGTAGTTCTCTTTTTAGGTTCCTTAATTTATTTTTCAAATGTTTTTGATTTTATTGAAAGGTATCTCCTGAACTTGGACCAGATACGTCTGACGAAGACTCCCAACATTGCGCGCGAGGTGTACATTGTCGCTGGAATGAGGCCTCTTGTCCTAGTGGATTAGTGTGTGCTCATTTGGAAACATTTTGCGATGGCATTCTGGGCGACTGTCCCGGCAATAGTGATGAATGGGACTTTTGTTCTAATTCAACGACATCTTGCGCTAGAATGCAGTGTAGTTACAAATGTAAACCAACACCTTCAGGTGATTTAATAATGCTTCACTAGATCGTGTTATGTTAATAATAAAGTTTCTTGGAGTATGCTAGAAATTTAGTCATCAAATCTAAACTGTGAAGCCACACATTTTTTCAGGACCTCAATGTTATTGTCCTGAAGGTCAACATTCCGATGGAAGTAAATGTCTAGATGCCGATGAATGTGAATATGATGATTCATGTTCACAAATTTGCACCAACACAATTGGCTCTTTCATTTGTTCCTGTGTTAATGGGTATGTGGCGAATGGTACCGATTGTGTCGCTGCCGACGGTAAGAGAAATTCACTAAAATCCTTTACAACAACAATTATTGATATAATATTGAGTGTCTAGTTAACAATTATCAGGGTTAGCAATACAGCTAATAAGCACTAATTCGCAATTTTGCTCGAACATTGACTCCTTGAACAACTAATCACTACCCAAATCACAGTGGTGAGAGTCAACTTAGGAACACTGGAACAAGCGTGCAATAACGAGAAATATTGTCCATAAATATGGGAAATATCCTGTGTAAAAAATATATGCAAAGATATTCGAATCAACTTGTTACTATTGCTTACAAGTGTCTATGCTGAAGGATGGTGGTGTATTTTATTTTAAAGAGCTAATACTAATGTAGCTACAGAGAGATTTGTCAATATCATAACGTTTTTCTTACATCTATTCCTCGGTGTGCTTGTCGCATTTGTTAATATTTTTGTATGTGAACAAACTGTTGAATATGCTTCTTTTGTACCTATATTATGTTATCGGCTTGAATCTTACTTTTTTACATGCTATTCTGCCTATGCCAATTTTCACGCGGGTTTCATTGGCAAAATGAATGCATGAAAGGTTGACCTTTCATTGACGCACGCGATACCAGTTTTTGTATGTCATTGTATGTGTTGTATCTATTGTATGTCAACTGCACTGGTACATTTTTTGACTGACCCAGTGACACCAACTATAAAAGGCTAAAAAGAAGTTAAATATTGTTCCATATTTGGTTAAATGATAAGTGTGTACCAAAAAAAATCAGTTATCGACATAGATATATTACAAAATATTTATGTGTTAAGTTTTAAGTGGGTTCTTAAAAGGCTCCACCTAGAACCAGAACATGATACTGGCCATTAAAATCTGTTATAAATATTAATGTCTAGAATTTTGTTTACTAGCATGAAATGTTTTTGTTTAAAATATAAAATATGGACTGTTCTTAAATGTTTAAGCAAGTTTACTGCTAAAACATCTCAACTTAGGCAAATGTTCTATGTCCTGCTGTCGTTCTTATTCACATATTAATTTCATGTAGAGTAATTTTTACAATTGTGAATCTTTGCCTTGATCTTAATAACGATTGCTAGTATTTTGGGTCTTTGATTGCCCGTTTGATAGAACTAAGGCAAGTCCAAGTTCTTGTGATTATATTCGATATTGCGTGTCCTTTTGTTTCATTTTATAATCAAAATTTTGTTTTGTTTGATTGTGATGATTTTGTGGACAAATGGTTTGTTTGACTTGGGATTCATTGCTGCAAAGATGCTGAAATAACGTCCCATCACATTCTATAATATATAGTTTGTCTCTATAATTAAGCTTTCTAGGTTCATATCTATGATAAGACTTCATAACTTCGGTAATGACTTTCTGGTGTAGTTACACACTATCAAGAAACGCTAACATTCATATTACATGTTAGTGCGTTTATTTAACTCTGCTTGCTCTAATCAGTGTTTCTTGCATTTCCGTTTGGCTTAAATTTTGCCAATGAATTTTTGTAAAAAGGACATTTTTTAAAAGTATATTGATTTAGAACAAAATCTGTAGCTACCTTTTAAAATTTATTGAGCCCTAGAGTTGAAAAAACACACAATTATATTTGTATAAAAAAAATTTCACGCTTTTTGTAATGTGTTATATTTGTTTTGTAGATTCAACTTCACCTTCATTAATTTTTTCTACTCAAACGGAGATACGAAGAGTAACGTTAGGTGGAGAGACTTGGCCAGGCAATTCAGTTCTTTATCTGCTTAATAGCAATGCTTTAGAATTCATTCACCGAAACCACAGTACTTGTTATATACACCACAATGTGACAAAAGCTTCTTTGATGTGTGCTGATATTAATGACTTCAATCAGAAATGGCAATTGACTGTTATATCACCGCTGCTGGAGGTAACAAACTACTGTTTTCTTAGAATTAGTTTAGAGCACAAATTAACAGGTATCTAATTTAGAAAAAACTACATTAAAATTTAAACGAGAAAATAACTCAAGTGACTATAAAGTTTTTTTTTGTTTTCCCTGCTTGCTGATTTTGATTGCATTTAATTATCAACCTGGAAATATGTTTTTAAACTGTCATTTCCGTTGCTTCCACAATGCTTCTGATCTGACACCTATTGCTGTTTTGTTTTTGAAATCTAAAATGGGGACAAAAAAAATTGAATATTGTTGATGTTTCATGTTGTTTCGTCCAGCACTGTTTAGTTTTTATGATGTTCTCTTTCATAACACTCAATTCTATACTGATATTCGGAACCGGAATTGAGTTTTAATTTTGTTTGATGTGTCATAATATTTTATTTATGGTGATTATGGTTATCATCCTTACTCTAACAAACGCAAGGATTTTCAAAAGTTATCTATGATCAAGTTCATTCACAGCGTATTGACTGGAGGCACCCTTCTAATATGCAAACATTAATTTTTGAAGACTAGTTGCCGTATTTGTAATTTTAATCGTATGACTTTGTTGTTGTTAATGAATATGAATGAAGTTATATGTGTTAAAATTTAGCACAAAATCTTTTTGTTTTTTTTTTTGGTAGGTACTAGAATGCACGATTCATGTAACAAAAAAGCTCTCGCCAGATAGTTCACACAGTATTGGTTATTTAAATCTTACACAAAGAATTTTCTACATAAACAGGCAATATTTTCTTATTTTATAAAAGTCTATGTTGCGGTACAGTTATAACATACACATACTTGTAAGAAATCGAAATGAGGTAGCAGTGGGCAAATCCGTTGAAATTAAGGGAATTATTTTTGTAATAATTAATCTATTGTAGTATTCGCTTTTATGACTTTTAATTGTTATTATGGTATAGGTAGAATTTATACAGCAAATAGCAGTGGATTGGGTGTCAGAAAACTTTTATTTCTTAGACGATCAAAGAGAAATGATCATTTTGTGTACTAGAAGTTTGCAGTGGTGTAATTTACTCATTGAATATGAATTGGCGAAACCTAGAGCGCTGGCGTTGGACCCAACCACTGGCTATATGTTTTTTACAAAATGGGGCCAATCGCCACCTATGTTAGAAAGATGCAACTTGGATGGAACAGGAAGAAGGACCATCGTTCAACATAAAATCGTTTATCCCTATGGTAGTTTATGCCTTTAATATATCTGGCTCATAAAGTTTACATTTAATTTTATGTCTGAGGTGTAACTATTGATTATCCTACAAAACAAGTTTATTGGGTAGACACATATTTAGACTACATAGAAAAGGTGGATTATGATGGCAAATACAGAAAAACTGTTTTGAGAGGGTCACTGGTACAAAATCTGTATGGGATCACGGTGTTTCAGAACACTGTTTTCGTTTCCTCATGGTACAATAATAGTATTCTTGGATTTAACAAATTTGAAAGGGATAAATTGAATCCTATGACTATTGTGAAAAATATTAGTAGGCCATTCAATGTTTATATTTATGATAAACTGAGACAACCTGAAAGTGAGTTTTGACACTATTGCAGTAAAATAGAGTTTAATTATTTTTGTGGTTACAGTTTTGCATCCTTGCAATGAATCTCTTCACTGTGACCATCTATGTGTACCATCTTGGACCACAGAAGGTGATCCAGTAACTAAGTGCCTTTGTGCCTCTGGTTATATCCACGTTGAAAGTAAATGCATCGTGAGAACACCTCAAGTCTTTCTGTTAGTACTGAAGAGCCGTCCATATTCTGTTAGAGGTGTTAATTTAAATACAGGAAACGATACTTTAGTTCCTATACTGAATATCGGCAGAGCTAGTGATTTGGAATTTGATGCAGTAACAAAATCCATATTATACTTTGATGGACATGGTGAAACTATACAAACCATTTCTATCGATCAGGTAAACAGTTTTGGTTAGTTTCTCTATAGTAAGCTGTTGATTGGGTGATTCTTTCACGTCTCAATGACTTATTGATTGAATTTTTTCAGAACACTCCAGCTAGAGTGCTCTTAAAAGACGTAAGATGTGATGGTTTAGCATTAGATTGGGTCACAAATAATCTATACTGGACGAATTTAGAGAAACACACAATCGAAGTTGGAAAGTTATCCAATTTCTCCTTAACTCGGACACTAATACAAGATAATGGTTACCATCCAACTGTGATTGCATTAAACCCAGCACTGGGTAATTTAATCTCTTTCCCTCAATTTTAACTCTCATAAATTACATTAGAAGGTGTTTTGCACCATAATTTTTTAGGTATAATGTTTTGGGCTGACTGGTCTAGCATGAATCCAGAGAATGGTCGTATTGGCACTGCATTTATGGATGGATCAAACCAAAGAATATTTTTAAATGATAGTGTTCATTGGCCAAGCGGTTTGACCATAGATTCATTGAATGGTCGACTTTATTGGACTGATAAACATTTAAAAACCTTACAAAGTATCAATTTAAATGGCAAGGAGCGCAGAATTGAGTTGAGTGGCTTAGGCTCACCAATGAGGCTAGCCTTTGGACCAAACAAGAAGTTATATTTCATTGAATCTGTGAATGGAACCGTTTTGAGTTATAGTAAACAGGAGGGAGTGAAGAAAGTTTATGACATGAATGGAACTTTGCAAGACCTACAGATATATGATTCTAACAGAGTAAAATGTTTTTTTACTTTACTTTACCTTTTAAAAAATAATATCTTATTTCAGAAACACAACTTGCATTCTGATTGCTTATCCTGTCCTGAACTTTGCCTGCTTGGAGGCAATGCGTCGTCAGCCTGCTATTGCAGGGATGGGTATGAATATTCGAATGACACAAACACTTGTGTAGTACTCAAAAATTACAAAATACCTTCCCTGTGTTCCGAGGGTTTTTTTCAGTGTTTTCACAAAAAACATTGCATTCCAAATTCGTACCTTTGTGATGGAGTTGATAATTGTGGAGATGGTTCAGATGAGTCTGACAGTGAAGGCGGCCCTTGTGAAAATATTAAGTGTGGAGAACAGCAGATTATGTGTGACAAAACCACATGCATAGGTACGATAAGAAATAAATCTTTAATTAAATTATCAAATTGACTAAATTGACTTAACTTTAACCAACAAACACGACATATATATGTATGTTTGATGGTTGCATGGGTCAGTAATTGGTGAAGTTACTTTTTATTTCAGTTGATAAGGATAAATAAATAAATATATTTTTTTACTTGTTAGCTCGGCATTGGGTTTGTGATGGCGAAAAGGATTGCTTGGATGGGACTGATGAGGATCCAAAAATGTGTTCAAAAATATGTCCAATAAACCAATTTAAATGTAAAAAATCTAAAAGGTGTATTCCGATGGTATGGCGATGTGATAAGGTGAATGATTGTGGCCCAAGTGATGATAGTGATGAAAGTGATTGCAAACTTAACACTTGTGATATTAACGAGTTTACATGCAAGGTAGGAGACATTTCAGTTTCTTTCCTTTAGTGCAAATTTGCAATTGTACACAATTGAAATTTAAAAGTGTTTCTTTCATTAATAATGTAATAATAAAAATTCATAAAGTTCCTTGCTTACAATTAAAAGACATATATAATAAAAATCAAAAGTATAAACAGCATGCATATCTGTTGCAAAGGTAAACAGGTCGCGTTTTTTAAAACTTTCTTTTCTGTTAATAATATTTAAATTCTAGTTCACGATTACTTATAACAGGGTGATGAATCAAAACCCCTATATACAAAATTGTTTATTTCATGTTATTTTGTTTTTCCTGTTTTTTTAGGATGGCCATTGCATACCATCGCGTTTTTATTGTGATTCTATTAAAGATTGCGATGATGGATCTGATGAAATAGATTGCATCGTATGTAATCCTATGAATCAGACAGTGTGTAAACCCTTAGGTGATTGCTTATCAAAAAGTTTGCAATGTGATGGCAAAGTAGATTGCCCTGATGGTTCTGACGAAAGAGAGTGTGGGACTAGAATATGCGAAGAAAATGAATTTGCCTGCACCAATTATGAATGTATACCTCAGGTAATGTATGTGGTAAAATGTAAATAATTTAGGCTGAAATTAATGCCAAACGCGTTAATTTTATCGGGTCAATCGCACTGACTCATCAGTATAAAATATGTACTATTGGTTTTGAAACTAAGGGCATAGACTTCGCCGATGACTCATTTCTTTAAAACCATCATAAACGTTGAATTCTTATAGAAAAATTAGCAAGTGGGTTGTGCTTCCACTAAATTCAAAAATACTTCTATTTTTAGGAAACTTGTGAAAAGTGAAATTTAAAGTCAAACAATGGTGTTCCATTAAAAACGCGTGTTTTAAGCCAACCGAAACTAAAAAACAACAGAAAAAAACAATAATATTTTTTAAATTATACCCTTTTTTCATTTAAGTTTTTGTATTTAATGTTTGTAATTTGGAATGTGTTTTATTTAAGGTGTTTATTTGTGATTCAGATCTAGATTGTGTAGACGGATCAGATGAAATTAACTGCGATATGACAAAGAAACATAACATTACACAGCCAAATAGAATAGATTGCCCTCTACCTAATAAAAACTGTGACAATAACACCAAATGTATCTCCCATTCTCAACTTTGTGATAACAGGCAAGATTGTTCCGATGGTTCTGATGAAGGTCAAAAATGTAACGAAATGTTAAATGCAACCAACACTCTGACGACTATGTCGTCGCTTCCTTGTGAATACCCCTTTAGGTAATTCTTACCATTAGAATGTTACTGCTGAAGCTTTTAGAATGTTTCTAGGTTTTGTGACAATGATACCAAATGTATTCCAGTTGTAAAACTTTGCGATAATAGGAAAGATTGTCAAGACGGATCTGATGAAGGGATGAGATGTGGAGATATGCTCTGTGATCACAGTTTCATATGTTCTCACATTTGTCATAATGCTCCAGAGGGTCTAATTTGTTCCTGTCCGCCACATCTGCATTTGCAAGCAGATAAAACTAACTGCCTAGAGACACACCCATGTAAAGCATGGGGTGTCTGCTCACAGCAATGCGTAGCTAGAGGTTCAAGATATAAGTGTACATGTTTAGATGGGTAAGTTTGCTGAGGTTAGATTTTAATGTTTAATTGAAACATTAGAAAATTTGAAATTCCATACTAATGAAATGAAATGAATGAAACTATAAAAATATCAAGTTGGACTGCATTTTTTTTTAAATAAGAAATATGTACATTACAGAAAGTTGCTAAATCAAAGTTATTGCTCAAACATTGTTAGAAAATGATGGGAAAGTCTTCATTACTCCTTAAAGTACGCATACATTGGCGAGCTCCGCCGCGAACGCGAATGTCAGTCTCACGACTAGAACTACGAAATTTTAGTGATAAGATCTCTTTATGGCAAGTTTAGAAAGAAAGAAAAGAAGAAAACGACTTTGGTGACGTACTGATCTTTTCAAAAAAACACATTACTGGCCACTCCATTACCAAGCAATCTTCAATAACACAATAAAAGCGCAAGGAAAACAGCGAACCTCTTTTATCTCCGTCCCAATTGCGCCGGGAACATATAAAGGGGGGCGTCGAAAAATCGACAGGAGAAGCATCGAAGCGCGCGCCTGTTTCAGACCAGTACTAATATAGACGAATCGGTGCGCACTTTAAGACTTCTTTGATTTTTATTTTAACATAACATAAATACCAAGTTATTTAAAACAGTATCATTGATATTTTGAAATTTTTAATTTTGAAGGAATTATTTAACAAAATATGCATATCGTGACCTATACCTGCTGTTACATTAATTCTATTTTTCAATTTTAAGACGTTTTAAATATTTATATTGAGGAAATGAAATGGACTGTATTCAAAATATAGACCCTATGCTAGAATCAAATTTAATTTATCAGCAGGATAAGTTAATAACTTTTTGTTTTTTCCTTCTTGAATTTTTCTTTCTTTTCATTAGTGTGTAACAGGACAAAGATTAAATGCTACTATTAAATTTACGTGCGGGAGCACTACTACAACTTACATACATCATCATGAACATGAAATTCGGATAAACTTTCAATACACAATAATTTTATAGTTTCACTGTTTACTGTTAACAACGCGTTTCTCTCGTAATGTGCATAATAAGTTCATTAAGTTTTTTATTTTAGGTATGTGCTTCAAGAAGATGGCTTCACTTGCAAAAGTGTTGATAGTGGTAGACCACATGCAATATTTAGCAACAGACATGAACTTCGGGGACTCGATTTGCATACTTTTAACCAAAAATCGTATATTTCCAGCCTTAAAAATACCATAGCGTTGGACTTTTATCACTCCAATAACTCTGAGATGATCTTTTGGACCGACGTCATTGATGATAAAATCTATAGAGGCTCCGTGGTGGGTGGCAGTTTAGGAAATATTGAAGTTGTAGTGCAGACAGGTTTATCTACTGCTGAAGGATTAGCGGTTGATTGGATAGGACAAAACCTTTACTGGGTTGAAAGTAATCTTGATCAGATAGAAGTAGCGAAATTGAATGGCAGTTTTCGCCGAACTCTAGTTGCTGGAGAGATGGAAAGTCCTAGGGCAATTGCTCTGGATCCCAGAGATGGATACTTGTTTTGGACTGACTGGGATAATACCTTGCCGAGAATAGAAAGGTGTTCACTAGCTGGTTTAAACAGACGCATTGTTGTGAGAATAGATAATTTTAGTAAGGGGGGATGGCCTAATGGAATAACTTTAGACTACACTATGAGACGGTAAGAGTTCTTGCAATTTTAGTTGTTCATGTGTTATATCATTTTTCAATTTAGTATTTATTGGGTTGATGCTCGATCAGATTCAATACATACAGTTACTTATGATGGAAGTGATCATCATGAGGTTATGGGAAATCATGAAATGCTTTCGCATCCATTTGCAATTACCTTATTTGAGAACTATGTATACTGGACAGATTGGAGAACTAATAGTATTGTCAGAGCAAATAAGTGGACAGGGGGAAATGTCATGGTTATTCAGCGAACGCTCACTCAACCTTTTGATATAAAAATAATGCACCCCAGCAGACAACCCAGTGGACCAAATCCATGTAAGGAAAATAATGGTGGATGTTCGCATTTATGCCTGTTACACTTGAATCAAACATATCGATGTGATTGTCCCCATATAATGAGGTAAGATTTTCTGGAACATGCAAAGATATCGTTTTTTTTTGCGGGTTTATGCAAGTTTGGACATGGTATTAGAGTACTAGGAATCAATATTTGTTAATAATAATTTATGAAATCGTACGACATTATGTACATATTTTTTATTTATAATTTGACACAATTTAAGTGGAACACTTTGTATATTTTTAGTTAAATGAAAAGTCTTTTTTAACTCGATTTGAAAAATATATAGTTTATCTGTATTTGGTTTTGCTATTTTTGAAATAACAATATAGGCAAATAAGGCACATATGGGGTCCAATATTTAAACTTCTTTTTTTTCGTTAGACTTCGTAACACGAGTGGATAGGTTCCATTATTATCGGCAGACTAAATCTAAAGTCTCTAACAACCGTCGTGCAACTTTGGAATCATTAAAAAATAACATTCTTCACGAGATAGTATCGTTTGCTATGTGGGAAAGAGTCCACAAACACCTTGGCGACAGTATCGACATCTGCAACAACGGTACACGCTTCTTTTTTAAATAACGTAATTTCAAATTTCCCACGATTAATGCTAATAAACAAATACTTTTTTATTTTTTTGGTCTTTGAAAAGAGGAAGTTGTAATACTAGACCCTGTATTTGATACCAAATATTTTAAATTAATTTGTTTCCTTTATTTGGGAAATATTCTTTGCGATTTGTGAATTGAAAGATCCGATTCAGATTTTTTAATTCTGAGAAACTTTACTTAATGCTTTAAATTAAAACTTTATTTAGTCATTACATTTTAGAAAAAAATAATGTAATTATCTTATTAATTCGTTTATTTTTGTATTATAGGTTGGGCAATGACAGTCGTACCTGTGTCATCAATGAAAAAGTCCTTCTAATTGCAAGACACGGCGAAATTCGGGGTGTTGACATTAATCAACCTTACTACCACACTATACCTACAATAAGTCTTCCACAGGTTTTGAGTCCCATTAAACTAGAATTTGTGGCAAAAAGTAAAACTTTGTTCTGGGCAGATTCCCAAATTAATGAAATTAAATGGTCAAGTCTTATCCATGGACCCACCCAGACACTAATTGACACTACCTTGCAAAATCCATCTGGACTTGCTATTGACTGGATTTCAAATTTGATGTTTATTTCGTCAGACACTGGCATAAGTATGAACTTTAAAAATTTGTCAATCTAATTTGCTGATGTAGTATTTGTCCGTTATGTGTAAAGTAACGTCATGAGGGCCAAATTTGATCGGCGATGCATTCTACACAAAATTTTTGCTTATTATTTATGTTACGAAATATATACACCAGGTTTTTGGGAAGATGTTTTTGTGTATAGTTTTTGTTTCTATCATAAATTACAAATAATGTTTTAACTAAAACGTCTAACTAAATTTCACTGGTTGATTGTTAGAATGGTTCAAATGACATTACTTTAAATTAATTTAAGTAATTGATGTTTATTTGTATTTTACAGTGGTCTGTAACACAGATGGCGAATACAGTGCCCATTTGCTACAAAATGAATTGATTCTATCAATCATTGTCGATCCAATTCGAGGTAGATTGTTTTGGATTTCCAAAAACACTGTAACAGCTGTACTGGAAACCAGTGCTGAAGATGGATCTGGTAGGGAATTTGTTTTAAATCTAACCATAAATTCAAAAGGCCTTTTTTTTGATCCCGACTCCCAACGGTGAGTTATTCAAAATGGTATACATATGTACACATATAAAATACATACTGTATATATACATACATACGTATGTAATAAAGATTGCGGCGCAAAATATACCTCTCAAGAAGTAATATAAATATAAAAGTTAACGTAAACATAAGTCCTTTTTCAAGATACAGTGCTAAATAGTTTAGCAACTTCATTTGTAATTATAAAGGGTTAAAGTCTAGGTCCGCTCCGGGAGCATAAGGATAAGTAACCGAAAATTGACTTGATTTACCAAAACTAATCTAATACCTATATGAAGCCAACAAATAAGATATTCGGTTGCTTAATATCTCAACAATCGGATTGTTTTGGAAATTGCGAATACACGGATTTTCAGCTACTTATAATGCGCCGCGGAAGGTATCCTAACTAATAGTATTGTCGAAGATATGAATGCCATCCACTTTTTTGTGTTTTTTGTGATTTAGTTTGAATAAGGCACTAAAAGTCTTACTTTGACTCTTGAGTCACACTTATTTTTTGAACCCTGTCGTAAATTTAATTCCACAAAATTAATACTTAACAAAAAGTTGAAAATGATGAATCAGATTATTAGCAGGGGCGTAAAGGGTTTTCGCACAATCCGTTTTTTTTAATATCTTGTATTTTAAAAACCAAAAATTTTCAGGACTACGTTTATATGAATTCCTTTTTTTTTGTTTTTTTGATGGACCAATCTCCAGCCAAGCTTTGGGGCATGTTTTTTAAAACACTTTGTATATATGAAAAATTAATAATTTAATTCCCAGAGAGTACGATAAGGTGTATAAGGCCAATTAATTATTGTAATGTATCAATACCATAACTTGTTAATTCATGTGAAGAAGAGATCCTTGATTGGTTGGACACAAGATCCAAAAATTAAACTTAACTAACTAAACTAAACTTAACTGTGTGCTGTGCTGTGTGGGAGGGGTATTGAAATTGACAAGTTCTACTATGTTTTTCAATCTTTTTTTTTTTAATCTTTGTAAAGTAACTATTTATATACTTGATAAGAAAAAAACAGAAAGAAAAAATATTTAGTGGCAATTAAGGCCATTACTTGTGTAAATTATTTTTGTTGATTTTTAGTTTTTTATTTTAAACGACAGAAAAGTTTTGAATACAGTCAAACGCATTAGACGTAAGGTAACAAGTGATGTTAATGTGGGTTACAAAGTGAATGAATAAAAAATATAAGAATTTATATGTCATTCCAGTACACGTCTTTTATCGCATTTATAATACTATAAGCACAAAATTTAAGTAAACAATTTCAATTCAGAAAAGAAAAAAAGTAAATATTTAAAATAACTGATATTCACCAAATTAGATATTTCTGAAATCACACTTCATATACTAGTTTATTCTCATTCGAACCTTTGAAAGTAGGTACCAATGGAATTTTTGTTGCAGATTATATTGGATTAGCAATTTTGAAATCATGTTTTGCAATTTGAATGGCACAGGACTTACTACACTTGATTTACCAACTACAGTCAGTGTCTCGGCATTTACTGTATATAAAGGTCAAGTGTATTATGCCAATGATCACGATCATTCAATTTATATTGCAAACAAAACATCGGGTCAAAAAAATAATATTTCGACGTTGAGAAACGGAACCAGTAGCATTCTATCTTTAAGGATATATGATCAATCTGAACAATATGGTCATCACCCTTGCGAAAACGGTAGTGAATGTCAGCATCTGTGTTTGCCAAAATCGGAAACTACTTTCACGTGTAAATGTGCAATTGGATATACAACTGATCCTCTCAACTTATATAAATGTATTGGCGTTGCCGAGTTTTTGCTCTTTTCAATCAATTGGGAACTTCGAGGATTGTCATTAAGTAACGCAAGTAACACGACACAAGTATTAGGACCAATATCTAGGGTATCTAGTGCCACTGCTATCGATTTTATTGCTGACGAAGATTTGATATTTTGGGCAGATAGTGAACATGGTACTGTGACTTGTATAAAACGAGATGGTACGGAAAGAAAATTAGTAATTGAGCAGAGCGAAGTTGTGGATAATATTCCCATAGATTGGCTTACTTGTCTAGCAACAGATTGGATAGCGCAAAATATATATTGGTGTGACTCAAAAAGGGGTACTATAAATGTAGCACGAATGGATGGTACCAAAGAACATGTGTTATTGTCTAATGATACTATTAAACCAAATTCCATTGCCCTTGATCCAGTAAAGGGTTACATGGTTTGGACTGCAGCTTCGCGCCTTGAAATCGCGACCTTAGATGGGCAAAATAGAAGAACCTTGATTGCTAAGCCAAGACATTTTGTAGATGTCGCTTTAGATTCAGAAAACGAACTTATTTACTTTTGTGATTCAAACTCTAACACTATTGAGAGAATAAAATATGACGGCACTAAGCATATGGTGGTTTTAAACCATTCCTTAGAAAATCCAGTAGCAATAACACTGTTTCATGATAAATTGTTTTGGATGGATACTTCTCATGTGAGGGGCAGTATAAAAGAGGCCCCAGTCAGTAATCTTTCTGATTACAAAATTATTCAACAAGGGTTAGGAGAGTCTCTTAAAGACATTCAAGTTTTCTCTAAAGTAAAACAAGGTATGTGTTAAAAAACCTAATGATAATGTCTACTTAAAACTGTATGCTGTTTCAGGTGGTACAAATGGATGCGCGCAAAATAATGGCGGATGTGAGCAATTATGTCTCTTTAATGGTACTATCCCTATATGTGTATGTTCTCACGGTCGAATATCACGAAACGGCAAAACCTGCGAACCTTTTGAGACTTTTCTAATGTATTCGCGAGTGGTTAGTATTGATTCAATCCAAATGATGAGTGATAGAAATCTTCAAAATTCTCCATATGCTAGCATTAAGAATAGTACACTTTTAAAAAATGCCATAGGTTAGTATTCCCTAGATTAGATCCAAATATTAGAAAATAATCCTATATATATATATATATATATATATATATATATATATATATATATATATGATGGAAAAATGTGATGACATATTCCGGGATATCGTCCGTTCCTTTGTTGAACTCCGACTGGAAACCTGCAGACGTTTCGCGTCTTCAATGCTCGCGCTCCGAAAAAACACTTTGAACACTAGAATGAAGATGCCAAGTGAGATCTTGGCAAAACGTCTGCAGGATTCCAGTAATGTATTACATAATTTACCTAGTTCTAAGACACACATTTTTAATAACAATAAGATTATTGCTTTTAGGTCTTACTTTCAGTTATAAATATCAACGGCTCTTTTATTCAGATATACAGAAAGGTTCCATTAATTCCGTCCACTTTAATGGTTCAGATCACATAACAGTGGTTGAAAAACAAGGTTCGGTTGAAGGTTTGGCCTATGAACAGCTACATCACGCTCTCTATTGGACATGCAACAACGCAGCCACAATCAGTAGAATCAATTTAACTCATTCCAATAACGTTGTTAATACAGTTGAGATGGTAGTCAAGCTGAGAGTTCAAGATAAACCTAGGGGAATAGCAGTTGATTCCTGTGGTGAACGGGTTTATTGGACCAATTGGAATGCTCATGAACCTAGTGTAGAAAGAGTATTCTTTTCCGGGTATGTAGTAAGAGTATCACAGCAACTTATTAATGCATATGTACTAATAATTTAGGTACGGTAAAGAGTCAATAATCACAACTGATATCCGAATGCCAAACGCAATTACTCTAGATCATAAAGCTCAAAAATTGTATTGGGGAGACGCGCGACTTGACAAAATAGAAAGATGTGAATATGATGGAACTAAGAGAGTAACTTTAGCGAAAGTTACTCCTCAACATCCTTTTGCGTTGGCCGTATATGGAGATTTTCTTTATTGGACTGATTGGATGTTACATGCTGTACTGAGGGCCGACAAATTTACAGGGCAATACGTAGTTGTACTTAGAAGAGATGTTGCCAAGTAAGAAACTTATTATTTACAAATCTTCTGGATTCATCCTGCGTCGGTTATTGATGAATCGAACTTGCTTCGCCAATCATGTTTGCTTCTTCAGATCTTAACTGAAACTGAAAGGAATGCAGAAGATTTGTAAATCGTATTACTGTGCAACTTTCTTTCAAAAATTAAGTAAGAAATTTGTAATTTTCATTTATGTGATTTCACTACCGTTTATACTAGATGATTATACTAATTGCTCTATGTTTTCATTAAAATTGTAGGCCAATGGGCATCGTAACAATTGCCAATGATACTGAAGACTGCTTTTCAAATCCTTGTAATATTGGAAATGGGGGATGTGAAGAATTTTGCGATTTGACTGTTAGTGGAACTGTAAACTGTTCTTGTTTAGACGATAGAATACTTGGAACAGACGGAAAGTGCTACTATACCAGTTTAACTTGTGGCAGTTTTGATAACAGGTAGTTTTTTACTTTTGCCTGAGCTTCCATTTCCTTATGTTCGCCAAAATACTATCCACATAGCAATCTTATTTTGTTTCAAATGTTTATTTTTTTCAAAAATATATTGAATTGAATTGAATTCACATTATATAATCTAATTAGTGCAGCGAAATTTTGTTTGATCAGATGTAAATAAAAATATGCCATAGTTTTGTAATCTTACAGACTGTACATATATTTAGCATTATTTTTTTCTTAATGGTAAAGGTTTTCTAAATTTTTTCTCATTCTCATTTGCAAAAATTTATGGGACATTAAAGTCTCACCATAAGAAGTACTGTCCTTTCCTCTTTCAACAATGTTATGTTTATTTCTTTGGCACATCTTTCCAAATAGTCTTGTCTATCCCACTGAATCGTTGTTAGGTGGCATTTTTCTGAAAACCAGTACTATTCGAGACAACCTATCATGCAACCCAATCTTGCCAAATACTCGTAAAAGTATTCCATATTTATTTATTAACTGCACTGCACTTATTAACTGCACCAACTTGTCATTAATTGTTAATTGTTTTGTGTTTGTTATAATGCTTCTTCTAAATTTATTGAGAGGATATATACATTTATTTCAATAAAATACAATTTAAAAATTGTAAGAGTATTTTTCTAAATAGTGATAATTAAGGGGGATATAGTATTTTTCCACTATTGCGTCACCTGACATATTGTATAATTTTGAAAAAATACTACAGTATTGTTCTTTTTTACAGTTTTAATTGTTCGGATGGATCTTGTATTCCTTTCCATTTAACTTGTGATGGCGTTAGTCATTGCGCTGATCAATCTGACGAAGAACCAGCGTATTGTGGATTTAGGTCATGCCCCCCGTCTTGGTTAAAGTGTATTAATAAAAAATGTGTTCCATTGAACCTTACTTGTAATGGAGTTGACGATTGTGGAGATGCCACAGATGAAATAAATTGCAACTGCTCCAAAGAACAATATTTTAGGTAATTTAAATGCACAAATATTTGGTTATCAAAACCATTGTAAAACCAAGTTCTTTTTTTAGATGTAATAATGGAGAATGTGTCCCAAACAGTGTCCGTTGTGATAGTGATCCTGATTGCAAGGATAATTCAGATGAGATTGGTTGTCCCGCACCAAATTGTACTGCCATCCATGGTGCCAATTTTATTAACTGCAATTCCACTACTTCATGCATTCATATAGATTGGATATGTGATGGTGAAGATGATTGTTGGGACAATTATGAAGAACTAAATTGTTCTACATCCAATAAAAAGTGTGACTGGTAGGTATTTTAGTAAACCTGTTTGCTGTTAATAAAAATTCATTACTCGTTTTAAAAATTAGAATATTCTATGTTAATTGAGCAAAAATTTACTTTTAAAAAAATTGGTTTCAGGTACCAGTGGCAATGTCCGGGAGGTCATTGTATTAATTCTACTGCCAGATGTAATGGCCAAGATGATTGCCATGATGGCGATCATATAGCGGGTGTCCTTAGTTCTGATGAAAAAAATTGTGGAACAAATTTTTGTTCAACTGATGAATTTATGTGTGTTGGAGATACTATATGCATTCCTGTGTCTTGGCATTGTAATGGTGTCTATGACTGTTCAGACGGTAGCGACGAAATTGAATGCAAGCATCATTGCAGGCATGATCTTATTCAATTTTTATAAAAATGGGTTTCTAAGCAAGATATTTTTCAAGTTGAAAGAAAAGTATACTAACTCACATAAATAATTCAAATACCATAAACTCTGTGAAAATAAATTTTATATCTTAATACAATTAATAAGGATGACATCCCCAGAATTCAGAATAAGTTGATTGTGCATCTTTTAATTTTCAGAGGAGGAGGAACCTATTTTCTAATAGTTATTTATGTAGCATAGATTCATCAAACATTTTTCCTTAACTTACTTCATACTCTTTCTTGTTACATTTAACCGACATTTCATCTCTATACCTGCGGCAGTTAATTTTTGCAATAAGTTTTTTTTTCATAGATTCGACAAATTTCAATGTAAAAATGGTGAGTGTATTCCAAAAGCTTGGCAATGTGATGGAAGCCCTGATTGTTCGGATCAATCAGATGAAACAGAACACTGCAGTCACACCTATTGCAGCAAGTTAGACTTCCGTTGTAATGCAACTGGGCGCTGTATTCCATTGGCTTGGCTTTGTGATGGTGAAACGGATTGTGATAATGGTCAAGATGAACACACCGACCAAGGTTGTCTCAGCAATGTGTGTACTGAAACTCAATATCAGTGTCGAAATGGATTTTGTATTAGTAGAGAATATTTTTGTGATGGAGATAAGGTAATAGTACAACCGGCGCATTTAATTGCGAGTTCCTCCCTGAGATCTATAAAAAAATTGTTTTAGGACTGTAAAGATGGTTCCGATGAACTTGATCATTGTTATCGAAGTTGTTCGCCTGGCGAATTTCGTTGTGATAATGGAAAATGTGTCTTGGAACTACACCGATGTGATGGGGTAGACAATTGCGGTGATAATAGTGATGAAGGGCAACAGTGTCCTTCCGAACCAGGACTATATTGCCAAACGAAAGGTAATTTACAAAAGTTTTAAACTGGTTCTCTGTAATGGAATCTCAGATGTGAATGTTGGAGGTTTTTGGTGAAAGTTTGCTAAAGTATTTTGAGTAATTACTCAATTTGTAATTTAATTCAAATATTTGCTTTTATAGGTTGGTTTCATTGTGCCAATGGTGTTTGTATTAATGACACGCTGCTCTGTAATGGTGAAAATAATTGCGGTGATTACTCGGATGAGAATAAGTGCAACATAAATGAATGCTCTGCATTACCTCCGATCTGTGCACAACAATGTATAGACCTTCCAGTAGGTTATGAATGCAAGTGCGACTTAGGATACCGAATTTCATCAAAAAACATCCATCACTGTGATGATATTGATGAATGTGAAGATAGACCTTGTAGCCAAATATGTAAAAATACTAGGGGATCTTATCACTGTAGTTGTCATGAACATTATGTCTTGCATTTGGATAAGAAGTCTTGTAAAGCCAACAGCACAGAAAAAGTTTCCTTGCTGCTAGCCAACAGGTATTACATAAGAGAGTTAGATTTACAGGGCAATTCAAATTTGTTGGCTCACAATCTCACCAATGCTGTCGCGTTAGACTATGATTGGGAGACACAGTGCATCTATTGGTCTGATGTTACCCAGCTGGGTAATAAATTTTGCAATATCTCTTAAAAATCTTACGTCTTCATTATATGTTCTAGGCAGCACCATTAAGAAACTTTGCGATTATAAAATGAATACAACTGTTTCAACTGTAGAGCTACTTCATTCTTCCTCAAGTTTACAAAATCCCGATGGATTGGCAGTAGATTGGATTGGAAGAAACTTGTACTGGTGTGACAAAGGTTCTGATACAATAGAAGTGTCAAGTATGGAAGGCCGTCATAGACGCATACTTCACTCTAAAGATTTGGAAGAACCTCGTGCCATAGCACTGGATCCTATAAGGAAGTTCATGTATTGGACAGATTGGGGCTCAAGAGTTCATATAGGTAAATCAGGCATGGATGGATCTAATCCCCGAGTGATAGTAAATAAAAATTTGGGCTGGCCGAATGCTTTAACAATCTCTTATGAAACAAATGAAATTTTCTGGGCGGATGCGCGTGAAGATTATATCGCTGTTGCCGACTTTGAAGGAAATAGGATGAAAGTAATTGCAAGTAGGGAAAAAGATAGCAACCTACAGTTGCACCATGTATTTGCTATTGACGTTTGGGAGGATTATATTTTTTGGACTGATTGGGAAACCAAAACAGTTGAAAGGTAGGCTAGTCTCTAGTTTTGCTTTTATTTTATTTGGAATATTTAAATTTTGATAATATGACGCATGTCCTTTAGATGTAGGTTATCTTTTTGGTTTTACATTCACTAAAACACTGAATAGTATTAACCAAGACAAGGTCTGTCTGTCGAGTCTCCTTTAGATATAGAACTGTAGGTAATGATTTATTTTATTTTTTTCAACTTTGCTTTTTCATTTAATTTTTTGGATAAAAAAATAAAGCAAAATGTTTTCGCCTGCCTTACTCTCAAAAACTTCAATTTATCTTATGTCTATTTTGATTTGTTTTATACGGGACTCTACAGAAATTAATACCATTCACATTCCATATTTAAAATTTAATAGTATACGTCCTATGGAACCTACAAAATTAATTTCTGCTTGCTTAATAATATTAATAATAATAATTGAGAGTTTCAGTGTTAAAATTGTAAAAAAATATTAAAATTATGAACTTTAATTTCTATTTTACTATAACGCGCAATTATTTTTTTACTACTTTAGTCTACTCCTTACTCTAAAATACCCAATTATGCGCACCAATAAAGCGTGTGGGACTTATCACTTTAAGACATCTTTGTTACCCACGGTATTTGTGTTTTTTTTTGCGAAAATGTACCTAAAAAGTAATGGTTGTAGAAAACGTGCAACACGTTGATAAAGTTGTTCGTTCAATCGCGCGCTTATTTAGCACTCGCTCCGCTTGTTCCAAATTAAACTCGAGACCAAAGTCGCGTTTATCAACTGTTTTGTATAATATATGATTTTCGTCTAGAAAGTGAAGACGTCAGAATCAAATTCAACTCAACTCATCAAACTGGTGACGAAAATTGAGTTTATCAAACTTGTTTTATAATATACTATTAATTGAAATTTTCTCGAAATTCCGAGCGGCTGAGTATTCAAGAATTTATTAATTTTTTAGATGCAACAAATACACTGGAAAGGATTGTTCTTCAATCATTTCCACAGTTCACCGTCCAATGGACATTCGTGTAGTCCACCCTTTCCGACAACCCAAACTAAAGGTTAATCCTTGCGATCAAGCAAATTGTTCAGCATTATGCCTTCTTTCCCCTAGAGCTCCATATTATATCTGCGCCTGTCCAGAAAATTATGTTCTCGGAAAAGACGGTAAAAATTGTGAAGCAAATTGCACCAGCGCTCACTTTGAGTGTAAGTCCAGCTATAAATGTATACCATTTTGGTGGAAATGTGATACACAAGACGATTGCGGTAAGCTTTGTAATTGTACCGCTAAAGTTTATCTAAACATAATTTTTGTTTAATTATTATTTCACGTAGGCGATGGAAGCGATGAACCACCGGATTGTCCATTATTTAAGTGTATGCCAGGGCAATATCAGTGCAAAAACGGTCAGTGTATTCACCCTACCGATTTATGTAATGGCATTAATAATTGTGGAGATGGATCTGATGAAACCGATTGTGAACATTATACGTGTCTCAATACTCAGTTTAGGTAAATTAGTCTCGTCAGCAGTGTATACTCTCTGTTTGCTAACAGTTGCCTTTTTTTATTTATGTAGATGTGAGGGCAATGGAACAATAGGACCAAGATGTATTCCTTCAAACTTGCGTTGTAACAAGGTAGAGAACTGTCCATTAGGAGAGGATGAATTAAACTGTCCCCCAATTACATGCCCCTCCAGTCAATTCAAATGTGACAATGACAAGGTAATTAATTTAAATTATTTTCTTTGAACTTGAAGCAAGTGCGTTTTAGTGTATTCCTGCAGTTTGGGTTTGTGATAATGATAATGACTGCGGCGATAATTCAGATGAACAGCAAGTTTGTGATAAACGTACTTGCGAAGCTCAACACTTCCGTTGCAATTCTGGGAGGTGTATTCCTTTGTCTTGGAAATGCGATGGAGATCATGATTGTGGTGATGGGGAAGATGAACCAAAAAGTTGTAGCGAGTTAGAATATCATACTTGCGAACCAACATATTTTAAGTGCAATAACAATCGGTGTATTCCCGGCAGATGGCGCTGCGACTATGAAAGTGACTGTGGAGATCAATCGGATGAACACAATTGTGTGCCTCGAAATTGTTCAGAATCTGAATTCCGATGCAAAAATGGTTAGTAAATTATGGTTTTTTAAAATTTGCTATGGCAATGTATTTTAGGAAAATGTATAAGAGGTAACATGAAATGTGATGGAGAATTTCAATGTGAAGATAGCTCAGATGAACTAGATTGTGACACTCAGTGCAAAGATAATGAATTTCAATGTTCACACCCAAAGATATGTATTTTTAAAGAATGGCGATGTGATGGAGAAGCAGGTAAGCTTAATCAAAAGTAGTATAGTAGTATATATATATATATATATATATATATATATATATATATATATATATATATATATATATATATATATATATATATATATATATATATATATATATATATATATATATATATATATATATATATATATATATATATATATATATATATATATATATATATATATATATATATATATATATATATATATATATATATATATATATATATATATATATATATATATATATATATATATATATATATATATATATATAGACACTATACTCCGGGATATTATCCGTTCGCTCGTTGAACTCCGACTGGAATTCTGCAAATCCTGCATCCGACTGGAATCCTGCAGACGTTTCGCCAAAATCTCACTTGGCATCTTCAATGCTCGCGCTCCGAAAACACTTCGAACACTGGGAGGTTATCGGCGGTGTGTGCGGTATTTATACTCTGCGCCGGAGATGGTAACGGTGCCGCTTGTGCGTGGGGGGAGGTGTGTCCGCCCCCTGAATTGTCGCGTTGTTAATTTCGCCCGATCGTAGTTGCGATGTCCCCGTTGGCTGCTGCGTATCGCTCTGCTGTTTGATTATCGTTCTCCACGTGTTGGATAAATGCAAAGCGTCGTCTCTCGTATTGAGGTGTCCCGACTTTTCTATTTCAATGGCCTCTCGTATAATCCTAGTCCTAAAATCAGGAATATTAGCTATTTGTTTGCAAGTGCCGAAATCAATTTTATGGCCTGTCTGATGTTGGTGCTGAAACAAAGCAGATGTTGTTTGTTTGTTTCTTATGGCTAAACGATGTTCCTCGAGCCTGGCTGAAATCCTTCTGTTGGTCTGTCCCACATACGTCAGGCTGCACGATCCGCATGCTACACTGTATACTCCTTGGTTTTCCAGAGTAATTTTTCGTTTTGGGTTTCTTAGTATTGCTCCGATGGTATGGTCAGGTTTATATGCCGTTGATATGTCGTGTTTCCGTAATATTCGGCCGATTTTGTCAGTAACCCCCTTGATGTATGGCAGGACAGCGATCGATCTTCGTTGGGTCTCGTCCTGCACTCTCTGTTGCGGCTGTTGTTGTTTACTGATTGCCTTGCTGATGGTATGCCTTTGGTATCCGTTTTGTCGAAGACAGGTACTAATTTTCTTCAGTTCTTTATCTCTGTTCCTCTCGTTTGTGAGCCTGAAGGACCGAGCAATTAATGTATTTGCCACTGCCTGTATCTGTGATGGGTGGTGATGAGATTTAGCGTTCAGATATCTATTAGTGTGTGTTGGTTTTCTATAGACAGTGTGTTCCAAGTGTCCATCTTCGGTCCTTGTGATGTGCACATCTAAAAAGGGCAGACTGTTATCCTCTTCAAGTTCTATTGTAAATTGAATCCTTGGGTGAATGGAATTCAGATGATCTAGGAATTTCAAAAGCTCCTCCTTGCCAAAAGGCTATACAACAAATACGTCATCAACGTATCTTGTCCATAGTTTTGGCTTCAGATTTGCCTTCTCTATTGCTTTCTTTTCGAAGTAAATCATGAAGAGGTTGGCAATCACAGGTGAGAGAGATGATCCCATTGCTGCTCCATCTATTTGTCGGTAAATTTTCCTGTTGTGCATAAAGTAAGCGTTTTTCAGGCAATGTCTTGACAGATCCATTATGTATGGCAAAAGATCTTCGTTTTCTTCTATAAGCAAGAGTGCCTCTTCTACTGGAATACTCGGGTAGAGGGATTTGACATCGAAACTTGCCATAATGTCGTCCTTGTCCATCCTGAGAGAACCTAAAATCTGAGTGAAATGTTCTGAGTTTTTAACATAGGAATCTGCCTTTTCCACTATAGGCTGAAGTGCACTGGCCAGATGTTTTTCCAGCTTGCATAATGGTGAGTTAAAGGCGCTTACGATTGGACGCAGGGGAACCCCGTCCTTATGGATCTTTGGGAGCCCGTAGAATTTTGGGCAACGACTCGATTTTTCCCTCGGAATAAGTTTCTTCTTTGTATCCTCGTTTATGATATATATATATATATATATATATATATATATATATATATATATATATATATATATATATATATATATATATATATATATATATATTCAATTGTATTCCATTAAATTTCATGAAACATTTATGGAGAAATGTTTAAAGGGGTAACAAAAGCCTCACGATATATATGCAGGTGTAAATTGCAGCTGATCCTCCCCGACGTAAAATAACGTATGTTCTCGATTCTAATAATAATAGTTAGGCAGGCAAACAGGTTGATTTCCATCTTTCGTTTGTTGAACTTCAACTGGAATCCTGCAGACGTTTCGCCAAGATCTCACTTGGCATCTTAATTGACTCTTAAGACTATATACTTATTCAATTAAATCCCCATTAGCGGCAATAACGGACTGAATCCAATATCGGAAACGACTGCATACCCGATCAAATGTTCTTTATCATGTTGATCATTGTGGAGTATCTTTCAGCTATGCAATAGTGTTATGGAGTGTTATTGGTCTCTTGCTCAACTGCGTCCTATAGTAGAAAAAAAAACATGTTAGGAACTACAAGGTTTTTAAGCTTGTTCGAAACACGTTTTCCTCGAATAAGTGTCTGATTCCGAGTTTGTGCCGACATAAACTGTCCTCTGTGCATAATGTAAAACTTATAGCGGAGGTCTTCATGGACACTCGACCAATTAGACCCTCAGAGACATTAAAGTCCCTTGCAATGGTACACATGGACTTTGAAGGGATTTCGTGAACGATCTCTTGCACTTGTTGGAAAAATTATTTATTTTTAGTAGTGTTCGAACGTTACTCATTGTCTCAGTTTCTACATCGACAGTTGAGAAAATTGGAGACTTCTAAATCGGTGTGTTTGGCGCATATAGCGCTGATAACTAAATAACTGATAAAATAAATCATTTCTTTCTTGCTTTTCTTACTTCTTACTTTATAGTCCTCTATTGATGAGCTAACAAAAAAAATTGTTCTCCATAAATTACAGCTACATATATGGATGTCCTCAATTACCCTACGCACCCTGAATCATATGCATTTCTTGTGGCTCAATGTTTAATCGGTTGCGTGTTAGTGGTTTATTCTGCGCTATTGTATGAATGTTTTAACTGTAATTTATATTTTTGGTATGTGTGAAGATATGGTACATCTTTGAAAGAAGTTAAAGAGAGACATTTTTTAAAGCTGCTAAAATTCAATGGATATTAACCATATAAAAAACAATGGTAATATAAAGTTTACAATTAAAATTGAACTGCACAGAATATTCTTTGCAAAAAAGTGATCAAATTAATTCAGAAATGTTTTAACAGTAAGAAAGTTATAGCACATTTGCAGCTGCTGCTGGTACAACAGCTATGCAAAGATCTTCAATCAAGTTTTCCCCATTTAACTCTTTAAAAATCTCAATAAAATTCTATTTCTTTACAGCAGCGGTCGGGGAATTTTTACCCCAATTTTTTTTCCCGAAAAAAATCTTTTAAACTAAAAAATATTTTTTATGGGGCCATATATAAAATTTAAACTAGTTTTTTCGTCTAATAATACAAGAAAAATATCATATAAATTACAAAATAACAAGAAATTATCATTTACTTATATTTTCTGTGGGGGCGATTTTTTTCCTCAACTGTATATAACAAATTGAAACCCATTGGGGTACAATTGAGGGTTGAGAATTTGGGGTACTGTAACCAATAATAATAATAATAATAATTAATAATAATAATAATTAATAATAATAATTATAATAATAGTAATAATAATTATAATAAAAATAATAATAATAATACAGTGCTTCTCTGTCTATAAAGTCGACCCCAAAATCATCAACTTTCTCACACATGCTATGGACCAGTGGGAGACACAAATAATTCCGAGAGATCAGGGGGCGCAAGAAAAGCCGATCAGCATAAAAATCCAACGAGGTATTTTCCAGGGCGATGCTCTGAGTGCCCTCTGGTTCTGCATAACGTTAAACCCACTCTCCTCCGCTCTCAATAATCTCAAACAAAGATATCCACTTAATAAAGAACTTAAGCTCTCCCACTTAATGTACATGGACGACCTTAAGATATTCTCGGACACCGAGAAGGAACTAAAACGGCAGCTCAGATGCATCGAGAAATTTTGAGGTTCGGTCTGGAGAAGTGTAAAGTTGGCAGCCTTCATAGAGGAGAGTGGCGTCAGATGGACGGCCATCAGTTTACACAACATAGTGGTGGTGGAAAAATAACGACGCTGGATAAATTTGAAACCTATAAATACCTAGGTCTTGCCCAGGCGCGAGGAATAGACTCTAAAAGTGTCAAGACGCTGCTCACCGAGAGATTTAAAGAGAGAGTCAAGCACATCTTAAAAACAAGATTGGCAGGCCGTAACATGGCGACTGCAATCAATTCCTACGCCGTCCCTGCAGTGGCGTACAGCTTCGCTATCGTCGATTGGACGCCGACAGAGCTTGATGATCTGAATAGAACCTTAAGGACAAGTCTAACTAAATTCCACGCTCACCACCCATGAGCTGGCAGAGAGAGGGTACATCTACCTCGAAACATCGGAGGCAGGGGATTCTCGGATTTGCGAATATGCCACAAGACCCAGGTGGAGCGGCTGCAGAAATACTTCTTCAAAAAAGCGAGAGCTCAGCGCTCTACCGAGCAGTGACAGGTCTAGATAGATCACTTACACCCCTCATGTTGCAGGTCACACACTATCAGTGCGACCCTAAGTATTCAATTTTCGAGCTCGAGAACCAATGACGGGGAAAGGAACTACACGGCAGATACCCAAACTTGCTTGATAGTGCTGACCTTGACAAGCCCGCATCAGTTGGCTGGCTAACGAACGGCAACCTTTTTCCCGAGACTTAAGGTTTCATGTGTGCAATTCACGATCAGGTCATACCCACTCGATCTTATCTTAAACACATAATCAAGGACCCGACAGTAACAACAACGAATTGTCGCATATGTGGAGAGGGTCATGAGAATGTTGAGCACCTCATCAGTGGGTGCCGGATACTGGCCCCGAAGGAGTACACCACAAGTCACGACAACGTAGCCAAGATAATCCATCAGGAAATAGCCTTCAACCTTAAACTTCTAAAAGAGAAGTGTCCGTACTACCGATACTCACCAGAATCCGTGCTTGAAAATGAGGGATTTAGGATATATTGGGACAGAACTGTCCAGGCGGATCGCACTGTTCAGCATAACAGGCCAGATATTCTTATTTATGACAAGGCAAATAAGGTGGTGACCCTCGTCGACGTTGCAATTCCCGCACCTAACAACTTGCAGAAGAAAGAACGTGAAAAAAGAGAAAAATACATACCGTTAGCGGATGATATAAAACAGACATGGCGTGTCGATAGGGTTAATATTGTTCCTATAGTGATCGGTGCAATGGGAGAAATACCAAAGTCCCTCAGAACCAACCTGACAACACTCACCGTAAAACCAGGCACCTACTTTGAAATGCAGAAGTCTGTGGTACTAGCTACCTGCAACATAATTAGAAGACTTCTTAATCAACCTCAACTTCAATAGCGCACATTTCATGTTTTGCTACTCACCTAGCCGACATGAGAGGACTCCATCTTCCGATGAGGAAAAAAAAAATAAATAATAGTAATAATAATTATGGTGGTACAAACAAAAATTAGAATTAAAAAAACTATAAAAAAAAAGAATAATTGAAAACATTCTTCCTTCACGTTTTGAAAAAAATGCTAACCGGCTTAAAAATAGCAAATTAAATTAATTAATTAATACTTTTAACTCACAAAGGTTTTATTTTTACCCCCAAAAATTTCATTTTTAGCCCATTTGGGTTAATTTACCCCGGTTCCCCGATCCCTGCTTTATAGTAATGTAGAAGCTAATTTTAGATTGTGGTGATGGATCAGACGAAGCAAACTGTACAGAAACATGTCCACAAAACGGCTTTCATTGTGATAATGGCTACTGCATTTATGAGGAATGGCGGTGTGATGGTACAAAAGATTGCAGTGATGGTTCAGATGAAAGTAATTGCTTTTCTACTGCTTGTCCGGCCGGACGTTTTAGATGTAAAAATCATACTTGTGTACCGATCAATTTTTTGTGTGATGGACAGTACCAATGTAGCGATAAAAGCGATGAAGACAAACACATTTGTAAAAGGTATAGATTTCCTTTTTTTCCTAGATATCATGGGTTATATGTTTTTTGCTTGTTTAATAAAAAAAACTTTTTGTAATATGAAGCCGAATTCAATTTTTCATGGCAGATATGGGTTGTGCCCTGCACACCAATTTACCTGCAAGAATGGGCGATGCATAGATGGAAGATATCATTGTGATGGCAATAATGATTGCGGTGATAACAGTGATGAGGCAGATTGTGAAAAACCATCTTGCGCTTGGGGCACGTGTTCACAAGTCTGCATAGAAGTCAGGTAATTAATTTTGTTTATTGTTAGATAGGTTTGAATTTTCTCTGAAAGGTGTTTAAGAAGTTTTTTGGGAAACTAATTAGAAACCGGCGTTTTGTACTTAAAATGGATATTTTGTAGGTGAAGTGACTAGTGGTAAGTGCATGTAAAACACTAATATTTTATGAAATTTTTTAGTTTTTTAAAATTTTGCTGTTTTGCATATAAACTCTTTTTTTTTTCATAATTATTACAAATTCAAACGAATAAAAACAAATAAGTTGAATATTATTTAGAGCAGATAGTGTATGTTATATATATTTGATTCCTATATTATCTTTTCTGATGTTTTATATTCAACTTATACAAAAAAGAATATTCCAGACAAAATTACACCACATGTAAATGTGTTGATGGATATAAACATATTGGAAGTGGCAAATGTCAAGCAGAGGGACGATTGGCCGAGTTGGTTTTGGCTTCTGAAGCAGAACTAAGAATGATTTCACCATATAAAATGGGCGATATAAATAAAATGCGAAAGACGCTAGCTATTGCTCCGGGATATAAAGTGGACGCAGTAGATATTTTATATGAAAAAAGGCAGGCTGAAGCATTTTGGACAGATCATCAGAATAAACGGGTTCAGGCAATGGAAATACAAGTTAGTGAAGATGGTAGAATGAACAGGGACGCGGAAACTGCTAGAACGGGTTAGTTTCAGTAAATATCTTCGTTTAATGACTAATTTTAAATGGAATTTAGAATATCGGGTTTTGCATTACATAATATTATGATTTGATATATACATTTTTTTTTTATTCAACGTTTTGCTTGTTTTGGAAAAAAATGTATTAAAATCTGCTTGTACTCCCAAAAAGCTACTTGATATTGTTGTAGGAAATGGTCAATTCGGGATATTTAAACAAGTCCGAAACTCAACAATATATTGACACTACAAAACGCAACATGAAAAAGTACAAAAAGTAACCACGCGTCTCTAATTCTAACATAACCTCACCTTAACTAGACCCTAGTCTGTATTCGTTCCTCGGACCATAGATGTATATTTTATTGGTTCGTTTAACGATTACCAACACGCCCCCTCAATAAAATTATTCCTTAAATGATTGTTATACATAACAAATAACACTCATTTTAGCTTTTCTATTCTAAACCTAAACCCAAATGTAACGTTTTAAATTTTACGTATGGTAATGGTTTTGTAAATAAATCTGCTAGTTGCTTTTCACTCTTAACATATGTTACAGTTACAATACCATCATCGATCTTTTCTTTGATAAAGTAAAACTTAACATCAATATGTTTTACTCGTTCATTGTTTTCAGGAATTTGAGCTATACAAATTGCTGATTGATTGTTGGGCTATCAACATGAAAACCAAAATCATACATTATTTTTCTCGGCCAACATGCTTCAGTTACTGCTAGACACAACGCTATGTATTCTGACTCTGTTGATGATATTGCTACTGTTTGCTGCTTCTTGGTGGTCCAGACGATAGTACAATTAAACATCTTAAATATAAAACCTGTGGTGGATTTGCGATCAATCATATCCCCACCCCAATCGGAATCAACATATCCTATTAACAAATTCTTGTCATCTGGCTTAAACATTAGCTTTAAATCTAGTGCCCTGCACATAACGCAATAAATACCCTTTTTAAAGCTATGCATAAGTTTTTGTTTGCTTTGTCTTTAAATCGACTTAACAATTAATGCTCTCACATAAATCAGGTCTAGACCCCCTTGCGGCATACATTAAACTTCCCACAATACGTCTGCATAATTTTTGCAATGCCAGGTCAACTTTTTTACATTTAAAAACTTTCAAATTTATATTACTGTCTAAAGGAGTGTTAAAATATTTACAACCCTGTATACCAAAACGAGTTTACACATTTTTAGATCTTCTTTTTGTCCTAATTCAGTAGTCCCTCATTTAGTCTCTGTTTAACTTCTATACCTAAGTAATTTGAAATAACTCCTGAATCTTTCAAATGAAAATTTTCATTTAAAACTAGCTTTAACCTATCTAATTCACTATCATCTGTATATATTATTAAAAGATCATCTACATATAACAATACAAATGATTTGTTGTTTTTATTCAATTTAAAGTATAAAGAATAATCATTCTGTGACCGTTCAAAACCTTGATTTCGCATGAATGAGTGAAATTTTTTGTTCCAACATTTTGGAGATTTTTTTAGACCATACAGTGACTTATTTAGCCTACATACTGTATTACTATTACTTTTATTTTTACCTGGTAACACCATGAATACCTGTTCTTCTATATCTCCATACAAAAAAGCACTTCTCACATCCATTTGGTGTATTGGTCTACCCATCTTGCTGCTCACTACCAGTAAGATGCGAAAAGTTGTTAACTTTGCTACAGGAGCTTATATGTCATACAACTTAGGATCACTTCTTTGTTGAAAACCGCGCGCAACAAGTCTTGCTTTATATTCTCGGTCACCTTTTTTTTTAAACTCCCACTTCCTATCTATGACGTTTTCGTTCACGGGCCAAGGCACTTCAGTCCACGTATTGTTTTCACGAAGCACTGCCAATTCTTTTTCCATCGCATTCTTTCATTTTGCACTATCTGTGCTGGTTATGGCTTCTTCGAAAGTAGTAGGTTCTTCTGTTATGGTGTAGAAGGTATCATCATAGTCTGTCATCCAATCTGGTCTTCTAACTTTTCTCTTTTCCAACTGTTCATTCTCTTTTACTTCTTCTTCGTTCTCTTTGTCTATTTCAGATTCTGATTCTTGTATTGGTTTATCTTCACTGTTTATGTCTGTGTCCAAATTTAACAAAACTATGTTAACTTCATTTTTCTTCGCTTTTCTGTCAGCTTTCTCACTATCCGGTATAAACACTATATCTCTGTGGATTTCTAATTCCCCTCTTTGAGGACATAAAATACGATACCCTTTAGTTGTCTGTCCGTATCCTACCAAAATTCCAAGTTTGCTCTTTGAATCCAATTTCTTTTTTTTGTTTTTAATTATTTGCACTGCTACTTTGGAACCAAATTCTTGGAACATATTCATGTCCCATTTTTTGTCATACCAAAGCTCATAAGGTGTTTTGTTCGCAATAGAACTACATCCAATTCTATTTAACACGAAAACTGAAGTGTTAATAGCTTCCGCCCATAGATTTTTGTCCAAACGTTTGCTATGTAATAACGTTCTAGCTGCTTCTACAAGGGTTCGCATTTCTCTCTCTGCTCGGCCGTTTTGCTGTGGAGTATATTCACACGACCTTTCATGAAGAATTCCTTTATTGTTTAACAATTTTTTCACTTCTAAATTTATGAACTCCAAACCGTTACCTGTTCGTAACTTCTTAACTTTGTTCTCTGTTTGTGTTTCTACCATATTCAAATAATTCTTGATCTTCTCTGCTGCTTCTGACTTATTCTTTAACAAATACACATATCTATAATTGTAAAAATCATCCTTCAGCATCAAAAAATATCTTGCCTCTCCCAGTGATGGTACTTTAATAGGCCCTTCCAAATCAGCATGTATAAGCTCTCCTATTTTTTTAGCTTGTGACTCACTACGTGAGAATGACAGCCTGTGCTGCTTTCCTGCCAAACAATCTTGACAAAATGGGTTGGCAACATCCTTGTATTTTATTTGATTGATTTAAATTGACGTGGGCTAGTTTACAATGCCAGTTTGTCTTTCTGTTATATTGCATAGTGACATACTCTCTGGAGGTTTAAACTTCATTCGATATAGTCGCCCTTTTCTCTGAGCAACTGCCCTCACGTGTCCGTTTTTATCTCGGAACTCGCTCTCTTGTTTATTAGACTGCATCATTAGACCTAGAGCTGTACTCAATGAAAATAGATTTACTTCAAGGTCAGGTACAAACAAAACTTCACATAAATTTGTTTTTATCCAGTCATGACCGTTCCATGCTTGAACTTCTACTTTTCCAATTCCTTGTACTTCTAGCAAAGAACTGTTCCCAATTTTTACATGTCTTCTTTCTTGGAGTTCTCGCATTTCTATAAAACTGTCCTTATCAAAACACATATGTTCTGTGGCTCCGCTATCTCTAGCCACCAGTCACATCCACCATTTTATTCTCCAATCAAAGCTGATATTTCTGTGCAGGATACTCCTACTAACGCTTGTTTAACATTCGCTTTTTCATTTTTTTCATCGCTTTCTGGATTACCACCTTCATCCTTTTTCTTCTTATTTTTGTTAAACCAACAGTCTTTAATTAGGTATCAATCTTTTCTGCAGCAGTGACATATTTTCTTGGTCTTCTCTGAACAATTGTTCTTTATGTGACCCTTTTTATTGCACTGAAAACATACCATATCTTTACGCTGTTGTTGAATCTTGTTTGACTTAAATGTTCTTGTGACTAAAGCTGTCCCTGAACTACTAGGTTGGTTTCTTTCTTTTTCTACTAACAATCTTGACATCAGTTCTGACAAAGTTTGTTTGTCTTCTGGCATAGATTCCCAGGCTGGAACAAAGTACTTTAAACTTTCAGGTAGAGACATAAGTATCTTTGTGATTGCCATTTTATCGCTTATTTCTTCTCCTTGCAGTATCAGATTTCCTTGAATTTCTTCAATTTTCAACCTTTCAACACATGGGTAAGGAGCTTTACTTCCAGTCTACACACCATTGAGCCTTTGCATCTTTCATAATCCATTCTGTAACATTCATATCTGTTAACAATTTCGAAGAGTCCCCTGGATTTTAAACACACCAATGTTTGAAATTTCCAAAGTGTCCAATTTTCTCCATTCAACTTCACTACTTGCAATCCTTCTGCCATCACTATTCTTTGTTGCGTTCGTTTTTATGCCCAACCCCATAACTTTTCCAAATAACTTGGTATTGCTTACACAGCATGTCTGGGCCCATAACCTGTTGGAGGAAATGTTCAATTCCGGATATTCAAACAAGTCCGAAACTCAACAACATATTGACACTACAAAAAGCAACACGAAAAAGATGAATACTAAAAGTACAAAAAGTAACCACGCGTCTCTAATTCTAACATAACCTCACCTTCTTAACTAAACCCTAGTCTGCATTCGTTCCTCGGACCGTAGATGTAGGATATATTTTATTGGTTCGTTTAACGATTACCAACAGATATTTAAAAAAACATATTTTTCATAAATATTTGCGTCTCTTTTTTACAGTCTTGTCCAATCTTCGAAATCCAAGGGGCATAGCTCTCGATTGGGTGGCTAAACGTATATACGTAACTGACGGTAATCGCATATTGGTGTCCGATCTTAAAGGTATTTTTAATTATACCTTGACATCCGGTAATATGCAAGAGCCGCGGGATATTGTTGTGTCTCCTGGAGATGGTCTTATATTTTGGGCAGAATGGGGTGGTGTTCCAAGAATTGAAATGGCCAATATGGATGGATACAATCGAAGCGTGCTAGTAAATAAATTAATATGTCCTGCGGGGTTGGCTGTAGATTATCCCGCTAGAAGAATCTATTGGAGTGATCATATTTCAATGATGGTAGAAAGTATTACATTTGATGGTAAAGATAGGTGTGTAATATTTTCATACAGACTATGATAGCTGAGAATTTCTTAAAAAGTATTAATACTATTGCAGAATATTTCTGACATGATAACATGACTGACGTCACTTGTCTTTTCCGGTTCAGGCTATCCTTAAAAGACAGATTTTTTTGACTAAGTCACACACTATTAAAATTTCTCATAAATGAACTGGAATCCATTAAAACTTATTGTTCAGTCAGTTGATTTGTTTTAAAAAGTAGAAATTCTCAGTATTTTTTTGCTACAATTTTTTAATTAGCAATTTTGTTTTTTTTTAGACGGGTTATACGAAATTTTAACAAAAGTTTAAAGCCTTTCAAGCTAGAAATATTCGAAGATAATCTTTTTATATCGACGTACAAACATGACGTAATCAGGCTTAATAAGTTTGGTACTGGGAACATAGTCCATTTAGCAAGTGGACTTCCCCGAATTTCAGATATTTTGATACTTCAGGAGCACAAGAGGCCGAAATTTAATAACTCCTGTTATGACTTTTGTAACAACAAAGAATTTTGCTTATTGACTCCCAAGGGCGCCAGGTGCTTGTGTGCTGATGGGTGGGTTTTTTGCATCACTATTTCAGGTGTTTGGATGTGGCAACAACTTAGTAAATGTATCTTGTAACTGAGCTGAAACCTTTTATTTAAAAGACACATCTTCAAAATTATTTTCAAAATGTAGGTAGATTTAAAAACATATTTTATTTTATTTAAACCCATTGGTCTGCAACAAATCCATCAGATTGGCATTTTGTTCATATTTACTCAGTTATTTCATTTAAAAAAATTTCTTTTTCTTATCACATTAAACACTCAATATTTCTATTTTTTAGACTTTAATATTATATATAATAAAACCTTTATAATGTACTTATGAAATAGGTTATTAAAACGAAAACTTATTTTCATACTTTGATAATGCATGGCGTGACTTCAAGGTATTCAAAGGCAATACTGAGTCTCTGTCTTATTTATAAAATATTCTCTTAAAACTCGTCAAGGAGTCCTGGTAAACAAGTGCTAATGTTTTTCAGATATGTTAATGATAATCTTACGTGCAAAGCAGTAAATATTGTGCCTGCAACTTCATCCAAATGCCCATTCAGTTGTAATGCAGGATATTGTAATGTAAGCGCTATTCATGGGCCACACTGTGTTTGCCCACCTGATTATATTGGAGAACGTTGTCAACATTTTCTATGTAGCCAGTATTGCAAAAATAGAGGAGTTTGCATTGTTAATAAAGAGGATACTTCAGCTCGGTGTTTCTGCCCTCCTCAGTGGTATGGGAAACGATGTGAAAAGCGAAAACTTTTGTGTAGCGATTTTTGTAGAAATGGAGGAACATGCTCTTTAATGACTACTGGTAAGTGTAAAACTATTTATAATTGCACGAGTTTTTACAATACTGCAAAGAGGATGAGTATAGTTATGATACAAAAAAATCCTTAACTCTTACCATCATTTTGGTTAGATAGTTTTTACGTTTTAATTAACTTTAATAATAAAATATAATATAAAATAAAACTATTATTACAAGTAGTTAAGTGTGCTTTCAAAGATGGCAAAGTTAAAATAAAAGAGTTTCACTAAGTATTCACCACAGTAGTACATGCTTAAGATGAATTTCAAAATAGTAACCAAGCGACTCGCGCAATTGGAATTAAGAGAGTTAATCAAATCATTAACAACAACAATATTTCTAAAAAAAACTTGCTCCAGACTCTCCTCTTCCTGCAAGTTATAAATAGAGAGAGGTTATTTGCCTTCGTAGAGTGCACAAATCCTTAATAAGATAATTTTAAATATGAAGTATGAAGTTCCATTAAAGCTCAAACTTGGAGCTAGAATTTTGCTACACTGAGCGTGAGCGCATCCATAAATTTGCGATTGTCGATATGGTTTCGATAATTTTATGGCAGACTGACTGACTTGATTTTTAGGACCCAACTGTAAGTTGAACGAGTAGAGATGCAGAAATAATGGTCTTCCAAATATAACTATATTATATATATTATTATGGTCTTACAATGTGACGGTTTCATATTTCAATGGTAAAATTTAGCATTTTTAAAGTACCAGTGCTGGCACATTTGCGAAGTAACGGTTTATTTTATTAGTACCTTGTAGAATTAATTATACTGTCCATTTCCTTCACCTTTTGCTGTTTGGCATGTTCTTTTGTAGACTCGGTTCCTTTAGTTTCGGACTTGTACTCCCCGGCCGATTGTGTTGCCGAACCATAAATATTTTATGCTGCAACGGCTGTGTGCGTGGCCCCTTGTTCGCTTGGTTTTCTCTTAAGTGACACCGGTTTACTGAGAGATACTAATGCAAAAAACAGAGTATTAGTTGCGCATTAGAAGGAATCATAACCATTACCATCTGTCACCCTATGAGACTAGGGACCACATTTGCTTTTCATTGCTTCGGTATTCTTTGGCGAGCCTAGTAAACATTGTTTTGTTTCTTAACCTATTCTTCCTCCATTTTCTGTGACTGGCCGTCCGGTCGCCACCATAGATAGCGTTCGGGTAATTCGATCTCGTTGACGCAACCTCGATTCTTTGGCACGGGCCATACGGCCATCACCACAGATATAGTTCGGTTGTTCTTTCTACTGGCGGCGTACCGTCGACTAGGTTGGCAAGAGTGGCGTTTTCCCTGTAATTTTTTTGTGCCCGTTTAGCCTTTTAATAAAACTGGTTGTCTGAATCATCCGGCATTTTGTACGCTAGCTTTTGAAGCTTGGGGTTGTAGCAGGTTTTCTTTTGTGTGACCGATTTCTTTTTGAGCCGGTAGTGCTACCCCAATAAGAGGGGGATATGTAAATTGGTCACTAATTTATGATTTCCCATACTTTTGGATCTATTTGGAGTTTGGAATGGGAATCTTCCTCAACGAGGGATTTTGAAAAGATTTGTCATTGCCCCACATTTCCAGAAAACCCTCGAATCGAGGTAAGTTACCTTTTCGCCACCTAATCAGTGTTCCTCAATTTATGCCGATTTTATTTTAGGTTTTTTTTTTTTAATTAGTATTGTACGTATTGTTGCTCCGTTTCCCGCAAACCTTCCACGTGGTTTCTTCTTTCACCGGAATACCAGACCAGACTTGGTGTCTTGCAGTGTATGCTGTCTCTTGGGTACATGTTTAGTTGTGGAGTTTCCCCTATTGAGCAGCCGGCTTTCCGGACGGACTTTGCTGGGTTAACTGGGACTGCCCACCTGCGGCTGTGCCATTGAGCCACCATTCCATCTTGGCTTGGTTCCCGGGATAGTGACAGACAACTGTGTAACGTTCGGGACATCTTGAGGTTTGGGTAGCTTAAGTGGCCTGTTCTCTTCAAGAACGGTTTGCGGAACTTATAGCCTTAAATTATAGTGTCTTACATTCTTTTGCACCTTCAAAACTTGAAGGTGAGATTTGACACTCGCACCTACCACCAGGTTGAAGAAAATAAATTATTATTCGTGATTCACTTGTTTATTTCCTTTACGGGTTGGAATACCTCGGGTTGATAAGTCTACCTTTTTCGAATCACGTGGCGCCTACCTACCACCTTCCGGGACTGACCGAGGTGCCCTTCACGGCCTTCCAACTTGGCTTTGGTTTAGTATTTTTTTTTTCTACTTTATTAATTTTTCTCGGTTGTTAATGAGCTAGCCTAGGCATTGTCTTACCTCACTACTAAATTACGAATTTAATTAATTAATGCGTTTCTTTTTCATGACCCTGAGATGGAGAGGTAAGAACAAATTAAAATTCTTGTCAGATAATTTTCCTAATTTCCAAAATTCCTGCTGGTCTATTTTAATTTATCGCCAAGCCTAAAAAAAGTCTTCAATTCGCCTCAATACCTTGATATCAAACATTTCCACTAATTTACTTTTGTACTTGTCAATTAATTTTAAAGATGTTATGTCATCTACATACAGTAATAAATACACAATTTCGCGATCAATTCTTTTCATATATAAAGAATTATCAGTCTCGGATCTTTCAAATCCCAATTTCAATAGATAGCTATTCATCTCAATGTTCAATGCATGTTTTAATCCTTATAATGATTTATCCAACTTTAAAACATGTCCAACTTTGCAAACTCCCTCTCTGGTGGGAAAACGTATATACTATCTTTTAACTCTCCATTTAAAAAGACCGTTTTCACATCTAGTTGTTTGAAAAGTGTTCTAATTTAAGACTTCTTTGGTACAACAATCAATCATCAAATCCTCTCACACAAGCCTTGCTTTATATTTATTTTCAACACATTCTTCAAAAGGTTTTGATGCAAATACCCACTTAGTGTTCAATATTTCTCCTTTACTGGGTAATTACACTTCGTTCCAACTATTGTTTTCCTCAATTGATTTGATTGCTCTTTCCATAGCTTTAATCCACAATTCTTTGTCTTGTCTACTTTCTGGCACATCATCCATATATGACATTGCATCAAACGCCACATACATTTCATAATCATTATTTCTTTCTGGTAAGTTTATCATCCTTTTCTTTTCTTTTGTTTCCATTTTTCTTTCTCAGTCATCTCCTTTTTTGATAGTAATTCTATCCTGATAACTTTCATTTTCATGGACGTCGCCTGTTTGCTTATTTTTCATTTCACTGTCAATTTCATTATCTTCTATATTCACGTTAGCCTATTTGTGGTAGAATTCTTCTGCATAAACTATAACACCTCTTGACACTATAACCTTTTGTTCATTTATATTCCATAATCTATATCGTATATAGTAATCTATCTAATAATCTAATCTATACAAAACTTCTGGATTCCTCGTGCGTCGGTTGTTGTTGAGTCGAACTTGCTAACGTTTCGCCAATCATTCTGTTGGCTCAGCTGAAACTGTCTCAGTTAAGCTCTCAAGAAGCCAACAGGATGATGATGATGAAACGTCAGCAAGTTGGACTCAACCACAACCGACGCAGGAGGAATCCAGATATTTTGTAAAAAACATCTTGTAGTTTAATCTAATTTAATGATTACTTTACTTACTTACTGACTTACTTTAATTCAATTTAATTAATGGCATACAGGATAGCACAAAATATATTTCAGTAACGTTAATCACTGCATATTTGGATAAAATTGGTATGGGGTGCGTTAGCCTCACTTAATTCCTTGGAACGTTTGAAAGTTAAATAAAAAAATCGAAAACTAAAGCGACACTTTAACACCCTGTAACTTTTTACTTGTGAACTTTTGGACTAAGGTATGTCTGACTGACTATTGATTATCGATGTATCGGTGTTCTGTTCTGTTCCTGATAGTAATAACGAGGAACCTAATTACAGTGCGAATTGACGAAGGTATTGCTCGAAGATCCTTCAGTACAATCTGCCAATGTTTTCTCAGTAGATTGTCGGTTAAGGTCCGTAAGATGTATGAATATGCCACTGGCAAAATATTAATTACAATAAATAACTTACTAACTTTTCACCCTGCACATCAGCTAATGTACCATCAACATTCGAATACGACATATTTGAGTGTATTGCTCATTATTTGTTATTTACAGTCAATTCAGTCGATTACATGGCGCATATATTAGTTATAATTTTTTTAATTTATATTTAGGTTTACCCCATTGCCATTGTCGAGAAGGCTTTTTTGGATATCGTTGCCAACATTGCACCAATTTTAGTTGTGAGAATAATGGTGCATGTTACTTTAAGAATGAAACATCTATTTGTCATTGTCCAAATGGGTATAGCGGAGAACACTGTGAGATTTCAGCCTGCGGAACCCATGGCACGATTGTTACAAATTCCACTGGACTTTTTTGCAATTGTCAAGAGGGTATTTATGAGGATTGTTATCAATTAATTGTTTTATTATTATTTTTGAATTTTCAAGGTTATACTGGTCAAAAATGTGAAACACAAATTTCTGATTGCAAATGCCGACAGGACGATGGATTATGCATAAACTGTGAGGTAAATATTTTAATTTTATTTATTATTTATTTAAATTTATATATATATATATATATATATATATATATATATATATATATATATATATATATATATATATATATATATATATATATATATATATATATATATATATATATATATATATATATATATATATATATATATATATATATATATAAATTTAAATAATTTAGTTTATTGACTGTTGTTTAATTGACATAAACACCATGTGCAGCTCTATAAACCAAGATACTCCAATATACACAAGCGCTTAGGTGTGCCATTTTCTCGTAATTTTTGTTTTTTTTTTTGCAATGTTTAAACGAGTCAATAGAAGAGAATAAATTTTATATAATAAACAATTTAAAATTGCTCTGATAAAAATTTAAAAAGAAAAACTATTATTGGAAGTATGTAAAACGGTTTTTCCGAGTTAGAATCTCTTTGATCAATCCAAATAATTGGATAATGCTTTCATAAAAAGCGAAAAAGTGTTTCGGATAGTCTACAGTTTAGAATTCAGCGTGTAAAATTTCTGTGTTGCCATATAGTCCGTAGCAAGTTCATGTTTATTTTTGCTCGAATTTAGCCAAAATACATTTGATAGAGGTTATCTTCCTTGTTTCAAATGTATTGATATTGAACCGAACTAGGAAGGGTATTATTATTAGTGCAACTGTGCGCTACCATTGTTTTAAAATCTCGGTATATTTTTGCTACTTACTATTTATTGTGTCAACATGAACACTTATGTCCGATAAAATGGCACATTCTTTATCTGAATATGATTGAAATGGGCGCAACATCTCACAGTTTGTAAACTGAGATTTTTTTTGAAGATTTTTGATTTTTGGTAAATCTTTGAAAAAAAAGTAAATAATTTTCATTTGGGCTTTTCACCATATAATATACAGTTCCATGCATTTTATTCTCGTACTTTGGGACAGCCAGACTTATCCCTTAAATTTCATATATTTGAACATAAATAATAATAATAAAGTCACATAATCTTAAAACGTTAACTAAATTAACTAAAAAAGTGAAAGTAGAAATGTAATAAAAACGGTTTTCATTTTTCAGCGCAATCTTTTTATTATATAGTTTATTTTATCTAACAGTGGATTTTTTAAGGATTCTAATCGTAGTCTAACTAATTTCGACTGTCGTGGTTATTGTCAAAATGGAGGTGTCTGCCATCTGTCTGAACCTAAAACGCCGACATGCATCTGCAAAGAAAAGTGGATAGGACCAACATGTACCATTCCAGAGATTTGCCAAAATCATTGTCAAAATGGTGGTACATGTGCAGTAACGGATGGAGTCGCTTATTGTATATGTCTATCTGAATACCAAGGTAATCAATGTCAGTGAAATGAAAACAACAAACATATTTTTGCAGCTATTTTTTTAAATTTTAATGTTTATTGTTAATGTCTGTATTTTTTACTTAAATACTTATTTAAAAACAGGACCCACATGTAATGTTAACCGAAGAGGTGAGAATATCTACATTGGAAATGAAGTTAAGGGCGAGGGAAGAAGTATGTGGGTTCCAATTATGTCTGCTTCAGCTGTTATTTTAGTCGTCTTGATTTTGGGACTAATTGGATTTGAATATTTTTACCGAAGAAGAATGTTTTTTTCACATGAAAGATTGCAAGAGCACGATTTTAATAATCCAATTTATCAAGACCGAGATGCTGAACCTTTCACCCTTGAAACTGATAAGGTAAACATAATAAATCAATTGTGTATTATTGGCTCAAAACTTCTTTTTGATTATATAAAAATCTTAATACAACAGGTTTTTTGGTAATTAATTTTAAACAGCAGCTTTTTTCAGTCTGGAAATTTTGACAACCCAGTATACGAATCTGTTTATAATGGAAATTCAAAAGGCAAGGAAGAGAAAGCAATTTTATTGGAACATAGTGTTGATAGACTTCCTTTACCGCCAACGGAGGAACTGTAATCTTAATAAGCAAATACCTCGTGATTTATTTTTTTTATATTTAAGTATTTTTTGCAAACCAGGTTATGACATATTCTTTGCTGAAGAGAACATTGACCATTGGGCATACCAGTCAAAAGTGAAACAAACATTTATTTTAAATACTTAATTTAAATGTTTTAGTTTTGACAGTGTTTGTATCATTTTTTGATGTATTATTATTTGAAAACGTCTTTTTTGATTCTGCAAATATATGGTGAAACACTTGAGTAGCCTCTTACATATCATTTTTCTTTTAATTGAACAACCGGAATTTATGTAACTTATAAAATTAGATTTTTGTGTTATTTGAATTAATGCTAACCGATGATTTTTGTTACAAATAATCAACTATTTATTTTTCCAATTTTCTAAAATTTACAAAAAAAATATATAGTGCGTTTGACATAACAAAATACAATTTAAGTTAAATTTTCTATTCGTAACATAATATGTACGATGATCATAACAATTACTTAGTTTAAAGAAATATATGGCAAGCAACTCAATTCAAAGGACTTACAGTATATGAACCTCATCTCGTTACTAAATGATGTCGAAACATATATTTATTATAATAGATGTGATGCCTAGAATCTTAGAAATTCTTAAATGAGAAGAATTGATAAAATACATTTTTAGATGGTCCATGTTCTTTGCCCATAATTACGCCAGTATCTGTCAATACTCAGAAAATGAAACCATTTAATGGGTTCTTTTGCAGTGTCATATGTGAATGTGTTTTCCAATCTGTAAAAATGATACAGAACATAAGGCTGCTAGAGTAACATTACTTTTAAATTATATTAGTAACATTTCTCGTTGTGCAGCTTTGAATTTACAATTAATATTATTTGTAAATGTATTTTGGGAATCCTATTTTTCATTACAAATTCTGTGTAAATTATGAAAAATTATTGAAGAGTTTTCCATTAAAACCAAATGTGTACAACATTAATTTTTTAAAAAAATTTCAATAAAAAAATTACATATATTTTTTGTTCTTATCATTGTTGACGTTATAAGCGCCCAGCTTTAAATTTGATACAAAAACATATTTATTGCCGAAATCCAAAAATTCAAATTAGGTGAATCTGTGGGTAATAATTAAAAGATCTGAAGCTGCTAAGAATACAAGCGGATGCAGTAATAGTAGTAGTAACATAAAAAAAAGATTGCTTCAAGTAATTTTTTCTATATATATATATATATATATATATATATATATATATATATATATATATATATATATATATATATATATATATATATATATATATATATATATATATATATATATATATATATATATATATATATATATATATATATATATATATATATATATATATATATATATATATATATATATATATATATATATATATATATATATATATATATATATATATATATATATATATATATATATATATATATATATATATATATATATATATATATATATATATATATATATATATATATATATATATATATATATATACATCCGATAAATAATGCGAAGCCCCACATGTTCCATAGGTGAATGGAAGCCTGGTTTGAGGGGTGCGGTTCGAGGTAGAACCTTTAACAACTATACCATAAGGCTTAGGAAGCCATAAGATATATTACATCTATTATGAAGCCTAATTGCATATACTGCACATATTTCATTATTTCGGGGAAGTCCAGCGACGTTGTCGCGTTGTATTTAAACCTTTAATCTTGACGAGTAGGTCGGTTAGTTTCCCCTTAGCAACACATATACGCGGATACTATTGCTTTGCTTCCAAATTTTATTTTCAGTTGCAATGAACCGAAGCAAGTTTTTACTAAAACTGGCTATGGAAAATAAGTGTGCAGTTATTAGTGATGAATCTATAAATGTTACCATGGCATCTGATAGTCTGGTGCAAGTAAGTATTCGTGCGAATTATTCCACGCCTACTTTTTTCCATCCGTTTCCTTAAAGTAATTTTTATATTGTGAGTAAAATACAGAAATTTATTTGTATTTTAATAAATTTGGGACAAACAGCAATTTTTTACTTCAAATTAGCAACTAGAACATTATTCTTGGGATACCGCAGATGTAGTATCACCTGTTCCCACTATGCCAGACATACCTACACCAGATCAGTTTAGCCTCAGCAGTAGTTCTTCAGAGAATGACAACACATCTAGGTACTTATTATACAAGACATTCGATTTACTCTCAAGAGCAATTGGCCTAGGTTCAGAATTAATTATTAATACAAATATATCTTTTAGAAACTCTGTGGCGTCGATCATACCTCCAACTGATTTGGATTTGAGCGAGATAAGTTTAAAAGAATTTAACTCACACATATCTTCAAAATATACCAAAACTTGGAATTCCTATTCAAATAACGCATATAATAGACTCCAAAAAATCACCTCCCGTGCTAAAGAAAAGGGACATAAGTGATGACGATATGCAATGCAGTGATTTTGAAGATTCTGGTTCAGAATATAGACCATCACCTAGTGCTAGCGGATCTACAGAATCATTTGTATCTGTTAACAGAAATCGTTCGTGCGACCAAGTAAAGTGTTATGAAGGAAAAGTAAATAACTCCGTAAAATCACCAGATATATTAATACCAATAGACCAACAAAATAATCAGCCAATAACTAAAGAGGTATTTTATTTACTTTTTCTTCATTTCTGGGATATTCATTAATGAAATTATTTTACAGATTTCACAAAAAATACCGAACAATTATGACATTCTACATCCACCGGACATTTTTGTAAGTCAAATCGTGGTATTTTCGGCAACAACTTTTATAATTTCGGGTACTTTTAAGCGATACTTTCAGTATAACAATAACTTAAAATAAGGTGGCATAACATTTTAATCCAGCCACTTTATTTTTGTCGAATATCTGAAATGCATAATTAGCAACGTGCATACGGGACAATCGCAAAAGCAAAAATTCGTGCAAAACATTTTTTTCTTTTTTATTCAATTTTAAATGGAGTTATATACTTATAAACCTCACTGTTCAAACTCTCCTAAAAAAATCTCGGCTGCTCTCAGCAAACTCACCAAACCACACTATATTTGTTTTTGATTTTAGCAGGATGATAACCAGCGTTATGTTAAGAAATCTTCCGCCCGAGAAAGACCTACCATTTGTCCAATTTGCTTCAACGACGTGATAACGCATTTCACGAGACACCTTTTAAGATATCACGGAGACCACAAAGACGTGATGGTGATTAAAAATCTTACACCACGTAGTAAGGAGCGGTTAGGTATGATTAATGCTTTGAGAAAGCAAGGATACTTTCATCTCAAGGTCGAAAAAAATATTCTAAATCCAATAAGAAGTTCGAAATTACCCGATACACAGTATTTTCTGTGTTCTTATTGCTTGGGGCATTATTCTAAAAAGTTATTACATAAACATATCAAGAAATGTAAGAATAAACCTGCTGATATCATTAACCCTGGAAAGAATTGCCTTAGTAAATCCCAAACATTTCAAGCATCAGTTTCATTAAAAAATCATGATTTCTTACGAAAGCTTCGCATTAAATCCGAAGTCTTTGACATCATGAGAGCCGACGAAATAAGTGCTACTGCTAAAAGTGATCCCCTCACCTGTTTATTCGGAGAAACACTTTTAGCTAAACATAAGCGACAACAAATTGCTAACATTGTGTCGAACAGAATGCGAGAAATGGCTAGGATGCTTATGGTTATTAAAACTCTGGAAGAAGGGATTCGCTCCTTTTTTGACGTTCTTAAACCTGAAATGTTCTAAACCCTTATTTTTGCGGTTAAGGACATCAGTGGCTATGACGTAGTAAAGAAAGAGTTTAGAGCCCCATCATTGGCGTTACATATGGGTACGAACATAAAAATCATGTGCGATGTTGCTTACACAATAGTATTAGAAAAAAGAATCCTTCCGAATATTAACTGGTTAAAAAATAGCGAAAAAAAGGATGAAATTAAAGATCTTAAGAAGCTAGTCGAAGCCCATTGGTGTAATGAACTGGCCAGTCTTGCGTTAAAAAATATTAAAGAAAAACAATGGGAGAACCCTAAGCAATTACCTTTATCTAGTGACATTCTTGCTTTACAAACATATATCGATGCTCTAAGTGTAGATTGTTATGACAAATTAACGAATAATATTGACATAAAAACCAATTATAAAATACTAATTGAATGTGTACTAGCTCAAACCATCATATTTAATAGAAAAAGAGTGGGTGATGTTCAATTTCTAAAAGTAGAAACGTATATGAAGGATGATAACCACTTAGATCAGGAAGCATTTACCGAATCCTTAACAACCGTGGAAAAAATTATATCCAAACAATTTAAAAGAGTGGTAACAGGAGGTAAAGGATCGAGACCTGTTCCTATCCTTTTCTCAAAACGAACACAAAAATATATATCCTGCCTTTTAAAAATTAGGGATATGACCGATTTTATTCCAAAATCAAACCCATATGTATTCGCAGTTCCTGGTTCTAAAAAATGGATTTCTGGAGCAAATGTCATTAGACGCTTAGCTATAAAATGTGGAGCTAAACACCCTCACCTCCACGCGATTTAGAAAACATATTGCTACGACTTTGCAATTAATGACAATGCAGCCGCATGAAATAGAGCAAGTAGCAACCTTTATGGGGCACACGCGAAAAACTCATGCTCAGTTTTATAGGTGAGTTATTTAATAAAACTTTTTAGTGATTGTTAAAATCGTGATCATATTGAACATTGGTTGATTGTTTCATTCAATCTCTCTCAGTGAGTGATTATTGATGTCCATAAATTTTTTTATTCTCAAAGTAATTGAGATTTTATAGCAACTTAATTTTAAAAATAACTTTTTTAACTAAAATATAATCAAATGCAAACATAATTATTTACTTTAAACCAACTTCTTTCTGTTCTATGCCTAATTCTGTGTCTGTATTTTTTTGTCACAATTAAATTAGAACAAAAAACTTTCAGACAATGTATTGCTTTATGTCAGCTGTTGACACCGTGTCGCGTGTATCAAATACAAATATAACAACATTCTGACACCTATATATACAATCAGATAGTAATAGATTCTTAATTATCGGTGTAGGGTTATAAATTTAAAATTTAACAACGGACACGCATTTAAATCCATTTGGTCATTAAGTAATAAATTCGAATATCGCATTTTATTAATCTCCATAGCTTCCATGAAATTTAGTTTTTTACTTTTTGTTTAAATTTAAATGAATGGCATAGTTAGAATCGGAACTTTTTTATACGCTCTTTTATGTTCGTTAATTCATTTCTTAAATGTTCTACCTATTTGTCCGATATATATATATATATATATATATATATATATATATATATATATATATATATATATATATATATATATATATATATATATTTTTTTTTTTTGAATTTTATTTTATTGTTTTGGGTTCGGCATTTAATGATAGATAGAGTTCCGAGTTATTTGAAACTGTTTTTTGTTATAATCTTATGTATCAAAGAGGGTTCATACGAAATCACGGAAAACTCTAAAGTCCGGAGTCTACAAGTTGAAATGTGGATCATGTTATATCGGATAAACAGGTAGAACATTTAAGAAACGGATTAACGAACGTATGAAATTCACTTAAATCCAGTCATACACACCGGTAATTAAGAATTTATTACTAATTTATTGTATATATAGTTGTCAAAGTCATATTTTGTATTTTAAAAAGGCACGGTGTTGTCGATACAGCTGTCTTAAAGTAATAAATAACTGTGAAAATCTCAACATTTTTTGTTCTAATTTAATCGTGTTTAATAGATATTCATCAATTAAAAGCCACATCAGTTCAATATATTTTTTTTTAATTTAAGGTTGCCTCAAGACATTTTTCAGACTGCTAAAGTCGCAAAAGTTCTCCTTTTGCTAGAAAAAGGGAAAGGAAAAGTGTTTAAAGGAAAATGCTTAAGTGAAATTGAAATTGAAGAAGAAGCTTCTATTTTAGAATCTAGTGACGATGACGCACCAACTAAAAAACATACTGAATCATCAATTACACAAATAAATCAGAAACCCCAATCATCTGAACAAATATATAACGCACCAACATTTATTATGTCTTCAGAAGACATACAACAAACTAATCTCGAAACCGAAAAAACAAATTGTGCAAAAGACGTTTTACACGTACCGGAAAAATCATCTCAAAATAAAGGTCGCGCTAAATGGAACAGCAAAGAGAAAAAGTTAGTATTGAACTATTTTAAAAGTCATTTAGAAGAAAAAATAACTCCCAAGAAACACGAGTGCGAAGAGTATGTTGCTAAATATCGGAATAATATAACAATTACTGACTGGGTAAAAATAAAAACTTTTTTTCAATGCCACTAAAAAATAAAAATTGATCATATTTTTTGATTTTATCTAATGACGACAAATAATTTTTGATTTCATCGAAATCATAACATCACGTTTGATGAGCCAACTCCGTTAAAGCACGCACGCTAAAAAAGCGCTCCTGACGAAATTAAATGTGTATCGCAATGAATATAAATTCAACCCAAAGAGATTGGCAATGTTGCCGTTTTTCCTGGCTTCGCAGAAGCGAGGACATCTATATACATCGGGCGATCCAAATATACACGTGTATATTTGGAAGCACCACCTGGTGGCGATCTCTGTCAACTACACGTGTATATTTTGAGATGTGTAACACCATTAGGAAGCCCATGCCTTGTTTAAATAACTTTAAATATATGGCTTCGGGTTGAGCATTCAGGCAAACAGTTTTCTGCATTGTGTAGACAACACTAAATTCAATCCCATAGCCTAGTTGCTATTTTAATAGATGTCACTATATCTTGGTATTTTCAGTTATACACACGAAAATTTACGACGCCCGTTTTAGGCCACGCAAAAATTTGTCCGGCTTCGCAATAGATGCGAGATATGCGATTTTGGGCTTGATAAAGTCGTTTAATAAGTATATATATATATATATATATATATATATATATATATATATATATATATATATATATATATATATATATATATATATATATATATATATATATATATATATATATATATCCCACTATCTTCCAAGCGTCCGTACATTAACAATTTGCTATTTTCCGAGCGTCCGTCCACAACCGGGCGTCCATATATGGACGCCCGGATGCAGCGCTATAGAAACGGTATAAACAAGATCTAAGTAGTCTAAATTAAAATTTTCACAAAGACGCTACGATCATAGTAAACTGATTTTTCTTGTATATTGTTAGTTCAGCTGTATACCCGGTAGAGGCGCCAGACCCAGTCTCTGTATATTTTACAAGATATATTCTACTTTCAGCTCGTCGATTTCCAGGCGTCCTCTGCGCCTTTGTTACATGGCAACACTGTCACTATTAACTTTTGCAGACTGGCGCGAAATTGTGGGGTAACGGCTCTGCTTCGCCTAGTTGTTTTGTTTTTCATATTGAATGAATTCGATTGGCGCTCCGTAGTTCGAGCATGTAGAGACGGTGGAAATAAAGAATTTTATTTTTTTACCACGAATTCGGAAGTAGGCTAAGTTAGAATTAACGTAAACGTAACACCAATACACAAGACTTTTTTTCTATTAAAAAATTAAATAATTAATAAAAGTTTATTTTCGAAATGTCAGAATTCAATGAAATGAAAGAATTCAAATTCAATAAAAGAATTCAAAATTTATATCCTGTTGCCAATGCCGTACGCTTTATATGATATTAGAATTTAAAACAACATTCTGTGACACGTCGCCAAACTCTTTTGTTTCGCTTGCTCTCTTCGTGAGAAAATCCGCTCATTGCATAAAGTTATTCTTTTTTCAACTACTTGTCCGCCGGTTGCATTTTTTTTTTACCTTAATTCAATGAACTCGCGTCTGTCTTTACTTAGAAGCCTGACTAGATTGAAGTCAGTCGTTAAAGTCGGGCAACAAACGCAATAACAACACCCAAGACTCCAGGTCGGAATCGAACCAACAACTTCTACTGCAAGTCGAGTTGGCAGGTCTAACGACTTACCAACCGAGCCATCCTCGATCACTTAAAAAAAATTATATTTTTTATTTAGTTGCACAAATTGCTATTTTTCGATTATTTTATTATTGCATTATATAATCTTCAGATCCATGAAGCAACATTATTAAAATGTTTTAATTAAACAAAATGGCACCAACAAGTTTTGGTTTTTTATATGCGAATACTATGCAATAACTTCTGAATCTTTTTTAATTTTTGGGCACATTTTTAGATTTATTACTTTCTTCCAATAATTTCTGCTAAATGCTATTTAGAACGGTGTTCGAAATATTAAAAATATCGAATATAAATATTTATATTATAGAAATATTGAACATAAATGGTTGTTTAATGCAATAGGAAAAGAAGTTGTTGGAATTTGCAAATTAAAATATCATTTGCTAAATACTTATCTAAATAATTAGGTAATAAAATATTTTGATTTTATCGTCTAATAATATTTCATTAATATTAATAGGTCGCCTATTAAAGTGCGCAACATATAAGAACTATTTTATTGAACGATTTAAGTTGTTGACTTTTGCTTTTAATCAAACCAAAATAAATGTGAAAAGTAACATTTCTATATTTTAGTAAAAATTATTATTTTGAAATGAACTTTGATAAAAGTTAGTCGATAAAAGTGTTCTTTTTAATAGTTATTTTTCTTCATTGTGCCCTAAGATATAAATAAAAATGAAGTTAAACAAGGAATGTGAGTAAACAAAACAAACAACAATATATATATATATATATATATATATATATATATATATATATATATATATATATATATATATATATATATATATATATATATATATATATATATATATATATATATATATACACATCCCGCTATTTTCCGAGCGTCCTTTCATGGATCCGTCTCTGAGCGTCCAGTATCGTTTTCTTCAAGATCCTTACTTTAACAAGTGAATATTTTGAAGTTTTATAAACGAGATGGCGTTGAGTTTCCTTAGGACAGATTTTACGAAGATCATTTTTGTGAAGTTTTATGATACTTATATGTCGGCGTCCTTTTATAGAGGTACCTTGCTAGAGTCCAATATACACGGGAAAACTTTTACATTTCAGCATCCTAGCGTCCGTATGTATATTTTTCATTTATTGGGCAGATTTCTGAGCGTCCGAGCAACGTTGCCCGATTGATTGTGTATTAAAGTACATATAAATAGATATGGTCTTTAGAACACGCTTCTCCTTTTTAACATGACGGTGCACAGTCGAGCGGGTATAAGGCGATTCATGTTTTCGCTATATTTTGAAAAATGTTTTGTTGCTAACTGTTTTATTTTTTATTTTATTTTTTTTTTTTTGTAGATTTGGTAGTTTTTAAAGCTCTTTGCTAAACTTAATTTCTTTGTGTAGATGTTTTCTTTAACACGTCGCCCGATTTTGGAAAGTAATTCTTGAATTTTTTGATTCTTGAATATGTTTGCCAGAAATATTGCACATGTATTTACGTTAGCCAGGCGCTGCTTGGACATAAACCTAACCAATAATAATAATAATTGAAAGCAAATACTATTATTAATTTTTCAAAGAAACTTCCACAGGCTACTGTAATACTTTCTACAAAATTTCTGGTTTCCTCCTGCGCCGGTTTTTGCTGAGTCGAACTTGCTGACGTTTCGCCAATCTTCCTGTTGGCTTCTCCAGGGATTGAGTGAAACTGGCTCGCATTTTACTCTGTACCTGTATATATATTGTTTGAGGGGGGCGGAGCTAAATGAGGGGCATGAACACCGTCTCGGATCACTGATTCCCATGTTGGTGACAGGTAAAGACCAGAGTCGCGGTTAAGATTCTTTGGTTGTTTAGAGATTTGTTTGATTACATACAAGAATTCGCCAACAGCTGATGAATTTATTTGTCTTAGTCGTAAGGCTCTTTCGTGTTCTTTGAGCCTAGTTGATATTTTTCGTCCGGTTTCTCCAATGTATTCTTTGCCGCATATGCAACCCAGAAGTTTTGTAAAAAGTAAATACTAATATGTGAATATTATTTTTTTAAATTGTTTACTAAGTTCTTGACAGTTGACTTATTTGCAGATCAATAAATTATGGTACCAAACTAAGAAAAACTGTTAATTTAGAAATTATGTAATATAATTTCAACTGGCCAACTGAGGCAATATTACTGTGTTGTTTGTGCTTAATGTTGGTCTAAAATGGGCCGATGTTAGTTATTTGGAATAATTAGAAGTTACTATTTTAATTTAATTAAAAAAAATTATAAAGAACACAGACAACTGCGATGAAAACGGCATTCGTTACTCGTTAAAATTAACATTTTCTTCAGAAGGCTATTTACAAATCTTCTAGATCGCTTCTGCATCTTTTTTTTATAAATAAAGCTAGCTGACGTTTCACCAATCATCCTGATGGCTTCCTCAGAGCTTAAGTGAAGCTTGCTCACATTCTATTCTGAACTCACTGATATACTGTTTGAGAGAGGCGGAGCTACAAGAGTGACATGAACATTGTCTCGGATTTCCATATTGTTGAAAATCAGAGTCGCGGTTAAGATTGTTTGGTTGTTTAGAGATTTCTATTAATTTTCGGATATTTCGCTGGTAGAAGAATCGATTACATTGATTAATTTTTAATTTGATCGAATGAGATTTCGGTGTCATTATTGTTTTCGGCAACTGCTTATGACTCTATTTGTCATAGTCGTATATTTTTTGTTCTGTTTCTCTTTTTTAGTTTTGACATAGCTCTTTCAGATATATTGCAATTCGGGAATCTGGAATCAAACATATTCAACCAAATTGAAAAATGCTTGTCTGGAACATATTTTTCTTGTAACGGTCAAATTTATGAACAGGACCAGCTGTGAGATCTCCAGAATGGTTGGCGAAACGTCAGAAAGTTCGATTTATCAACCACCGACGCAGGTAGAATGCAGAATATTTGTAAATAGTCTTACATTATTCTGTGAAAGTTTCCTTTAAAAAAAAATCTTCAGAAATCTTTGCTAAACAAGTTTGATAAACGCCATATTAGTTTATTTGGCACGAATGGAGCGAGTGCTTAATAAATGAGTGAAAGAAGAAGTTTACAAGGTGTTGCATACTATATGCGTGTACCTTGACCATCAGAATCGACAAACCAAAGCACTGGCTAATATATCACCGGAAATATCCGCAGTGGCTCGCAGCCCTACGTAACGTCTTTAAGCCACACTGTATAATGCGTATTTTAGAGCAGGAATGTAAAAGGGGGATTTTTTTAAATCAATTTGGGAAAAAAATTTAGATGATATCCAAGGAACTAAAGAGACACTTTTTATCCCGAGGCAAAACTTTATAGAGAATATGTCGAAAATCACCTAAAAAGATACTTTATTTCAGAGGTTCATTGTTAGGATTTAAGTTTAGGTACATTAAAAAAAGTAATATATGAAAATATTGTTCAGTGGCAGTGGTGATACATTATTGTACTTTACTTTTCATCCCTCACATTCATTGTTTAACTTCATTTTTATTTATATCTTAGGGCACAATGAAGAAAAATAACTATTAAAAAGAACACTTTTATCGAATAACTTTTATCAAAGTTCATTTCAAAATAATAATTTTTACTAAAATATAGAAATGTTACTTTTCACATTTATTTTGGTTTGATTAAAAGCAAAAGTCAACAACTTAAATCGTTCAATAAAATAGTTCTTATATGTTGCGCACTTTAATAGGCGACCTATTAATATTAATGAAATATTATTAGACGATAAAATCAAAATATTTTATTACCTAATTATTTAGATAAGTATTTAGCAAATGATATTTTAATTTGCAAATTCCAACAACTTCTTTTCCTATTGCATTAAATAACCATTTATGTTCAATATTTCTATAATATAAATATTTATATTCGATATTTTTAATATTTCGAACACCGTTCTAAATAGCATTTAGCAGAAATTATCGGAAGAAAGTAATAAATCTAAAAATGTGCCCAAAAATTAAAAAAGATTCAGAAGTTATTGCCTAGTATTCGCATATAAAAAACCAAAACTTGTTGGTGCCATTTTGTTTAATTAAAACATTTTAATAATGTTGCTTCATGGATCTGAAGATTATATAATGCAATAATAATAAAATAATCGAAAAATAGCAATTTGTGCAACTAAATAAAAAATATAATTTTTTTTAAGTGATCGAGGATGGCTCGGTTGGTAAGTCGTTAGACCTGCCAACTCGACTTGCAGTAGAAGTTGTTGGTTCGATTCCGACCTGGATGGAGTCTTGGGTGTTGTTATTGCGTTTGTTGTCCGACTTTAACGACTGACTTCAATCTAGTCAGGCTTCTAAGTAAAGACAGACGCGAGTTCATTGAATTAAGGTAAAAAAAAAATGCAACCGGCGGACAAGTAGTTGAAAAAAGAATAACTTTATGCAATGAGCGGATTTTCTCACGAAGAGAGCAAGCGAAACAAAAGAGTTTGGCGACGTGTCACAGAATGTTGTTTTAAATTCTAATATCATATAAAGCGTACGGCATTGGCAACAGGATATAAATATGATTTTTGTAAATTTTGAATTCTTTACCACACATTTCGAAAATAAACTTTTATTAATTATTTAATTTTTTAATAGAAAAAAAAAGTCTTGTGTATTGGTGTTACGTTTACGTTAATTCCAACTTAGCCTACTTCCGAATTCGTGGTAAAAAAATAAAATTCTTTATTTCCACCGTCTCTACATGCTCGAACTACGGAGCGCCAATCGAGTTCATTCAATATGAAAAACAAAACAACTAGGCGAAGCAGAGCCGTTACCCCACAATTTCGCGCCAGTCTGCAAAAGTTAATAGTGACAGTGTTGCCACGTAACAAAGGCGCAGAGGACGCCTGGAAATCGACGAGCTGAAAGTAGAATATATCTTGTAAAATATACAAAATATATATATATATATATATATATATATATATATATATATATATATATATATATATATATATATATATATATATATATATATATATATATATTATTTTTGTTTCCTTGTTTATCAAATTTTAATACCTTTTTTTGTCAGTCATATTAATAAACTAAAGCAATTGTAAATATCCATTTTAGAACTATGTATAACCACACATTCAAAATCAAAATTTGACCAAAACCCAATTTATATAAAAATTTTATTTTACAGATTCCGCTACCGAAAAATGACATTTACCAGTTGCCATGGTGATTATGTAACTGTATTGAATCTGAAATAGAATGATTTGTCAATAAATCATCTATCTGCGAAATTAAGTAAATAAAATGGATATTATTTTAATGCCAAATGAAATTGAAATGTATATTGATAGTATGAGACCTCAAAATATGTTAAACCTTGGCACTGATCAGTAAGTTTTAGATTAATATTGTAATACGTTTATTGCTTAATAATAAACCCATTTCTGTAAGAAACCGGGAATCAGTGAACAGCAAAGTGGTGCAAATAATTTTCTGTAGGTCAATTTTCACTCTGAATTTTATACAAATCAAAATAAAACAAATCGCACATCCGCAAAACTATAAAGAATCAATTAGGGTCAATAAAACCTTGTCCAATGAACTTTTGCTAAACACAACAAATGCAATGTGGACATTTCTTCAAACGAAAATGAGCATTCCGTATCCAACCCCAAATATGGGCTTTCGTTGAGCTAGTCTGTACCCAGCTTCGTAAATGATGTGTTGGGAAGTTAAACAAAAACGCCAAAAAAAATAAATGAAAGCGAATGGAAAAAGTCAAAACTTCCCACGGCAAGAATATTTTTTAATATTTCAAATTTCATTTTAATTCATCATAAAACAAGGGATTTCAAAACTACAAAGTACACATCTTGCGGTTCTAAGGAAAGTTGAGGATGCTGACGGCTTAGACAAAAGAAGCAGCACCAGAAGATCCAACGAGAATTTATTCGTAAAATTCTTGAAAAAATTCCAATAAACTTGGATCAAAAAATTGAAAATTTCAGTTTATTTGCTATATTTCCAAAAGCAGCAAATACAATTTAATTTTTTTTTAATGGAATATGAGCGGGTTCATCAAAACACAACTTTCTCCTACTTTGAGCGACCCTGTACCTCTACCGTTTCGGAGATCCTAATGTCGAGGGTCAAATTAAAAGATCCAATGATTACTATTCATAATATACATGAGCTTTTATAATACTATACTGAGCAAACCAGCCGGGCAGCCACTCGAAATTTTCAAAAATCCATTTTAAGTGAATGTTCATTGTAACTTAAATGTTCAGGTGGATGGAATGGCATAACAGATTACAAAAATTACATCAGGAAGCACTACTGGAAGCAGCAGCTTTGAGCGGGGAACACGTTAAGGAGACATTGGTGTCATTCGGAAAGGTATGACCTTGCCCACCTAATGATCTTTACATGCTAATAACAGATTTGTTTTAGACGAATATATTAGTCCATGAAATTATATTAATTAGCATTTGGAAACATAAAGTATTGCCGCATCTGTTAAAGTTGGTAAAAAGACCTGAATGTACGTTTTTTGCATATTCAATACTGTATCATGAAGGTGTGTGTGTTGCACTACTGGAATTAGTCATGTTTCACTCCGATTGTTGTGAAGGTATATATAATAAGTTACTAGTTCAATCAGTAACGAGGGACTAAATTTCAGCCCTTGATGAAGTGGCTGTGGATTTATTAGATTATGTAAGTGTTGCAGTCTCCAAACTCTTAAACCAGCAAACTGAAGAATCCGCCAACCAAGAACTAATACAACAGCGAAATAAGATATCCTTCGATATTGGCATTAGATGTTTGACCATTTTGTTCTACTTAGCAGAAAATGTTGATAAGTAATTTATAAAATGTTTACTAACTGGGGGATTTTTTTATATCTCCATAAGAGTTTATTTTATCAAAAAATTTTAAATGAAAATGAAATGAAATGAAAATAGTTGGTATTATACAGTATTATAAGTTTCTCGCAGCACGCATCTTCCTTAGTTTAATTGGAACACATTTTTGGATTTCTGAGAAAATTTCATGATAGGTTTCTTCAGGTTTCATTATAATCTTAATCTAAGATATTTTGACTAAAAAAAAATTGAAAGATGTAACATTATTTTAAACAATGCACCTTTTAACCATTTTTAATTCGTGGTGACCGTTTATACGATAAACCAGAATACAAGCATCGTCCTTTCGAAATTGGTATTGCAAAATTGATTGATTGCTTTACAATCCGATTATAAATCGATTAACTATGCCTTTCTCTATATCTATTTTCAACCGTTTTATCGCTATAGCGTTTTTTCTATCAAAATCAAACAAACGCTAGAGTTATTTCTAGTTAGCATTGATTTTGACCAAGGTCGATAATATATGTTCGTGGTTTTATTTACTTCAAAAGAGTTAAGAAACTGCAATTGGCCATCATATTACTCGATTGGTGGCCCTTGGAGTCAACGCTAGAGTACAGTTCATTATCTCATTGGTTTCAAAAGTTGTAGAGAAGCGTGACGAAAATTTTGTTTTGAGTTCCTTTTGAAATTCTTCAACTTTTTTATTGATAATACATACCTAAATCTAATAGTTTTCCCAATAGTTTAATTTAAACAAAAATGAAATAGCGCCTTTATTTTATCACTCATATTTAATTATTATTCGAAGCTGACCTAAAAGATATATGCAATGGAACGTGAATTAGGGGTATTCAAAATAAACGAATATATTTGGATCATTTTAAATTAAAAAAATATCGATTTTTATTATTGCTTTCTTTTTTCTGAAAGTCTTACAAAAACCTTCAACTTTTAGTAGGTATATCGTACATGTTACCGGCAAAGTATAAAATCAAGACATTTTGTACAAAACCTAGGTACTTTATAAAACAACTAATGATTTCAGGCAATGTATGCAATCTTTTTTGATTTAAATATTTTTTTACCTTTTGCCAGACATTTCATGGAATAACTAGGAATTTTATATAATGCCCATGCCATATTAAGAGCAGTGTTAAATGAAAAATAAAATAATAGTATATTATGCAACAAGTACGGTAAACGGCATTTGACTCATGAGTTTATTTGACAAGAGCGGAGCGAGTTTTTAATAAACGAGTGATTAAAAAGTATACCGAACGTGTTGCATACTATACTTTTTCTACGACTGTTAGTTTTTGGGTACATTTTCGCAAAACAACACGAATGCATTCACTTACATGACCGTCAGAATTGACAAATTTAAAGGGTGGGAAAGATCTCCGAAAACATCCGACTGCCTCAAAATCCCGGAAATGTCCGAAGGGGTTCGGATTCATGGGAAACGAAACTGACGTGGTAAAGTGACGCTTCCCGCACTCTAGATCGGTGGGTATTAGGTATTTTACAGACGGGAATAGAAAAAAGTATTTATTACTCTTTACTTTATTACAGAAATGCTTAACCTGACAAACGAAACAGGAACATAAACAACATCGTAAAAATATGTTTTAAAACCTATTGAAATGGTTGTTAATCTTTAATTTAACGAACGAAACAGGAGCATAACAAAAAATTTTCCTCCCAGATTCTTTAACAGGAAATATAAGCTTGACATTTTGATCAATTGTCAAAATAGCATAACGTTTCAGCAACCAATAATCCCGGGGAACCTTTTTCGTTGTTGATTTCGCACTATTAACATAATTAATTAACACTTTGTACTAATCATCTTCAATATAAACACAGTTCTTTACATTTGAACGCTTTTTAGTTTTTAATTCTGCGTAAAATCTATTTTTCATTACCGAAACCCGTGAATCGGACATATTATAATGACACAAAAGGAACGTGTACACGTCGAGAAGTATGATGCAATATTAAACTAAACGCGCCACAAGATATTTTCTTGGACGTTCCTTAGCATAAACTGTGTTATTCTCCTGCCCTCGTCCCGAATCCCATTTTCCATAGCTTCTGGTGTTGTAGGGAGATGCATATAAACACGATATTTAACATATCCCCGCGCAAAAAGAAATCTAGTGGTGGTAAGTCATATGATCGAGTGGGCCATCCAATGAATCCACCTCTACCGATTCATTTCTGTGGGTAATCATTATTTAAAAATTCTCGAATTTCTCGATCGTAATGCGGAGGAGGTCCATCTTGCTGAAGCTACATTTGTTGGATGTCAATATTATCAACTTCTTGAAGAAGTTGAGGTAAGACATTTTGCAACGATTTAAATATTAACTGGTTCGCGAAAAAAAAAGTAGTCTAATAAGTTTAAAGTGTTTGTTTCACAGATATAGCTACTAGAGATATAGAGGCTTTACCAACGCCGATAATACTGGAACTTTTGAAGCAACTATGAAAACAATTTTGAGAACCATTCACCATGCGCATGAGCGAGATTTAAAATCTCGTTTTTAAGCAATGACCTTGCTGTAAGTTCTGTAAGTTTGGATGCGGCATTTTTAGGGCAGTATTATCACTTGTTCAAAATCACGGTCTAAAAGGTCTCGGTGTACTTCCATATGGGAAGGATAATATTTGTTTTTTCTGGTGGTGCGATTAACGGTAGACTGGGATGTACCACGACGGTTGCAGACCCGAGAATTATTTTGAAATTGGTAAAAGTCAAATGTCCATTTTTTTTCTCATTGGTAGCATTCCGGTTTATCACTATCCCGTTTTTCATATTCAATACTACCACTAGCATCAAGAAAAGAAATTCAAAACAAAATTTATAAATACTTACTTATATACTTATACTTATAAATACTTACTTAAAAAAAATGTGCATCGTAACAACTTTTATATTTACCATTTTATCATAACTTTTGAAACTAATGAGATATTGAACTTTATCGTTGATTCACCCTGTACAAAAGAACTAGTGTACTATGCATGCATATTGCGTGTCTGCCAAACATCACATTATAATAGAAATTATAGAATAACAATAAAACCGTTAAAAATAGGTATACTGAGCAATATAGCCAACGAATGCAATATTATGCAGTAAAAAAGTTCACTTCAAAAATATTGTAATCTCTCATTAAAGAAAAGAACACCCTGTTTGGGCTAATTCACTTGCCAAACTGTTAATTGCTTCCATTTATGGTATAATGGTATATTATCAACAGTTAAAAACGGTAAAAATGCGCTAATCTGGAAATATTGTTACGTCATTCCAAATTTACGCTCCAGAGTTGAATATCCGGTGAAAACAGGTGATCTAGTGGTCTTCTTCTTCTTCCAATGCGTATCCATTAATGGATGTTTGCGATAACATTTTCCATTGCTTCTCTGTTTCTTGCGATATGTATCAACGTCTGTACATCATGCAGGCCAGTCCACTGTCTGATGTTTCGAAGCCACGACATTTTTTTTCTTCCGATCCCCCTCCTGCCTTCGATCTTGCCTTCAATCAACAGTTGTAAAAATTGTTATTTTTTGTTTCGCATGATATGCCCCAGATATGCCGTTTTCTTCTTCTTAATTGATTCAAAAAGTTCACGTGATTTGTTAACACGTCTTAGAATTTAATCGTTGGTCAATCTAGCCGTCCAGGGTATCTTGAGAGTTCTGCGGTGTAGCCACATCTCAAAGGCCTCTAATTTGTTTATTGTAGTTGTCTTCAGTGTCCACCCCTCCATGCCGTAAAGGAGCACCGACCAAACGTAGCATTTCACGAATCTCATTCTTAGGTCAAGGTCAAAATCGGAGCAGGTTAGCACTCTTCTGAACCTCAAGAAAGCTTGTCGGGCCTGTTCTATACGGTATTTTATTTCGTTGTCCGATGTCCAATCTTCGAAAAGCCAGGTACCCAAGTACTTGAATTTGTCCACTCTTTCTATGGGTCTAGCGTTAAATGTTATGGTGGAGTTTTGAAACGTGTTTAGATTCCTGGATATGATCATGAATTTTGTTTTTTTGGTATTAATATTTAAGCCCATTGATTTGCTCTGTTCTCCTACCTTATTGACCAGTTGTTGTAGGTCGTGTATATTGTCAGCGATTAGGACCGTGTCGTCCGCATAACGAATATTATTAATCCAAACCCCATTAACCTTGATTCCCATTTCCACGTCTTCTAAAGCCTCCTGGAAAATCGCCTCCGAATATAAATTGAACAAGAGTGGAGACAGCACACATCCCTGTCGCACTCCCCTCCTAATCTGTATGGTGTTCGACATAGTATTGTCCAGTTTTATTTGTGCCGTTTGGTTCCAGTACAAGTTCTCTATGCAACGGATGTCTTTTTGGTCTATATCAAGCCCTTTAAGAAGTTGGACTAACTATCTAGTGGTCAACCCTATAAAAAGTTCTCTTTTGATGCAGATAAAGTATATATCATCAAATATTAATGCTGACTAGAAAGAACTTTGAGTTTTGCTTGACTTTTGATAGAAAGTATGAAATGGAAAAGATAATTGTTGAAAATGCATAATAACCGTATGCAATAATATGCAGGGTGTAGTATTTGAAAAACCGAAAATAATTAAATTGATTGGTAAATTTTGGACTCCCTGTAAGCAATAAATCAATTCTCAATATCAAACAAGTTTTAAAATTGGGACCCGTTTTTAGTGGCCAATTTTTTGTGGAATACAAATATCTCCAAATGGGTATTTTATCTAAATAAATTTCGTATGCAAGTAGACATTTCAAAAACAGCTTAATCTATAGAGAAATAACAATTTCGAGAACTAAACCAAACACCCTGTATCTCACAACAGAGGCGGCATTGGCATATTTGACTTAAAATTACGAGTTTAATTTAGGATTGCTATTTGACATATTGATTACGTATACTATTTTTATAGATTACCCATTACCGTATGTTCGCGTTTATACGCTGCATATGATGTACCGGTTTTATTGAGCGAAATTATTTTAAAAAGACCTTGGGTTAAAAATGATGGAAACATTTATTCAGGTGGTAAATGGAGAAAATGGGATAATGAACAATTGCCTCAAGTTGAAGCGCAGGTAATGAGAAAAAAGAAGCATTTAGTTTCAACAGCATTGCGATTGCCTATGCTTATCTATACTTTTAAATTGAACAACGTATTTGCGTCGCGGATATGTTTTTTGTAATTATATAGGTATGGTTAACTCTCCGGCAAACTTTGCTGAGTCAAGAAGGTCATCAATACTATTCAATAACTGCAAATAGACGTTCACAACTGACGAAAATCTTACCTATGATGAACCCTATCCTTTTAGATCAACTATCCCCCCTATTTGAATTAAAGGTAAAAAAAACTTACATAAACACCCTAATCGATTTTTCAAACTATAACATAAATGTTTAAGTTGAAATTATGTTAATAAATGCTTTTCTCATTTCAGAACTGGCTGTGTCGAGTTTCATGTTTACAAGAATATGCACCACCTATTAAACCAGTATTTGTCGAGGCAATTCTTGAAATTAAAGAGAAAATCCTGCAAGAATGCCAAAGCAAATGGAAGAGCATTGCAAAGAAACAGGCACTCATAATTTTTACAAATAACAAGGAAAAAATACAGCAAACAGCAAAAATGTAATGATATGTCAAATATACCAGTTATTTGTTTCTAAAATTCTATACCTGAAAACTCCATTATGTAACAATTATAAATTGAAGACCATTTGTCTCGTGGATAAAGTGATTTCAATATTAATAAATATTTCATTAATATTAATATCTGAAGTAATAAATGCTTAAAATTGTTCTGATCAATGTAAAGTAAGGTTCTTATTTCTAATTTTTATACACTTGACATAAGTATTTGTGTTTCTAACCGTAGATTTTCACAGAGGCAACAAGTAAATTTGAAACATTAAGGTTTTAGCGGGTTTCCACTGTTTTTATAATCAACGGAAATCCGGTAACCCTTTACCTTTACCATCAATATTACATTATTTTTATTTGCTCTAAAATGGTTTCATTCTTACCACTTTTCCGTTCTAAATGAAAACTAAGGCATTACAATGCGGACAGTGTCTAGTAGTTTAGTATTAAGAAGTGCTTCTTAATATATAACTTATTTTGTAATATATTTAGGTTAACTGAAGCATATAACACGGATTTTATGGAAAAATTTGAAGTCAATGAAAGTCAAACTTGTGTCCAATGCAATAAAACAGCAGTGCAAAGATGTTCTCGATGTAAGAAATGCTGGTATTGTTCACGCAGGTGTCAAGTGAATCATTGGCCACAACATAAAGAAAATTGTTCACAATAAAGTACAGTTTTTGTACATTAGTTTGTAGTTCTGGACATAAAATATATGTATAATTGAATATTTATTAAATTAAACCTTTTACAAATAAGCCGAGTTTAATTGATATTTATTTCCGCCTTTATTCAATAAAAACCCCTGGATATTCAACGTTTCCAGCATATTTGAAAATTTTTCCTTTGGTATCCCAGCCGCATCCCCAGCTTCCCTTATTTCAGTCAACGTGAAAATTGATTTAGATTCCACTTCCGATTTTTTCTGAAGAACATTTAACAGCTTTATAACCTGATAAAACAGGATGAATGAAGTGAATGCTCACACACTCCAGTCTACCTACCTACCTTATTTTTATGGCTCATGCCAGTGCCAAGCTGGGACCTAGTAGTGTCTAAAGCTCCAGATTCATTTGTAAAAACTGCCGTTAAGCTATACCGCATAATTTCTATTACATCTTTTGCATCTTCTTCGCTTGCTTCTTCCCTGAGTTCTACTTTTGCTCGTGCCTATAATAGGGAACACTTTTAAAAAGTGTACATGTTTATTTGGAAAAACAATATCACCAATACACATTTCTCGTTTTTTTTTTTAACTAAATTTTTCGAATTAAACCAAAATAGCAGATAACTTTTATAATTATTTGTTGTTGTTTGTTACCGGTTTGAAATTGCCATCAAAAGCAAACTTACCAAAAGAACTTACCTGCGTCAATCTTATCAAAGAATGCAGTTGTCGAGCGGTAACTGAAGTGCAATTTCCACTAGCAAATTCTTGTCTCAAAGATACATAAGATTTTTTTAAAACTCGTTTGGCGTCTTCTGAAAGTTTTGGATTGACATATTTTTGAGCATATGCAATGTATTTACGAAATGCAGTGGAAGAAAGATAATTTTTGGTATCGTTATGATTTTTTAAACGTTCTCTGAAAAACCAGCCGTTTGATAATAATTTACTAACTTAAAACTAAATTACCTTAAACTGTTAAATTTTTGATTAAATGATTCACCAAAGTTTTCCAATTGTAAGGTGTGTTTCTTATTTTCATTGGAGTGTGCAGAGAGAATGTGTTTTATTATGTATTTATCTAAATACTAAAAACCAAAAATTGTGTGTGTTACTTTTGGTTTAAGGTGACTTCAGGATGGTAAAAACTGACCTGATCGGGCTGATCCAATAAAATGAATATCAAATCAAACCTCGAGAGCATTGGTGAGCCAATTTTTAAATTTTCTGATATTGTCTTCGATTTGTCATAGTGCCCACCAGCTGGATTTGCAGCTGCTAAGATAGTAGGCAATGTGGGTAAAGAGCAAACTACACCCGCTTTAGCTATGCTAATGCTTTGTTGTTCCATTGCTTCAAGAAGGCACTAAGTTAAAAAAAATGGTGTGTTTGAGTAAACTTCTAAAATATACTGCTTTTTAAGTCATATTTGCAAATTTGCAATACCCCATATAACATGTAACAATAAGTACTTACTGCATGTTGAGATTGCATTTTGTCAAATTCATCTATACAACAACAACCTTGGTCAGCTAACATTAGAACACCCGCTTCTAGGGAATAGTCTCCACCAGATTCTCGGACCATAGTAACGGTTAATCCAGAAGTGGTACTTGCATTGCCACACACATAGACGCCTAATGGAGCACATATTAAAACAAAGTTGTAGAACATGGAAGTTTAAATTTATTAATGTAATATATTGTAATTGTTTGATTTGAGTAATCCCTCAATGGATGGAAATAGCAATTAAAAAATCGCAAATATAACTAATTATTATAAATGTCATGGTTTAGATAATGTTACTTGAATTTCTTGTGTTGCAAAAATGATAAATTTCAAAATATACAGGGATCTCCGTTACTATTATATCCACGGCAAAGGTTCAACGAAGCGAGTTTTAGAGAAAGTCAATCGCTTTGGGAAATACAGGCGAATAACCGAAAATGGTGGTTTAAGAAGTTCCTGATTTGAATAGTGTTGTGAACCCGACATCCATCCTGTTGAAACCAGGTTCTTCTAAACTCATCTTCAGTTAGAGTAGGTCGTAAAGTCGGCACAATTTGGTTTCATAAAAGCGTACATCTGTCCGTTTAGACTGCATTCAAACAAAAATGGCACCATCAGTCGATTTCGTGAAATGATTGATAATTTACAATAGGTGCTTAATTAAAAAAGGTAAGTTAAATTATCGATAATAAGAAATTGCCAAAAATACATCGATACATTTTGCAAAACTACAAATTACTAACCAGTTACTAAATAAAATTTTACATAACACAACTTTTTCAATTTGTATTGAATTTGTAGGTAATTTGTCCAAAACATCTGACTTGTTGAGAAGTGGTTCATTAGGTTCATGTTCTATTGAAAATTCAATGTATGCTTTACTAAATTAATATTAAAATTAAAGTCAGAGCCTACTTATAAAATAATTTAGATCTAACTTTACCAAGTGTGATAAAATATTTTGTGCATTTGTGAGACATCAATGAACTGGAAATTTTAAGTTCTTTCTAAAAATCAAAAAGAAACGAGTTAAGTGTGAGATGGCTGTTTAGAAAGAAAATGGCACAAATTGGAAGCTAAATCACACAATGATCAAATATTCTGTAAGTAGCATTAACCCAGATATTACGAGTATTTGTGTAGATATAATATAGTCACTAACTTACCTGTTGGGGAAACCTGAACACATTCTTTTAACATCTGGCTTTTACCCAATCCCGGATCTCCTATAAGAAGCACATGGGATTCTGATCTGAAAGTGTTTGTTTTGCTTCCTCTAAATAAAGCTAAAAGAAGACCTGCTTTCACTATCTCATGCCCATATATATTGGGACACAATGAATGCACTAAATAGCAAAACAAATTTTGTTGAGCATGGATTTGCTAAAACAGTTTAAATTGTTAGGAAATCATTTGATACTACTGATAATAAACAATTTTAATTACTTTTACTGAAAAATAATCTTCCGGAGTAAAGGTGATTCTATCATAAGGGTCACTGCTATTTTTTTCGTTATGATTATAAATTGAAATTACATCTAAATATAAATCAAATTCAGAGTTCTTATTTTTACCCTTATTGTCATTTATATGTCTAGCCTAGAATGTATTGATATTAAAATTACAGGATAATAAATAAATTATTTTCTAATTTATTAATACCTTAATGACTCCAGAAACTATGATATCATCCCCAGGCGCACAAGATCTAACTAAATCTTCACTAAGTTCACATTCTAATGTTGGAGGAATTCGAGCCATTTCACACTAAAAAGAAAGTGAAAGGAAAACAGAAATTAAGGAGTATTTGAATTCAATTATATTATTTATTATTTCTTCAATTAATAATTTAATTTTTTGCATTTTATTTTATTTGAGCCATGTTTGTAAGTAGGAAGTACCACCTTATGTATGCATTAGGTACTGTTCACAAACAAATATTTTAAAAATATATCTTACTTCAGTCTGTTGGATCACTATTGACTGCCAGTCAATAGTTTTTGTATGTTTTGATTTGTAGAGGGCTTCAAAGTTGCCCGCAGATCGACAACCTTGATTTTTACATTTATCGGGGGGAGTGTAGACACCATTGTTTTGTTTCCAGATTTGTGTTGACTGGCACACTGCACACCGAAATTCTAGTAGACTGCAGATTATTTTAATACCACTAGCCTTACGTACTGTTCCTCTCAATGACAAACATTTACCTACAGACATACAGGATTAGTTAGGCAAACCTTAAAAACGAGTAGATTATTAGGCACAAATTTGTCCAATGATTTCTTTCATATCAAAATACTTTCAGTTAGTTGACATTTGCAATTTAACAAGAAATCACCCACCCAAGAAAGAATTGAGTGTATTATTATTCTCTATTACCTAATACAGGAAAACTGAGACAAATAATGTGTCACACTTACTATAATCATAACATTTAGTGATAAGAGTGACACATTAAAATATATATGGAAATGAGAGGGGATACTAACACATACCATAAGAACTGGCCTTAATTTCACTTAATTGGATAATGGGCTCCAAATTAATTACTCTTGCTCTTACAAGTGGTAGTTTCTTTTCAATTTCTTCACATTTAGATTGTTTAAGCACCTCCCTTATATAAACGTGAATTGCAAGCCCAAGACACTTTACAGTAAAATCAGTATCATTAGTAAAGTCCTCCGTAAAAGTAGTCCATTGTTTTATAAACTCATTATCATTTACTAGAAATTTGTAATCAATTATAGCATATCTTTTAGTTTCAATTTGAGCCAATGCATAATTTCCTGCATATCTGTTTATGTGAGACCGAAACGCTAATGCATATTTTCTGATTTTCTCCATATGATCTTCACCTGTGACATAAAAGCTGATTATTTCTGCGTTTCATTAAATTTTGCTATGTACCGATTTTCAAAAAATACAAATCAAGACCAGAAAATGCCTCATCAGTTTGTTTGCCTAAAGAATCCATTTCACAATGTTGAATTGAACCATACCAACACCAAAATCTAAAAACCATTATACAGGCTTAACTTTGCCTTAGAGATTTACATTAAGGAATACATTATACCTAAAACTTTGGGAAGGTGACAATAATAATAACACATAAAGATTTTTTTTTTAATTACGGTTTTTTTGGCCACTGCTGCTAAGGCAATTCGGCCAGCTTCTCGGTAGTGGTGTGCAATAAACTATTTCCATGAAGGATGCCTCCGTAAAGAGGGTCTGGGCGATACCATCATCCTACTGGACGGCTATACAGAAAAAAAATTGGACGAAAGAATTAGAAAATATGAAAACAATATTCAAAGTTTTAATCCACATGCATCTAAAAAGCGGCAAACCATTCTAGCAGCAAAATCCAACTGAGTGCGGTGAAATAAAATTGAATTAATATGCAGAGGCGAAGGAAAATTAGCACTAATGAGTGACTCATACAACTGTTGTGATTTTCTCCCAATGAAGAGCACAGTCAGACAGCACCTGACCTAAATCACCCAGTTCTCCACATTCACAGTCTCCGGAGAGTTTAGACTTTAATTCTATTTAGGTGAGCCGGAGAACAGCAATGCTTGCTTCTCGGTCTACACATAGTTGTGATTTCTCTTCTATTCAGATCGAGCTTATGAAACCAGGGTTTAGTTGGCGGAGTAGAATAATGTGAGGTGAAATTAACTCCTTTCCCTAATCCTATATGTTTCCATCTGTCACTTCAAGCATTCCAGATGTTATGCTTTAATTTAGAGAAGAATTCCCTAAAACTCAATTTTATATTTTCCCGTGGTTCTAGGAGTGCAGCATTGGCGATCTGGTCAATCGCATCATATTCAACCCACCTGAAACTTTCTGTATCATGTTTATAATTTGTGGCTCCCATGACAGTTTTGGATCAAAAATCACTCCTAAATATGTGATGCAATTTCTCCATGCTATGGTTCGAGTGTTGAGGTGAAGTCTGGGGAGATAATTAACATTGTAATTCTTTTTGGAAAAACATATAGCTGCAGATTTATTGGGGTTAATCTCAAGTCCTACATTCAAAGACCAAATATGTATATTTTTCAAAGTTCTACTCAAATTAATTCACTATTGTTTGGGCATCAGTCCCAGTACTCAGCAAGGCGGTATCGTCCGCAAACTGTAAAAGTCTTATGTTCTCAGGAATTGTTTCTTTAATTGAATTGATGTATATATTAAATATTGATGGAGAAAGAGGGAAACCTTGGGGCACCCCCTTGCTGGTTGTTCTGCCTGACACAAATGTATTAGTAGACGGATCTTTCACTTGTGAGAAAATCTTTAATAAGCAAAGTCAAATCTCTGGCTGTTCCAATTTTGGCCAGCACCGAGGTCAATAAGTCAACATTTATATTATCGTAGGCATTGGATATGTCCAGCGTCACCATTGCTGCTAGTTGATTGCGAGCCAAACGGCAGAGGACCTCTGAGGTTGTCGAAAGTTCCCTTACCCTTTCTGAAGCCACTTTGGCGAACGTCAATTAAAGCTTGGTTCTCCCCGAACCATTCCAGTCGGTTTTTCACCTTCTAAAACTGCTCCAAACTTCTTTTGAACTAGTATTGGGAGATAGCTTCTCACGAAAGTTGACATAGCCCCCCTTTTTCTTCCTATGTAGCAGCTGTCTTGTTTGTGCCCGGTTCTTAATGATTCCAGGAAGTTGGCCTCAGAGGGGTAGATTTTATAATCTCTGAATGCTTATCTTTTCCGTTTAATGGCGTTGGTGCACTCATTATCCCACCAAGGTAACCCATAGTTTAATGAGGGTTTATGCATCGGAACAGATTCTGCACTAGATAGGAAAATTACATCCATAAAATATTCGTAATTTTGGTGATAGGTGATTTTGGGTAATCCGTATAATCTTGGTGGTAAGGCGCCCGAATTGCGGAGTTTCGGCTGGATTTCTGGTTCAATGGATGACTTCTTAATTAATGAGTTGGTTTTTCTTAGGATACTGTTGGTTGGATCTTGTCGTAGCTTTTTGTATACGTTGGGATCTAATAGGTCTAGTATTTTCTTGTCATAGTCTTCGGTGTTTAGTACTACAGTGGCTCAAAAGCCCGGAAATACTTAGCAGTGTAGTTTCTGGCCGTGAAAGCCTAATACCCAAAAGTTCGTTTTATTTATTTCGCAATCTCAAAGAAATCTGACGTTGTCCCAGATATTAAAGAGCCATTTCGGAGAGCTTCAAAATTATATATTACTCAACCATCTAGAAATGGTCGGGAAGATATAAAACTACCCCCAATAATGAAATAACCAAATATTCGTTTTATTTATTTTGCAATCTCAAAAAAATCTGACGTTGTCCTAGACATTCAATTAGACTATTCAAAAGCCACTTAGGAGAGCTTCAAAATGATATATTGCTCAACCACCTCAAAACGGCCGGGAAGATATAAAACAAAATAATAACAAAATACCCAAGAATTCGTTGTATTTATTTCGAAATCTCAAAAATATCTGACGTTGTCCGAGGTATTGAATTAGACCATTAAAGAGCCACTTAGGAGAGCTCAACCACCTTGAAAAAGGCGGGAATATATAAAGCCACCCCCAATAATGAAAAAACCAAATAATTGTTTTATTTATTTCTGAATCTCAAAACCACCTGACTTCCTTAAGCCACACAAACAACCACCTTGAAACTGTTGGGAATATATAAAACCACCCCAATAATGAAATCACCAAGTATTCGTGTTATTTATTTCGGACTCTAAAAAACCCGACGTTGCCCCAGATATTGAATTAGACCATTTAAGAGCCATTTAGGAGATCGCTGCTTCAAAATGATGTATTACTCAACCACCTTGAAGCGGTAGGGAAGATATAAAACTACCCCCCATAATGAAATACCCCAATATTCATTTTATTTATTTCGGAATCTCAAAAAAAAACTTGAGCTTGTCCCACATATTGCATTAGGCAATTAAAGAGCCACTTAGGAGAGCTTCAAAATGATCTATTGCTCAACCACCTCGAAACGGTAGGGAAGATATAAAACTATCCCCAAAAGTTTGATATATTTATTTTGCAATCTCACAAAAATCAGACGTTGCAAAGTCACTTGGGAGAGCTTCAAAATGATGTATTGCTCAATCACCTTGAAACGGCCCTGCAGATATAAAACTACCCCCGATAATGTGATGCCCTAAAATTCGCCATTATCAAAGTAAAGATTTCGTTTTTAACTCGAAATTGACCCACAAAGACACATCCATCGATCATGGATACTCGCGATATTCAGGAGATTTTCTTAATTTTATTTGTACTTTTCATTTTTACTTTATTAGGCCATTAATTAAAAGTTTTCTGGGATGACATTTGCGCTTTTATATAAACTATTTCCAGTATAGGGATATATTCGAAAGGGGACTAAATTCTGTACTTGACGTTTAGTCCCATTTAAAGAAAAAACAATTTGAATCGTTTCCAGATTAGGAGCAATAGTTATCATGCGGGTTGTACAATTTTTTTCAAATAATTCAGAAACAAAAAGAAACAATCATATACACCTTTTGAAAATTAACATAAAATTAACCATAGCAATAAAACATGGTAAAATATACAACTTAACATTTTAAATATGACAACCATTTGAAAACGAATATTAGGGCATCTCATAAATGGAGGTAGTTTCATATCTTCCCGACAGTTTGGAGGTGGTTGAGCAATACATCATTTTGAAGCTCTCCTAAGTGGCTTTTAGATAGTCCAATAAAACGAACTTTTGGGTATTTCAGAATTGGGGGTAGTTTTATATATTCTGGACAGTTTCAATTGTGGTTGAGTAATACATCATTCTGAAGCTCTCCTAAGTGGATCTTTAATAGTCTGATTGAATATCTGGGACGTCAGATTTTTTTGAGATTGCAAAATCAATAAAACGAATATTTGGTTATTTCATTATTGGGGGTAGTTTTATATCTTTCCCACCGTTGCATGGTGGTTGAGTAATACATTATTTTGAAACTCTCCTACCTGGCTCTTCAATGGTCTAATTGAATATCTGAGACAAGCTCTCGTAAGCGGCTCTGCAACGGTCTAATTCATTATCTGGGACAACGTCAGGTTTTTTTGAGATTCCGAAATGAAGAAAATGAACATTTGGTTATTTAATTATTTGGGGTAGTTTTACATTTTCCCGACCGCTTAAAGGTGGTGGACAACGTCTGTTTTTTTTGCGATTGCGAAATAAATATATCGAACTTTTGGGTATTTCATAATTGGAAGTAGTTTTATATCTTCCCGACGGTTTCAAGGTGGGTGAGTAATACATCGTTTTGAAGCTCTCCTATGTGGCCCTTTAATAGACTCATTCAATATCTGGGACAACGTCAGGCTTTTTTGAGATTCCGAAATAAATAAAATGAATTTTAGCGTATCTCATTATTAGGGGTAGTTTTATATCTTCCAGACCGCCTCGAGGTGGTTGAGCAATACATCATATTGAAGCTCTCCTAAGTGGCTCTTTAATTTTCTGGTTGAATCTCTGGGACGTCAGATTTTTTGAGATTGCGAAATAAATAAAATAAATCTTTGTGTACGAAAATTTGAGTGGACTGTATTTGGGCTGGTTACTAGTTTTTTGATTTTCCCTTTAATAAAGTTTCGAGATCGACGATATAATGACGACTCCGAAAGGGTGCGGCCTACCTTGATCCTTTGAGGGGGGTTGCTGGTTCTCTGCACCCGCGGGTTTTACACGTACCGGCACTTTTTAATTGCTTTACACTTTGGAATTGTCCGTGATGCGTTCGGTTCGACGGTCGATCAGAGAGAGAGTCCGTGTGGATCGATTTAAAAGTTTTGACCTTTGTCTTCGGCCGCAAGTAAAAAGAGTCGTCATTTTTTGGGCGCGAAAAAACCGCGAAATAAATTAATATATGTATAGTAATTTAAAAAGGAGTTTGCATAATTCAGGTAGTTTTATATCTTCCCTACCGCTTCAAGGTAGTTGAGCAATACATCATTTTAAAACTCTTCTAAGTGGCTCTTCAATGATTTAATTCGACATCTGGGACGTCAGATTTTTTTGAGTTCCACAATAAATAAATCGAATTTTACGGCATTTGATTATTGGGGGTGATTTTATGTCTTGCCGACGGTTTCAAGATGGTTGAGCAATACACCATTTTGAAGCTCTCCGAAGTGGTTGTTCAAGGGTCTGGTTAAACATCTGGGACAACTTCAGATTTTTTCGAGATTTGAATGTGATTTTACAATATTTCCGTGCTTACTTTCTCGGTATTTCCACAGGAATGCGTTTTTTTTTTAATTAAGGTAAATCTCGAACTGGTCCACTGTAATATTCGCAAATTCGAATTCAAATCCAAATCTACCACATAACTTTTTTCTCTGCTTCAAATGAAAACATATGGGGTGGGGGCCAAATCATAATGCCAACAGTACAATATAATACATCACTGTTATGACATAAACAACATCCTCAATAGGAAGATGCTTAAGGGGGAATGCAATTCCATCCATTCCAGGACATGTGCTTCTCCGATCCTCAATTGTGGAAGTAAACTCTTTCAAAGAAAATCTAGGGGAAGATTTAGCCTTAAATATGCGAGGAGGGAGAATACTAACTGGTTCAACTGGAGATGTACGAGAATCACGCATCATCTGCTGGACAGAATAATTCAACGGAAAATGCCTATTAAGAGCATTAAGGGACCTGGCGAAAATCTTTACCGTTTCCCAAACTTCGGAAACCTTATTGAAAAGAGATAAGCTTTCACAGAATTTTATAAAATTGCTTTTTCTCTTAGGTCTAAGAGTCCTCTCTCTTTAGACGAATTATCCGGTGTAAGTCAAATCTGTGATTTCTCTTTCTACTCGGAATAGCTTGTTTTCCAACATTGGAGAAGATACTAGACCTGAGAATAAGCCCCAATCCGCTTTATGAAAATTAAAGTTATCGAGAGGAGGCGACTTTGACAACATATTTAATTCCATTAGCAATCTTAGTAACTCCGCTATGCCAGTCCCAAGCCTGGGGTCTCATCACGCAAGAGATGAGGAAGGAGGAGGGATCGAGGAGTAACACCTCGTTAAAAAACCAGGGTTCATCTGGCCCGGATGATAGCACTCTAAAAAAAGAAATGCAAAAAGCTGCAAAGAACATCGATTAATAAGTCTGATGAGCCATACACTAAAAATATTTCTTAAAGTCTTACACCACAGGTTACATAGAAAATGTGAGGACAGTATTAAAGACACACAATTTGGGTTTAGGAGTGGAATGGGGACGCGGGAGGCTCTTTTCAGTATTCGCGTACTGGTTCAGAATTGTTGCGATGTAAAAAAGGACGTCTTTCTTTGTTTTGTTGATTACGAAAAGGCCTTTGATAGAGTGCAGCACACAAAACTAATCGAGATATTACAAAAAATGGATGTAGATGGTAAAGATGTTCGCTGCATTCAAAATCTATATTGGCATCAAACTGCACATATAACAACAAACGAACTGAAAACACAAGATATAGAAATACGTAGAGGAGTGAGACAAGGATGCATCATGTCCCACTTTTGTTTAACGTGTACTCAGAAGCCATTTTTGGCGAAGCATTCCAAGATAAGGATATCGGAATCAAAGTAAATGGAGTATATGTGAATAACATTAGGTACGCGGATGATTCTGTCTTGATAGCGGATAATATCCAAGACTTACAACAACTGATTACTCTACTAAACGACGCCAGTAAAAACTATGGACTAAACATAAATAGTAATAAAACAAAGTTTATGATAATCAGTAGGGACAGGGTGCCTTATGTGAATGCGCAACTCTTCGTCGATGGAATGGCTTTGGAACGAGTCAAGAAATATAGATACTTGGGTAGTTGGCTGTATGACGATGGGGACAACGACAAAGAAATCAAAGCCAGAATAGAAATAGCCCGGAGCTATTTTCTCAAATTTAAACATATACTTACCAACAGAGACACAAGCCTGAACCTAAGAGGACGATACGTCGAGTGCTATATATGGTCCGTTCTATTATATGGTATGGAGACATGGACGCTCAAAACAACATCAATTAATAGATTAGAAGCGTTTGAGATGTGGACTTACCGCCGTATGCTGAGAGTATCATGGGTCGAAAGGGTTACAAACGAGGAAATTTTGAGAAAAATGGGCAGAGACAGAGAAATTCTATTACACATAAAAAAACGAAAAACGCTAATCGTCGAGGGTAAGATAGAGGGCAAGCGTGGCGTAGGAAGGAAACAAATGTCATGGCTTAGAAACGTGAGGGAATGGACTGGCTTGAAAAATATCGGGGACCTTGTACATACAGCAATAGACAGGGTAGCATACGGAAATGTGATCGCCAATATCCAATAGTAGTGGATAGGCAGCTGAAGAAGAAGAAGCAATCTTAGTAGTAATATTCCCCGTATTTTATTTGTGGTTAGGGATGCTTCCACCTCTTAGTAGTTGGTCCGCAATCTAAATCCCACAAGGTTCTCCCTGGCACCTCTTCTTTTTAATATTTATGTTTATGTTAATTGTACCTCTGAGAGTATTCCTGCGGAAGTCACCTTACTTTGGTCTAAAAAAACTATTAAACTATCTAACAAGTCTTGTTTTATGGTTGACTTGTCTCTGAGTGAGATTGTATATTATGTTATTACGTCAATCGGTTAAACTTCTGGATTCCTCCTGCGTCGTTTGTTGTTCAGTCGAACTTGCTAACGTTTCGCCAATCAGCCTTTTGGCTTTTGTTTCCATCTGGTTCAGATTCAGTTAAGCTATGAAAAAGCCAACAAAAGAAACTACAGGCCTAATTGACATATCCTTTTTGTGTAATTTAATTGAAGAATATAATTTTGGAGGTGAGGATTCATAATTATTAGTTGGTATTTTTTCTGTCATTAAGAAGTGATGAATAGGTAATTACGGTTTTGATTTGTTTTTGATATAACTCGTTTTTTGATATGTCTGGTTTAAGAAACTGTTTGGGTTTTGTAATATATTCTAGAGAATCGATAGCTTTATCTGCTCTTGTAGATGCTATATTATTTAGAGAAGCCTTATTTTTAATTGACTTTACCATAGGCATATGCGAAAGATCCTGGAATTTACTGTTAGTTGTAAGTTGAGGATTTATTAAATTAGCTAATATGTTTGTTTACGATATTGTTATTTGAGTAATCTAAATTAAAATTGAAACTCTTTTTTAAAGAATATACTTAAAAATATTTTTGAAAATAAAATAGACCAAATGTACACTTATGTCTCTTTCTTAAATTTCTCTTTTGATAATGCATAAATTGGCCAAACAACTGACACTTACGACATTGGAGTTCCATTTAGGAGAATGACATGTGGGCGCAAACGCAATCCATAATCCAAAAAATGTTTACAGAGAGATAATGCATTTTTCCATTTAGTTCTGTCAATAACTCGATTTTGTAAAAATGCAGTTACACCTTTAACCACCATTGCGGCGATATTATGCTTATGATTATACTTCTGGCATTAGTTTACAGCCAAGTTATGTCAAATTAAGATTTATTCAATAAATGTATTGGCAAATATTGGACGTTAGAATGATTCAAGGGGTTGAAAGTAAAATAATTAAATAAATAATGCCTTTATTTAAATTTTACCAAACATTATTATTACAAAATAATATATAAGTAGGTGGTGAGATCTAGCACAATGTTAGGCGCCTATGTAAGTTAGATGAAACACTCGAGCAAAACACGTAAAAGCAAAATATTTTTCAGTGAGAACCAAAGATTACTATTTAGCCTTCCGGCGGGCGCAAGGAGCCTATTCGGCACTCCTTCAAAATAAATAATAGTTAATTTAACTCTCGGACAAATATTATTAAACTTATTTACAAATTTCTCTTATCAATTATTTCTTAAATGGTAATCACTCTGAGTAAGAATCTGCATTTTTTGGAGTAAAGCACCCATCGCACACCATATTTACGTGAGACCAGCAAAGAAGTGTCTTACATTTCTTACATTCATGATTTGTAAGCATTTTCAAACCAGTTTCGTTGGTCTTTTTGGGGCTATTGATGGAGGAATACCTTCTTCTTCCTGGGAAGAAGAGCGAAATCGTTTCAGTCTATTTTGAATTTCTATAAGAATTCTAATAATTTTTAAACTTTTTCGCCTTAGTTCTGCGATTGTCAATTCGTGTGCCAAACGTTTGAGAAATATTCTTCGATGCATTGGTTGCAAATTGTTACCAAAAATAAATGACATGCTACTTTAAAGTGTCAACAAGGTTCATATCGGTAAACAAATTGTCAGCGGCAATGTTGCGGCCAGACCCAAATAAAGACTCAGGCATCCTGTATACTACTGCTGTTGCATTGTTTCTGACATAAAAAGGTCCTTCTGGTCGACATAATGATTATATTTCCATCTCATAAGTGTAATTCATTTTGAATCAATAATGGCATAACATTTTTTGCCATATTTGTTAGGTTTCCATGGTATGTACTGGCCGAAAAGGGCATTTCGCTCGAAAACCTAGGAGCATGTCATCAATAGTTACATATTCCTCGGGAATGTAACTCTTCTGGCAGTTTTGTATGAATTCGTTAAAAATGTTACGAATGTCAAAACAAAGACATATATTAATACAAGACATATATTAATCACAAGACCAAACTTTTCAAAACCATCACCCCAAAATTCCTCAAGACTTTGCCGATTACTTCTGCTTATTTCACGGGAACGGAAAGGCAACTACAGTCCTTCTCGACTTGCCCCAACAAGGGCAATATCATCGGCATACTGCAGTAAGGAATCTTCGGCTAACTAATAAAGAGGTGGAAGCATCCCTAACCACAAGCTTCCTCTCCGATAGCAACCTTTTTATTATATCCAGGCAAAAACAATTTAATAAATATCTCACAGTCAATAACTTCCTTATTTTAAATACAACATCCGGTATATTATTTTATTCTTGAATTTCTGAGAACATTTCCTTAAGGTTTTCTTACTTTATTAGTTTCTTAGATATCTTGATTAATTTAAAATTTTTAAAAGATGTAATAATGAGACTTTTAACCATTTTTGCCTAGCTGTAATCGCCTATAATCGAAAACACAGGAATCGTCTTTTCGAAATTGGTATTGAGAACTGATTTGCTTGCTTCTATATGAAGTCAATGAATTCTACAAAAATGCATCTAGCTTAAACTAACCCTGTATTTTTCAAAGTTGCGGAAATATCCAAAAAGTTCAAAAAAGTTGTCTAACAATGCTAAGGATAAAAGGTGTGTATCTTGAATGGTTCTTAAGATACCGTAAGGTAATTTAAGATGCATTGTACTTCCCGATTGGACCGCTATGTAAAATGCGGCAAACCGTTTGTTCGATGTAACCAGCGGTGGATTAATGGTATAACGCAATTTACGCAACAGTCAAATACTGTACGTACAGACGCTAAGCGTCGGCGCCAGCGTCGTCATCGATTTATTTTAGAAAACTTGTGGAAGGAAAGTCAGGCCGGTTGAATTTTCGCGAGTTTCGAATGGACGCGATCGACTAGAACACAAGGCTCGTAAATTATTGTCGAATATATCGACAAACCGCCGTGATTCATTTGCTATAAATGCTCTGTGATCTAGTAAGTCGCGAAACGACAATCCACAAACAACGGGAGTTGGCTGCGACGTTATCTACGTTTAAAAATCGTGGGGTCGGGAGTTAAAAGTGCAAACATGGCGGAAAGAATGCGCTCTGCCTCGTATAGTTATTACGGTGAATCTAAATTGTCGTCGGGTGATGATTTCAGCCCGAAAAAGACAATTTTAGTGTTGGTTGTCGTGGTTGGATGTTTCGCGGTTTTATGGCCAAAGTTGTTTTATCCAATGTTGGTCGCCAACGTCAACAACCAGATTAAACCGGGCCCGATAGACAAAACTACCAGTGAGTTTGTAAATTTTGAAATTCGTTTACATGATGTCACGGTAATCGCAAAAATATTTTAAACTCTCCTTGAAGTCTCGCCAATATGAGAATATTTGTAGCATATAGCTATTATTCACTTATATTGTCTGTTTTACATAATTTTCCCAATGTTAAATTTATAACTCTGAGTAAAAGATCAATTTTCCAATACTCTTTTCATATTCGCTTTTTAGTTCAATTTCAATTATTATTTTGTTTTTATAATTTATCGCTTTTTAAACAAGGGTTACTTAACGATGTTGATATTAAACGAATAATGTAGAAACAATTACCAATTCAGCAGTGTCTATTATTATTATTTACTTTGGTTAATACATGGATTATGGTATATTTTACTCACTGAACTATAGATAGGTACATAGTTAGTATACAAGGTGTTAAAAACTCTGTTCTCGCTTTTTAAGAGCGCCGATTCCAAAGCCCTATTGAATTCGCTAGTTAAATAGATATTTAGAAAATCTGCAAGATCTTCAAAATTATTGTTAAATCGATCGTTAACTATAACGTTCTTTTTGGTTGATAAAGGAAATTTTCAATAAAAATGCCACACTGATAAAAAAATTCAACTTGCTTCGGCCGAAATAAGAAACATTTTTAGTAATTGAAAAAATTAACTTTAATAAACTAGTAAAAGAGCTACTGATTCAGACTAAACTTAATGATACATTCATATAACACATATAACATTTTATTCTCTTTTTTCGGGGTAAGTGAAGTGATGATGTGTTGATAAGAATGTTACAACCGGGTTAGATATTGTTAGCATCAGATTTTTTTTAGTTTCGGTAATGCACAATTATTTAAAAAAGAAACACTCTAACATGTCAAACACTACAGACAAGTTCTATTAGAAATCTGTCGATTTGTTTATTCCATCTCTATAAATAAATAAATCTCTATTTTCACTTTTATATTTGTTTGGATAATGTACTATGTTGTAATAATTATATTATTATATAATTATTATGTATGAAGGCCGTACTGAAAATTTCTTCGTTTCCAAGTTTTTAATGATTCCGATGCTATCAAAACACCCTAATTGTACGTACGGTTAACCGCTAAAGCTCAAATTATAAGCATATAAACTAAAAATAAAAAAAAAACCGCAACATTAACTCTGAACAAACCAATCATTTCAGTAAATGCTGCAACAGCTAGGTAGGTAATTAATACTGTAATAATAGTTTTACTAAGTTAAAGATTTTTTGATTTGTGTGTAGAACTCATCAACTTTTCATAACTTTTTCCAATATCATTATTTAAATAACTCAAAAATGATGAAGATACAAGGTGTCCAAAGTAGAAAATTAATTTTTATTTTTTTTTTTGATAATTCCTAGAAAACACATTTTTGGTGAAAAATAATTCTTGTGTATTTCACAGAATAGAGTAGAAAAACCACTATTACAAATACGTTTTTCTACTCCTTGCTGTAAAAATTTTAAGTCATTCGTTTATTAAACACTTGCTCCGCGTGTGTCAAATAAACTCGTGGCTCAAATGCCGTTTTGTCGCACTTGTTGCACAATATACCATTTTACGTAATTACTGTGTTATAAAAATCAACAAGTACCTCCAATAAAACTTATCTTGAAAAATTTAGCGTTGAAAACACCCTTTACAACTTACATGCAAATTAAATATCTATATACATTTTTCACTTTAAAAAACCGCCGAATATAAAATATCGAACCAAAGGACTTATTATTTTTTAGCAGTTATCAAGAAAATTCAAAATTAAATTTCCAATTGGGAACCCAGTATACCTTTCTTATTTTTGGATCATTGAAAAATACGTTTCTTATGACAAGTTACAGCGCTGGTACGCTACAATGTAGTATTCGAAATGTCATTTTAGACATGGAATAGGTACGTGGAATAGTTTTATTATTATTTATTACAGGTCATACTATTTACCAACAAATCCTATCCATCTCTACCAGAAAGTACTAATATTCTTGTTTGTTCTTATAATTTTGGAACTGTATATTATTAATTGTTACCCTTTATTTGGATCTTTGATTTCCAATCCGGATCTGTGTAAAATACTAAAGTGAAGACTGAGTAATAAATTCCGAAAATAATTATACATAGTTTTTTAAAAAAAGTAAAGTCACACCTATTTTGCGGAACCCGGAGTAATTGTAAAAATATTATTGTCCACATAGCTTCCCTAGTTGATATCGATTTCAAACTTTTGGCTGCCAGAAAGTATTACTTTAACATCAAATTTTTTCTATATACGTATACCTCCGCCATTCTTTTACGAAATGTATTTTGACGTAGGATGTTGCGACGTTATCTACGACACGGACTTAAACACTATCAGAATAATGTCTGAGTTATGCAAATCGATAATCAACGCGAAAGCGGAACCACCAACTTCTCAGGCAATAGTTCGCCAATGTCGAAAAGCAGTACTTGAATCCTGCGGTATTGATATCTCCGCCGTTCTGCAAGAAAAAGTTGGACTCGGACATTCTGTTAAACAAATACTGGAAGAAGTGCGGTCTTTGAATGGTTCGCTGTGTCTGAAACACCACTTTGGAGTGTCGCCGTGGAGACTTGGCGTACCACATCGGGTTACCCTTAGCATGGGTTCTTCTAGTAAGGACTGTGTGTCGTGTTTTTTTTTTTTGGGAGAGTTGTTCTTTAACATATTTACATTGTGTACATTAACAATTGTAGTAATAAAGACAATTACGTTCTCTTAGAATTTTAAAATAAATTTAAATAAAAATGTTTTGCAGCAGTTTAACAACCCTTACTTGACTTGATTTGTGATTTTGCAAAATATTTTACTCTGATGTGGTTTTGTTAGCTTTTCCTCGACCCACGCTATATATAAAGTAGTGGAGCCAAGAAAATCCACATTTATGTAGAAACTAGAATTATATGAGACCAGGTATCCAAAAAGTATATCCGATTATGGACGCACAATGGTTTACCTCGATTAAATCCATGATCGCAATTTTTACCGACATTTATATTATAATAGCTACATGTATGTCATGTATGTCATATATATATATATATATATATATATATATATATATATATATATATATATATATATATATATATATATATATATATATATATATGTAAAGGGAAAATAATTTTTAATTTAATTTTTTTTTTGTGAAATATTAGCCAAATTAAGATCCTTCAGTGCAAGTCGAGCTCCCGAAACTTGTATGTGTTGATATATAAGATACAAGTCTCAAAACGAGATCCAGCAGCATTGTCATATTTCCACACTGCGACGGCAACGATTCAATTAATATTTTGAGCAAATTTTTGCAGTTGTTGTTTAGTAGACCAACGTACTTTAACGAAGTTAAATTTTTTACTTAACGTAGATATAACTTCGCGTGGAAGAAAATTTGTAATATTAACCTGTGGAGTGATGAGTGAAAACGATGTTAAAAATCAAAAAGGCATGAATAAACTATTTTGAACATCAGAAAATATCATTTCTATCAATGTTTTCATTTATTTTTATATCAAAATCAGTTATTCGATGCCTCAATGATACCGGATACTCTACACTTTTCCTAACGCAAAACCAGTATTGCAAAGAAGTAAAATATATTTTTTTAATGGAAAAGTTTTGCTGAAATAGAAGCGTTTATAAGTTTTGAACATCTTTAATTTTTTAACTGCTTTTTCCCAAACCAAATCACTATTTTATTAAACTTGCGTGACTGTACTTGAATTGTTTAGTATTAAACTGAGTTGCAATAAACAGACTTAACTTAACTTTGTATTATGCAAATACTCTTATTCTAGGCTTATGCTAGCCAGTTAATTTATATGAAATCAACGAATGATTTGAGATTTTCTGAATTAGTTTATCTTATTGACTTTTTTGTTATATTAAAAAATCACTAATTTTTGTTAGCGAAATAAATCGTTTCTTATTTTCTTCTATAATTCTCAAATTTCAAGATGACTGATTAGTTTTAAAAAACACACTCAACAAACCAACAAAATAGATCAAGTTGGTGCATTTATGGGGAACACGAAGGAAACCCATTAGGAATTACAAATATTGTAAGCGCCAATGATTTTTGTTTTCTAAAACTATTAATTTCAAGACTGAAGAAATTTACAAATTACTATTAATGATGGACAGAGGAGTAGGTACCGAAAATAAAGGAAACACACTTAAGCAAACTGATATTGAATAAAAGCAGTTTGCAACAAAACAAGAATGGTAAGAAACCTTAAATATTTTTTTATACAGCCTGTTATTTAACTAACTCGTTTGTGAATCTAGATAATTTGCAATATATTTCCATTTCTGATCCACGCATAATAAAAAAAACAAACAAAGAACAAAAGGTTTCATTTCAATGAATTCAATTCAGCACGTTCTATAAAAAAATCATACACAAAGCAATTCCGAAATAAAAGGGAAATACGAGACATAGAACGTCATCTAGTTTTTTTAATATACCACCCTGTTGAGTATTTTATCTTAAAAATGGCAACTGAAAATATTCGTTTCCGAGTGTTAGTGAATGAAAACGTATAGAAGTCTTGGAAATTTGTGTTCCTCGTAGATGTTATGGAAACTAATGAGCCTTATAAAGTAGATATACTTCTGGAGTTTTCCTCCCACGACACCTGAGATCTCAACTTTCTTCGGATCTTATGTCGGACACGCAAAGCGATAGCTGCAATGCAGACGGTTATACTGCAATATAGAGCAGAAGAAAGATAAACGAAGAACATGGAGTAAAAAGTTAAGAAACGAGATGCCTAATTTTTTTAAGAATTGCATAAAAGAAAAAAGGACACCAAAAAAGGGGAATGTTTGAAGTTGAAAGAAACGTGGCTTCAATTATTTAAGTGTGGGTATAAATAAAAGTATTTGTTTATAACACTTCCAGAAATGCCAAATAAGGAAATATATACTTAGTTTTGTTCTTTTTCAAATACCGCAGCAATATATACAGTATATCCCACTTAACAACCAAACTTCTGGATTCCTCCTGCGTCGGTTTTTGCTGAGTCGAAATTGCTGACGTTTCGCCAATCATCCTGTTGACTTCTTCAGAGCTTGACTGAAACTGACTCGTATTTTACTGTGTACCTGCTTATATAATGTTTGAGGGGGGCGCTAATGAGCGGTATAAACACCGTCTCGGATGACTGGTTCCCAGGTCTCTACCTGTCACCAATTTGGTTACTTAGCGCCCCCTTCAAACATTTAGTTCCGCCCTCCTCAAACAATATATAAGCAAGTACAGAGTAAAACGTGAGCCAGTTTCAGTCAAGCTCTGAAGAAGCCAACAGAATGATTGGCGAAACGACAGCAATGTCGACTCAGTAAAAACCGACGCAGGAGGAATCCAGAAGTTTTGTACAAAGTATTACAGTAGCCTGTAGAAATCTCTTTGAAAAATTAACTGTGCACTCTTGTGAAACCTTTGTTTCTGGTTCGATTTTGACAACTTTGTTATGCTGATTGTTTGAACTTAAACTCATGGTCAACTGGGACTATTTAACAAAAGAGAGAGAAGAGAGAAGTACTATTAGGGATTAAAAAAACCTTATATTTCATATTACATAAACCTGAAGTTATGGCCCACTGAGACTACTTTTTGGTGTTAAATATCGAAAAGGGCTATTAGGGATTTCTTTAAGAATAAAGTGTCACCGAATTCTTTTTAGAACTACTTAAAACCTAACTATACTAATTTCCATCACGTTCGAATCACAGGAAGCTCGAAATCGCTAGCACCCCGCTTAAGCATTACTCCTGTAGATTGTTTTTTTATGGCATACCCTATTTTAAGAAAATCGTTAGTGTCTTTCAGTAAAATCTATCCTACTAAAAAAGAATTATCAAAATTTTACGGTAGTAATGCTTAAGAGGGGCGACCGCGATATTTCAAGCACTCTACCCTGTATTCGAACTTCAAAGAAATTAGTTTAGTTATGATTTTAGTCACGTTTCTATCAACTTCAAACATTCCCCTTTTTTTGGTGCCCTTTTTTCTTTTATGTGATTCTTAAAAAAATAACGCATCTTCGCATCTCGTTTTTTTGCTTTTTACTCCATATTCCTCGAGAATTAGTGTTTTTAGTTGCCATTTTTAAGATAAAAACACTCTACAGCGTGGTCTATCAAAAAAAAACTAGATGTCATAGTGTCCCTGCAGAGACACTATTGTATTTTTTTTAAATTATATGTAGATCAAAAATGGAAATATATTACAAATTATCCAGGTTCATAAACGTGTTACTAAAATGCAAATAGCAGACTGTATAAAAAAATATTTAAAGTTTATTACCATTCTCGTTTTGTTGAAAACTGTTTTTATTCAAGGTCTTTTATTTATTTTCGCTACCTAGTCCTCTGTCCATCATTAAAAACAATTTTAAAATTTTTGCAGTTTACTATACCAGATGTGGTAATCTTGAAATGATTAGTTTTAGAAAAAAAGGTGGTTGCTTCTTAGAATATTTGTATCTACCGTACCCATCTGTAAGATTTCTGACGTGTTTTCTTTGTATGCCCCATAAATGCAGCAACTTGTTCTATTTAGTTGAGTTATTGGGTGTGTTTTTTTAAAAAGTAATCAGTCATCTTCAAATTTGAAAATTATAGAATAAAATAGTAAACAATTTATTTAAATAAGAAATTGATGGTAAGTGAGATAAATTAATAACACAACTGTTTAACGAAAGTAAGGAAGTCTTCCAACTTACGTCGTTCGAACAGCCACCAGCTGTCCTCTAGTTACTCCCCGTTCCGCCTTACAGCGGTCACTCTTGGCTCTCGCAACTGCCGTCTGTCTCTTTCCCTCCTATCGCATCGGCCATCTCTTTGTTCCAGCCGCTCGCTCTCCAAACTAAACACTCGCGCGCTACTCGAAAACTTAAAACTACTTTAAACGACTATGCTACAATACGTTATCCGCCATGGCTAACCAAATTATGGCAATTATGAGAAATGAATGAATGGAACGGATAGAATGGAATGATATGGGTGTGTAACTTTTTATAATAAATTATGCAATTTATGTAGAAAAGTCTGTATTTCCATGGCCTACTGTTAGTTATATTTGTTAAAAGCTCATAGCAAAAATTATTTAAACACATACAGGGTGTACCAACTAAAAAAGAACACAAATTTAGCTTATATAGCAAAATGTGTATGTTTCAGAAGAAAAGTGAGAACTCCACTGGATTCTACGTAAAAAACCCCATCCAGAGCAGCCTTGATCTTTTCCATAAGTTTACGCATAACAAAGGGTTTCTAAAATGCAACATTTCTAAAATCACGTTGTACTTAAAAATCCAGCATTTCTGTTTGTGCCACTTTTCGTTTTATGAAAAAGTTTTATTAATAATTACGCAGTAAAGCTATCAAAAATTGGTCACACTGTACATAGATACGACATATAAAAAACTGAGAGAATTTTGATAAATTTGATATCGGATGCATCTTTCATTTTAGCCACTAGTATGCCGCACTATTTCTAAGATATTTTGAAAAACTAAATAACCTAAATAAAAAAACATATTTTTGGCACCGAGGCTGGATTTTGGGTTTTCCGGGGTATCAAATAAAACCTTAAAAAAAAGTTTGGTGTCTATCGAAAGTGGCGTTTTTAAGAACTATTTTTCAGTTTCAAATTTTATTAAAAATCAATGAAATTTTAATTGATGAACTATTGGAAGATGACATGGGTTTCACCCTTGTAATAAGTATAGTTGTATCTTTAGTCTATCTATCTATTTATATAAATATATGAGGACATCTGTTGATCTACCCTTTATAAAGCAGACTTTGTGTTTCTACAGGTAGCTGCAGTTGACAATTTGGTTGCAGTAGCACATACTATTCCACTGGAAAGGCTAACACCAACTAAGAATGGGAATTTTTATGAGATAAACATCCCTCAGTATACCTTGGATGACTTCCATAGTCATTTTAGAATGACTAGACATACATTTGAGGTGTTTTATATGACTTCTTTGTTGGTACCCCTGGCAGAGTACATGACGCAAGGGTTTTTAGAATTAGCCCTCTGTATACCTGAATAATGAACATCCTATAACAAATCAAAATCAGCATTTAATAGGTGTTAATGCTTATCCACTTTCATTTCTCTTAAAACCATATGGAGATAATGGACATCAGACACATCAAAAAGTACGATTTAATACATAGCTTAATTCTATGCGTGTTTTAATTGAACAAAGCTTTGGATTATTAAAAGAATAATTTGAAAGCTCGAAATATTTAGATATAAGCACGGATGACAAAATTCCGTCAGTTTTAACTGCAGCATGTGTGCTGCATAATCTGATATAACTTATGAAAACTGTCCCCTTGCAGAAATGGAATGTATATAGACAATGAAGAACTGAATAAGAATTTTAATGAAAACGAAAATAATTATATCAAATTCAAGGACATATGAAAAGAGACTACTTAGCAAATGTACTATGAGTTAATTATTGTTAAAGTTAAAATATTTCACATTAAAGCTAAAATTATTTCGATAGTGCATTTCATTTCTTTACCAAAGTAAAAAAACTAAGTACAATTATTGCAAGTAGCCTATTTCTCCAACTTTACACCACCTACAATCAAAAATGTCTATATGACAAAAAAATATCCAAAAAAGTTTCCATTTGGGTAGATTCATTTTCTGGTTCTTCAATAAGTAGAGCAATTTCATTTTCTTTAATTGTTTTTCTTTAATTGAAGACATACAGTTTGTTGGATTTATTATTCTATATCTTTTAATATATTAAAATATTCCCAATCAATTTGACCTCTCCCAGTAGTTGTTTTTTTTTGTTATTCTCAATAATATTTTTGTATGTGTGTTCCATATTTCTTATTTTCCTATCAAGTAGTTCACCTTCCACATTATATCCTCTAAGTTTCATTTCTTTTGAAATTTTATCCGAAACATTTTTCTTTTTTAGTTTTGGATTTCGAAATTGTTTAATGCATTTCTTATATTGTGTGCAAGAAAATGAGGCATCTGAAATTTTTTGCAAAATAACATACACTATCATTTAATTTTACTACACTTACCAGTGCTGAGTCCAGGGCATGATATATTTGTGCTGGATAGAACCATCATAATATTTCTTCGCTGCGATGGATGCTCAATGGTATTCCCGAGGCATTACTAAACAGTTGTGCACGGCTGAACTAGCCCATTGATTCGCTTGGCTGTTAACAGAAATGCCAAATTTTTTTGTTAAAGGTATACGTCAAGAACGGCCACAACATTTAAGACCAGAAATGATACACCCGGCATTTAGAGAAAGAGGTAGAGCAATTCCACAGTCGGAAGCAGGAGCCAATTGGAGGACGAACCCTTCTCCGCGGATTGTTGAAGGACGAGTATGACTCTTGTTTTTATTGCTATTCTGCAGCGGTTTTGGCTTTCTATGATGACTTTGGATTTTTTTTAGCTTGTAATAATATTCTTTTCTTGAAAACCAGCACTTGCCTAATCAGAAATTTTCTGGAACAGTAAAACGCGGAAGTGATAATAAACGAATTTAATTTTTTTGTTTCGAAAGCCACACAAAACACTGACAATGTACAGTGTTCCTACTGTACTGGTGCCTACGAACATTTTCGTACAATGACCGTTCGCACATGTCCCTAAGTTTTATAAACTAACCTACTCTCACTCATTTTTCCTTGAATATTTAATGATATCTGGGAATATTATGAGAAAATACTGCCGTAATAAGAAAGCTGCAGAATTGATGAATTGTCAGCGGCCATCTTGGTAGTTGAACACCGCAGGGTCTTCTTGATTGTAAGCCTTGCAATGATTCGCACAGGCTCATACTGAATGTTTCTTCTAGAAAATTATTGGTGTTGTCCTTAAAAGCGCTTGATTATCAACATATATAGTACAAAAAGTATAAGAAACTTTTGGAAAAAGGTACTCTAAAGTCATCCATAGCTTATCTGATTTTACTGTCTACCTATAAACGATTTGTTAACATCCTCGGTAGTAGTAGTAGTAGTAGTAACGGACCAAGTTTGCAAGCGTTGTCAAAGTAAATTAGGAAGATATAAAAATATCAATAAGAATTTGGTACCACTGCGGGCGCAGAAACATAATTTAATATCCTTGTTTGAAATTTTTTTGACCTGATTTATTCATCCGCTTTGAGCGGCTAAAATATAGATGCGTTTCTATTTATTTATTTATTATAACGAAATTTGCCGTCTCTGTCGTTTTAAGTAGAATCTGAAAATTAGTGGAATAGCCATATATGGGAAACCAACCAACCAAAAAAAGACCGAGAAGTCGAACTTACCTCAAGTGATGGTGTGGCAACGAGCTCAAATTACAGAATCACAAGTATAAAAAATTATTTTATTTTATGTGGGTGTCGTAGAGACAGAACTGCTCTTTGATTTCAATTCTGTAAATTTTTTGCGCACTCTAACTCTTAAGATAATAGCAGCAAGAGAACTGTGAGCGTTGAGGGAGATATGCAAAGATATTACATAACAATTGCATGTAGAATTTAATGGAGAATATAAAATGTTATGTATAACATTTTCTGGTCGAAGTTACGGTTTATGAGCAAAACGCCGGAAAGCGTTGAGGTCACATTTGTGGGTGGTTTTTTAAGTGAAAGAGGATGAAGCTCCCACGAAGGGACCTGTATTTGGGTTCCTACTGGGACTTCAGTACTAAAATTTCTAAATTTTATATTATTTTTGTCTAAACTAGACATTATAACGTAAACATACAAGGCAGCACACAGACACATACTATTCTAAATATTACCTTTTATTACACGACAGCAATCTTATTCGACCACTAACAAAGAAGTCGATCGATTAGTTCATGTATAATTCTTTTAGCCTGGTCCAATTCCTGGAATGCGGCCAACTATTGGAGGCGCTGGTCACGTAGTTCCATCGAAGCAACAAAACAACGGAGTTATGGGTCTACTCATGCCCATTTATACAATTGGCTTTATAATATTTTTCACCTACACAATTATGAAGGTAAGATATCATTTAATCGTCTTAATTACTTGGATGTATACAGGTTGTTAAAAAAAATGTGGGTAAATTCTCTAGTAAACTGATATGTTGAAAAGATCCTATTTTAAGATATTATCATGTTTATAAGCGTTCCTAAAGAAGTAAAAATCTCAGTTGGGAAGGCCCATACATACTACTTTGTAGAGGTTGTGGTGCGTGATTAAATGTGAAGTGCGGCAACAGTAAATATTGGCGATGTCTGCTTAAAAGGTGGGATCGTGAGTGGGGTAGATGGGCGGAAGACCTTCAACAGGACGGTGTTCCTGGGAATAAAGAAAGTCTCGCGATTAATATTGTTTCCTGGAGAAATTATAGTGTTACTTTCAGTAAAAGTTTGGTAGTTTCCAAATCCTGTGCCTTATTTACCGCCGTAGAACCCACGACACACTCTCTCGGAGGTCCGAGAGCACTTCAAGTTGTGTCAATCGCGATTGATTCGATAACTTTGATTCAATCACTTGATAGGATCGAACAACCGAATCCCGCTTGTTGGCAACGATTCGATCACGTTTTTTGCTCTCGCTGCTGCCCTAATTGGTCTGAAGTGACACGGTGACCGATTACAGGACAACCGATCGACCGATCATTTGTAAATGGTTTAAGATTGAAATGCATGACAGAAACAAACCACGGAAAAGGAATGGGAGTATTGTTATAATAATTCTATGGTACTGAGTTGCCATATCAATTGATATATTTGCTTATGTGTTAAATTGAATATTGAATGAAATATGTATTTCCACGCAGGCATTTAATTTAAACAAATTAATGTATCACTCGTATAACCAAATACGTAGCACCTTCGTTGTTAAAATCGTGATGCAATAAAAAGCAGAAGACAGCTATGAATCTATGAATCTAACTAAAACAGAAAATATAGAAACAACAATAATTCAAATGAATCTGAATTGGTCGTTCGGATTGTTCGGGATTCAGTAACTATTGTCGCTTATGGTTTATAGCTTGCAATTGGTAAAAAAAAGTATCGAAATGAACGATTGAATGAAAAGATTCGGTCCTCTTCGAAATCCACTGATTGATTCGGTTCTCGTAAAATGAACGATTGACACAACACTACTACTTTGTATTACTCGATGAAATTTGGGTGTACGAGGTTCTTCGAAAAGGATGGTATAAAAATTGGTTCTGCAGAAATCACAAAGCAACTTTATTGGAAAACAAAAAACAACGAACTGAGTCAGTGCCCTTTAAAATTTACAACGTGATTGTGGAAATAGATTGTACTGTCTGGGCTTCAAGCGGTAAGCACTAGCGCCACCTATTTGCCTTATTCCTAAAGATAATGCTAAACAACTGGGATACTCTACCGTGGACATGGTGATAATATGAGCCCACTTCTTATTTGCAGCTTGTTTTCAAGAAGAAAGCAGATGCCTATCAAGAAGAAACGTATCCTTCCTGCGAGACCAATGAAGAATTCCGAAAGCAAGTTTTCGAGTCTGCCCAGAACTATTACAATCAACGGCCGCACACTAATAACAGTAAAATCGGTAAGTCAATATAAAAGAATTTTACACAACGCGCTTCAAAAGTTCCCTTTATGTTCCCTTCTGAGTTTAACTTTTCAAGCAGCCCAGCAGGTAGTGATTTTTGTGGTACTCACTTATGTTCTCATTTGTTGATATCAATTACTAGTTTTTGAGCTTGCCAAATTATTTTCACTAAGCGGTAAGTTACCTTAATTTTGTAAAAAATATATTTTCTATTTTAATTTTATTAATTAATTGATCTTCTTCATTAAATTAACACATCATTAAAATTCCAAAACAATCCCGATGGCCTGCAATTTTTTTTCGGAATATACAAAAATGTATAGGTTGTTGTTCCATTAAAAAAAATGATTGGCCACACGTTTCTGAAACACACTATATGTATAATTGAGAATATTTTGGTAAATGTTTGTCTTTCGATAGTGATAAATAAGGGAGATATTGCATGGCCCTACTATGACGCCACCTACGAATTTCTTTAAATAATTTGTGTTTTTCTAAACTTAGCAAAACCAAAGTAATATTAATATTTCAAATTTACATCTCTTATAACATAAACTTGCTGGCTTGAACAGAGTGACCAAAAACTAAATTTATTCAAATAATTTGCTTAATTGTTTCTTTAAATAGATATAGAGATATTTTTAATTTACTAAAAATTGTCATTTTAACTCAAAAAAGTAACTCACAAAATACATCGAATAATCCTTCTTTGCTATTTAATGGTTTGTAGAAATAAAAATTTTAGTTAATTTTGTAAATAAAAGGGTTCATGTATTTCGTTACATCTATCAAGTTTAGTTCGTTCTGTGATAGTTTGGCGATCTTTGGCAAAAATTCTATTCTAATTTAAAAATTGGTATAATAAATTTAAGCAAAGGCTCTGGATCTTGTTAACAGCAGCCTTGACTTCTTTCAAATTATAAGCTCGACGTGAATATGCAAAATATCCTATTCATGCGTATCGCGAAAAATTAATTTGAAAACACAATCATCGCGGTGTGGACTAATCTGAATCTGAATTGTTATAATTAAACACGTTTATTCAGCAAACAGCAATCTAGTCACAATAATGCAAACATAAAAATATTTATTTCGAAAAATTAAAGGTGTGCTTGAATGATGTCGTGTCTTTGGATACATTTTGATGGCCGCAATGGCTCAAGGACCCATATTTTTTATAAAAGGCGCTTTTCATTTGAAACAAAAAACTATACACTGCGAAACTGCGCGCTTAGCGTTTGTTCATGTTTTGCTCATCATTGTCATTTTCCTCTTACGCTGATAAACTGCCCACAGGATGGAAAGAGCGGGACGCAAGTAAGTTTACTAATGAAAATCATAGCGACAATATTCATGCATGGGTTATTCATAAAGTAATATTTTTTTAATTTATCTGCTATATAGTCAGTCCATTGTAATAACATTTAAAAAAGCTTTAGAGGGTTATGAAATAGTTGAATAAACATAGATAAGATTTATATAACCATTTGGATTGGAAGCATTCCAGTAAACTACATATTTTTCATGCGATCTTTGTTATATTACGCATCAAAGAGTAAACTGCGTCACAAATTTTCATAATAGAATTTTTAAGATATTCCATGTTTTTTTTTCCTTTCTTCAAAAGGCATATGGCTTTACTCCATTGTAAAAATAATAGTAACAAAATCAACAATATCCATATGTATAAAAATGAACAAATATCAGAATATTTGGATGCGTTTATGGACAAAATGTTATGCATCACAAGTAATTAGGTTTTCAATGAATTGTCGCAACCAAACAAACAACATACAAAAGGTTTGGTACGGTAAGGTACGAATTTTTTGTTTTTATTAAAGAAAAAATGGATTTTTTGTTTTAATTAAAGAAATCATTATTAGTGTATTATGCAACAAATGCCGTTTACCACACTTATTGCATAATATACTACTTTAATTTCTTGTTTTATTGAGGTTGGAAACAGATTGTCAAGGTTTGGACCGATCTAGGAGACAAAATATTGTCCCTCATTCTTTTGAAAATATACGGAATTAAATCGCTTATTTATCATTCAAATCAACAAACCTGCAAGCAGTACGTTTAGGCTCTTAAAACATCATTTGTTTTGTATGTAATAATCTTGTGACAAAAAAGAAGTGGCCTTTTCATAACGATAACTAATAAACCATTTTTACACGGGCAAAGCAACATAACGTGAATTATAAATGAAAATTTCATTTAGCAATGGTTGAAATGCATGAGTGTGCTTCCAAGTCAAATGGTCACACTCGAATTTGTTAAAAAATATTAATTTAAATTCTGCAGCCCCTCAGAACTAAGTTTTCATTACATATTTTTTAAAACAAGTGCACAAAGTGGTACTTTTCAATACCTACCTAAATCTAACAGATGCATCCACAACTAGTCGAGTTGACGTAAATATTACATTGGACAATGACCTTTCCATCCATGCCTACCCCAACTAATTTTACCGTAAATAATTTCTTTGGTGTCGTGATAACATTACCTACTGTTCGTTTTAGTTTTGTTTGCGAAAACGCTCGCCAAAATTATATAGATAGATGTAATGGCAGGTGGAAATTGTTATCCACAAGGAGGTGATCCAGTAGTCGCTTTACACAATCATATTACATCCTTCACCAGCTTTTGCAGCAACGAATGAAGATAAACAGTTAATTTATCCCTTTATGACAGCTGTTTCGACAACACCGTGCCTTTATGAAATACAAAATAGACAATATTTCCACATCTATATATAAAATCAGGTAATAATAGATTCTTAATGACCGGTGTAGGGTTAGTTTAAATTTAGCAACGGAGAGACATTTAAATCCAATTGTTCATTAAGTAATAGATTCGAATATCTTATTTTATGAATCTCCATAGCTTCCAAAAAATTTAGTTTTTTACTTTTTGGTTCATTATGTAAAATATCAAAATTATCGGCAAACTTGGGTATTTCTGACTCAAAAGTGCGGAACAAAGAACAAAACTTAAATTAAAAGATTAATTTTATAAAATTCATTAATAACAATTAATTAATAATTAAATTAATAAAAACTATGCAAAAATAATTACATTCTTGAGCTACAATAAAGTGGTACCTACTTACATTTTAATTTGACCATTACCGTAGCTATGAGTAATAATTTTAAGTTTAAAAAAAAGGGTAGCCCACTACTTTTTCAAAATTTGAGATTGCTCTTAAAATTATATAGATATTGCAAGACATTTATTGAAAATTAAAAATTAAAAGAAAATACTTATGAATACTTGTCGTCTTATTTGTGATATATGTTCTTCATTTTTTGAATAATATATTTAAGACTCTGTATTTAGAAAACAAGATATCTGTTGCTAAATGTTGATAAGCATTTTATTGTGGCATTTGGTTAGTTTTTAGGTGCTACAATTTCCAATATTTATATTTATATACATATATATATATATATATATATATATATATATATATAATATATATATATATATATATATATATATATATATATATATATATATATATATATATATATATATATATATATATATATATATATATATATATATATATATATATATATGTATATAAATATAAATATTGGAAATTGTAGCACCTTCTTTTAATTACCGGTATACTTTTCCAAAAGTTTGTTGCTTGAAAATGCCACAATAAAATGCTTATCAACATTTAGCAACAGATATCTTGTTTTCTAAATACAGAGCCTTAAATATATTATTCAAAAAATTAAGAACATATATCACAAATAAGACGACAAGTATTCATAAGTATTTTCTTTTAATTTTTAATTTTCAATAAATGTCTTGCAATATCTATATAATTTTAAGAGCAATCTCAAATTTTGAAAAAGTAGTGGGCTACCCCTTTTTTCTTAAACTTAAAATTATTACTCATAGCTACGGTAATGGTCAAATTAAAATGTAAGTAGGTACCACTTTATTGTAGCTCAAGAATGTAATTATTTTTGCATAGTTTTTATTAATTTAATTATTAATTAATTGTTATTAATGAATTTTTTGATATTTTATATATATATATATATATATATATATATATATATATATATATATATATATATATATATATATATATTCTCACGTATTGATTCACGGATGGAAAAATGTGATGACACTATATTCCGGGATATCATCCGTTCGCTCGTTGAACTCCGACTGGAATCCTGCAAATCCTGCATCCGACTGGAATTCTGCAGACGTTTCGCCAAAATCTCACTTGGCATCTTCAATGCTCGCGCTCCGAAAACACTTCGAACACTGGGAGGTTATCGGCGGTGCGTGCGGTATTTATACTCTGCGCCGGAGATGGTAACGGTGCCGCTTGTGCGTGGGGGGAGGTGTGTCCGCCCCCTGAATTGTCGCGTTGTTAATTTCACCCGATCGTAGTTGCGATGTCCCCGTTGGCTGCTGCGCATCGCTCTGCTGTTTGATTATCGTTCTCCACGTGTTGGATAAATGCAGAGCGTCGTCTCTCGAATTGAGGTGTCCGGACTTTTCTATTTCGATGGCCTCTCGTATAATCCTAGTCCTAAAATCAGGAATATTAGCTATTTGTTTGCAAGTGCCGAAATCAATTTTATGGCCTGTCTGATGTTGGTGCTGAAACAAAGCAGATGTTGTTTGTTTGTTTCTTATGGCTAAACGATGTTCCTCGAGCCTGGCTGTTGGTCTGTCCCACATACGTCAGGCTGCACGATCCGCATGCTACACTGTATACTCCTTGGTTTTCCAGAGTAATTTTTTGTTTTGGGTTTCTTAATATTGCCCCGATGGTGTGGTCAGGTTTGTATGCCGTTGATATGTCGCGTTTCCGTAATATTCGGCCGATTTTGTCAGTAACCCCCTTGATGTATGGCAGGACAGCGATCGATCTTCGTTGGGTCTCGTCCTGCACTCTCTGCCGCGGCTGTTGTTGTTTACTGATTGCCTTGCTGACGGTGCGCCTTTGGTATCCGTTTTGTCGAAGACAGGTACTAATTTTCTTCAGTTCTTTATCTCTGTTCCTCTCGTTTGTGAGCCTGAAGGACTGAGCAATTAAGGTATTTGCCACTGCCTGTATCTGTGATGGGTGGTGATGAGATTTAGCGTTCAGATATCTATTAGTGTGTGTTGGTTTTCTATAGGCAGTGTGTTCCAAGTGTCCGTCTTCGGTCCTTGTGATGTGCACATCTAAAAAGGGCAGACTGTTATCCTCTTCAAGTTCTGTTGTAAATTGAATCCTTGGGTGAATGGAATTCAGATGATCTAGAAATTTTAAAAGCTCTTCCTTGCCAAAAGGCCATACAACAAATACGTCATCAACGTATCTTGTCCATAGTTTTGGTTTCAGATTTGCCTTTTCTATTGCTTTCTTTTCGAAGTAAATCATGAAGAGGTTGGCAATCACAGGTGAGAGAGATGATCCCATTGCTGCTCCATCTATTTGTCGGTAAATTTTCCCGTTGTACATAAAGTAAGCGTTTTTCAGGCAATGTCTTGACAGATCCATTATGTATGGCGGAAGATCTTCGTTTTTTTCTATAAACAAGAGTGCCTCTTCTACTGGAATACTCGGGTAGAGGGATTTGACATCGAAACTTGCCATAATGTCGTCCTTGTCCATCCTGAGAGAACCTAAAATCTGAATGAAATGTTCTGAGTTTTTAACGTAGGAATCTGCCTTTTCCACTATAGGCTGAAGTGCACTGGCCAGATGTTTTTCCAGCTTGCATAATGGTGAGTTAAAGGCGCTTACGATTGGACGCAGGGGAACCCCGTCCTTATGGATCTTTGGGAGCCCGTAGAATTTTGGGCAACGACTCGATTTTTCCCTCGGAATAAGTTTCTTCTTTGTATCCTCGTTTATTGATGAATCGAGAATTTTGGACTTAGTTGTTTTTTCCAAATATGTCGTGAGATCTCTGGTGACTAGTTTGTATATTGGGTCGTTCAAAATATCCTCCAATTTTGCATTATAATCCGACGTATTCATGACGACAGTGGCATTTCCTTTGTCTGCTGGCATTATTAGAATGTTTTCGTTTTTGTTTAGATTCCTTAAGGCTTGCATTTCCTCTCTGCTTAAGTTTGGTTGCGGTGGTTTTGACTGTCTTAAGACTCTGGCGACATCTTGTCTAATTAACTCCGCATCTTGTTCGTCTATGGTGGAAAGACTTGCTTCGACGTTGGAAACGATCTCGGGTACTCTTTTTGGAGCAATTGCATAGTTAAATCCTTTATTCAGTACGCTGACTTCTGTATCGGAAAGATGGTATGCTGAAATATTATGAACTGTACTGCTTCGGTTTGTATTTGGCACTTGTCCTGATTTTTTGGAATTTGACTGAAGGATTTCTAATTTCTTCCACAGTTTTTTTGACGTGATGTCCTTGTCTTTCTCAGTGCGCCATGATGTTAATAATTCTATGCGGTCCCACAGCAACTGATGGATCTTGTTGCTCAGTTTCAGGTGGAGTCTGAAAAGTTGTAGCTCAGTCTCACTAATTTCGTACCGGGTCCGCCTGATCTGGTCTTGGAGTAGGGCCTTGCTAGCTTTGTCCAGGATAGCGGAGCCACCTCCCCCCACGCACAAGCAGCACCGTTACCATCTCCGGCGCAGAGTATAAAATACCCACGCACCGCCGATAACCTCCCAGTGTTTGAAGTGTTTTCGGAGCGCGAGCATTGAAGATGCCAAGTGAGATTTTGGCGAAACGTCTGCAGGATTCCAGTCGGATGCAGGATTTGCAGGATGCAGGATATATATATATATATATTATATATATAGTATATATATATATATAGTATATTATATATATTATATATATATATATATACTATATATATATATATATATTATATATATATATATATATATATATATATAATATATATATTATATTATTATATATTATATATATATATATATAATATATATATATTATATATATATATATATATATATATATATATATTATATATATATATATATATATATATATTATATATGTATATATATATATATATTATATATATATATATATATATATATATATATATATATATATTCTCACGTATTGATTCACGGATGGAAAAATGTGATGACACTATATTCCGGGATATCATCCGTTATATATATATATATATATATATTATATATATATATATATATATATATAATATATATATATATAGTATATATATATATATATTATATATATATATATATATTATATATTATATATATAATATATATATATATATATATATAATATATATATATATATAACCAAAACAGTTTTGGTTCGTCTTATCAATGTGGCTTGTCGATTTACATATTCGATATGTCTGTTGTGAATGTTGTAAAACTGTAAATTACCAAACAACTATATAGTGAACCGTTGATTTTTGGCTTAAGGTTAAAATTAAATGTCTGAAGAAGGTCTTGAAGGCCGAAACATCACAAAAAAATAAAATGTTTCACAAGTAACGGAAACTTATTTTAATTTCACTAAAAAAGGACCAAAAAAGCCCAAGAACCATTTCTTAAGAATATATAAAATCAAAAGGATCCAAGAAGTCACAAACTAGAAATATGTATATATATATAATATATATATATATATATATATATATATATATTATATATATATATATATAATATATATATATATATATATATATATTATATATATATATATATATTCGCTATATTTAAAAAAATACTTTTTTTTTATTTTATTAAATTTGTTTTTAATAGATTTCTTAGTTTTTACAGCTCTTCGCAGATCAATATATGATTGTATCAAATTAAGAAAAAATGATACTGAACATGATATTATTGTGCATTTAATGTTGGTTATTTACAATATTTAGCAGGAATAATTAGAAGTTAATATTTTAGTTGTACTCGTATTAAAAATAAGAATTTTTTAAAATTTTTATGAAATTATTAAGAACACAGGACTGCGATGAGAGCGGTATTCGTTACTTGTCACAATTAACATTTTCTTCATAAGGCTAATTACAAATCTTCTAGGTCTCTCCTGAATCGGTTGTTTATAAATAAAACTAGCTGACGTTTCGCGAATCATCCTGGTGGCTTCTTCAGAGCTTAAGTGAAACTCGCTCGCATTCCATTCTGTACGCACTTATATACTGTTTGGGAGAGACGGAGCTTAAAGAGGGACATGAACATTGTCTCAGATTTCCATATTGGTGAAAGACAGAGTCGCGGTTAAGATTGTTTGGTTGTTTAGAGATTTCTATGGATTCACGGATTTTTACTTGATTGAAGAATCTATTACTTTGATTGGCTGATGAATTGGTTGATTAATTTTTAATTTGACTGCTTATGGGTTTATTTGTCGTCGTCGTATATTTTCCATTCTGTCTCTCTGGTTAGTTTTAACATAGCTCTTTCTTATATTGCAATCCGGGAATCTGGAATCAAACACTCTCAACCGAAATGAAAAATGCTTGTCTGGAACACGTTTTACTTATAACGGTCAAATTTATGAACAGGAACAGCTGTGAGTTCTCCAGTATGATTAGCGAAACATCAGCAAGTTCGATTTATCTACCACCGGAGGAAGAATGCAAAATATTTGTAAATATTATTACATTAGCCTGTGAAAGTTTTCTATAAAAAAAAATCTTCAGAACACTTTAATTTTTGTATATTACTCAACAAGTTTAATAAACGCCATATTAGTTTATTTGGCACGAACGGAGCGAGTGCTTAATAAATGAGTGACTAAAACAAGTTACCTTGCGTACCTTGACCTTAGAATTGACAAACCAAAGCCCTGGCTAATATATCTGAAAACACCCGATAAATCCCAAACCCGTGAGTAACACACCGGAAATAACCGCTCTCAGCCGCAGGGAACAGAACTGACGTCTTTAAGCGACACTGTGAGTCAGCTCGATCGGTGTATAATTGGGTATTTTAGAGAAGGAAGTTGAAAAGGGGATTTTTTTTATGAATTTGAGGCAAAAATTTAGATGGTATCGAAGTAACTAAAGAGACATTTTTTATATCGAGGCAAACGTTTATAGAAAATATGTCGAAAATTACATAAAAAGATACTTTAGTGTAGAGGTTTATACACATTTATGCACTTTGGGAGTATATTCGCAAAAAAAATTGTTACGACTTACGTTTAGGTATATTAAAAAAAGTAATATATCAAAATATTACCCATTTTACTCTGTACTTGCATGTATATGGTTTGAGGGGGGGTGAAGTTAAATGAGGGGCATAAACATTGTCTCGGATGAGTGATTCCCATATTGGTGACAGGTAAAGACCTAAGTCGCGGTTAAGATTGTTAGGCTGCTTATAGGTTTCTACAGACTCTCGAATTTTTCGTTGGTAGAAGACCATTAAATGCAAGAATTTTAGTTTTATCGAATAAAATATTATGTCCGGTTTCGTGATTGTGTTCGGCAACTGCTGATGAGGTTATTGGTTGGTTGGTTGGTTATTGGTTATTGGTTATTGGTTATTGGTTAAGGTCTTAGTCTTAAAGCTCTTTCATGTTCTTTAAACCTAGTTCACATTTTTCGTCCGGTCTCTCCAACGTATTATTTGCCGCATATCCATGGAATGCTGTAAACTCCTGGCATCTCAACTGGAATTTTGTCTTTGACGGAGTTTTGGACAAGTCGTAAATCTGGATTTGACGTCATGTTTCTTAAGAACTTTTGATTGAAGAAAACACATTTTAATCAAATAACTTTTATCAAAGTTCAAAATGTTACTTTTCACATTTATTTTGGTTTGATTAAAGCAAAAGTCAAGAACTTAAATCGTTCAATAAATTGTGTAAAATAGTTTTTATATGTTGCTTACTTTAATAGCGATATTTTAATATTAATATTAATATAATATTATTAGACGATAAGATCAAAATACTTTATTGTGAAATTCTTCAGATAAGTATTTAGCAAATGACCTTTAAATTTGCAAATTCCTTTTCCTATTGTATTAGACAACCATTTATAGTAAATATTTCTATAATATAAACATTTATGTTAGATATTGTTAATATTTTGAACACCGCTCTAAATAGTATTTAGCACAAATTATGGAAAGAAAGTAGTAATTCTCAAAATTTACCCAAAAATTAAAAAAAAATCCAGAAGTTATTGCGAAGCTATAAATGCACAATAGAAAAATGAAGAGATTGTTTATATATATAAGAGATACCTCGCAAAATAACATTCACATTTAAAATTTTACGATAAAATAATATGATTTTTGTAGATTTTAAATCCTTGACCACACATTTCGAAAATAAACTTTTCCTGATTATTTCATTTTTTAATAGGAAAAAAAAAGTCTTGTATCTTGTAAAAAATCCAGAGACTGGGTCTCGCGCCTCTAGGAGGTATACAGTTGAACTAACAATATACAAGAAATTTCAGTATACTGTGATCGTAGCGTCCTTCTGAAAATTTTAATTTAGACTACTTAGACCGTATATACACAGTTTCTATAACGTTTCATCCGGGCGTCCACAAACTCTATTTTCTAATTCAATGGAATGGCGAGTTTAATTTGTTACAAAATTACAAAACGTATATTTTGAATTTCGTCGCGGAATAAAATAGTTAATTTGGGAACAGCATGTTCAGTATATGAATTTTTTGAAAATGAAAAATAATTATGTCCGAAACGGATTTTGAACCTTTTTAATCTAGAAATACTTTGAAACAAAGTTAAGAGTTTTGGGTTTTAATAATAAAAGTTGCAAAAAGGATTTTGCAGGCTATCTTTTACCTTTAAAGGTAGAAAATGCGACTTTCGCATTTTTTTTTAAACGAGTAGTGTTGCAAACGCAAAAGTACCTAGGGTGTTTTAATTTTCAAACTAAACTAAAAACTAATAAATCTGTTATTTATTATTATTATTAGTGTATATCTTAATTGAAATAATAATAATTTCATTTATTTTTATGTTAGTAAAGCAAATACTAAAAACTTGTCTATTTTTTAAAAATTATTGTAACATTTCTGTCACTTATGAGTTTAGTTTCCGGACGTCCTATATATATGTTAGAAACTTCAACTCCACGTTTATTACGATACCTATCCAAGTCATCATATACACTTTTGCATCAGGAGCAGCGCTAATTCTTTAAACTAGTTTCTATTCAAGTATCGAGGTCCTGAAAGTCAGTATTAAAATGTAGGCGACCCAAATCCATTACTCAATCGGGCCGATCTGATGAAGTCCAATCACAATCACCATTTCAATTAAATAAACCCGTTTGAAAGCTATGCGCGCCTGTGCTTCTGCTGCAGGAGATGTCGAGTTGGACCAGCTGCGCAGGCGACTGCGCGAAACTGAACTGGCGATGGAGCGCGTAGTCAGGCAGATGACAAGAGCCCCGCTTGTCACGCAGGTGCGCAGCTACGCTTTCACAAGTTTGCCAAATAGCTGTGTTTGACTGCTGCTTCCGCTTATTATCCCAACACTAGATATTTTCTTCTAGAATTGACTCACCTTAAAAAACAAGCGTTCAGTTTTGCAGTTTGCATTACCTAAAAAATTAATTGTATCTAACCGTCACATTCTCCATTTTTAATTATTCTGGGATAAACATATTAGTCGATATTGGTAAAATGCTGCGTCCTATTTATCCACGTCACTGTTCGTAGTTGTTAATGCAGTGTCCGCAATTCTGGAAGAAGTGGACCAAGAGATTCAGGCCCGAAAGAACAAGAGCAGGGAGACCTTGAGCGAACAGGTCGGCCATAACACGTTGTGAAAAAGTCCAGTATTTTTTGATTATTTTGACGCGGTTTGGCAAACCATTTTCAATGTATAATTTAAACTATCTTTTTATTCTCCACATTACGTTGTCGAACCGTTGACTGACACTAAACTAAAGGTTTTGTGGCGACGCTTTATTTTCGATGTCATATAAATTATAGGTGTCGTAACAAAACGATGACGATCCTTTAGAATTTGTTCAAACTACGGTTATTTTATTTATTTTAATAATTTTAATATAGATAATTCCAATAGCAAAGCTACATGGATCTTTATGTAGTTTTCTCTAGAAATGGTTTACCAATCCCCCATATTGTATGAATATTCTAATATTTGCGGGCTTCTAGAGACTGCTAATGCTTTTTTTAATAAATAAGTGTCGCACCTGTCGAGTTATTTTTGCCTATGCACCGTTAAAATTTATCTAGCCTAGCGTCTGCTTGTTAAATTTTATTGCGCTTCGGTTTGCATAGTTGGCAATTTTCCCGTTTAATTTATTTGCCTTTGCTTTTCAATAACTTTGCAGTCATCTATTTTTTAAAAACGTAGTAACAGCTAACGAAATTGTCAAGGTGTATATTTCATTTTTGGGCAGAGACATTAATTGCTTTCTTAGGTGTGTATACCCCAAGGGCTCAAATGGCAATGGCCACAAATTTTATCCTATTTAGTTCCTAAGTTTTGTTTTTTTCACATTCTTTGATAAGCATGTATCCATATTGTACACATATTGGTCTAGTCCAATTTTTTATACTTAGGGTTGTTGTAAATATGTATGACTTCTTTGCGATTGGATATTTTTCCCAAGCAACGCACTAACCAAAACTAATTATCCACATTCTTTGCCGACGCTAGTATTTATTTAAACTAAATTAAACATTCGCAAACTATCTGACAATCTGCCGATAGATACCGCCTTAGCTAGTTCCAAACTTGCTTTAAAGAATATTTATGAATTATATTAATTTTTATAAACAAGGATAAACTTTTTAAATATCCGTCTCCAACTTGATATTTCAAAAAAATGCAGATATCATTTAATAAAAGAAGATATGGTTCTTAATTTAATTCATTTAATTATTGATTTGTACTAAAAATGTTACTTTGTACAGCAGTGTTCTTTTTTACATTTACACAAAGAGTACAAGTACAAAAAGTTGCATAGGAAAACAAAAAAAATTGTATTGTGCGCGTTTATATATATATATATATATATATATATATATATATATATATATATATATATATATATATATATATATATATATATATATATATATATATATATATATATATATATATATATATATATATATATATATATATATATATATATATATATATATATATATATATATATATATATATATATATATATATATATATATATATATATATATATATATATATATATATATATATATATATATATATATATATATATAAATATATATATATATATATATTTATATATGTATATATTATATATATTAACTTTCGAATTTTTTTTGTAAAACGTCGATTCAGTAGCACCGACGGTTGAGATGATGAGACTTTTTTTCATAAACGCCGTACTACAAACTATTAAAATAATCATCTATGGTATTATATATACCTAAATAAAGCTTTAACGCTTTAAATGCGTGTTGAAGACTAAGATCAATAATGATTCGTATAATAATTGTAGAACGAGGATAAATCAGACAGTTCCCTTGTCGCGACACCGAATGAAGAGGGACCATCCGTTACCATTATGGGCATGGAAACAACTGCAAGTTGCGAAGGAGGTAAGAAGTGGCAATGTCCAACATCTACAATTCCAAAACGCCAAGTGCCCATCCAGGAAGAAGCAGAGCCACTGCCGCAGGTAATTAGAGGAGAATGAAAAGTGACGCGAATTAATGTTAGTTTGGGATTTAATTACTTACCGAAATTTGAAAAAGTTTGTTCTAGCTTGTTAAATACTTGATACTATCTTAAACTGTTTTGTTCTATGTTAATATGATTCTTAATACAATTTTTGTCTTTCTTCATTGACCCGATTCGGTAGCCTTTAGAAATGATGGGGAAAGTTAAATAAAAAAAAATATTGCTACTATGTCATCAACAAAGACCCAATAAATATTATTTTTGAATATTTTTGACAAAAGTCTTTTGAAATCTTGTTTTATGCCGCGCGACTAATGCCAAGGCATGATTTAATTAAATAAAGGAGGTCTACTTAAACGCAAAAGTACAACAATTTTTTTCTCGGAAATGCGCCATTTTCTGTTTCTACACTTTTTAAATTAAATTAATTTCTACTAATTAATTAAATTAATTACATTAGCCGAGAAGGCGGTTTAATTTTTCCTAAATTTGGTTGGTTTTGGTTACTACTTTAGTGATGCCAAACGGCCGCGGAGGCAATCAACAGTGGAGACGGTCAACCGTCTAGGCAGTTTATCGTGGAGGCGGTTTAGTTTTTTATTAAACTTTGGTTTAAAAATGGTAAATTATGCAACAAGCGCGGTAAACGGCATTTGAGTCAGTAGTTTTGTCGTCGGTGAGCGGGGCAAGTTCGTCGCAAATAGCACGAATCAGCTTTTTATTTTAAAAATAAGACGCTTCGCGGATTGTTGTCTTACATGGCGGCATTGTTTTTCTATCGTGCTCCTGTAGACCACTATGGAACTTTCGCAAAATCGATGTAATTTGATTGTGAATACACCCTGTATAGTGTCCTTCACATCTCGTCGAACTTCAAAGTTCGATAAATATTAAAATTTGTACTATTAATTGCAATTTAAAATTATATTTTTTCAAATATCTTGCGTCCCCTGTATTATGAACGAAACCTTAAACTCTCTCTCGACACAGTTTACGATACTGTTCATATCAAATTATCTTTAAAAGTTTTTCATGTATCGCTAATAATTCACCCACAAAAGCGGAAATTTCTAGGATCTATTAGAATTTTTGCCCATAAACGACGTACCCTGTATATAATTCCAACAATGTTCGAAATAGAGGATATAGCCCTGGATCTCCTTAGTTTCCTGGTATCCGAATTTTTCCAATGGCAATGGTTTTCAAAAAGCTATTTGTTTTCTGAAACCATGCAATACGTGGTAATATTAAGTGACGTCATCGCTTCTAGATTGAGGACGGGAAATGGTGATTTTCATTTGGATTTTTTCAAATACCTCGATGTGATAGACGAAAACCGTAAATACAATAATTGCAGCCCTTGATACGGCCTATAACACTGAACGGATGAGCTACTGTCTGCACGAATTTTAATTTACGGTTAATAATTTACTCTCTAAAAGAACAATTTTTAGGGTCCTTTAGATTTTTGTCCATAACTAAAACACCTTGTATATAATCCAAAAAATGCGTGAAACAATAGTTATAGCGCCGATCGGATGAATGGCTTTGGAGGAAAAGATGTTTTTCTGGATTCCAAAATAACCACAAACAAGAATTCAAAAATTAAAAAAAAATACTTCGCTCCCAATTTAAAAGATCTAAAATGCGGATCCAGACTTCTACTTCTCTCCCACCTCTGAAGTCGGTAGCTGCAAATTTGAAGTACTTATTATGTTTTTTAAAACTCACGGAATATCGCAATACAATACTTAAAAACCGTAAATACAAAAGTTTAAGCTGTCTATATGGGCTTTATCGTCATGTAAAATAAACTGACATCTAAAACACAGATTTGAAATTATTGCCAATTTTTGCGGCGCACTCTGTATATTTTTGAAAAATTGTCAAGAATAGAAGTTTACGCATGCATCTTCTGGTTCCAGAATTCTTTCGGTCTTGTAAACGGTTTCTGAAAAATGGTCTTTTTTGTAGACCCTTGCACACGCGATTTTTTTTAAATACTTCCCGACCCCCCAGCCCCCCCATTTGTAATAGGTTCCGTCATGGGGCAAAGCTGCCAAATATGAACTCGATTGCTTCAAATTTCGGCCACTTATCTTGTTTCATAGCAAGGTCCAAAAAACAGTCGAAAATCGCGGCGTCGGAGGACGCAAATTTCAATTTTGTGGCTATAGGGGTTCGAAAGTTATTCAGGAAAAACCAAAAGACGAGAACGGAGAACGGTGATCATTTCCGTACCGTAATTGATTTAAAAAGTTTAGCAAACTTGTTGCATAGTATACATTTTCTACGACCGTTAGTTTTTGCAAAATAATATGAATACATTCACTGAAATAACCGTCAGAATTGACAAAATTCAAGCCATGCATTAAAATCTCCGAAAACATCCGATTGCTCCAAAACCGGTACAGTAATATGCCGGAAATGTCCGTGAAACTCACGACTTAGGCATTTCCAGGAAAAATTTCTTGTATTTTTGTGTTCCTGTAGATTTCTTTTATATAAATCAATAAAAAAAAAATATGTATCGGATTTCAAGTAAAAGAAAGTTGAAAACTAACGAATTATTTCTTTTTAGCAAATATTTTTGGAAGCTGCCCTTCCACCGCAATCCCAAATTCTCGTCGCAGACTCTGCCACCGAAACTGAAAATAATACCGACGAAAATGCGGCAGTGATTCTTGCCGGTAAAATGACCTTATCTGTTATTAGTTTCGATTCTGGTAAGTACAAGCAATAATAAATTTGGTTCCAAATTTGCGATTTGTTTTAAAGATTTAAAGTTGATTTGTTCTAGAATAAATGAGATTTAATCTCGACAACATGTAAGCGTGCTATTCTTAATTGTACGGTTCAAAAACTAATCAATAAACATAAAAATTTTATTTCATGAATTATTTTATTGAAACAATAAAAACCTAAAAGAAATTCTAAAAGAAAATCAAGGGGATCATCACACTGCAAAGGTATGAACTATGCGTTTGTTTGATAGCTACTAATTTTACTAAGAATAATATCAGGGCGACTGTGCCTGACCCCAAATAATATGCTTTCCACTTCGATTAATTTTTCTAACATGCTAATATACAGCGTCTATTTATTGTATAATACGCACGATTTCTTAATCTTAATCAATGGGTTTTTAACATTTTAAAATTTATATACGAATACAGTACACCAATATTCTGAAAAAGGGGATATTTAATGACGTTGGAAAATTGACTTTTTTGTCAAAACCGCTGATATAATTTTTTTATCAATTATAACTTGCAGAATTCTATTCAAATACAGAGTACATTATGAAAAACTTCAGTTTAATGCTATATTTTATCTGCGCACTTTACTCATTCCATTTTAGCATTTCCAAAACATAAAAGCTGCACAACATTTAAAAAAATACTGTGAGCACCTAAATCCGACAGAGTTCAAGCTATATATTATATATTTTAGCATTAGAAGCACGTGTTGTTTGAATGCATTATAGTTAATACACGAACCTTAATCAAGTTCAAGGATAAAAAATCTCTCATTTTTGCATAGATACGAAATTAGTGTAAAAGATTTCGTTGTAAAACATTCTTTATTATTTTTCCAAAATAAAGTACCTCTTGATTCATTTTTTCCGATTAAAAAAACAATCCTTTATTTCGTAGTGTTTTTATTAACTTATTTCTATAGATTAAGAGGTCAAGATATTTCGGAAACGTTTTTGATACATTTGTTTATGGAACATATCAACACAAAATGATGATTTTTTGAGTCTTGTACTCCGAAACTAACTACATATTAATCTATTGTACGTTTAAATCAACTTTTTTAAAATAAAATTAACATAACTATATTGTTAATACTTTTATATTTTACAACTAACTTACCCAATCCTCCCAGGTCTACCACAAATACATTTATTCTAGAAACAATTCAAACAAGTTGTCACATTCAAAACCGTTTCTGCCTTTTCCAGAAAACAGTATCGAAGAGTCGCCTTCTGCGAAAAAGGAGTATTTTGAGGAAGAAAGACGAACAAGTAGCAGTAACACGTCCGATGAATTCGAAAACATGGATGCCTCACAGCTGGAAGACCAGATCGATAATATTATAGAAGAGGCCAGGGCTATAGCGGCCGTCGAAACGTTTGACGAGAGCGATGAATTAGATAAAATCAATGAAGAGATGAAAGAAAATTTAGACAAAGCTGCAGACACAGAACAACAAGACGTAATAGAGGGAATTCGGACTACTGGCGCCTTTGAATTGTTTGATCCAAGCGTAGAATTGAACAAATTAAATAAAGAAATAAAACAAAATGTTGATAAAATCGAGGATAAAAGCCAGCAAGATAAGATAATAGAAGAAATTTGGGTTACTTCTACCGCCGAAAAGTTTGAGGCAAACGACGAAATTGATAATATAATTGAAAAAGTAAAACAAAACTTAAACAAACTTGAGGACCAAAAACAACAAGAAGTAATACAAGAAATTCAAGCTACTCAGATGGTCCAAAAGTTGGAAAGTAAGGAATTTGATAAAATCAATGAAGAACTAAAACAAGACTTAAATAAACTTAATGATATAAAACAAGACATCATAGATGAAATTCATGCTAATGAAGTCGTGAAAACATTTGATCCGTACATGGAATTGGACAAAGTTAATGAAGAAGTAATGAAAAACATAGATAGAATGGCGAGAGTAAAACAGGACGTAATAAAAGAAATTCGGTCTACTGATGAGGCCGTCGAAAAGTTTGACGCCAGCGAGGAATTGGAAAAAATAAACGAAGGAATAAAACAACACTTAGATAAAGCAAATAATGCAAAACAACAAGACGTTATGAAAGAAATCAAGGGGCAGCTTAATTTGAAAGACGATCTTTTAGGTACTCTTGGTGCCCAAGAATTTACATCGTTGGAAGATAAATCGTATGGCGATGCTAAAAAAATAGAGGAATTGTCATCAATTTGCGGAGAACATGTTTGCACAGGAGGAGACAGTCAAAATGTTTTAAAAGATATATCAAGCGACGATCAACAGTTAAGGGAACGCGCTGCAGCCCTGGTTCAAAAAGAAAGAGACTTAAACAAGGGCGAGCATTATTGTGAAAATGTAAATCAAAAATCTGAATTATCAACTAAGAATGAAGATTTGACCAACTCGATTTCTTTACGCGAACTGGAGTGGATAAACAAAGAACTGGAATTTTTGTCTGAGCATCTTGTGGAACAAGAAAACAGCAGGGATATTCAACCGCACAAAATCGCCGGCGATGAAAAAAATGTATTCGGCAACAGTAATGACCAAAAACCCATTAAACAGTTAAACTACATCCACATACAGTCACAACAGAATATTGAAAACAATAAAATTGACGCTGATCAATCTCGAAGGGCTGAAACTCATTTAACAGAAAGACAAAGTAACGACGAAGGTGTTACAGGAAAATCGATTCAAGAACAAATCGCGTCCACGGACGAAAACAAACCCGATTGCGAATTGCTGAACCCAAAGGTTGTGGAAATCCAAGACGACACAGGAAACGCACAGGACCTATTTGAAACTCTGGTGCCATATCGAGAAGAGTTTGACGTTAATTATGATTCGGATATCGAAAATGTAGTGGATGATGTCGAATATGTAGACGAAAGTGATGAACAAGAGTTGGAGGACGAAATAAGAAATCTAGAAGGATCCGAAGCGCATTTGGATAGAATAACAAACGGGAACTTGAGCGAAAGCAGCACCAAAGTTGTCGAAGTCAACGAAATTTCCGACGTAAGTTTCAAAACGTATTTGAAGACAATTATCTTTATATATAAGTTTGGGATGACTTTATTTTTTGAATCATCAGATATAGGTGTCAAGTTGAAATTTTGCCAATAATATAAACATGTTCGAATAAAAACATTATTAGGACATTATTTTGAGCCAAATGCAGTCACGTACTCAGGTTTTTTGTATAATGCTTCATTTTCCCACAAATGAATACAAAATTGAGCTTTGTCTTAGAGATATAAGGCACTTTTTATTTCTGTATAAAAAGTCCATTCTGTATAAGCTGTCAATGAATTATTAATTTTAATATTTTTGGATTACTTAAGTAAGACAGTGTATATAGCTTGCTGCTATAATATTTATGTAGAGATGGCAATGAACTTCATCGCATTTCACACATTAACCTGCACTTTGCGCCATTTTCTTGATTGATTTTGTCATTAATATGTAATTAAATTATTAGTATTAAAATTTCAACTCACCAAAATGCAACTTTCATTTTAAATTTCCAAATTTATCTTCTCACGTTTCTTTTATGAAACTTTTTTCATTTCTAATCTACCATTTTCTACAGTCCACATCGGAAAGCGAACAAGCAGATGAAGACGATGAAGAAATAGAGGAAATAATAGAATATGTAGATAACACAGACGAAGAAGGAGAGGAAATCATAGAAATATCCAACAACGGTATGAGACATAATCGCGAAAATGAAACGAATTAAAACGGTAAAATTACCTGTTTGTGTTAAATTAGCGAATTCGGGGATGATATAAACCATAGTAAAATAAATAAAAAGTAGAAATATCTTTTCTACCTGGGTGCGATTTAGGTTCGATAAAAAAAAGCATCTTTTAGCCACGATAGTCTAGTGCCAATAAATGTGATTTATTTGGTAACATTATACTTGTAAAGCGTATTTGGAATTAAAAACGATTGTATTATCCGAACCTATAGACAAATAAAAAAAATGCATAATTAATATATACGAATTTCTACACATACCTACCCTACAATTTAATAAGAAGCGAACAACATAATTTACCTAATGGGTCGAAGTGGGAAAAGGAGCAAAAACGGATAAGGATAGGAATGACTTTCGATTAATAGATTAATTAAATTGGAAAAAAAAAACGCTTTGAGATTCAAACAATTTTTATTCTTTGATTTGCTGTAGCGCCATTAACTTTAGATTTTTAAATGAGACACCGTTTTTTTTTTTCATTTTTCAATTGTTTGTTAACAATTAACCTATATTTGAGTTTGTGACCGTTTGTGCAAAATCGAGGTCTTTACTAACGAGTTATATAAATTGAATTAAGCATTCGGTTGTTAAATCCCACTGACAAAGCATTAATGCAAATAGAGGATACAACATTTTTTATTACACCCATAGATCATACTAAGAATTTAACCTTGCAACAGAATTGCGTTTGACATAAATTGTGTGTGGATAGATTCTAACCTCCTTTTGAGGTGCTATACATCTTGCAGTTTTTACTCTTACATTTTCTGGTCAGGCCACTCTTTGTCGCTTTTCTTTGTTTCTTTGTAATGTCCGCTTATCTCTTTCGCCATCATTTCCTACTAGAGTGGTGGAGGCCCTGTCTCCTGTCGCTTGGCAACCAGCAGAATATATAAGTCAATCTCAATATTTTGATGCCCCATGCAACACCGACTTAAATCAACTCAAGATCAAATCCCAGTTTTCAAGTAATCCGGATATCATGGCTGAAGCTTTCTGCAAATATTCGTCCTACAGTCAACCGCAAAACCTCATTTTCCATTACCAACCAAGGACCTTTCATGATTATGGAGGGAATTACACATAAGGTAGGAAATATTCACCCCATGAATATGGGCAAACTATTCCTTCAGGCTAGCATAGAGGCCATAACCAAAATCAATCGGAAAGGCAACAATAAGATTGGAATTGAATGTCGCACATCAGCATTAGCGAACTCGTTCTTAGCACATGCAAGTTTTTCAGCGGCCAACAGATATAAGTTGTATCTTCCTCAACATCTAGTCACATGTCGTGGCATCATTAAAGATGTCGGTGATAGCATCACTGATGACGACTTTTATAATGAAGCAAAAGCTTATATTTCCATGGGGAACTGTGAAAAGCAGGTAAAGATTCTTAACATTAGGATACTAAACCGTAGAAAAAGAGTCGAGGCAATGAACGGTTCTGTAGTCTTCCAAAAAGAGCCTTCAAACACCTATGTAGTCACCTTTGAAGGAAAGATCTGTCTACAACAATGAACGGGATGTCCAAAGATACATTAGTCCGGTTGTTGTTGTGTCTCAATTGCTGCCGTTTTGGTCACTTGAACAGTCAGTGTCGTGGTAAAACCAGATGCGCTTATTGCACATCATTTGTTGTTTGCCTGCGAAAAAAACGCCCTAGCAGCAAACAAAATGCCTTGCCCGCTGGATCGTTTAGATTCTCACAAAGTATGTTACAGATCTGACTGTTTAGTCAATCAGAAACCATGGTGACCCAATTGTAAGGATGGACACGCAGCCACCAATCGAGATTGTTCCGAGTATGCTAGGCAAGCGAAAATTAATGAGGCGATGCAGTTCCGCAACCTGTCATTTTATGAAGCGGCCAAGCTGTTCCCAAGAAGCTCGTCACAGCATTCGGGCTTCACAAGAAGATATGAAGAGTTCCCTCCAGTGAGGAATCAAAGCTCTGTGTTACCCAGTACCAGCCCTATGCTCGGAAGATCTTCATACGTTTCATTTGTTAAAAAGGATCCCAGAAAAAGAAAACAAACATCCCAAGGCTACGATCAAAGGGCGCATAAACAAGCCCTCCTTCCTTTATCAGCCAGAGTGAGCACTGGACCCCTCCCGGTTGTCCCTTCAGCAAGAGAGATGGTCGGATTCTGATATGGAAACCGGTCAAGAGTTCCATCCAGCCCATGAGAATTGGTTTGAAGACCTAAGAAATTTTGTTAGTTCCTTAGATAAAGAATCAAACTTATATATACTCAGTATCCTAGCCCAAGAAAATCACGAAGAGGCAGCTGGGGAGGTTGCTTTGTGATCTTTAACTTAACTTAAATTTAAAAAGCTAAAAAAAACTTAAAAAAAAAGTCAAGTAGCTTTTTTTTCCTTTAACTAGGCTTCTATCCTCTTCTTTAATTTTAAAACTTTAGACCCCATAACTCTTCAGGACATTTGTTTAAATCAATATTATTCATTGGAATATTTGTGGTTTGCGAACGAATAGAGATGCGGGGATTAGAATTATTAGAGATCTCTCTCCACATATCCATCTATTCAACAAAACCCATCTGAAGGCAGAAGTCAGTCAGTTTCTTTGGTTATAATGTTGTGAACACAAGTTCTATCGGCAAATCCGACAGATGCCACGTTGTTACTCTTCAGTTGCTTGATCTCTATGTCGTGTCCATCTACAATCCACGGAAATTAAAACTTCCACTTCACACGCTTCAGCAAGTATCAAAACTGCTGGTTGGGAAGCCCTTTATTATGATGGGTGGTTTTAACGCACACGCTCTGGCCTGGGGGTCGAGGATCCACAATGCTAAAGGTCAGTATAATGGTAATATTGTGTTAGATTGGGATCAGAATAATAACCTTTCATTCTAAACGATGGCTCGGCCACCAGATTGACGAGTCCTGGTGTACATAGTGCTCCTGATATTGCAGTTTGTTCACAACGGTTCTTTGAAAGTTTTAGAAAGATTAGATCGAGATTGGCCAGATTTCTGTGGAATTCCCTAACAGGGACCTCTGTTTCAATTTTAAATTAGCAGATTAGTCAAAATTTGCTCACGAAGTTTCACTGCACATATAATTGTCCTCTATTGGACTATATCGATTTCCAGGACCTTTTGTACCGATCAATTAACAATTCAGTCCCTCGTCATAAACCCTGCCCTAAAGTTGGTCTACCTTGGTGTTAAACGCAAAAGATTAGTCTTTCGTACTTTTAAAGCTGTCCCTACCCTCGAGAACTTTATTCAAGTTAAAAAGATTAGAGCCTAAACTAGACTAATTTTACATCAAAAGAGAAAAGCCTCATTCAGCTCGTTTTGCGAGAACTTGTCCCCACAGCTCTCCATCAAAAAATTTGGCAAGAGTTTTAACTTTAATAATTTTCATATGACCGTTAAAACTCAAAACCTAAATTTGGACCCCATTGAGCCTATTTTTCAACAGTTAACTTCAAACGATTTTTCTTTGGATGAATTCCTTTTAATCGTCAAAAATAAAAAAACACTTGTTCCTTTTAGAGCTTTACCTCATCTACCTATTCAGGCGATTTTATTCTTAATCAACTTTTTTAACCGTATCAAGCGAGCCGTTGCCTCTATTCCTCTAGCTTGGAAAACTCATCTTATAATTCCTTTTCTCAAACCGGGTCAGGATTCCTTGGTGGCATCATCTTATAGACCCATAAGTTTAGCTTCATGTGTGAGCAAAATCTTGGAAAGCCAGGGTAAAATGGCAGTTTCTTAATTAGGGCTTAGAAAGGTAAAAGGCGTATACGACAATCTCTCTATCTTTTCTTTCCAAATCCTAAGTAAATTATCGGACAGGCAGTATGCAACTGCAGTCACCCTTGATTTGGTTGGTGCTTTTGACAACGTAAATGTTAATCTTTTGATAGGTGTCATATTGTCATCTTCACACTGGGTCCTAACCTGGTTGAGATGACCCACCGTATTAATCAAACCTTATCAAACATTTTTCATTGGACACAGAGATATGGTCTCTCTATCAGTTCTGATTAGTCTGCAGCAATCCTCTTTCACAGGAAACGTGTTATTCCCGTAGCACCACTTATTCACATCCAAGGGGAACCCATCCCTTGAAAGGGAGAGGTTAAATATTTGGGAGTGGTTTTTGACTTCCAACTTAACTGGAAAACTCATATACAAAATATGATTCGTAATGTGGAGAGGGCGCTTAATATAATGAGGTACATTTGTGGTACTTGGTGGGGAGGTCATCCCTCTACCCTTCCCTGTATGTTTTACAGAGCTTTTGTCAGATCTCATTTGGACTTTGGATCAATATTATTAGGATGTTGCACTAAAAAGGCACTCTCTTCATTGCATAAACTGCAATATAGAGCTCTCAGATTAGCCTTAGGTTATGCACTCAACTCCTACCAACATCCTACTGGGCGAAAATCCGCACGCTTTAACAATAGTCCGGTTATCTAATCCGCCAGACAACTGTTTATTTATTTTAATGCTAATTACCACTTCTTTAGTCGTAGAAGCATTCAAGTTCTGGTGGAGGCTTTTCAGAGAGTCAAACCATTTTTTCCTCTGCAACTTTACCGTATTTTCTTTTTCCTCTCGAGACTATTAATGCTCCCTTAAAATTCGAAGATCTGGGTTTGAATAAAAATAACGATAATTCATTAATTTTTATAAATAAATTTAAAACAAAGTGGCCTTTTCCAGTGCACTCTTTCTACACCGACGCGTCAAAGGATTTAGGTGACCTCTCTATAGCTTCAGCTGAAATATTTGCAAACAAACAAGCCGTAGACTTGATAGATTACCACAATTCCTCTCTTGCAGTAGTTTTGTGCGATGCCAAAAGTGCGCTTCAGTCTATTATTAGGAATGGTACCACATCGAATGCAGATTGTTTGAAACTGGAAGCCAAACATAAGCTTATCACGTTAAGGAATACACCTGATCGAAAGGTCTTTTTATGCTGGATCCCGAGTCATACCTGAATAAGGAACAATGACATAGTGCATAGCTTGGCTAATGCCGCCCGACTGGAGGAACCCGTTCATCTTACACTCGGACATAACGAATTCCTTCCTAAACTGAAGAACAACATATAGACTGCTTGGACCCGGGGATGGCTTGCATAGGCCTCGCTAAAAGGTCTAAATTACTGTTCCCAATTTGAAAGTTCTCCTCGGAAACCTTGGTTTCATGGTTTAAACCTCAACTGCAGAGAAATTACTATCACTTGCCGCATGAGAAGTAATCATTGAAGCCCCCCTGCTCATCTGGGGATAGTAAAAGTTAGAGATACAAGGAACTGCGTTTGCGGAGAATTAGGTGACCTCCACCACATTTTGTTTATTTGCCGGTTGCATTGAGGTAATTCTCAACGCTTGTATGAATCCCTTGCTTCTTCACACTTCTCAACCCCTCTTTCATGTAATAGCCTACTTTTCCATCCATCGAAGATGGAGTTGTCATCCAAACTTATATGTAAATATTTGAAAGCTTGTTGCATCAACCTTTAGCTTCTATCTATTCATTGCATTTTGGTTCCTCTGGGAGGGTGATGGACTTGTCCAGTCCCTTTCAACTAAGGCACCCTTCCAAGTTATAGAGTACAATCATCATTTACCCAGAAAATAGCCGAATGATCCTAGCAGTCGTGGCCAACAGAAGAAGAATAAAAACCTTGCAACATTTTAAGTTGCAAAAAGTCGATTTTTTAAATAAAACACCCACTGGTACTCTATGTTAGAGACAAAAAAAATTACGTACATACTTAAATGCAACAGTTTTACAGAATATAATAATTTTATGTGCCTCAGATTTTGATGAAATTTGGTGATCACCACGCGTACGATCTGATGCGTTCAACGGAACTTTTTGAACGATACGGCCAGAGCGACCGATTTAGAGCTTCACCGCGATTTCGAGTGGAGCATGCGCCTAAGGGCACTGGCGGGTACAGCTGGCCAGTTAAGTTTAATACTTGAATACCGCGAAGGAAGGAAAATTCATAGAAGAAATAATAAAATGAAAACTAAGCACTCTGCTTCAACTATTTGCAAAAACGGATATATAACGTTCACGCGCGAAATCACGATTTAAGACCACTGGATTTTTTTTGCACTGTCTCGATGGACTAAAATTTAAAAAATCTGAATATATTAATAATCCAAATCAGGGGCACATGGTTTAAAACTATATATATATATATATCCGGTGTGACCCGGGACCCAGACCAACGTGACATTCCTCGCCTCGGCCACTTTGCTCAGTACCCCTTTGCACTCCTTTATCAACAAGGAGCGCGTGCGCACTGACTTTAGCGCCATAAGTGCAGCCCTACTATCAGAGCAGAAGAATACTCTCCTTCTTCTGTGGTTAGTGGTTAGCACCTCTCTGGCCACCATCAATATAGTGAAAATTGCCGCCTGAAACACGGTGCAGTACTGACCCAGCTCTCGCAGCACGCTCCAGCTCCGGCCAAATCTCTCATTTTGGACCCGTCCGGGTACCAGACAAGCCCATCCCAGGAGCCAACTCTGCCCTCACTCCACTCTTCCCTTGATAGGAAAAGAAAGGATCATTTATCAAAGAAGGTCATCTCAGGGATCATGACGTCACTCGGCATGCCGATGACACCGCGATCCCCGGGTCAGCCCTCTAAAATGTCATCCGTCAAAGAGAACAGACCCACCAGAGCCTCTAGGGCCCTCGTGGGTGTCGTCCTTATGGCGTCCGTTATACAGAGGCATGCCAATCTTTGCAGTTTATCAAGAACTAGCCTTGCTGCTCTCTTTTGGTCCCTGGCCACCATGCCACTCGCACCACCATGGTATCGTAAATCCAATGCATGAAATTTGGCCCCAGGCCCCAAGTGCCTCCCACAGAGCTCCAAAGGCCGATCTGGTCCTTGATCGTTCCTGGAAGGTCAACTTGGAGTCCAACCATATCCCCAAGTACTTGACACTTCCGCTTGCAGAAAGAGGCACCCCACTCATCGAAATGTTAAGGTTACGATCCACCTTCCTTTTCCTGGTTGTCCCGCTACCATTGTGAGAATCTTGCCAATGCCCCCTTTAGGAGCCGCTGCATTCTTCCCACTTCCGCCTCCCTGTGTCATTATGACAAGGTCGTCTGCATATGCTCAGGTATATGACCTGCTCCCCACCCAGTCTTGCCTCAACCCTCCGGTCGGTTAGCACGGAGCGGATCCATTTTACAATAACCGTCCCCACTCCAGTACGCTCCACCGCCCTGCAGACCGAGTACAGAGCCGTATTATTTAAGGCCCCCTCCATGTCCGCGAACACTCACACCAACAGCCGTCCCGAGACCACACCCACCTCCAACCTGGAAGTCAGATAGTGCAGAGTGTGCAATAGTGAAGGAAGAGATTTTACAAATTCAGCAAAAATATGTTGAACCACCCAGAAAGAAGTCAGGATTTTACAATTAAAAGCAACAGAATTTTGAATTCGAGGAAAAGATTGGAAATAAAACTACTTTGATTGCCCCTAGAGAGAAACAATTTCAGAGAAATATTAGGAATTAGTCTCTAGATGAAATATATTTAGAAACACTTTTAATTAAATTTCCTTGACTTAGTGTACCTTTTTTTTAGGCTATAACAAAGGCTGACTCTGTGCTATGTGTTAAGAATTTGTTTTATTTTTATAAAAAAATATTTTTTTAAGACTTGTAAAAAACCAAAGATTTATACCTATATGCATTTTATTTTCTAAATATCAAATCAATATTTATCTACAAACGTTAAATCACTATTTTTTGATTGATTCAATTGATAATTCTAAAAGCTCCTTAACACTGACAAATGAATTATAAAAAAAATACTTCAATGTAATTTAAAAACTTAATTGGTTCTTCTATTAAACAGCATATTTGTTATCTCATTTCTCTTTTGAAGAGCAACTCTTTTATTTTCATTATGAATGTTCAACATTCTGTCAAAAAAATGTAATGCACATACCTCAGTATAAAATTATGCAAACCCAGGCAAACTTATAATTATATCAGTTCCAAAATCAGGTTCGTCTACATCCAAATTTTTTTAATCTTAAATGATGATAACTCATTGTATTGCAGAAAATTGTCATAATCAACTTGCATATTATTTAAATGCAGAAGGCAATTCATCAGCGGATAAGCTGAGTCTCTTCATATATTTTCTTTATTTAAGTACTTGGAAATCATGTGCTCTGTCTGGCAACAAACCCATCTAAAAATTGTATAATGTTCACAGATTCCTAAAATTATATAACCTTATCATTATACAAAATACAGCACTTTTTGCCATGAACATAATGTATTCCTTCCTATTATAATAATCATGTGGATTATTTCTTGGCTGCTTTATAAGAATGCGGCAACGATCTACCTAACTCGAATTACTCCTAGGAAGCCAAAGTGAACAGAGAAATCCTGTTACAATATAAACTTAATAACTTGATATTAACTGCCACCAACTAGCTTTAAAAACATTATTACTAGCTATCTAGTTAAACCATACATACTCACATTCGATAATTCGAACTACTTTAAATATTAGGGCTGTACTAGGTGCCAACCCCCTGATAAAAAACTTTCTGGTTTTGCTAACATGCATATTGTAAAGAGCCGTTTTTTTGCTGGTGGTACTTGGTTTGGTCTTAAATTTTGAAGATTTCCCACACACAAAAGTAGTCCCTACACAAACAACAACAAATATCTTTATAAAAGCAACCATTGCAATAGTATGCAAACGGACACTTAAGCCAATAATTTTTGGGAATACTTCTACCCACTAACATTAAAGATTTGGTGAGACGTGGGTCTACTGCAAGAGGTTCGGCTAATTCTACCACAACATTTCCGATTAAATTTATAGGATAATTATCTTCTACTAGTTGTTGTAAAATCACGTGGGTAAAAACGTTCGACGGCGCTGCGTAACCGACGCGAAGTTTTATTTTCGTTCATCACCCATTCCATCATTCTTTTGAATGTGTTTGTTAAAGTCACGCATAACTTAGTAAAATTAGTAAGAAGTCTGTTCCGTGTTTTTCGCGCTACCCACTTTACTCCGAGAGGACTCCGTTCTCTTACATTGTCGCTCCAACTTGTGGCTCGAAAGAAGTTAGATTTCTGAAATTTTACGTGAGTTTGACCGGTTTTCACGGATCTTTCGGAATCTGTTCAACTGGACATCGTGCTCTTCAACGTTTTGCTCTCGGTTTGCCGATTAAGGACTAGAAATATGCAAGAATAATTACGTGTTCGCGCCGAACGCTAAAACTCGGAAAAAATTTTGTTCCCATCGACTGAGTGAAGAACACACACACAAACACACACAGTCAATTCGTGAAGAAAAAGGATCTGAAACCAAGCCCTCCGAAAAATACGTCAGTACAGAACGCTGGAAAAAAAGAGGTGACTGAGTGGCAGAAGGTTCAATCCAAGAAGGAGAAGAGGAGCCAAAGCAGAGACCAGCTTACAAAGCAATCGACAAAAAAGCTCCATCCGGAACCAAGGAGAAAGAAATCGCGAAAATGGATCAGACCAGATGCTCTTATCATCCGTCCAACAGAGAAGGTAAAGTACGCCGAGATCCTGCGTCGAATTAAACAGGATGTTCCTGATGAACAGGTCCGCAGTACTGTCCAAAAGATCTATAAGACCAACGCTGGAGATATGCTAATTACTCTTTCGAGGAAAAGCACCGACAAAGGCCAAACATTGAGAAAGACTATTGCGGACATTCTGAAAGAAGACACCAAAGTAGTCTGTAAAGGGCCACAGGAGACGATCGAAATCCTTGACATTGATGACGACACTACAAAGACGGACATCCAGGCCGCCCTTCAAAAGGAAGTTGGAGATAGCTGTGAGATATCATTAGAGGCAATCAAGATCCGTAAGGCCTACAGAGGTACTCAAATCGCTACAGTAACCCTATCAGTAACTGCGGCGTCGAAGCTATTAGATGGAAATGGCAAAATAAGGATTGGCTGGGTCCATTGCCGAATAAGAGCAATTAGAAGACCAGTCCAATGCTTTAAATTTGGACATATTGGACCTCAATGTAAAAGCCAAGTAGACCGGTCTAAACTCTGCATCACATGTGGACAAGAAGGGCACCGTGTCACTGACTGTAAAAATTCTGCCAAGTGTGTAATATGTGCTGAACAGCAAGGAGTGAAGGATGTGGCTCATCATGCCTGCACCCACAGATGCCCGGTATTTCAGGAGGCGCTCCAGAAATTGACAAAGAAACAAACATGAAGATACTGCAGCTCAATCTCAACCATTGTGAAGCGGCGCAGGTCATGCAATCCGTACGAGAATTAGAGCTAGACATAGCACTAATAACTGAGCCGTACAAACATCTGAGTAATCAACCGTGGGAATCTGACAGCACATCTAAAGCTGTCGTTTGGTCATGTGGTAAGCTCCCTCTCCAGAACGCACTCGACAACAACAATGCAGGCTTTATAGCAGCATCAGTAGAAGGCGTCCGCTTCTATAGCTGCTATGCACCACCTAACCTCTCCATTGTTGACTTCACTGATTTTTTGGATCGATTAACCGAAGATGCGAAGAAGTACCACCCAGTAGCGATAGCTGGAGGCTTTAACTCATGGGCAGTCGACTGGGGTAGCAAGCAGACTAACGCTCGAGGTAAAGCACTACTAGAGGCCTTTACTACCCTAGATGTAGTTCTACTCAATAGTGGTGACACGCCGACCTACACCAAAGGCAACGCAAGCTCGACTGTAGATCTCACGTTTGTCAGTAGTAGCCTTGCTAAAGGTAACAACAAATGGAAAGTGTTAAACATCTACACTGCCAGCGACCATCATGCAATATTCAGAGAAATATCAAGCGACCAAAACCTCAGGAGACAAATCAAGAAATCTAACACCATTGGTTGGAACGTAAAATCTTTTGACCCAGAAGCATTGCTAATAGCCTTCGATAGTGATGCGATCAACACTGGATGTGCGGAAGAACAGACGAAGAACCTGATGAGGAGAGTGACACATGCTTGTGATGCCAATATGCCTCGTAAATGTGACATAAATTCAAGATCTTCGGTGCATTGGTGGAACGACCACATCAACAGCCTTCGTAAGAAGTGTCATAGAAAAAGAAGAATCTCAGCGGAGTGAATTGCAGAGTACAAAAAAGCGCGTCATGAACTGAATAAATCCATCAAAGAGAGCAAAAGAAGATGCTGGAAAGAACTTATATACGAGGTAGACAAAGACGTGTGGGGTAGACCTTATAAGGTGGTTATGACCCATCTGAAAAGGCAACAAATGCCATCACCTACGTGTCCTCACCTCCTTCAAAAAATCGTCACTGCGTTGTTTCCACAGCAACAAAATATCGATTACCAATTGGCTCCAGGTGAACTGGACGACATACCATCTGTCACGGAAGAGGAACTGATGGAGGCCTGTAACCGTGTAGGAAATAATAAAACGCCAGGATTGCACTGAAAACCATTTTAAAGGCAGCACCGACATTATTCTTAGACGCGTACAATACCTGCCTGAAAGAAGGGACTTTCCCAAAGAAGTGGAAACAGCAACGACTAGTACTGCTTCCGAAAGGAAAAAAGCCTCCAGATGAACCGTCATTTTACCGTCCACTCTGCATGTTAGATACGGTAGGTAAGATTTTAGAGCGTATAATTCACCAACGAATAGAAGCAGTAGTTGACCAACTCCTAGCAGACAACGAGTATGGATTTCGGAAAGGACGATCAACCCTGGACGCGATCAACCTGGTTGTTGGTATGGCTAAGGAAGCAATCACAGGAACCAGATGGAAGGGTGGCACAAAGAAGTATTGCCTGGTGGCGGCATTAGACATCAAAAACACCTTCAATTCCGCAAATTGGAACTGCATCATGCAAGCTCTTCGAGAGAAAAGGGTTCCAGAGTATTTATGTAGGATAGTGGACAGCTACTTCACCGATAGAGTTCTCAAATACGACACGAAGAATGGTCCAAAAGAGTACATTACCGGGGGTGTTCCACAGGGTTCTGTTCTTGGTCCACTTCTGTGGAATATCATGTACGATGGGCTGGTAAGACTGAAACTGCCAAGAAATGTTAAAGTAGTAGCGTATGCACATTATGTAGCCGTAGTGATCGTCGCAAAACATCTTGACGAGATAAAACATATGTTCGACATAACCTTTGACAAAGTCAATCAATGGATTAACGAAATCAATCTTCAACTGGCGAAGCACAAGACTGAGACAGTGCTTAAATACCAGCAGAAAAGCAGTAGAGACCATCAAGCTGAAAGTCGGTACACATGAAATAACATCGACTCAATTTCAAACAACAGGTGGAACACGTCAGTGTCAAAGCATCAGTACTAAGAGCTAGTCTCGCACGAGCGGAAGACTACTACTATCATCAGTTGTCACATTGGTGCTTACTTATGGAATATCCATTTGGGCCGATGCGTTGGAGAGGGCTATGGAGTTATGGAGAAAGGCTCAACCAGTATATCGTCTAAGTGCTGTAAGAGTAGCCAGCGCCTTCCGCACTACATCGACTCGACTCAATTTCAAACAACAGGTGGAACACGTCAGTGCCAAAGCATCAGTAGTACGAGCTAGTCTCGCACGACGGAAAAAACAGTGTGTGTCATTTCCGGAACTTTGCCACTCAGAATTCTAGCTGAGGAAAAACGGAACCTTTACTAACGAAAGAGGTCAACCACACTAAGTGCCGAGGAACTTAGAACGGCAGAACAGCATCACACGATGGCAATCGCAATTAAAGGAGAGAGTTTGGGTTAAGCATAATACATTGAGCAACGCAGCCAAAGGAGTGACAGTAAAATTTTACCCGAAACGAGATGGCCCCTACTAAATAATCAGAATTGTATCACCCACCAGTTATGAAGTTCCCCGTCCAGATGACTTGGGGAAGACCCTAGGAGTGTATCATGTCTCCTCGTTAACTCATGTAAACTCCGTTGAGGACAAGCAACCAGTCGTTACCTTGAAAAGACGAGGACGTCCACCAAAGAAGAACAAGAAAATATCTGGTTCCTCCTCGAGCCGAGTTCGAAACCAGGGGTAAGAGTGTAACGAACTACCACTGCACCAATGCCATTATATATTAACCGCAACGCCTTGAGACGGCCCGACGCATAAAAAATCCTTTGATCCCGCTCGGACCACGGCACATCACGACGAGTCCGAATTCCGACCTACGGGAGTTGCAGTTCCGACGGCACTGCGTAACGGACGCGAAGTTTTATTTTCGTTTATCACGCATTCGATCATTCTTTTGAATCTGTTTGTTAAAGTGACGCATAACTTAGTAAAATTAGTAAGAAGTCTGTTCCGTGTTTTGCGTACGACCCACTTTATCCCGAGAGGATCTCGTTCTCTTACAATATTAAAATGTTTAATACAATTCCTGTAGAGTATCATAATTGTTTTGAATCGCGTTTAGTGGTAAGACAAATAGATGCAACTATGCAGCTGACCACTTGAAGCCCGGACTATCCGTTATTAAGTGTAACAAAAATAGGGTAAAAACGATTTTTGATTTTGGTTATTCTGTCATTTTGATATTCTCTTCGTCCTCTCATTTTTTCAATCGCGATGTAAAAATAGAAAGAAACTGACCGACCGGTTCGAAGAAGTGTGTATTAGGTAGTGTTGTCAATCGTTCATTTTACGAGGACCGAATCAATCAGTGATCGATTTCAAAAAGGACCGAATCAGTTCAATCAATCGTTCATTTCAATACTTTTTGTTGCCAACTAGTATTGTGTCAATCGTTCATTTTACGAGGACCGAATCAATCAGTGACCGATTTCGAAAAGGACCGAATCATTTCAATCAATCGTTCATTTCAATACTTTTTGATGCCAACATAAGCGGCAATAGTCACTGAATCCGAACTGTCCGAACGACCGATTCAGATTCATTTCAATTTGAATTATTGTTGTGTCTATGTTTTGTTTTCTGTTCTAGTTAGTATAATATTTAGTTGTATTCTGCTTTTTATTGCATTGCATATTGGGTTGTACCAGTAATACATTAATTTGTTTAAATTAAATACCTGTGTGGAAATAGATATTTCATACAATATTCAATCCAACACATAAGCAAATGTACCAATCGATGTTGCCACTCAATACTATAGAATAATTATAACAATACTCCCATTCCTTTTCCGTGACCTGTCTGAGTCATCCATTTAAATCTTCCATTCAAATGAATAGTATTCCGCAAGGCGAATTCGATTTGTTTTGGTACGGTCGGTCGATCGGTCGTCCTGCATTCGGTCACTTCAGACCGGTCAAGGCGGCAGTGCGAGCGAACAAGATGATCGAATCGTTACGAACAAGCGGGATTGGGTCGTTCGATCCTATGAAGTGATTGAATGAAAGTGACCGAATCAATCGCGATTGATACAACTCTACATTCTACTTTGCAGAAACCCATTCAATTAATTTAATTTAACAGCAATCTAGGTATTTTTTTCAAAAAGAACCTTATCAACTGCCTCGATGGAGTCATTGATGTTTTAATATTACAAAAAAGTTTAGTAAAGTCAAGTAATTTTATATTTGAAGATGTATTGGGTCGTCAATCGCCCAAGTTGCATTAAGACAGCAAAATTATTAAGGGCAGTTCACAGATGGTATGTGTCGCGTCACGCTTACGAAAAACCTACCCGGTCTTATCCGCGTAACTAGGTTCGAATAATAATACAAATTAACTTTCGGTAATGACTATATTAGTGAAAACACAAAGAATACGCCCAACAAAATGCAACATACCGCGCCTCATCAAAATCTTATGCACGACTACTTGTTAAAACATATCGAAAACGTCGTCAAAGTTCCTTCCGAACAAATCGGCAGCAAAAAACAAAACCTTTAGTAAAATCTTAAAACAGCACCAACTTTCACACATATGATCGGTCCGGGTAAGACCGCAGGATAGGATAAAAAACGGCGGATTTCTTTTCGTGCGTCTCCAACAGTATGAACTCCTGTTTTATATGCAGAATGAAAGGAGACACTTAAGAAAACACGAACTTCTAGAGGGGAAACCTATTGGAGAAAACTACACATAAACATATTTTCAACCCACCCCTGTAACTTAATTATTTCTTTTTTTTTTTTGATACTGTAAAAACATTCCACTTTAGTTTTTTAAAATGAACTCTTACTTTACGTTTTTATAAATTATTTAATAAATACTTTTATTTTTTTTCTTTAATTTAATTGCGGCTTTTAAATTACTTGATGAATTTTGTTAATCTGGAGGCCTATTCTAAAATAGCTACTGCCTACTGCTTAGTAGATATTTTTAGAGGCGTTAAATAAAATATGAACAAAACTTAAATGAAATCGCTAACTGAACCCACCAATAGCAGGTTGTTGAACACCTGTAGTTTGACTATCCTATTTGGGGCTTCCTGTTCTTACCAATTTTCTAAATTACTGTATCTTCATATAAAAATCACAGAAAAATGTTTAAAAGCAAAACAACATAAATAAAAATTTGTGTTCAGTGTTCCCCATTTGCAACGACCGTTTGTGTTCCCTGGAAAGAATAAATAACACAATACTAAAATTAGCATTGCAGGTCTTTTTAGAATACACAGTTCACATTGCGACATTCTGTTCAAATAACAGCAACAGGCATAATATGAACAAGTTAGATGCTCGGATTGGATTGTTTGCTGTTTCTTGCTCTTTTACATATGGTAGGAATATAGTTTGATGAATATTAAATTTATCATTTCTATTACAGGCAAGACCCATGAAGAGTGTAATATTTTTTTTTAGGTTACTAAATATTGAAGTCAAAAGAATATAAAATTGTTTTTTCAGATGGTGTAAAAATACAGAGTTGCCTGGTAAGTCTTGAAGCACTGGAAACTGAACTTGTACCTGCTTTTACAGCAGTTTTAATGAATCCAACAGATGAAAATTTATCGCTCGTTTATGCTGAGGCTAAATTGGCTACAGAAAGCTAATAAATTAAAAACATACATTTTTCATGTTATATGAAGGTTTAATTCAAATTATTATAATGAGCATTAAACTTGAAATTTTTGTACATATATAAAGTAAAAAACTGAAAAAGCAAATAATATTATATAACCTACAGAAAGAATAAAAAAATAGTATTTATGAATTAGCCTTATTAGCCATTGACGAATAAAATCACCGTGTTTAAATAGAATTATTCTTAAGACTCTTGACGCATGCTCCATTCCCTAATTTTCTTTTGCAGATTGTATCCATAGAGGCAAATTAGTATATCGAACAAATTTTCGAAGCTATAAGATCAGAGAGTTTTTCAGACATAAGTAAACAAGTGTTTATTGGAACTAATTTGGAACAGTCAGATTATAACATTGAGAAAATAAAACTAATTTTTGTCAATTTTTTAAAAGGTAATTTTTCTCGACTTCTAATAAATGTCCACATTATCTTGTGTGCTCAATATGTAGGCATTTTAAAACTTGTTTAAACTAGAGCTTTATTTCATAGTCTGTTTTAGTGTATCATGAAGTAAAGAGTGTAACACATATTTTATTAAAAAAACTTTGCCGATATCCTGAAAGCTTTCCAAGGGTCTTAAAGAATTGTAAATATTAGAAAATCAGGTAAAAGCAATGTATTGCTTTTTGGAGGAGAAGTCTGTACAAGAGAACAGTAATAATAGTCTACAGTTACCTATATTACCTATATTTGGATTTTTGCGAGGTCACCATACATTTTTAGACGAATAATATCGTAGGCAAATGTACGCATGGTAAATAATTTGTATCTTCGTTACCTTTTCTAACTGGTTTACTAATATCGGTACTATTCTGCAGCTAATTTCCTTTCTTTCTTAAAGCAAAGAGTATTTTTTTTGTCTTTGCTTTGCTTTTTTTTTTTTCTACATTAATTTCAGATTTATGGTTTATTTCGTTATGTCTAGGAAAATTTAAGACCTCCGTCTCGCAATAGTAACAAAATGTACTTCTTTTAACTCCGCTATGCCAGTCCCAAGCCTGGGGCCTTGCCACACAAGGGGCAAGGAAGGAGGAGGGATCGAGAAGTAACACCTCGCTAAAAAACCTAGGTTCAGCTGGCCCCGGCTGATAGCACCTTGTAAGGGCCCCTTGTCCAGGGTTACGGATGAAGACCACACCGGCAGTGAAGGCGAAGAAGAAAGCTTCGATTCGGCGGAATCGGCGTAAGTGGCAACCTAGGCTTCTAGGGGTAAATTCAAAGCACCGAATGACTGCCGGTATAAGCAGTCCCCCCCTGTCGGTCAACAGCTTCGGGTGGAAGAACTGAGAGGAGTCGGGGCACTCTCTTGTCCCAGAAATGAGAAATCGTTTCAAAGGCGGAAGAACCAGCAGATGGTCAACGGCAGGGGAATGCAGAAGGCAACGGGAAACCACTGCATTAAAGATCTCTCTAGATATCCCCAGGATATTCATCCGATAAACTCTTATCATGTTGGAAGCTCAAACACAAATGGCCTCCAGTCCCGGGCAGACCTTAAATGGTCAGGAGGTGCGAAGAATCCCCCGGTTCCAACTGGATAAGATAACGAAAATAGCGACCTGGAATGTTAGAACATTATTTGCAGCTGGAAGGCTCGATAATTTGATTCAAGAAATGGACAGAATGAAAATAGAGATCCTTGGAGTATGTGAGGTCCGATGGCCTGGAAGTGGAATGGTCAAATCAGGAGGAAAAGTCTTCTACTACTCTGGTGACAATGCTAATCGTAATCAACACAGTGTTGGTATCTTGATGAACGAGAATCTGCAGAAATCTATGAAGTGCTTTGTCCCAATCTCCGAGAGAGTGGCTCTCGTCCAGATACTTGGCAAGCCTCTAAACATCAATATTATCCAGGTTTACGCTCCGACAGCAGACAAACCTGAACAAGAAGTCGAAGACTTCTTTAAACAAATAGATACGGCCTTGAAACTCACAAGGACTAATGAAATAAATATAATTCTTGGAGATTTTAATGCCAAAGTTGGCAGGGGCAGGACGGGGTCAGTGGTTGGCGACTGGGGTTTGGGTGAGAGAAACAACTGCGAAGAAAACAATCTTATGATCGCAAACACATGGTTCAAACTCCCGGCAAGACGACTATACACCTGGAAATCCCCACAAGACAATAATTATCACGTTGTTCGAAATCAAATAGATTACATCATAATTAACAGAAGGTTTCGAAATTACCAAAATCACCAAAATTTCTACAATGCCGGGTGCCGATATCGCATCAGACCACAACCCGGTGTGCGCCAACATTGTTCTACATCTAGCTAAACCTAAGAGAAAGAGCCTTAGGAAGACATTCGACCTACAAAAATTAAAAGTTGAAAAAACAAGACTATCATATGAGGACCATCTTAATAAAGAACTAGAAAACGTTGTCAACACCAACGACACTGACAGGTACTGGCTCGATCTCAAGCGAGCCTTTACAACCACAAACCAAAAGTTTCTCTTGAAAGAAAAAACAACAAGTAAAAACAAGTGGATGACCGAAGATATCCTAAAACTGATGGAGGAACGAAGGCAATGTAAAACCCAGAACGATTACAACAGATATGGAGCTCTTCAAAGACGAATACGAAATGAGATCAGAGCGGCAAAAGAGAAATGGCTACATGAAAGATGCCTAGAGGCCGAAGGCCTTTGCAGGCTTGGGGATAGTTTTCACCTTCATAAAAAAGTAAAAGAAATAGCGGGGTTATACAACAACAGACCGCTTAGCCTCATTAAAAACCAACACAATGAAATAGTGACAGAACCTGAGGAATTGCTGCAGGTATGGAAAGAATACACAATTCGTCTTTTCAACGACGATAGACCAGATAATCCCCCAATAGAGATATCTACTCTCTCAGGACCGAGCATACTGAGGAGCGAAGTCACACATGCCATCAAGCTGATGAAAAATAACAAAGCTCCGGGCCCCGACGATATGTTCTCAGACACGCTTCATTTAGTCAGCGAACAAAACTTGGAAAAGATCATGACACTTTTTAATGACATCTATGATTCCGGACACTTCCCAGCGGATTGGCTCCGCTCTACGTTCGTTGCAATGCCAAAGGTGAACAGCGCAACATCATGTAAGGATTATCGTCTCATTAGTTTAATGAGCCATTTTCTAAAACTTTTTCTCCGAATACTTCACACAAGGCTCTATCGGAAATGTGAGGAAGTGAGTGGGGCTAGTCAGTTCGGATTCAAGAGCGGGTTTGGAACTAGAGAAGCCATATTCAGTCTTCAGACGTTGGTCCAAAATTGCCAGGATCAAAGAAAGGATGTCTTTATGTGCTTCATCGATTACGAGAAAGCGTTCGACAACGTTAAACACGACCTTCTGATGACATACCTTGGAGAACTGGGACTAGATGGAAAAGATATAAGGTTGATCGGTAATCTGTACTGGCACCAGAGAGCGGAGGTTCGAGTGAGCAACGCTGGAACAACCGAAGATTTCGAAATCAAAAAGGGCGTTCGTCAAGGATGCATCCTGTCCCCCATGCTATTCAACCTATACGTAGAAAAGGCATTCTCCGAGTCCATCTCGGGTAGTCCTCTTGGTATCAAGATAAACGGAATCCCCATCAACAATATCCGGTACGCAGACGACACCGTGATATTGGCAGACAATGCACAGGATCTCCAGAGTCTGCTAACGCAGGTCAATGAAGAAAGCACAATATTAGGCTTAAAAATTAACATCAGAAAAACCAAGGTTATGATCGTTAGTAGGAGCGATATTCCTAATGCGCGAATACATATCAATGAAGAAAACATCGAACAGGTCACACAATTTAAATACCTGGGATGCATGATCAATAAAGGATGGGACCCGGATCAAGAGATAGGATGTAGGATCGAGCAGGCTAGGACAACCTTTTTGAGGCTCGGAAAATTCATTACAGACAAGAACTTGAACTTTGGCCTCAGATATAGAATGGTGAAATGCTATGTCTGGTCCGTCCTCCTATATGGTGTCGAGGCATGGACACTGAGGGCACAAACCATCAACAAAATTGAGGCTTTCGAAATGTGGATTCTACGACGTATGTTAAGGGTGTCTTGGGTCGATTACGTGAGGAATGAGGATATCCTAAGAAGAGCCGGCCTGGCAGAGCGAGAACTATTCGAGAACATCAAGAAAAGGAAAACAGGCTATCTCGGACATATAATCCGAGGAGAGCGATACCACTTTCAGCGTCTCATTCTTCAAGGTAAAATTGAAGGAGGAAAAAGGGGAATAGGCAGAAGAAAGTTATCGTGGCTAAGAAATATCCGACAATGGACAGGGATAAGTGACTTCCAAACGCTACAGAATGCTGCAATTAACAGAACCATCTGATAAGAAGGCGATGAACGCCCACGCAGAAATCTGCTTGGCACCTGAAGAAGAAGTACTTCTTTTAGATTTTTCTTTAGAAGTTGTTACAGTAGTTGTTGTCGTGTTGCTAATATCCTTATCTAAATTCAAATCTTCGCAGATTAAGAGACTCTCGGGTGGAGTGCAGCAGAGAAATATTGTCGAACTAACGTTAGACAATATTTCCTGAAAAAATATTCATTTGATTTTTCTTACAACTTATTATTACTAATACAGTCTAAAAATTTGGTAAAAATTATTTTAGTGCCGAAAGAGGTTTGAGCTGGTATTTGCATGAAATACATAAGATTTTCTTGGCCTTTAGGAATTGCGTGGAATGGTGTTATGTTGTACTGCAAATAAACAAACAAATAAACAGTTAATTTGTTCAGGCGTACCTTTTTATACTTTTGTATTTAATGAGATAACATTTTTTGTGAAATAATAAACGCCTTCTTAACATGTTAAAAACTGAAATAGATGAAGGAACAAAAAGGTTTACAACCAAATCAGCATAGTAAAAAAAAAGGAATTCGGAATTCGTTTAAGAAGAGAGACAAGTTATTATCCATTGAATAATTATGAATAATATTATTTATTCGATAATTTATAGTACCACCATAAATTCACAATTAAAACTCGAAAAAAAATCAGAAAATCATTCGATTCTTGTGGCGTCAAAAACAAATGGACGAATTAGTCAGATTTTAGTTGAAGATAAGAAAAGCAAAAGTACATACAAGTTCCCACCTTTGCGTTCATTACCGACCACTATCTCGAAACTATGTTGCGCTATCAAATTTCATGTTTTTAATCAAGCCTTAGTATAAATAAACCTTAATATTCCACGTCAATATTCTACAATATATATTAACTAAAACTGGTTGTTTGTAAAAGATGTAGGGAAACTCTGTTTAGTGCAGAATAATCTAACTTAAAAGATTACTCCGGGGAAGCAGGATATGCAGGCTATTTTGGTGAATATTTATAATCACGCTAAGAATATTGACGCATATGAAGGATTTGGTGAAATTATTTTACAGAAATTATAGAAACTTTAATAGATATGCCAGCAAACAAGGAAAATTTCTTCTACGAGAACTGATGTGGTCTATTAGAGAACAGCAAAAAAGTCGAAAAATTCATACGTCAAATTAAAAGTTGTTCCCAGTATTTTCTTATCGCACAACTCTCTCCCTAATGTGCATTTTGAAGGGAAAAATATATTTTTTTCACGTATTGACTCACGGATGGAAAAATGTGACAAAAATATATTCCGGGATATCATCCATTCATAATATTCGAGTCCAAAATTCAAAGGAATCTCAACCAGACCTGTAAGTATTATCAGCTATTGGTTGGGTATATTTTATTGATTAAAAACAGTTTGAGGATGAAACCACGGATACAAAAATAAAAACAATTAAATTGTTGAGAAATACAAAAGAAAATAAAAAATATACTAGGAAAAAGGACTTGTGCTACTTTTGCGAAACCGATATTAAAAATTTTCCTCGATAAATCGAAAGGAATCACCCGTATGAATTAGAAATTGCAAGTTTTTTCGAGATCTAAAAAGAGTGAGGAAAGGAGAAAACTTTTAGCCATATTAAAAAACATGGCAATTTTATTAAAAATTACGAAGCAATTTCACAATGCACAAACGCTTGGGATTTTACAGATCGAAATTTTTATATCGACACACAAAGAAATGCACAGGGGCTAGTTCATCAAGAAATGCTCAAGTTGCAAGTGAAAACTTTTTGATAAAAAATTGGACCCGAATTGACCAACAATTAAAAGATCAGGTTTTTCCTAGAATGAGATCTGATAAGGTTTCTTTAGAGGCAAAGAATGACTTTTTAATATATGCCTTTGGAGCTCGTTATCTTAAGACCCATCGCGAAAAACATTTTATTAATGTTACAAGCAGAAAAATGCGAGAGTTGTCAAAAATTTTCTTAGGGCTTAAAAAAATAGATCCAAATATAGCAAATTTATTTCAAGCATTGCAACCAAAGCACTACGATAAAATGGTGGAAGCTACAAAATCTGTGGCTTGATTTGATAGCATTAAGGAAGCCCACAGATGCTGTGAACATTTCCACATCTCTGAGACAGTGTTGCGATATTGTAACTTACATGACCATAAATAGTAAACCATCAGTTGAAACGGAAAATAAAATAGTAAACCATCAGTTGAAACGGAAAATACTGAATCTCGATTAAAAACGATGGTAAATTTATTAGCATCAATAAATTTAATAAAATAACAATTGTTCCTCTAGCGTCTAATCTAAAACTTCTAAAAGAATACTTGATGTCTAGGGCTAATTTGCTCTCTGAAAATGCAGTGAATGGTAATCCCTTCTTAATTTTGGTGGAGGGAGTGTATTGTAGAGTTATTTTATTGACCCGGAGAATTACAGCGTTCATTAAAGGATACTTACGTAGCTTTTCAAAAATCATCAAACTCTTATGAAGAATTTAGTGAAGCTGTCTCGAAAGCAGAAAAAATTTTGTTACAACATTTTAAAAGAATAATGATTAGAGGAAAAAGAGACAGAGGAGTGCCAGTTATATTTAGTCACGATGTGCGGGTGCATATTGAGCAACTACTACAGGCGAGATCAAATTTCGTCACTGACAACAATCTTTACCTTTTTGCAAACCCAAACACGAATACTCCAATATGTGGCTACAAAGTTGTTGCAAAATATGCTAAAGGTTGTGGCGCTAAGAATCCTGAAGCTATAACATGCACAAGGTTGTGAAAACATCTTGCAACGCTAACACAATTATTCAATCTAGCAGAAGCTAGCAGAAGAATATATATATATATATATATATATATATATATATATATATATATATATATATATATATATATATATATATATACTTTTCCCGCTCTCCTTTTTCCATTAAAAAAGAAGCTTGGATACCTTTGTTTTCTGGCAATCTCTATGTTCCTCTGTGCACGTTCGATGTATGGCCCATGAAATTTGAGAGTTGTTCAATTTCATTTTCGGTTAGATTGAATAATTGTGTTAGCGTTGCAAGATGTTTTCACAACCTTGTGCATGTTATAGCTTCAGGATTCTTAGCGCCACAACCTTTAGCATAGTTTGCAACAACTTTGTAGCCACATATTGGAGTATTCGTGTTTGGGTTTGCAAAAAGGTAAAGATTGTTGTCAGTGACGAAATTTGATCTCGCCTGTAGTAGTTGCTCAATATGCACCTGCACATCGTGACTAAATATAACTGGCACTCCTCTGTCTCTTTTTCCTCTAATCATTATTCTTTTAAAGTGTTGTAACAAAATTTTTTCTGCTTTCGAGACAGCTTCACTAAATTCTTCATAAGAGTTTGATGATTTTTGAAAAGCTACGTAAGTATCCTTTAATGAACGCTGTAATTCTCCGGGTCAATAAAATAACTCTACAATACACTCCCTCCACCAAAATTAAGAAGGGATTACCATTCACTGCATTTTCAGAGAGCAAATTAGCCCTAGACATCAAGTATTCTTTTAGAAGTTTTAGATTAGACGCTAGAGGAACAATTGTTATTTTATTAAATTTATTGATGCTAATAAATTTACCATCGTTTTTAATCGAGATTCAGTATTTTCCGTTTCAACTGATGGTTTACTATTTTATTTTCCGTTTCAACTGATGGTTTACTATTTATGGTCATCTAAGTTACAATATCGCAACACTGTCTCAGAGATGTGGAAATGTTCACAGCATCTGTGGGCTTCCTTAATGCTATCAAATCAAGCCACAGATTTTGTAGCTTCCACCATTTTATCGTAGTGCTTTGGTTGCAATGCTTGAAATAGATTTGCTATATTTGGATCTATTTTTTTAAGCTCTAAGAAAATTTTTGACAACTCTCGCATTTTTCTGCTTGTAACATTCATAAAATGTTTTTCGCGATGAGTCTTAAGATAACCAGCTCCAAAGGCATATATTAAAAAGTCATTCTTTGCCTCTAAAGAAATCTTATCAAGTCTCGTTCTAGAAAAAACCTGATCTTTTAATTGTTGGTCAATTCAGTCCAATTTTTTAACAAAAAGTTTTCACTTGCAACTTGAGCATTTCTTGATGAACTAGCCCCTGTGCATTTCTCAGTGTATCGATATAAAAATTTCGATCTGTAAAATCAAAAGCGTTTGTGCATGGTGAAAATGAGTTCTCTGACTCCCTTGCTTCTTCCATCGGTCCTTTTTCCTAGTATATTTTTTATTTTCTTTTGTATTTCTCAACAATTTAATTGTCTTTATTTTTGTATCCGTGGTTTCATCCTCAAACTGTTTTTAATTGATAAAGTATACCCAACCAATAGCTGATAATTCTTACAGAGTCTGGTTGAGATTCCATTGAATTTTGAACTCGAATATTCTGCAAAATTGTAATTTTCTGTAAATGAAAACTAGGTTATAGATTGCTAAAATAACATGACAAAGCAAACTAAGGAGATTCTTGTTTATACTAACTTAAAGACTGAACCAGTTTTGAAAAAACTGCCTCAAACCGACGATTTGCAACCAAAATTTTATGATATGCTTTAAATATATTTTTTGTATTGCAAGATACCTAGTTAAATTGCCATAAAAAAAATCTAAAACTACCAAGGTATGGTTGGTTTAACACTCCCGCAATTATTTGAAAATATAGTAAGGAAGTGTATGTGAAAAGAAGCCAAACACAAGAAAAACAAAAAATAATTATTGAACGACAAGAACAAAGGGGCAATTTAATTCAATTGTCTTGTTTTTTAGCGCAAACTTCTTGCTCTCGAGTAATCGTCCAAGTTATTTATTATTACCTTCTTAAATTACAGATCTCTATTTCTGAGTCTGACGACGATCTATCTGAAAAAAAATCTGGGTTGGCATCATCGCTATCGTCGAATGTTGAATGCGACGAAAAATCACCCTGCAAAAGTTACTAAAATAGAATTCACAATTTTTCTTCCGTGATTTTCTGGATGTTTGCAGATTAACATTTTTGTAAGCATGGAACGTGGTATATCGTCCATGAGCTTTACCAGTGGTAATCTTGGTCAAGAATTGAAATTTTGGAAACAGAAGTTCACAACCTATCTCAAAGCAACAGAAATTATTAAAAAGGAGGAATCGACAAAAATGTGCTCAACTTTTGACCTTGATGGGAGATGAAGGTATTCGAATTTATAACACATTCACATATGAAGATGATGTAGAGGAAACTTTAGAATTGCTTTTTAACAAGTTTGATGAATATTTTAATCCAAAAACTAACCTTACTTATGAGAGATATAAATTTTTATCATATCGGCAGAAAGAAGGCCAAACTATAGAACAATTTATAATTGAATTGAAAAACTTTTCATTATCATGTGAAAATCTTTAATAAAAGACTTGTTGGTATGCGAATTGAAATGCGATAAATTAAGAAAACAGCTGTTTGATAAAGATTGCAAGACTCTACAGGAAGCAGTCAGCTTTTGTGTGAGTTCTGAGTCCACAAAAGAGCAGAATCGCCACATAACTAGGAGACAACAATGGAGATGTAGATACTGTCAGCAAGAAGTTCCGAACAATCAAGGGCGAGGCATTTTTCCAACCAGACGAGATCTGTTCCGTCCAGTAAGCACAGTGCGAGAAGTTTGCAGCAAAACCAGCCATGTCGTAATTGTGGTCGAGTGCATGGGTATCTACAATGTCCGGCGTACCAAGTTAAGTGCAGAAAATGTTTAGGTTTTAATCATTTTTCTCATTTATGCTTAAGATTTTCTAATTACAGTAATAATATTAATAAAAAATCATCCTTTCAGCAGAAACAAAATGCTAACTTTAAAAAAAACAGCAATTTTAAAAAAGGGTTCACACGGTTGAACAAAACTCTTCTTTAAGTGAAGGTGAGATAGTAAGAATTTTTTACTTTTAGACATCATCGAATAAAGCTTTTCTATTAATCCTGAGCTAGGACAGTCTGGGACAATAGGGACAGTCTGTGAGGATTCTTGGGTGACGAACCTTGAGATCAATGACAGGGCAAACATATCATTTAAGATAGATACTGGGGCAATGGCAAACGTAATACCTGTGAGCATACTAAATAAAATCAATCTTAACATTTCAAAAAAACAAATGTAAAACTAAGCTCGTATACAAAAAATAATTTACCAATTTTGGGTCAGGGTTTTCTAAAATGTAAATCGAATAATAAGATTCGCAACCTTTTATTTTATGTAGCAGACATTAATAGCATACCAATTTTAGGTTTGAAAGATTGTTTAGAACTGCAACTTATAAAAAAAATTCAATCAATAGATGATTTTTCTAATAATTTAAATCTCAATCAAATTTTAAATAAATACAAATATATTTTTCCTGGAATAGGTTGTCTAGAAGGGGAATATCATATAGAACTTAAAGGGATTGCTATACCTACGGCTTGTCCTGCTAGAAAAATTCCGATAGCTTTGACTAAAAAATTAAAACATACTTTAAATGAATTAGAAAAAGGAAAAATCATAAAAAAGGTAACTGAGTGTACTGATTGGGTAAATCCCATAATAATTGTTAAAAAACCTAATGGAAATCTTCGCATTTGCTTGGATCCTTCTCGATTAAATCAATTTTTAAGGAAACCAACCTTTCATTTGCCTACTTGGGATGAAATAGCATCAAAAATGCATGGTTCTAGATATTTTAGTACTTTAGATGCAACTCAGGGGTTTCTCCAGATACAATTAGATAAAGAAAGCTCTAAGCTTTGCACGTTTGCGACACCTTTTGGTAGATATTCTTTCCGGAGATTACCCTATGGTCTTTCATGTTCATCTGAGGTATATCAGAACGCATGCAAGAAATTTTTGGAGACATGGAAGGCTGTGCAGTTTTTATAGATGACGTTATCTGCTTTAGTAACTCAATTTCTGGTCATAATTTAATTCTGGAAAAAAATTTAAAGCGTGCTTCACAACATAACATTCGTTTTAACAAAGAAAAATGTAAAATTCTATGTAAAAAAGTCTCCTATATGGGACATGAACTAAGTGAGCGTGGCATAGAAGTAGATAGATCTAAGATTCATGCCATTTTAGACATGCCAAGTCCAGGAAATATCAAAGATCTTCAACGTTTTTTGGGCATGGTCACATATATAGCTCGCTTTGTAGATGGTTTGTCTGAAAAAAAACTTAATTTTGCGTTCTTTACTGAAAAAAGATGTAACTTTTCAATGGTCGGATGAACATGAGAGAGCATTTCAAAACTTAAAGTCAACTTTGACAAAAACAGCTTGTTTGCAATTTTTTGACACTAGCCAACTTACGACTATTTCTGTGAATGCTTCTCAGAGTGGAATGGCGGCCGCTTTGATGCAAAATAGGAGACCATGTGCTCATGCACCGAGAGCATTAACAGAAACTCAGTCACACGTTACTCACAAATTGAAAAAGAATTATTAGCTTGTTGGTTTGGTGCTACACGTTTTTATCAGTATGTTTTTGGCAAAAAGTTCATAATTGAAACAGACCATAAGCCTTTAATTTCAATTATTAAAAAACCTTTGTATCTTACTCCACCAAGATTACAAAGAATGCTCATGCAGTTAAAAAAATATGATTTTGACCTTATCTATAAACCAGACAAAAAACTCATTGTGGCAATTGAGTCGAGCTTTCAATTCCAAAACTAACTTTAATGAAAGTGTTGATTTTGATATTGAGTCACAAATTTGTGCTGTTGAGCTTTCCCTTAATATTACTGATGAGAAAAAACAGCAAATTCGAAAGTTGACCCTTGAGGATCCAGAACTTTGTTTAATAAAAAAACCTTTTGGAGAAAGGGTGGCCCAAAAGCATCAGAAGCTGTCCGGAAAGTGTCAAGTTCTATTACAGATTTAAAGAAGAAATTTCTTGTATTGATCAACTCATTTTTAAGGGCCATAAATTAATTGTTCCTCAAGCTCTACGTAAAGAAATTTTGCAAAAACTTCATCATAGCCACTTACGTTATAAAAAATGTTTGGATATGGCTAACTTGTCATTTTTCTGGCCAGGGATGCAAAAACAAATTGAAGACATGATAACATCTTGCAGTGCATGTCACATGTATCAGAGATCTCAGAGTTCCGAACCTTTGAGGCCTCACAACATTCCCAGATTACCTTGGCAAAAGGTAGCTGCAGATATTTTTTAATTTCAATCAGAATGTTACCTCTTAATTGTCGATTACTATTCAAACTTTGTGGAAGTTGTGAATTTGAATCAAAATTTAACCTCTCAAAATTTAATTAATAAATTCAGATCAATTTTTTTACGTTTTGGTATTCCCAAAATTTTAATAACAGATAATGCAAGCAATTTTTTAGCTTAGAATTTAAGAATTTTTCAAAAAATTGGGTGTTTCAACATGTTACTTCTTCTCCTTTGTATCCTCAGTCAAATGGACAAGTCGAAAGGACGGTACAATCTGTTAAAAATTTACTTAAAAAGTGCTTTTTCAATAAGGAAGATCCATATTTAGCTTTACTAAACTTTCAAAATACACCTTTGGATGGTGAGAACTCTCCAGCAAATGCTGTTATGAATCGAAACTTAAGATCTGTAATTCCAGAGATAAATAATAAATTTTCAAAAAATTTCAACAAGAAAAAATTCAATTCTCACATAACAAAAAACCAGCAGAATCAAAAAAAATATTATGACAAAAATAAACAAGCTTTAGCACCTTTAAAAAACAACTCTTTAGTAAAAGTTCAAATAAAGCCAAAAACACCATGGCAAAATGGTAAAATTTTAAGAAAAGTAGCTTTTAGATCTTATTTAGTACAGCTGGAGAATGGTTCTATTTTTAGACGTAACAGAAAATTCTTAAAAGAGCTCAAAACATCCAAAGATTTTCTATCTCGAAGCTTGAGAGAGCCGAGGAGTTTTCCTGATTTGTTTTCGGAAAATAATTTTCATAATAATAGATATTTTTTGAGAATAGTCAATAATTCAAACAACAATGAAAAGTCCATTTCTGAAGATGCAAAAAATTCTCCTAGACAGAATGATTCAAATAGAGAATATATACAGGCTGATCCTGGTGTAAGCAACAACTCTGGTAGCAACTTAAATGTAAATAGCTGTAGTGACAATGACAGTCTTGTGAGCTGTAGTTCTAATTCTTTTTTAAATTCTAGTTTTATAAATTCCAACTCTGACAAAGAAAAAACTCTAAAAAGTGTAAATAACTCTTTTGACAACCATCAATTGGAAAATGTAGAGAATAAAAAATTTTTAGATGATGCTGGTTTAACAAATAAAGGAATTGACGAAAATAATTTATTGTTAAACTTCTAAGCAAACTAAATTTTTCTTTAAATACTTCAAAGAAGGGGAAGAGAGTACTAGTCATAGAACTAGATCTGGACGAAGTGTGAAAATTCCACAGAAACTTAAAAATATATATATATATATATATATATATATATATATATATATATATATATATATATATATATATTTGCTTATACAACTTTTGTACTCTCACTTTACATAAAGTGAGAACTTCTTTTTTTTTATCAACTTTAAACTCACCTCACACAAGGTAAAATCATTATTTTAATTTCACGGTTGGTCCAAATGAAATTCAATTTGTCTTTATACATATAAGGAATTATATTTTGTCAATGTAATAAATTTACGGTTTAACTTTAACTTTTACTAATTAACTATAATTAGTATTTAACATCAATTTAAGCACTTTTAAATGATTTTACAAAAATCAAAAAACCAATTTTAAATGTAAAATAAAATGCAGCTATGAATTTGTCTGTCTATAGTTTTGTCCATATATGTAAATTGACCATAAAAATGATAGAATATTGTGATATTAGATATAAGGTACCGATAACAATAAAATTAAATCAGTTTCCAACTTATTTATTATGTTTTCAGCATACATTTTGACTTGTAAACTCTATTTGTAGAAAGTTACACTTTTAAAATTTTATTGTAAAAAGGGGGATGCCACAAGGTCTTATTGTGTCTTATTGTATCAATCCCATATACTGTGATGGCTTTATATTTGTTTTATACTATGCTGTACTTTTGGATCACATGATCTAAGGAAACTATGTAAAATAAAAGTACTTTGTTACCGGGTTGCGCTACGACCAGACGTGTTCTTTATTAACCTGTCTCCTCTAAATAAAATAGAAGTTAAACAACAAAATAAACAATGTGTATAGGCCACTTTAAAATGGAAAATAATATACGGGCATGTATACGATCGTTACGCCACGTAGTGCCACTTTCGTAAACTAAAAAAAATATACTTTTCCCATATGGCGAGCTCGAAGCTCACAGAAAGGCAAACTAAAACGAATCAGAGAGATATACTGGATACTGAGTGAATCGTGTAAATTTGGTTTATTTATAATCCATGGTAACCGAGCTATTGGGCAAATCTATTTTGCGTCCGATAATCTAGTCTTTGATGCAATTAATTTCAACAAATTTTATGTAAAAATAACAATGGGCAACCCTGCTGAAAGTAGTTCATAATAGAATTCGAAACACGACTAACTAATAATGACAAATACCTATTTTAACAGCTTTTTATACTATATAGTTGTGGTTTATACAATGGATGATGTAGCGCCATCTTAGAACCAGGTGATTCGTTAAGTAATCGGCTTGATTATATACGTGTGGATAATTCTCTGCTGCGAAAGAAATCTATATATTCTTCGGGATTGTGACAGTTTGACACACGATTTGACATTTTGTTGGACAATTGTAAAATGGTAATGGCGGAAAGTAGTTGGACAATAACAATAAGTAAAAAAGAAAACGCAAGGAAAGCGTTTAATGTGTGTGCATTTTTTCGATTGTAAAAGTTACATCGGATATCGTGTTTTGATCGAACTGTTTTATCAACAACAACGCATTCATCTCCAACCGCATTTAAATTTACATTTGTGATGATTGTATACTTTGTGTACTCTAGTTGTTAAAAAAAGCTTTCCGTAAAAGAAAAGTGACTGAAACCAAACTCTTCCAAATCTTCGTTATGCCTGAAACCAGCTCACAACTTAACAGATAGCTATGGCAAATTTGAACTTTACTAGAAGTATTGGAGGTAGCAGCCTCGGAAGACCGAGTGTGAGTTTCGGTAGTAACTCTATGTCTGGGCATGTTACTCCAGTGTTCGGCCAAAGACCACCATCTGAAAGAAGAACTATTCCTTCACTAGGGTAAAGATTTTTTAATTGAAATTCCTATAAGTGTGGTAGAAGTAATGAAAATTTTAAATAATTTTGATACCCCATACCAAATATTTTACTTATTTTCATGAACAAAGTAGTATATTTAATTCATGTAGAATTTTTAAACCCCATAGCCTTTTTTGGGAGGTCAATAAAAAAGATTTATTCTAGGTATCTGAGATTAACTTACATTGCTAAAATTGAATCTGAAGTAATAAAGTAGGCTAGGAACAGTTTCGACTCTAATGTATTTAGTTCTGTGGGCTGGTTTAAGTCTTCTGTATGAAAACTTGTGTAAAAATGATTTGAATCAAATATTTAACAACAAAAACGAGAAAATAGAAAGCTGGAAACTTCTAGGACCTATGATTCCTAAACAATGCAGTAGATATATTGTATTCCTTTAAGTGTTCAATGCTTGTATGATATATTTTGGAGACCTTATTTATTTAAAATGAACAGATAATTATTAAGGTTACTAGGGTCAAAATAGACACTTGAATTTGGTAATGTTCCCCAACACAGCTATCACACTAGTGTTAAAACTATATTCAATTAGTTTTGGTTAGTCTTGTGCCATAGAATCCTAATGTTTCGTTTGTTCAGTACTAGTTAAATATTAGATCAGTCTAACTTGTTTTAGGACCTAGTTGCACATGTGCTAGGCTCCAAGTTGTGTTTGTGCTGTCAAAAAGCAAACTCAAACTTTTTACCAGCAAAATTAAATTATACTTAATATAATTTGCCAAAGTCAATAATGGCCATAATAGTATCAAAAATTGTATCTAGTTCTCTGTGTCATATGTCATTAAAATCAGTTTTATTTTAAGTTTCTAATGTCCTTCTCATATTTTTTATGGCGAGAGTTGAACAATTGGAAAATGAAACTGTTATTGCAAAGGCACAGTATCTTTCCAATTACAGTGAAAGAAAATCACTCTCAAAATGTTTATATTAACTTTTAGAAATAGCAACCAAATGGGTAACATGAACAGTCTTGGGGGTTATAGTTCCTTTAATTCAGTATTTGGATCGGGTGATGCTAACACACCTTCTCTGTTGGACTTGAGTGAGTTTCCATCCCTGACAAATCGAAGTTCAGGAGATGTTCCCCAGCCTAGTCCTATGCCTGGAGGAAAACCGTATGTTGGAATGGTAAAGCAGGTACACGCAACTTATATAGTTTTTGAAAGTTGTGTGGTCCTTTGTTAAAAAACAACTAGAAAGTTTGATTAATTGTAAATGATAGCTATGAGTCCCACAACATAAATTACTATGGTTTCAGTGTAAAAAGGCACAAAAATGCAATAGCTACTTTAAGACTTATTTTTAGCCAACGTCTGAGACTAGTGAATTTACTATGTCAAATGAAGACTTTCCTGCACTGCCAGGTACCCATAATCATGTTGAGGGCGCTTCACCAACAAGTGCTTCTACAGATAAAAATGGACAAGGTGTGAATACCGAGAGCAATTCAAGTTCTAGGGATGGTGATAAAAATGGTTCCAAACAAGGTAGTTATTTATAGTCATAGTACTGCTTTCTTATACCTTCTTATTATTCTTATTGTTTTTTCAAATTAGGAATCCAGACATCTCCAGATGGTCGTGTCACCAATATACCTGCCAGCATGGTTTCAGATCAGTTTGGAATAGTAGGTTTATTAACTTTTATTCGAGCTGCTGAAACTGACCCTAATTTGGTGTCCCTTGCGCTTGGTCAAGATTTAACAACTCTTGGTCTGAATCTCAACTCTCCAGATAACTTGTATCCATCTTTTGGAGGACCTTGGGCTGAACATCCCTGTCGTCCTCAGGACATTGATTTTCATGTACCCCCTGAGTACCTCATTAATCATGCCATCAGGTAAGTTATGTACGATTTGAATTACAAAATGATTAACAGTGTTACTGTGAGATATTCCTGTTAAAGTTGTATATTTGCTATTATCGTCAATATGCTTTTGAAAGTAAAATATTACCAGAAGTGTTGGGGGAAATAAAAAAATTTTTCTGTAGCAATTGCTCTCATTCCCTTTTATTGTGACTAGAAATTTTCCATAATTTTAATTAAATTGTTTATAATTACTCCGTTTCATTCTGACATGGTTGCCTCGAGAGATGCCTGTCAAAACAGTTATCACCACACATTTATGATGACATTAATTTTGTGATTTTCTTCATTGCCATCTTGGAAAATTTTCCCACATCGCCGATGCGCAACTTTGCCTATATATACCATGTATATACACAAAGTTTTTCATTTTTCAGGGATAAGCTTGCCGCAATGAAGTTGAGTCGATATAAGGATGATCTCCTTTTTTTTATGTTTTACAACAGTGTAGGCGATGTACTTCAAATTGCGGCAGCTTCGGAATTGTGAGTAATCAATAATAAAAATGACGAAAATAAATTTTTAATTTGAAAAAAGTGAAATGAATGTATAGGGTTTGTCTTAATTTGTTAAGGAAACTATTTGTTGCTAATTGCAGGTATAGTCGAGAGTGGAGGTATCACATGGAGGAGAAAGTGTGGATAACACAAGTTCCTGGTATGGTTCTTATTGAAAAGACTTCATCATATGAAAGAGGCACATATTATTTCTTTGACATCCAAAGTTGGAGAAAGGTGTGTATGTTACAGTTGAGTATGTGTCATGGGTTGCTATATAAAGTTGAAATCCAGAAAGATGATTATAGAGCCATCTACTAACTATTAACTACCAAACTAAGAAACGGTCATACATCACATTATGAAGATAATTAGAGGTAATAAAAAATATATAAACAGAATAAACAGAAGCCCATAACAAGAAAAGCCCATAAAGAAATAACAGATCTACTGCATTTTTTCTACTACAAAACAAAAAACTGTTTTTCGCAAAATAACTATTTCATATTCACCCATTTTACTTAAAGGTATGACATGATGAAATTAATGTTTAAAATATCATTTTCCTTTAAGGTAGGGTACAAACAATAGCAATACTGCAATTATCGAAATAAACGAAAATATTCTAAATACTATCAAATAACAGACTATGATTTTGATAGCAGTTGTTTGTAAAACTAATTATTGCCTGTCCACATCAACACATCACAAGTCCGCGCGAGTCATCACATTAAAGAAGCGATATATCTGGTTGCATGGCATTCATAATATCAAATATATTTTGATGTTTAAAATAGGTATAATATATTAAAATAGTCTAACGCACATAAAATTATAAAATTTTATATATATTTTTTTTAAACTTATAGGCATGAGATATTGAAAATAATAGGCTGCAGAACAAGGACGTTTCCCGTAAGTGAGTTCTGCTCAACTTCTAATAAATTCGTTTTACTCTTTTAAGAAGGATGCATAGGTTTTTTCAGGCAGTTCAGAAATTATACCATAGTTGATGCTTTTTGTATATTGTTTTCTAATCTATTCTTTTTTTTAAGCAGATTTCAGTTACTTTAAATAGAAATTGTATGGCTGTTGTTGTGGAACATGTAATTTTGGTAATATCAGTGCCAAGCTGTTGATTGAAAAACAAAAATACTTCTTCAGCATAAAATAAACGTATGTTTCTGTGGCCTTTTGTTACGTGCCAGTAATTGTATATAATTAAACTATTTATCTTTTCAAAGGCCTATTAAAAAAACACTTTTGATCAAAGGATGTGCTTTTAACTTGGCTGTTGGTACTTCGCCCGTTGATTCAACTGTGCAGGTTATAACTTTCAATTTTGTGTGATTGAAAATAAATCTCAAACGTTAGAAAAAAAACAAATATTTTGACCTCACACACTAATTCTGATTGTAACGACGGCGAAACTGTCTATACGCTTCCGCGAATACTGTTTCTTGTAAGTTGTAGTTTTTCAATATACCTATTATTGTGCATAGTTTTCAAAACAATAAAAATAACTCGATGAAAAACATATAAACTTAAAAGCGACCAGCATTTATCCTCCTTTTCCTGATGGCTCACCGATTGTTTACATTCTTCGTTCGCCTTATTGTAGAGGTCGTTTTTGTTAAGTGGGCTGTACTTTGTTATTAACATTTTTTAAATATTTGTAACGATTGTCTTTCTGAAAAATAATCTGGTGAAATGGTCACCTTTCTGATTTTGCATTTCGTAGAACACAAAAACGCCGTGTTTACATTCAATCCGCCATAGAAAAAAAATCGCAAATACCATTACCTATAATTAAACCATTCTACGCAATCCCCACAGGACCGTATTATTGGTGATAAATCATTAAATTTTTAACGAAACAAAAATATCTTGCTGAAACAATATTTTTTATATGGCTTCCCAAAGGACAGTAACTGTAAAGCTTGAAGCACATTTGTCCACTGCAACTAGATAGTATTCAAAGCAAAAATTTTGAAGGAATAAATAAAGGAATAAAAACTTTAAAAACAAAAACGTTAGTGTGTATGTAGAAGAACGTTACATTTTTAAGTGCGCATATAACATACACACTAAAGTTTTTGAATGAGCATTGATCTAGGCGGATATCAACGTCCCTCTGTGTGGGTCTTTACACAACAAATTGAGAATGCAAAACATTTAGAAAGAAATTAGGCAATAAAATGGAAAAAATAAGATTCAAAGTTGATAAACAATTATAAACATACAAATTTTGTTTTTATAAATGTACTTAAGCGTAAACATTATAAACTTTCCCTAATTTCGATATTAATTTTTGTCCTTCACACTATATGATCTGTTTGCGTAGGTAGATACTAAATTCGCCCTTAAATTAAATGAATATGCGAACCTATTTTTTTGATGAAATCGTGAAACCTGACGATTTTTAAGAGATTAAATTTTTATGCTTTTATCTAGGCCTGCCTGGAAAATCAGCTGGTCATAACATTTTAATTTTTTAAATTACTAACCACAAGATGCAAGAAATAATTTGAATGCTGTTGGAACTGATGAGGACAGGTTTTTTTTTTACAACAATCAGTAAATAATTAGTTCATATAGGAATCTGCATCATTGAGAAGAATTCAACCAAGTTCTTCAATCGGTTTATGGTATTCTATATTTTGTGGTATAGGTGGCAAAGGAATTTCATTTGGATTACAGCAAGCTTGAAGGTAGACCAGTCCTGAATACAACGTGAGCTGTTTAGGCTGATTCCATGACCTCCCTATTTTGGGATCCCGCGTATAAATAAATGAAAAATGTATACATTATAATAAAACTTGTTAATTTTTAAGCTTAATTCTGGGCTGCAAAATGGTTGATTTCAATCCAGCTATTTTGCATGTTCAGCTAAGTATGATGAAAAAACATTATATCCAAATTAGATTCAAGTCATTTTATGGATGTATGGATATAAAAAATTTTATCCCTGAAAACAGGTTCTGATGACAAATATTGTTACAGTTATAAATAGTTGACATGAATCCTTGTTTGTTTCTAAAAGTACATTTGCCAAAAACAAATAAGACATGCAATCTCCTTTGGATATAAAGTAATTGGTTTTAAAATTCAAAGAAAACAAAATAATGAAGGATTAAAGTTGTAAATCTATACAGTTTTCATTTCATTTGTATATTGATTTGTACAATATTAATAAATACTTATGGATTTATTTTAAATTTGAGTTAAACAAATACCCCCATCTATAGCATGGTACCTTATAGTATATTATTTGACACGAGCGGAGCGAGTGGTTAATCAACGAGTGACTTAAAAAGTTTACCGAACGTGTTGCATACTGTACTTTTTCTACGACCGTTAGTTTTTGGGTATATTTTCGCAAAACAACACGAATACATTCATGGCCCTCAGAATTGACAAACGTCAACTATCAAGGTATGGAAAATATCTCCGAAAACATCAGGTTGCTTCCAAACCCGTGCGGTAATATCCCGGAAATGTCCAAAGCGGTTCCGATCAGTGGGAAACGAAACTAACGTGGTAAAGTGGCGCTTCCCGGACGCTAGATCGGTGTGTAATTAGACATTTTACAAACGGGAGTAGAAAAATAAGTTTTTTCCACAATGGCTAAAATTAAAAATTTTATGGTGAAAAGCGTATCAAGAAGAGGATGTTGAGCCAGAGTGATTAAATAGTGTATACCTCTTCTTCTTCGCGTGTATACTTCTGCCCTTACTGCAGAGCAGTTTAGAAGAAAAATTATTTTCAGAGAGTTTAGTACTTTTTTCCACTATTCTAAAGTATCCAATTGTGCACTGATCAGGCGTACGCGAGTGTCATTTTAAGAGCTCAGCTCTGCAGTTAATTTATTCGTGTCGTTATGCAAACACGTACCCCAAAAATTAATGATCATAGAAAAAGTGTAGTTAATAAACTTCTAGTTTACACACTTACAAGTGGTGTTTTTTCAAACTTGCGACATAATATACTATTATCTACACATTTTTCTTCATTAAAAGTTTGTAAAAGATGAAATTGAATTGAAAACAATACAGACAGCCGCAAAAATGTTATTGAGGATTCGCAATCATGAAATGTCGGCAGCCGGAACATGAATCAGTAAATGAAATATAAAAACATTTCATAATATTTTTTATTTCCATAAATAATAAATATTTACAAATTCTTACATCTCGTCTTGTACATAAAACATCCTTTGTATATAATAAGCTCTTTAAATTTTAGTCATAAGAAGAAACATGAATGACTAAAGAATACTGAGCACGGTTGACGGTCGAGTGCTTTTCCAGAATGAATATCTTAAATAGTAATAAGCCCACCCAGAGTGACAAAAGTTGTAAAACACTTTTCTGTTCCTCTTAATACAGAACGAGTTGCTATTTATAAATTTAACATATTTCTTTTCCCTTATTTTTTCCCTCATTTCCACCCACAAAATTTACCGAAAATTATGTTTGTGCTCTTAGTAAATTCTGTAGCTGTCAGAAAAAGGTGATTTTTTTTGTTAATGATACAAGATACAATAGTAATTACAAGAAATACACTTACTTTTTAGCACATTTTTCGGAAAATAATGCCAAAGTAATTAGAAACTATTGTTAAAAATGTTAAATTATTACACTAAACAACTCTTTCACAATGCAAACTGTTTTCCGTTGTTCACCAGAAACCATATGCTAGTTCGGTGCAACATAAAAAACACCATACTATATAAAATTCGCCCAAAACTTTCACGTGAAAGACAGATTACAATATTTTAAATCCCAGCATAGCAATAATATGATCAGGCATTATCAAAGTCTACTAAGTAATCAATATACAGTTCGAATTAGATGCAACCAGTGACTTTCACCACTTGCATTTAATACATGCAGGTCTACTGAAGTGTTGACACTGTACCAAATGGGATAAAAATAGTTAGAGTTGTTTAGGAAAAACTATTTTGATATTCTGTATTTAGTCCACAGAAAATTTTTGTAGAAGAAAAATCTTTACTACAGTTACAAGTCAACCACAGTTTCATTTTGTAAAAGTATTTTAACATACTGTATCATGTTAAAGTTCTCGCGTCCAGCGAAATTAAACGCTCAAAGGGACAGTATAGTTTTAGCCTTGTGCCAAACCACTAACACGCTTTATAAACACTTTAAGAGAAGAACGATTTTTTTGCTCAATATTCCTGTAAATGACAACTTTTGTGCAACTTTTACCTGTAAAAAAGTTGCACGTAAAAACTGAGGTGAATTTTCCACAATAGCATATTCTTCAATCGAACTATTAATTATTGTGGGATTTGTTATTTATCTGTCAGCCTTAATTTTTTTTATATCCGAACTGTAGTTCAAGTTGAAACCAGTGAAAGGAAGTGTAGAGGAAGATAAATCTGTGCCGTCTGTCTTTTGAAATGCTTTTTAAATACATATATTCTTTTTGGAGACACTAAAAACAAGACTATTTGTTTATGTCAATGCTACTGCAAACTGAAACATTGTAAAAAATCTTTTTTAAAAAATTATGCAAATTTACATATCTAAGTTGCATTATAAAAACTGTATATGGTTGGTTAGTTTACTATACTGATATTAATGATTAATATAATCTTCCTTTTTTCTGGAATCAAGTATGAATTAAAACACCTAAATTAATAGCACCATACTGTTGTTGGATATATGCTTACTACCTTTGAGATAAAGCATTTGTTTGCTTTCTCTGTTATAGGTAAAGCCTCGTGACAATTCAATTTCTAATTCTTATATGTATATCTACGCCTATAGCGCCTATTTTAATATGGATGAGATGCGAGCATTGCCCACTAACAAGCATTCTATTTTGCACTTAAATTTAAAACTAAAACTGGCAAACGAAATTTTATGTCAGTGAAACAAAAAAGTATAAATACTAAAGCTTACATCCCGAATCCAATAAAAACATCAGACCACAAAAAATACTCTCTTTTTAATAAACAAATAATTAAGTAGAACCAATATTTTACTACACTCCATCATACCCATCTGTTATCGTGATAATTCCACACATCTCGATATGTGCGCAATTTTGTTTCTCGGTCAAGGATTCCAGAAAAATGAAATATTTCTATTGATAAATTTATATTCTGGGACTTTTAAATTTTATGATGTGTAACATATTACCAAAGGTGTACAATTAATTAATGTCAGCCTTATATAACTATTAAACACATAGTATTAATAATTTTTTTGTTTGGGGGAGACAGAAATGATGTATTTTTCATTGAAATAGTCTATTCTTAAAACAGACAGGATCCAATTAATTTTCCAATTTTGAAAAATATTTTAAAATAAGATAAAGCTTTCTGAAATATTCTTATAATCACTTGGTACACATTAGAATATACACTACAGCCACCGATTAGACAACAACAAATAATGTGCAATAAATTAGAAAACAAAAATAAAAAATATAAGAAAAACTTAAGAGATTCTCAATAAGCTATGAGAGAAAACATAAAAAGGGAAAATATTGTATTACAAATTAAAACGTTGGATCGTGATTATCATTGTTAGCCCTTCACATACTTCAAGCTTGAAATTCCATAAATTAATTAAATACCAATTTCATTACAATTTCTAACATTTTGGGTTCATTCAGATAAATAAAGTTAGTACAGTTATCACAGTTTATATATGTATGTAGTGACAATAACAATATAAAAAAAATCGGTTTATCTGTACAATTTCAAATCTTCAAAAAAGTGACGGTTCAAAAACATTGGAATAGCAGTTCCTGAGTTTTATTTGTTTATCATTTCTTATGCATTTAAAGTTGGCCTAATAAACACTTAAATTTCATGGAATTTAATTCATAGTGGTAAATAGTTTAGTTGTTAAACTAACCTGATCATTTAAAATACAATTTACTGATGAACTGTTTTGGTTTAAATTATTTCTCATATAATACAGAGACTACTATTTTTATTACAGAGCAATGTAAAATGAAATTGCCGATAAATAGAACAAGAAATCCCAAAAATTATAGTTTTATCATGTTGGTTCAACAGGCACCTTTGTAAATATTTTGCCGTTTTATAAAAGAAAAAAATGTCTTTGAATTTCGAAAGTTTTATGGCACTGGAAAATAATTAAAAAGAAATATCAAATAAAAATAGATTTATGCCAAACTAGCATTAAATCAAACTTTTTTTTTTGGGGTTAATCTGTGGAAAATATGACAACACAATTTGTTGGTAACCTTTTTTATTGAGCAGGCTGCATATTTCTCGTTACTTACTAATTATACTCTTTCATTACAATATCGTTGATATCATAAAAAATTTCATTTTAAATCAATCATTTTCGATATAGTAACTAAACTCAAACCCGATCAGTAAAAGTCGGCCACTGAACTAGATATTTAAACAAAATATGTAATGTAAGAGGAGATAACTTGAATCATTATGAAGCACCAAAAATTACTGCTAATATAATTTTTACCAAATTTCTATAACTTTAGGAGGCACATTCTGACCTATTCTTACAAATATTTCTGAGCACATTGCACAGACGATGTGGAAAAAGCATGTAGAGTAACAAAAAAAAATTAACAAAATAAGAAATGAAGGATGCAGTTCTCTACGAAAGAACTTTTTAAAAAGATCTTTTTATATCCTTATGTACCATCCACATTCATAACGAATTTAAATTTGCGACTAGAGATTGAGCTTTTTTAGTCTATTGTTCAGTCTTTTTTAAAATGAACATGAAAAGGACTGTTGTTTTTGCGTTCTTCACAACATACGTTTATTCAAATATTAAAAGTCCTAAAAGCCAGAAAATCAGAAACTTATAACCTGACTATTTCTACCAAAATACTTCTTATTCAGTTGCTAAAATTGAATACTTGAAGACCACGTGAAACGTGCTATTCTCAAGTTTTAAGTGTTATTATGGCATAACAATTTTTTTCAAATATTGAGTATGTACTTTAAAAATCAACCTGAAATTCTGACTTAACGTTTTTGACTATCCCATCCGTTAAGTTTAGTGACAAGTATTAACAATAAATTTAATTGAAACTTTAATAGTTAAAAGATTGATAGGTATTTTTTATAGTAATGGAAGCAAAAAATCTAATACTATATAAAACTTCAACATGAATGAGAATAATGAATTCTGCCCGTTCTACCACATTTTGATTTTACAGCAATAGTTCATATGAAGACGGTTTGGTCCAAACCACTTGCCATTTGACGTTATGAGCATTTAAAATAGAAAATTTTTGTTATAAAAATAATGAAATATTTGAAATTGGCCTCAAAAATACAATAGAAAATATAATTAACATAAAATTTATAACAAAAATAAATGCAACTTCTTGTTTAGTAAAACAAAACAGAACAATAACAAAAATAAAATATAATAAATTAGAACAAAAATGTAAAGTATTTAATAATGATGGATGAATTCATCTGCATTATTTTTAAATATTACATTTTTTCTTCAATAAACTTTGTATGCTTTCGATTTTACTGTAGTTTTCAACTGTCAAAACGGAGTGGTTAATTCAAATTCAAAACATCACAACCCCTTCGCAGAAAGTTGTCAATAACGGATCTATTTCGAACCCTGCCTGCGTAGTTGACAATCAAGTCATGCATATTAATCAGAAGTCAGGCCGACATCGTTTCCACGAATGAAGCTTTTAAAAAAGCATGGTTTCGGTTGTTACAGCGTCATTTATGTGAATTCAGATTTTCATCTTTTACAAATATCTCAAACTGAAATTTTTGAAAAAATAACGGCTAGGTATAAAAACAAGTCATATTTTATAGCAATTAAATTGGTTCGAGGTCAAATATCGTCTTTGTTGCAAAATAATTGGCTCGCTAAAAACAATTTATTCTTCTAATAATAAAAATTGCAGGATTTGCGGTCTAATGTAAAATACTTTAAAGTGACTCATTATACCCCACACCTTTAGTCAGTTTATCTGCGTTCGTTCTAATTATTTTTTCTAATTATATTAAATAAACATAACACCAATTTTCACCCCGACTTTTTTGTACATTAATACAAGTGCTGAGCAGAATACAATGTGCTATGCTTTTTTCATGAAAAATGAAAGATGTGCCCAAGATCTCACAAAAATTGACTAAAGACATTTTATTTCCAAATAGGAATCTAAACTAATTAAATGTAAAACACCATGTTCCACAATATTTACATTGACTAGTAGAATTTAACATGTATAAATAAAAATGAGAAGTAGACCCCATTTCAAATGTTTTTTGAATGATTGTACAATGATATAATCACATTTATAGAAGGAAAAATAGAAAATTACCAGATTTCTGGTAATCTCTAACAACCTCCAAATTTTAAAATTAATTAATTAATTATTCAATAGCCACAACTACTTCCCATAAAGCTTAATGGATTTTGTTTTTAAATAAACGACCACACATTCAAAACATTCCCGTACCATTTACCACGAACAGGGAACACAAAAGGAGTAAGAATTTCCAAAAACGTCCCCCCAATAATGAGACGTGTTTTAACACCAGTCATTCATCGCACGTCTTTAATATTCTGCTTCGATCCAAATATCTTGAGCATTTGGTCTTCATAATCAGTAATATTACGTTTCATGATTTCCATACACGGTCCCAAAAGTCGTTCAAAAGCCTCCACATCCAGGACTGCAATGAAAAAGAAATCTACTTAAACCATGATGCAGTTTGCAATTTGCAGTTTATTTAACAGTTGAGTTATTTTGTTTCTGTAAAAATTCACAGTGACACACGAACACAACGACCCAAAAATATATAAAGTGTAAAATTCGCCAATTAAAAAAAAAATAGATTATTTATTCGTTACTTTAATTTTTGACAAAATATAAAACAGGGAAGGATTGTTGTCCATTAAATCGAATTGCAACACTGAATTAAAATGTAAGTGGAAGACAGTCTTCCTGGGAAAGATTGCTATTTGTTTGCTGTCTAGTGAGCGATCAGCATAATGCCCACGTACATCAGATGCATTCACAGTTTTAAAAATAGTCTTTATCCACGTCCACATTATTTAAAAAAAATAACAATATAATATAACCAACATGTATATCTATCGTTAAAGATATATTTTTGCATTTTTATGTGATGCTGAATAAGATGCTTTTGTCATTGTTGTGAAGGTTGACATCGTCTGCTTTAATGCACCTTACAAAGTACAGGGTGGGCACTTTATTAGGGGCCTGCACCTTTTCTCAGTAACTACTGATTTAAAAAGAAAGTTTATACAAAAGTTTTATGGTTTAAATTAGATTTTAAAATTATTTGTTTTTTATATATACAGGGTATCAGATAAGTGCTGGACCGACAAATTAAAATTTTGAACAGAGCACCCTATCTATATATTTTGAAAATTTGCGAATCCTTGCCAAAAATAAAGGTAACTTTTATAGAAACTACTCATTCGAATTTTGTGTAGTTTAGACAGAAATTGGCTTCCACGGCAGGCAGTAAAAACCACTTGATCAAATTTTAAACACATTTTTATAAAACTTCGTTCTAACAATGTTCGATGTCTAGGTATTTTAAAATTATACAGGATGTCTTGAATTAAATATAGTATTCATTTTTTCATTCAATTTTTTTAATGAGACGCCCACATTTTTGATATTTTTACTCAAAGCGGGTCAAAATACTTATAATTTGGTATACATATTATATATATATATATATATATATATATATATATATATATATATATATATATATATATATATATATATATATATATATATATATATATATATATATATATATATATATATATATATATATATATATATATATATATATATATATATATATATATGTATATATATATGTATATATATATATATATATATATATATATATATATATATATATATATATATATATATATATATATATATATATATATATATATATATATATATATATATATATATATATATATATATATATATATATATATATATATATATATATATATATATATATATATATATATATATATATATATATATATATATTTGTTATATACTGACATCTAATTATTTTAAAAAAATTTAAAAAACATATAATTCTTATTTTTATATTAATTTTAAGGATTTTTGCAATGGGTGATGGGTCTTTTTTTGATAAGGTAATAGAGCGATTTATAGGTTTAGGAAATCAAAAAATGTAAAATAATATGTATAATTATAAGATAAGTTTAGAAATATAAAACAAGTAACAGTAACAAGTAAAAGCAACAAACAGTAACTGTAACAATCAAAGTAAAAACTAAGGTAAAACATAATAGAAAATCTACAGTAGGTTTTCAACATGTCCATCATTTTGAATAATATACGTTGTAGAAACAACCTCTATATGGTTTATAACATTAAAAACAAAATCGGTGTTATTTAGTTGGACTACAGCTTCTCTAGTACATCTGTGTAGTTCATTTATCATAGTCCATCTTTCTTTATAGACCATATCTTTAATAGCCCCCCATAAAAAAAAGTCCAGTGGGGTAAGATCTGGACTTTGAGGTGATGTTCCATCCAGAGAATGTAATTTTGATTTAAAAATTCAGCGATATCGTTTCTCCGGTGGTACGGGCGACATCTTGCTGCCATATTAATTGAGTACGTTCACAAGCCGGTATTTCATTTACTATTAATGGTTGTATTTCATTTTTTAGCATATTTAAATATCTTCCTGAGTTTAAGTTTTCATTAAAGAAAATTAGCCCTATAACCTTTGATCGGTATATTCCGCACCACACTTTCACCGATCGTCTACCTTGTCGTTTTACTTCCAACACCCTTTTCTTATTTTCATCACTCCAGTAATCTATGTGTTTTTAAAAATTGAGGCTTTTGTATGAAAAATCGACTCATCGGTCCAAATTATATGACGCAAGGCGCAATAAATTGTCCCATGAATCGTTGAAACAATTATTAAAATTAAATAAAATATGAGAAAGATATGCCATTATAAAATAATTGGTTTTTTTCGCAAGCGAGTTTATTCCAAAAAATTTCGAAAACCATTAGATTTAGGTATAGGACATATATATACCAAATTATAGGTATTTTGACCCGCTTTAAGAAAAAAGATCAAAACCATGGGCGTCTCCTTTTAAAAAAAAAATTAATACTGCAAGTGGAAATTTAAAACAATGTCGTTTAATTTAAGACACCATGTATAATTTTAAAATACCTAGTCATCGAAGATCGTTAGAAGGAAGTCTTCTAACAATGTGTTTATAATTTCAACAAGGAGTCATTACTGACAGCCGTGCAAGACTAACACCCTGTAAGCGTCAGATGTCGCTAGGCATTCACATAATACAAAAAATAATAGTAAGCTGTTAATGGTCACTGTGAAAATTAAAAATTACAACGCAACAAAGAACGGTACTTACAAGCTAATTTTACATCTCCAGACGCAAACACAGATGCAGCACGAGGTCGATGAGTAACCAACGCAAGTTCACCAAAATATCCTCCTTTACCAATACGATTAATTTCAATTTCTTTGCCACTATCATCTAAGACGCTAACAATAACTTCCCCAGATTCGAGAAAGTACATTCCGTCAGCAGCATCACCCTGTGATAAAATATAAATGATAGGTGGCTCAAATTAAGGCAGAATTAAGGTGAGAGTCGACCAGCCTGATAATATTCCATTACAAAATGAAACCCATTATGTAAAGAATTTTTGACTCGGACAAAGAGAATGTTTTAAGCAGTGTTTTGCAAACTTTGATTTTTATTAAAAAAATCAAAAATCATTGATTTTTTTATTTTAATTGATTTTTTTATTTCATAAGAATAAAAATATGTATTTCCAGTTTTTTTTGTAGCAATTACAAAATATTTTAAAGAAACTATAAACAATATAGTACTATATACACACTAAGAATTCGACAGAACGCGCTTTTTGCACGGAAAAAGAATCTATAAATTGTCATTCGACAACGCGTATTTAGTTGGTGATTTGTCAAAGGAATGGAATTAGCGGAAAATAGAGCATTAGGCTGGAAAAAAAGAAAATAGCATATAACAGTTTCACATCTAAACAAATCCAAATAAATCTAGGTGTAACGTGTAGTTCAAAGACTTAAAGCACACCTTGATGTTGATGATAATAAGCAGAATAAAACGAATACAGGTAGGTAAATAATATTTTATTTTATTATTACTTATTGCATTTTTATCTAACTTTCCATCTCGTAAAAAGTAGAAGTATGGTATTCACAAAAACGTTTTCAAAAGAATTAACGCATTTATTATTTTAAAAATGTCACGCATATTTTATTTAAGTTAATGTTTATAATTTTTAGATACTTTCTTATTTTTATTTTCTACGATACATAAAAAAAGTATTTCGTATTCATATAGTGTAATTTATTTACCTTAGGAAAGAATGTACAATGTATTTAAAAAAAGTTGTATGTATAAGTATAAATTTAATAAAATCCAATAAACCCTTTACTAATTTTTTAAAGGAAAATTGGGCGCGTATTTGGTTTACCATTTATTAATAATGGTATAACAGTTCTGTAGATCTTACTACTTAGTGTGCCTCGAGTTCCACAAGAGATTTGTCAAACCTTTGGAAATTTCCGCAAAGTCCAAACAAAATAAAAAAAACTGAAAATCAGCCTAATTTCAGTAGGTTCGTAATGCGAACATCACAGCCGAAAAAGAAATGTTTGACCAACAAATAACAAAGGCAACTTTTCCTAGTAACTTTAGTTTTCGATGTATTGAAAACTCTGAAGCAAAAAAAGCTCTTCACTTATTAAGACCTGGTTATAGGCCGCCACCAAGAAAAACGTTATCAACAAGCCTACTATAAGAAGGAAAAGGCAAAATGTGTTTCCTCTGTCAGGATGAATACGTCCATTTACAAGTGGTGAAACGTCCACGGTAAGCCAGTTATATGTGCAAGAATAACAACTAAAGATGGACGAGCGCTTCTTTACAAAATTAATACTTCGGGAATATCTGATGTACTCTGCCAAGACTTACAAATACCGGATGTCAGGGAACATGTAGTCCAAATTATTAAGTATTTTCGCGATAATCATCTAGCTAAAGCGAAATTCAGTCAAACAGGAGGCAAAGCTTTAGATTAGCGTTGCTGATGGGATATATTATTCAAAATCTGCGAAGAAAACAAAGCCAGATTCAACCATTAAAAATAAACAATAATATTTATGCATTTTAAAACCAATACCTGATGCTCTTGATATTTTGTAGAGAAAAAACTACGATCTCAGATGCTGTAGAGCAATGGGAACATTTTACAATATCACTTCAAGAATGTTATAGAATTACCATTATCAAAAACACAAACACCTAAAGAAAAGAATCTGGCTTTGGATACAAATAATTTATATAGAAACACTGGACTTTTGCCATTAGTAATAAAGTTGCAGTTCCCATTTAATCAAAAAATACGTTTTCGGGTGAAATAATAAAAAACGTAAATGGAATACAGCAGTGCACATCACAAAAGGTTAAGCCAGAAACAGCTGCCAATAATAAAAACAGTTATAGTGTACAACTGCTTTCTCAGTGTCAATAGAACGAACTGTCAGCACTTTTGGTTTTGCACACTCAGATATAAGGAACAGGTTGGGGATAGAAGAAAAGGGTAGTTAGTATTTTTTATTCAAACTATTCAACGAAAATGCAGAAACATAAAATGTATATTATTGTTATTTGTCCTATGTTGTGAAGAGGTCTTTTACTTTTTGTGATATTTTTAGGTTGTGCTTTTTCTGTTGGTCTCAATAAAAAAAAAGATTTAAATCACTTGATTAAAATCAGCCCAATTCTGCTCGTGAGTATTCGTTTTGGTTAACAATCAAAATTGAAGCACAAGTCTTTGGTGAAAAATATGAAATATTTTTCTTAAATCTTTACCTGTTTTATAATTCTCTCTCCAGCAGCAAAAGACTGTGGGACAAGTGCATCTGCGAGATTCATCCGTTCATATGGTTGCAACGTCTTAAGCATAGGAACACCTTCGATAAGTGCCTCATACATCTTCCTTTTTCTGAATGCAGATTTTAATACAATTCGCCTGCAAAAAAGATTTGATAGCGTGTTTTTTGTGTAAAAAACGAAAACTGCAAATAAAGCAACCAATAGAGATTTTTGTGTGAAATAATTACTACCTAGATAGAGATTGTGTCCTCACAGGAATAGTCTGTAGATATATTTTCTGCAAAGAAGCTTGTTCTGAGTGATATATAAAAACTGCATTATTGTAAAATTGAATGCCCTATACTTTATCAACTCTAATGAAATACATTTAGTGCCGCTTCACAGGTTTTGCTCAAGACGGGTTATCAGCGCAAACAATGAGCGCTGATTTACTATACGTTATGTGCTGCTTTCACATGCACATCATATGGAAATTAACACACCAGTAGTTGTTGAAGTTTTTGTTTCATTTTATAATCATCTTATCTCGTGTTACTAGTTTCAATATATAGTACTCTTTGTAAAACGTGACTAAAAAAAAAATTCATAAAGTGCAAAGTATTGATATAGGAATCAGCAGCTTTCATATGTTTCATTTTCCATAGACATCTAACCTACTATCTGGCATGAATTACCCTGTTATGTGTTTTGTTATTTATTACTATTGTTATTGGTTTTATGATTTATGATCCATGTAATTTATAAAAAAGTGTACTAGCAACTCAAATTGCTTAATATGCTTTAAGGCAACCCAAAAACCAACCAAATTACCTGAATGTTTGACGATCCATTGCCCACAAAGAGCCATCACTAGCAGCTTTAATTGTAGCTGCACGAGGCATATTGTAAAGTAGCGCCAGTTCACCAAAGCTGCCGCTATTATCGTAGGTGTGAATGTGTACTGGCTCTTGACCTGGATCACTGGCTACCAATGCGTGGAAGATTCCACTAGAAAGACGCAGGTGTGAAAATACAAGTATTTAGCGCTAATTCCCATTAACATCTAAGTCAGTGGTCGCCAACCTCTTCATTGCGTTGAGCTACTTTGTTAATTTTGGAATAAACAGTGAGGTACTCCCACACGAAAGCCCCATGACAATAAGATTTTTTTGTGCAATTTTGAAGCTTCTCTGATTTTTGCCGTTTCTATTTTTAAAATTAAAATACTTGTGAGAGCTACCAGAATTTTTTCCGCGAGCTACCGGTAGCTCGCGGTCGACAGGTTGGCGACGGCTGATCTAGATGATACAAACTTTTGATCATGGCTCAACAACTAACCTTTGAATAACATAAAAATTATCCCCATCGTCACCTTGTTTGATCACTAACTCGTCTTTAGTTACTTTCCTTTCGAACATCGCATCCAATACTTCATTCATCTGCTCTTTATCGAGAGAACGAAAAAGTAAAATGTTTCTCACTGCCTCTGACAAGCGTTGCCGTTGTTCATCCGATTTGGGAAAAATTGTCCGAGTACCGTCATCATCATCATCCTCTTCAGGGTTGTATGTTTCGGCAAAGACAGACTTACGCCTAGTTTGAAAACGACCCACTGGTGGTTCTGAAACATACAAAGGCATCGGCAACGACAATTACGGTCAAAACTAACACAAGAAAACAAATTTTTGATTGCAATTTGTGCATAACTGACCTCAACAAAATTAACGTTTATCAATTGTTTGCATCGGAAATACACATATAATATAATACCAGGAAATAAGACGAATACATCCGAATGATGACACCAGCCAATGCCATAAGAATTCGCGGTATCATTGCTAACTTAATAGTCATCTTTCCTGAATAAGAAATAACAGCAATGCAAATATATTAAAAGTAGTACGGTAAACAACCCCGCTATTATTATAACTAATAAAATATATGGTGGACATTTTACTTAACGGAAACTTAGTGGAACTAAAAATTTATTTTGCTCAAAAATAATGAAGTCACTAACTATTTACACTATACTCGATTATTTATATTTGCGCGTTCTGACTTGCTTCACTTCTCTAACCCACTGGCCGCCCAGCGGCGCCAAACTAGCTGGCCTGGCCCTTCAACTTTGAGCCAACCGTGCATCTGGTAGGTCATATTGTTGAGGTTTAACAACCTAATCTGTTCCCAGCTTGATACGAGATACAAGTTATATTTATTGTGCTATTATACCAATAAAAGTATTTACACTCGTCCATGATATAGTCTTACTAACTACTGTTTACTTATTTCTGGTAGATATAAACTAATCCATACAATTAAAATTACTAGTTACATATGTTTAAAAAAAATGAAAAAAAAATATTTACAGTTCGACAAATACTTCACAAGCGTTGGATGAGGATTTTTTTCGCTTATTTCTTAAAGTATGGGTTTTGCGTCTGACGACTTGTTGAAAAATTTTACCGCATGGTACCATGAGCCACCCTGCCATTTTAGAAGTCTAGTATAGTTTGGTTTATAGGCTATTCTGTTCCTTGTGTTGCAGTTGTTAATCTCACTTTTTTTTTCTATATTTGTTTTGGTTAGAATTACCTCCAGCTTTCACATCATACTGCTCCTTATCTTGTTGCTAAAGCTTTGGCTGTTCAATAAGACCTGCTTACCTACCTCATTCATCTTTTGTTCACATAATCGTCCCCTAAGGTACTACTTTAATCAGAGCCTTGTCTGTTGTTTCATGAATGGCCGAGCTATATGAACACAGGACACGATGTAGAACTTGGTCCCAGTATTTCTGATGGCCAGAGACTACCATTGACAGGTAACGGTTCATTAGACATCACACTGGGTGTGAGTGAGTTGTCCGAGTTTGCCTTATGTTCATGATCTTGCACACTTCTTGACAAAGGTTGGACTCAAAATTTCCTCCTTGATCGAAATGCAACTGCAATGGCACATGGAATCGGTATATACAAACACGTTGGCAAGTCACAGTTGCTTGGTCCCATTTGGAGTAGTTTTCTGGCCAATTACTGAACTAGACTGTCATAAACAATCATGTATTTATTTCTGTCTCAGGAAACATCAACATCAAACCATCGCAATCACACCTTCCGCGTTCTTTAGGACACGTTCCAGGGAATTTCCCTGAGCCCAATATGATGTTATCTTCGAGGAGTACTGGGCAGTTTCTCATATTTTCTTATAACAGAGAAGAAGCACTATTAATAATGCGATTTAAAAATAAGATCGTTAGGTTATATTTTTGCTTATTTAAGAAGAAAGACCAGAATTCATAAATCAACCAGAAGATTTGAACCCGAAAGATGATCGAATTCTACAACCTATAACAGTGGAAGAAGTTCAAAAGCTTTAAAAGATATAAAAAATAGAAAGGCGGCAAGTCCCGTTGAGCTGGTTAAAAATGGAACGGAAAAATTACTTCAACTAATGGCAAAAGTATTTAACAAATGAATTTTAAATGGAGACAATATTCCAAGGATTGGGGAATGGTATTGTTTGATTCACTAATTAGCTCTAAATGGAGGCTAGATGTAGTCCTGAAAGGTAGAATAGAAGGTCAGTTTCGAGACATTGAAGAACAAAACGGATTCCGAGCCGGTCAATCTTGCTTGCATAAAACTTTCATAATTCAGCAACTTGTTCGAAAGATAATTGCAATAAACATGATAACCCATTTAATGTTCATAGACTTAGAAAAAGTATATGATACCGTGTCAATAAGCAAATTGTTCAAGATATTACATGACTCTGGAATAAACAAGTCATATGCAAGAGCATTGCTAAACATATACCAAAACTCTCTTGGCATAATAAAGGTAGGAAATTGAATATCATGGCCGTTCAAAATATTGAAGGAATTAAAGCAAGATTGTTGTTTCCCCCATCTTCTTCAAATAAAAAACAGCAATAAGATCATGTACACCTTGCTGTTTGCAGACGATCAGATATTCAAAGTGGGGACTCAAAATAAACACATCTAAAACTGAACATCTAGTAGTAGAAGCACCCCTTTCAAACATACAACTCGGAAATTCTATAATTAAAGGCTGTAGAAAGTATAAGTACCTAGGAAACTATATTAGTAAAGACGGAAACACCGAAATATTTAACAACAGAATTACAGCAGGTCCATTTTCTGGTCAAAATCCAAAAAATCAACAAAGCTATTATTGAACCCATCACCACACATGGATCAGAAAATTATCAAATAACAACTAGAACAAAACGCTTTAAAGCTGTAGAAATAAAACTTTTTAGATGAGCATTAAGAAGATCCCGAATTAGAAAAAGAGCAGGCATAAAAGACGATATTTTAGACAGGGCGCAGATAACTGATATAGTATGACCACATAAACAGAATGGACAGAAATATGTGGCCTAGACAACTCCTAGATATACGCTGACAAATAGGAGAAAGAGGGAGAACCCACAAATCTTGGACAGAGGAATTCAAAATGCCATGAGAAAGACAGAAATGAACTAAGAAGATTTTCACAATAGAGAAGATTATGATTATATTAATCGTAATACATTTTCTTATTTGCAACTTTCGTAATAAATTCATACTTCTCGAGATATAGCCGAAAGCTATTCTTAGTGCAAAATTTCTGGCAAATAATCAATTTCCGTGAAAACATTCGCTAATAATACCGCAACTACGAACAAATAAGACTACGAAGATTTTGACAAGGAAGGAGAATTTTGAACCCAATATTCCTTCGTGAATTCATTATAAGGACATGTTTGACATTATACAAACAAAAATAATTTAACGCCATTTAGAAAAAGACACAAAAATGTTTGGTTCCGAAAAAGATACTAATCATAGCTTAAAGGGGAAATATGCCAAATTTTGTCTCCGACATATTAGGTTGGTTGACATCTTTAAAAAATAAATAAATTAACAACATGGTTTGGACTTAAAATTCATGCCTTCTATTTAAATTTGCGATACAATTTTGTGCTTTTTTCTGGAAAACTGCCGTTTTAAGATAGTTACTAGGGATTTATATTCTTTTTTTCAACACAACCAACTATAAATAAAACTAATAAAGAGTACTAATATATTATGTTCTAAAAATTCAACTATTTTCTTTACTGTTTTTAAGGAGTTAATAAATTTGTGGTTCAGATCACAATTTCTTCATTTTTTATTCACTTATCTTTTTAAATCTTTAATTTTGTAATTTACATAAATACCGTGCATATAGGTGAACCTCAATTTTTCACTTTTTCTATAAAAATAAACATTGGTTTAGGAAATTGTTGTTGCTCATAATAATTAAGTGTAAATTTGGTTTGGTGAATAGAGGAAACAAAGAGAAATATAGACTCAGAAAACATTTTAATATATATAAATCTGCTATACCACATTCACAGGATACTGATATGATTCCAAGGTAAAGCATAATTCAATACCGCACTTTAAATAATTCACTTAAAGTATTAATAGACATACCCCGTGCCAAAATTCACGATGTGAACACAAATGTTATAGTGCCAACTGAGGAACCGTATTGTCATTTTTTTAAGCGAATAAGACACCAAGAAAGCTCCAAAAAGGATTTCTGTGATAATTACCAATTTTAAGTAAAAAAAAAAAATGATTTCACCAGGTTTGAATAACAATTTATTGTCTTTTCTATGATTGAAAATTTTTGAAATTCTGGTTAGTTAGCACATAAATATTAGTAATTGAAACTCAATATTCTATGAAAGTATCTCTCTACATTGCAATCATGATGATAAAATCCAAAACTCAAAAATTTTACCTTCCTCTCGTGATAATGTAGATTCATCTGGAGACAATGTATCAGAAGGACCTGGACCATCATAAAACAAAGCATTTGTCCTAGTTTCCCTCAATCTATTAAAGTAATCTGCAGCATAAGAGACTACATCTCCAGGTTGTTCAAGCAAATAACTAATCGTAAATTCCAGCAACACTTCGCGTAATTCCTCTGGGACATGCACCCTGGCCCCCACACTTCCGCCACGATTCATTACTCCTTGGTTCCTGGTAATGTTGTTGAAATTTAATTATACTTATTGGGATGGGTTTATGCCAAAACTTAGTATTGCTCAGTAATGTCAGAACACAGCCATTAATGTCGAAAATACATATAATAAATGCCGTGCGATATATTTTTTTAAAATCTAAAGTCGTATAACTTCTTATACAAACTCATAACATCCAATAAATTAGAGATCAATTTTCATACACTATCCAACTTCCAATTTCCGAAATTACTGCAATGCACTCTATACGAAGTATTATACTAATTCCACAAGTATTTTTCACATGAAAACAAAATTTTCACATATAACCACGAGAAACTGTATTACTGCATCTCCGAAGTTTTTTATAAATGATAAGATAGGCGTTCCGACAAAAAAAATGAATTCCTGGACTATCGATCAATGATTAATGATCCTCTTGTGTCAGAGAACACATGATTCGTCAGGCAACTCTGCAATTTAATTAAGGTCAAGGACAAACATTTCATAAAACGAAGAATATATTTTCTTGAAAATTCAAATTAAAGTTCAGGCAACTCTAAATTGTATTCAATTGGATACAGATTACCTCTGTCAGTCTCGAACTTTCGTTTTCTTAGCCTACTTTTTAAATTAGTTTCCTTCTAGACAAAGACACGTTTAATTGATGACTAAAGCTCAAAATTCAACATTTTTATTTCCAGTTAACCACGGATCGACCGCAGATATGATAACCACACAATTGCTAAACCAACAATAATTGGATTTAAGCTGACTTTATCTGTGGTCCCTACTCAAATTAATTCGGGTTCTTAGCTTCTCTAAGCCCGAAAGAAGAAGTGTTCTCACTTTTCTGTTATGGCAGCAGTCAATCACCTAACTAAGCCAAGAAGTCGCTATTATCCATCTTAGGTGCAAAAATAAACAATTGAATTGGTATGTGTTAGTGAGCACTTGCTACAAAATAAATTTGCAAATTATTGTTTTTAACAGTTTACTTGGTTTAAAAGAGAAATGGAAAAGAATACTCAAGACACTCTGCAACAAGATTTACAAGAAGAGACGCAATTTGTGGTTGATGATATTAGCAAAATTATTAAAGAAGCCATCGAGACTGTGATAGGAGGAAATAGTTATCAAAACTCAAAAGTAAACAATTGGACCACAGCAGTTGTTGAAGCATGTACTTCTGAACTTACTAAACTTATGAAGCCATACAAGTACATTGTTACTTGCATTATTATGCAAAAAAATGGAGCGGGCTTGCATACTGCCAGTTCCTGTTATTGGGATAACAATACTGATGGGAGTTGCACCGTTCGCTGGGAAAATAAAACCATGTTTTGCATTGTGTCAGTCTATGGACTTGCTATTTAGAGTTTAAATATATCTTTTAAGACTTCCTTTTGAGGCGAGATTTAAAAAAATATGTCCCCAAATATTCAAATTTTGACAAAACAGTGTTTTGATTGCACTGGACCACAGAAACAAAATTAAATTTTATTATTTTAAATCTTTAATGGGTATGTTCTTATGCAATAAAATGTGCAAAATTAATAGTAGTTTATTTTAATATCAGCAGAGATTTAAAAAAACACATTTCTGAATTATTATTTAAAAATTTGTTTAAATTACTCTACTTGAAATATTTTTCTTGTAGCATTCAAAACTACACAATGGTGCTCCAGTTTTTGAACAACAGTACTTTTTCACATTTCCACAATTCATAGTACAAAACACAATTTTTTTAAGTTCAGGTGCAACCTGAGAAATTATGGGATAATCTACACCAATAGGTACTGCTAGAATTGTTGACTTTAAACTTTGTTTATAAAGTAGGGTTGGAATGCTAGAACGTATTACTTTTGTTTTAGCTTGTTTGGCTGCTTTAGAATCTTGTTTTTTTAATAACCTTTCCATTGTTTTCTTTTTGTCCTTTTCTCGTTTTTCATCAGCCAGTTGCTTTCTTTTCAATGATTTAATAGCTGCTTTTTGAATGGCCTCAGCTGTCATCACCTTTTCTTTATATCCTGTTGGTAATGACATCAATGTTGTAGAAGTATTACCATCTACACCTCTGTCATACATGGCTCTCTGCCTAGCAGTCATTAAAGCTGGATCTTTTCGCTTAATTTTTTTTAGTTCATCGTCAACATCTTCCAATTTGCCAGATTCAATAGCTGTAAGCCAACGTTCTTCATCACTTGATCCACTATCTCGTTTTTTCCTTTTTTTGTTAAGATTGTTTGTGACGCCTGTGGAGCTCGTTGGTTTACTTATAGGAACCTTGGCACTTTTTGAGCCTGAACTATTTTCGTCCACAATCAAGAGCTCATTCGGAATGGATTCTTCATCAGTAGCAGCCATTTTATTCTTTTTTGATTTACCTTTCTTATTATTACAAGTAGTTTTTTTAGTAGTGTTTTCGTCTGGATCCATTTAACGGAAATATTTTGTTTCAATTAAAAATTGAAGTGTTAAACATAAATAAATAATATCTATTATGTCAAGTTTAACGACAAACAAATTCACTCGTTGGTCAGGGACGGTAAACATTAACCGAATTCCACCTACAAAACCAAAGAAGCGATCTTACTGATTAATAAAAAAAAATAGAAGTCGGGTTGACCGATGAATAAACACTTCGTTGAATGTTATTTTCTATTACCGATTATTAGCTCACCGCAGTGAACCATGATATAGTGTCCATACAGTAAGCACAAAATATTACAACTTAATAGTGGTCTGTACGGTAGGAAACATAGTACAGAATACTCAGATTACAGCTACACGAATGTCGTAAGTTTTTTTTTGTATCGTCATTGTTGCACTTCAAATTGACGGGCTACGCTGTGTTCACCATTTGCAAAAGTAACTTACTTTTAAGTCATCTAGGAAAGGATAGTGACTTCAGCGATTTATTTCTTCGAAAGCACCATGCGGTGCTGCTCTTAGATAATTTTGCTGCAGTGACGTCACCTGATATCCTTTAAACAAGTTTCATACGTTATTTGTATCTTGGGATAATAGTCCTTAGATATTATGTTATTTTGATTTTCAATAATTTTCTACATATTGTATATCATCCTACTAAAGCAATATTTTCATATGAATTTTGGATAGTGGTCACCCTGCCTAGTTAGATTCTTTTCCACAATGATGTTTTTACGTCATTAAGCAGTATAAATAACGAAGTTGAATAAAATTCATCAGTCTGGTAGTAAACAATAAAACTATATATTTTATAAAAAGGCAACAAAAAATTTGGGAAAAATAATCTTTCAATATCAAACTTTATTTTACAAAACAAGGTAACTAATACCAAATTTTTAGACTTAGTGCACCGTAGTAACGTACACTTCATTGGTCGCATTCAGCGGACGTAGCAAAGCCCTCCCGATACGTAGCGGTAGCGATTGGACATTTGAATTTACATAGCCATGGCTGAAACGTCCGGTGCATGTTGCACTACAAATCCATGTTGTGGGGTGGACGCCATTTTTAGTAGCAAGTTTATTTTTGCTAGGTGGCAGTAGCGAAGCGATCGGTATTGGCAGAATTTCATCTTGAAAGAGGAATTTGGTTAGGGTGTATTGGACAGTGATGGTGGGTACAAAATTCCAACATAATAAATTTGTTATTTGTTATTATGTATGTTATTATTCGTATTTATAAAATTTACAATAATTTTTTTAAGGGTCCCAACGGGGAAGTTTTTTCGAAAACCCCACGAATTTTCGAAGATCGTATGAAGGTATGTCTTTTTTTCAAACAAACGGCAAACTTTTTTTAAACCAAATTACACTCACATGAAATAGAGATGCAATTTTAAGTTATTTGCAGAATGTATTTTCACTGAACCGAAGAAATATTGGACAGGATATGGAGAAACTTGAAAAAAATCTACACAGGCACCAAAGACAATCTAGGGAAACCTGGAAGGGGTATAATTTACTAGGAATATTATCACCAGATTGATGAAATACATAGGGAGGACAAAACCGTTAACCTCCTTAACCTAATACCTCTACAATGGTGCCCCTTGCCAAAAATAAGGACCCACCCGCTATCCCAGTGACTTCATAGATGGATACCACTCCAAAGAAGTAAGAAAATCCAGGAGGAAAGAAATAAAATTTTACACTTATGTGAATTACAAAAAAAAAGAGCAATAATTCGAAAACATATTTTTATTTGTTATAAGGGCATATTTGCTATTTGGTTGCTTTCCTCATTTCCAACCTCATCTGCAATATCCACTTCCAGGTGTGGTAGATCATTTTCTAAACATCAAATATCTCGCTGCTCTGAAACGCGCTGGATGTGATAAATCCTAAAAAGTTTACAAATGTAGACCTCGAGAATATTTTAAGAATAAGTTCCCTCCATAATTCCTTACAGTCTTGCAATTCTTTGGTATCGGACACCTTCATTATCCTCAAATATTCGAATTGGTTCTGCTAATTCCAAAGCCATTTGATTAAATTATCCTCCGTCATTTCGTTTTCTATTAAAATGTACATAACATCCTTTCTACTAATTTCTGATGTAGTAGGTCCTAGAGTACAAAGATGTTTCCACTTTATTAACACATGTTAAATCAGCAGCACTACACACAAACACTGAAAAAGATATACCTTCCAGAAAAATCTAAATCTAAAAATCAACACCCAAACAAAAATAAGACACCATAACCTCTACATACCTACACGTTGCCAATAGCTACCGCTACGTATCGGGAGCGTTTTGCTACGCCCGCTGAATGCGACCATTACCGTTTGCGGTCGGTCATAATTATTTGCTAGCAGAACTAATTATCTTATCGGTTTATTATTCCTGGCATTTGCTTAAGAGATGTGCTGCGAATTATCTTGCACCCTTTGTTATTATAATACTTAAGAAGAATTAGAACTAGTTTTGTTTAGGGAATTGTTGGTCGAATAGTCCTTGTAAGTCGTATAAATGAAGAAAAGAAGAATGTTTTGTTTCTATTTAAGTAGATAAAACAGCTTAGAGCATGGTACCTGTGCAGTGAACGTTGGTTTTTGGTTAAACTGTATTTTAAAGTATATAGCATATTCGATATTTCCTCTTTTCGAAAAAATTTAAGTCGGCCGTAATGAAAGACGTAATAGATGTAATGGAGCTGCAGCGAGAAAAGTCTCGAAGAGTAGTACCACTAGATTACAAACAACTGGATTTTAATAACGGATTCACAGCAGCAAGATTTATTTTTGAATGTGGAATTAAACTAAATGGACAACCTCTTACTCTAGCCACAGCTTGTATGATTATGCATCGATTTTTTAAAGAACTTGACCATTCATGTTATGACACATTTGTAAGTTATTGCACCTGTCAGAAAAAACAATGTTATTTGCTTCTTATGATATATGTTCATATGAACTTTTATTTTCTTATGTAGTGTTTCAGCTGTAAGTTTTGTACACGTCAAATGAACTTAAATTTTAATTCTTCCTTTCAAGCTTATTGCAGCCTCATCATTATATCTTGCTGGCAAAGTTAAGGATGACCCTTTAAAAATCAGGGACATAATCAATGTAGCTCATAACACTCTGCATCGCGGAAGTAGCCCTCTCGAGATTGGAGACGAGTATTGGAATATGCGGGACGCAATTGTCCAAGCCGAATTGTTAATTATGAGAGTGTTAAAATTTGAGGTTGGCACTACACATCCACATAAGTATATGTTGCACTATCTTAAAAGCATGGAAGGATGGTGAGTGCAAAATTTGACAAATATAAATGTATAATTTCTAAAAATTTAATTAATTAATTCTTTAAAGACTTAACCAAATTAAAATGTGCTGTAGTTCATTATTTGTTCATGTTTATGTATCTGTGGTGTATTTTATTTATTACAAAAGACTATTAAATTAATTTTTAACATCAGCTAGAACACGTTAGGTTTTGTATTCATTTCATTCATTGAAGTCATTAAGTTGAGCTTGGAGCATAAGGATACAATTGTGGAACTAATTTTTAACATTAGGAAAAAAGAACACTTACAGAGTTAATATTGTAAATGTAATTGTAAATATTTTCCCCTATTGTAGAAGATATTATGATTAACAACTATAAATGCATATTTTAGGACACAAACCTTTTTGATGGAAGTAATAATATCCGATAATATCATTAAGGTATTCAATATTATACTATAAGGCACCAGGTACCGAACCGCAAAACTAATACTGTTATTGAAGTCATACTAAAATAGTAGGGACAGTTCATAGAAAGTAAACATTTTACTTGCTTGACCGCAATCCTTTTAATCAAGTAGGAACTTTTCCCCAAATCTCTTTTTGCTTTCACACTGTTATTTATCAGCAGATAAAACGCCCTTATACAGAGGTGCGGACTCATATTGTATAAGCTGTCTAGTGGATGATTGCTTTTTGTTATTAGTTGATGTTGATGCGGTATGGGAGTTGTAAATATAATCTTAAATTAAAAATGGATAAATACTTTTTCATAAACAGAAATAATGTAATAGATTTCCTGTACCTTCTAAAAATCGCCAATAAACAAGTGTTTTTCAACATTAATTTTCATGGAATTAAAATGAACTATGGTTTCAACTCCAAAATCAAATATTTTGAAATATTTTTAAAAGAAGTGGCATCTGTGTTGCTATAACAGTAGTTAACTTGTTTGGTTCTTGTTAAAAATAGGCAACAATTAATGTTTCCCTTAAAAATTTGATTCCAGGTTAGGCAAACAAACATGGGAGACAGTCCCTGTTGCAAAACTAGCACAAGCATTTCTCCAAGATTTTCACCATGATCCAGCTATTTTGGATTATCCAGCACAACATATAGCAGTGGCATGTATTTCCCTGTCACTGCAGTGTTATGGAATTCAATTACCCCTTATGGAAGAGTCTGATGACGAAGCCTGGTATCAGGTTTTTGTTAAGGACTTGCCGAAAGATAAACACTGGGAAATATTGGAAAAAATTATGGAAGCATACAGTAAAGAAGATAAATGAAATAGAAACCATTTAAACTTTGAGTAAAATCAATGAAGTAATATATTTTCTTTAAGACTTCAATTGATTAGACTGTAACACTAGTAAACTATTTTTAAAACGAAGCAAATTTGTCATTTTGTCAATTTTATAATTCAAGAGTGGAAAAATCAATCTTCAATGATGTGATTTCTTGACTCTGCCTGTGTTGTATATTTGTATACATTTTAAATCAGACACTGCCTACTCTGTGACATCCAACAATTTGTGGGTATATATTTCAATATATTCATATTAACTTGTAACATCCAAAAAGCGGCAACGTCGTTTGGAAAAATGCAGACTGAATTCCAGTAAATTTTTCACTATAGTGTTAGTTTAGTTTTACCAAGTAATACCAAACCCAAAAACCGTTTTATTTGTTTATAAAATGTAAGGCATTTTGTTGGACTATTTTCGCAACAAATTAAGATTTTCTCACGCATTCTCTATAAATAACTGTTGCTCTAACTCAGTTAGATCCCCTCAAAAATAGAATTTGAATTTCAAACAATTGAATTTCTTAAAATTTCGTATATTAAACTATTATCTAAACAAGGTTCAGTGTTCCCCTGACATCTTATATAGTGTTTCCTAACTTCTCTGATAAAAGCAAGGAGGAAAATTCTAACCATAATAACCATATACATTATTTATTTTTGCGAAGTTATGGTACTCATTACCAGGGTCTCTGCAAGTGAACTAACTGAAAAGTTTTAAAATGGACAAAGTAAATTAACAAAACTATTATGTATACCAAATATCTCTGAAATATAGTTTACCAGTAATTAATAAAACTTTTTTCGAAAACGAAGCGACATTTCAAAAAATTTTGTACATTTTCGTTTGAAAATTAGGTGACAATTATTCTCCTTCATTTTGTAAGAGATTTGGAAAGACCCTGCACTTTATCAATAAATAAAACGATTTTGCCAAATGGAATCCTGAAACGAATTTCAGTACGCATTTTGGTCACCTTCAATTTTCCTATTAATTTTGCCCGGCGACCAAATTTGTTACATCTTCACTTATAAGAAACATTTGAGAATCAGTTTGAAAATCTAAATTACGGTTCTTGTAGGGCTTACAAAATTTTTCAAAACGAAGTTATTTGGATTCTTTATTTTGCGGAAAACGAAAAAAAAAACTTTTGAAAAAATAAAAAATAGTTGGAAACTTCGTAGAAATGAGGTCCTTTAGTGCCTTATTGTTGTGGATATATGAACACACGGATGTATTAAACTAAAATAACTTTATTAATAACGAATACACTTATTTTAAATTAACACTCTCTCTCATGTTGGGTTAGGTTCTTTTCTGCACCGTTTCCTCTTCTCTTTTTATAGTGGATAAAATGACAAGTAATCACAACACTCCTCCTCGATTTGAAGTTTTACAAATGTTTGGATAAATGAAAATCGTGATTACAAGAATAAACAATTGCAGTGTTATACAATATTACACTTATCTCTAAGTTTTACAAATAAATCCTTGCTCAATTTCCTGTAAGGAACATTTACAATCTCACTATTTTCATTAGATTGAAATCCTTTTTCCATAGGTATAGATTTTCCACTACATTCTTTCATGTTAAAATTTTCCAATAGTTTTTCAATAAATTTTGTTTGCTTTATTTCTCGTTTACCTTGATCTTCCTTTCTGTTTATTGTCATCCCTAAGAAATTCTTGACTTCTCCCATATCTTTTGCTTGAAAATGTTTCTTTAGTAAAAATACTGTTTCTTCAATGTTTTCATTCTTTCCCAGTACTAATATGTCGTCTACATATAATAATATCCAGTTATTTTTACCGCAGTACAAGCAGCAATCATGTCTTGATCTCTGAAAATTGTTTTCAATAGCAAAATTATTAAAAGTTTCATTCCAAACTTTTGGAGACTCTTTGAGACCATATAAAGCTCGATTTAATCTTAAAACTGTTGATTTTGTTTGAAGACCTTCAGGTGGATATACATAAACCTCAGTTTCTAATTTTCCATTTAAGAAAGCTGTAGGAATATCTATCTGTTTTATTTTCCAATCTTTCTGTAATGCTATGGAGAATAAAACTCTTATTGTGGCCATACGTGCTACAGGAGAGTAAACTGGTTCATAAAGATGCTTCTCCTTAATTTGGAAACCTCTAGCCACTATTCTAGCCTTTTTTATGCCATCGTCTTTTGTTCGAAATACCCATTTTGTCTGTATCGGTGTTTTACCTTCTGGTAATTGCATTTCAGTCCAGGTTTGCATTTTTTCATGCGAGTGTAATTCCTTTTTTATAGCTTCCTTCCATTCAACTGTTTTTATCGCCTCATCGTAATTCTTTGGATCATTCTGTGATGTTAGCAAACAATATGCTGAGTAAATTTCATACTCACTAAGATGTTTTGGTGTGTTTATCTTTCTTCCATGTCTTGATGTCTCAGTTTTTGTTACATTTCTGTCTTTATCATTTAAACTTTCTGATTCTATTCCATCATTATCTTCTGATTCATTTATTCTACCTACTTCATTTTCGTCTGCTTCTGTCTCTTTATTGTAATTTTCTTCATCTCTTATTATTATTTTCTTCATCGCTATGTTTTTGTCTTTGACTTCTTCGATTAACTGATTGTAATTTGTCTGATTTTCATCAAATGTAACATCTCTTGAATATATAATCTCATTCCTCTCAAAATCCCAAAGCCTGTATCCATTTAAACCATATCCAGTCATGATACACAATTTTGCACGTTTCTCTAATTTATTTGCTTTTGGTAAAACAACTGAGCATGCCTTACTCCCAAAAACTCTTAATTTTGATAAATTGTTATTTTGATACCATCTTGTCGAGGGAGGAACACCACCATTTGCTTTTGTGGGTGACCCATTTAATTCGTATGCGGAACATAAGATTGCCTCTCCCCATAACTCTTTGGGTAAATTTGTTTCAGCAAAGTTAGTTCTTACTTTATCTAACAAAGTTCGGTTCATACGCTCAGACTTGCCGTTCTGTTGCGGGCTATATGGCAGCGTATACTCAATCTCAATACCTTTATTTTTGCAATACTGTTTGAAATAATTTGAAGAAAATTCACCACCATTATCACATCTAATTTTTTGTGTTTTTTGACCCTGTTGTGTTTTTATTAGCTTAATAAAATCAATAACGTTTTGAGCAGCCTCATCTTTAGATTTTAACAATTTGACTACCAAAAAATGTGAATAGTCATCAAGTAAAACCTGAAAGTACATATGACCTTCTAAAGATGGAGTTGCCACTGGCCCTGCAATACCTGTATGAATAAGTTGACCAATCCGAGTAGTTTTTCTAGTACATTGATAAAAAGTTTTTCTAGTACTTTTACCTTCAACACAATTACTACAAATTTCATCACTATACGGTAAATTTAACTGTTTTAGACCATAACGATTTAAATGTCCTAGTCTCTTATGCCAAATATTTCCTGCATTATCATTTATTACTTTATAGTAATTTTCAGTTTTTAAATTTATAACAATCAAAAATAAATTATTAAAACTTTCACAATAAAATGTAGCATTGTTGTGTATTATTTTTGCATGTTTTCTACTTGTTTTATCAGTTTCAAATATTATTTTAAAACCTTCTGTTAATAATTTTGACACAGAAATTTAGTTATGCGACATACCATTGAATATTAGAGCTTCTAATTTTATTTCTTTACCTTGGCAAATACCACTCAGCGTTCCCTTTTTCTCTGCAACCAACGTCTCCCCACTCTTGGCCGTACCTATTTTTATTTCTGTCTTTAAATCTTGTATATCTGTCATATAGTCTTGCAGTTCACTTGTCACTAAATGTTCAGTAGCTCCAGAGTCCAAAATAAAACTGTTTATGTTGTCATTCAAGCTCACACTATTTAATGCAATAAATGCAACTTGTTTATCACTTTCTTTTAGTTCGTTTGCCTGCTCACTTGTGTTTGCATTCGCACTATACCTACGATTACCTCGACGTGAACCTCTGTAATTTGTAGCAAATCTACCTCTATCTCTATGCCTATTCTGTAAACACTCAAAAAATTTGTGACCTTGTTTGCCACATTTATAACACACATATTGGCTTGTTTTGAATGTAACTTCATTATCATTTCTAATATTATTCCCATTTTTTGATTTCATTTTTAATTCTTCGTCCAACAATCTCAATTTGACAAAATCCATTGTTACATCTGTGTTTAATGTTTCAATCGCCGTTATTACAGGATCATAGTCCTCATTAAGAGACAAAAGTAAGTGGCACACCTTATCCGATTCTTCGATTTTTGACCCAATACTTTCTAATTCTCATATTACAGAGTCAAATTTCAAAAAATGATCCTCTAATTTTTCGTTCCTTTTACATTTTATTGTTAGCAACTTCTTCTTTAAAGTCAACTTCGAAAATATACTTTTCCTTTGAAATACATATTCTAACGCTTTTAACATATGCTTCTCTGAAGTTGAATCTTTAATTATATCAAGGTGTTTGTCACTTACACATTGCACTATGATTGACTTTGCATCCCTTATTTTAAAATCTGTCTTCTCTTTTTCCTCAGCAAAATTTGATACTTCTTTCTCCAACGTATTTTCAATCTGTTTCTCCTCCAGAAATGCTTTAACTCTAAACCTTCAGTTATTATAATTCTGTGCATTTAATTGTGGAAATACCACCGACGACGTGTTACTTACGTAGTTAGGTGTATCGTCGCAACCAAAATAGCATAGAAAAATATCTGAGTTTAGATGTTTTGAACACCTTTTTAAAGAGTTTTACTGAACTTCTAAGCATCTCTGTGCTACGAATTATCTATATACAGTGTACGCGTAAAATGCTTTTTTATACCCTTGTATGTAGACTTAGCTGAGATTAACTTGGGATTGGGATTGGAAGCTGCGTCAAATTAACTAATTAATTAATGGACCAAACAAATTCTGGTCAATATTTAAAAAATGATGTACAAACTTTATTTTTGAAGCAAAATTAACGAAATTTGGTACACATGTTTCTCAAGGAAATCTCCACAGGATGTCCCTATCAGATTTACTTATACCTAAATACGAAAACTTTTGTACGATTTCAATGATATTCAATTCGCTTGGGTATGGGATCTAATACGTTCAGTTTTAATAATATTAAAATCCATTAGGAACATAAGGGTGTGGGGGTTTATGAAAATGTCGTAATTCACAAATTCACACAGACCATGACTTGGGGACACCAATTAATAGGTAATTAATTATTGCATGTGGGGTATATGTTAGAAGGTATATATTGTAAAAATGTTAAAAAAAATCATAATTTAACAGTACTGAAATATTTCCAAATTGTGCTTGCTCGGTACAGCATGGATTAGCAAGTGTTCAAACAGACTTGCAATCTTTGCACCAATTTTATTTCGATTTTTTTAATTTAATCACAAGTCACATAATAATTACTACTGCAAAGCGATTTCAAGACTGTCTTATCCTATTTATCCGTATTTATATTATAAAAGCAGCTGAATATCTCATATCTTCTACTAACAATTCATCATAAGTGGAAATTATGATTATTTGTCATTTATCCACTGTAAAAGAAGAAGAGGAAACGTTGTACAATAGAACCTAACCTAACATGAGAGGGAGAGTGTTAATTTAAAATCAGTGTATTCATTATTAATAAAGTTATTTTAGTTTAATATATCCGTGTGTTTGAGAAAATCGGGGTTGATTTTCGAGAGTTTTTAGTTCTTCATTCATTTTATTTTCTTTTTAGGTAATAATCGAACACAATGGTTATTATTAGTATAATTATAATAATAAGTATTACAGAAATCGAAACACTAGAGTTTACCAAAGTTAAGTGTTTTAGAGGGCGACTAGGTTTCGAGCACTTTCCATATCTTCTTTTATATTTTCAACATTAATTTCTCTCAACTGTAGTGGTTCGATATTTTGAACCAATTCTTCATTAATAACTACTGACGGAAGTTTTAGTCTTAAATGAATTACGTTTCCTTTTTGAGAGTCATTGTTCTTATTTTTAATTTTAATATTACACTCTGGGGGCAGAATTAAAGATGTTTTATTTATTATTTCAACACTTTTATTTGGGCAAAAAAATATATATTTTTTTGGGAATTCGGGATAACTACTGAATAAGTTTCATACTTATTTATAATTCATTAATGATTAATTTTTATTTAACTTTAAGAATTTATGTTTCCTTTAATATTTTTTATAGTTTATAGTTTAAAATTGCGCGCTAAATGGCAACGAAATTTCTACGGGCGACTTTTTACGCGTTCCCCCCTTTTTTTTTGTTTGCCGATAACTTAATTTTCGGGTCGATCAGCAGTCGGTAAAAACCACGCTGTTGAAAAGGTAGTTTTTCGCTGTGCTCGTTCCGCTTTAGCTTGCTGTTTTGCATTTTCACCGGTCGTTACTTTTGTCCAAAGAACATTTTCCGCATCACCAAGGGGTACCCCGAAGACGAACCCAGAATACAAGGCAGCTCCGTGACACCGAGGTAAGTCGCTACAGTTATTTCGTTGCCCCACTCGGGTTAAATAGTTTTCATTTCAAAATTATAATACAGTCCACTTAACCTTTGGTCACATCGAACCGGATCTTATTGGATCATTCCTTTCGCGTTGAATCACTATCAAGTGCCACAATTTCAAAAACAAATAAATTACAAATTCGTTTTTTTAACTCAATAATTTAAACTATCTAATATTAGTTTGACTTTGAAAATTGCACGTCCAAATCGACCGCACGCTTGCTGTATTCGCACGACCATTTTTTTTGTCCATTTAGAACAGCGTTACAGCCACTTCGACCGTTTCTTTTTGTTTTTTCTCTTAACTGAACTGAACTAGTTTTTCGCGATCGCTATACAATGTCCGCTTTATAAAAAAGATCGAAACGCTGAGGAACGTCCAACTTGGTCGTTTGAAAATTGTTCAAGAGTTAGCGCAAGAAGCGCCGCAACACGAAGACAAAAAAAACCTTGTTACAAATAAGATTCTTAGATATGAATGAAATTAGAGATTCATTTAATTTATATCAGACCCAGATTTTGGAAACTTACTCGCAAAGTCCGGATAAATTAGAAGAAGAAGTAGATCTTTATAATCAGTTTAAACATATGTTCTATGATATAAAACATATTCACAAGAACCTTTTCGAACCAACCGAAATAAAACCTACTTTGACGCAGTTTTGCCATTCTACGTGTTACCTAGCTAAATTAAAAGTAGTAACTTTCAAAGGTGATTTAACCGTTTTCACAACTTTTCTGGACATGTTCAATAGCTCAGTCCATAACAATCCCGCTTTAACCTCCATAGAGAAGTTCAATTATTTAATTTCTTCACTTGAGGGTCCGCCACTTAACATGGTCAAACATATTTCTATGACAGATGCCAATTACATAATAGCTTACGAAACGCTTGTGAAACGCTACGACAATAAACGCCTTGCCGCCCAACACCCCTGCTTTGAAATCTGATGATCCACAGTCGTTACGCAACCTATTAGACATATTCTCAGAAAACATCGCAGCTTTGCAAATGCTACAGTACCACACCGACTCTTGGAATTTCCGTTAGCTAATATTTTGCTAGATAAATTAAACGATATTTTGCTTTCGCGCTTTGAACTTGCTAACAAATCCGCTGACAAAATGCCCTCTTACAAAGACATTTTTACATTTTTAGAATCACAATGTAACTCGCTCTATTCGCTCCACGCCACGTCGAAAAACAAAAAACATTTCCTGACGCCATCCTATAAATCGTAATCTAATTTCCAAGGTCGTATCCATCCTACAAACACTAAATCCTTTCTGAACACCAGACCTATTTCGAATGGTAAATGCCTAATATGTAACGACGCGCATACTATTTATAATTGTCAAATTTTCAAATCGAAACCACCTTTCGAACGCTTTACATTCGCTAAAACCAATAAGCTATGCTTAAATTGCTTAAGCCACGTGCATACCATTTCAACTTGTCAGTCCACTATTTCGTGTCGCTTTTGCCACCGTCGACATCATTCGCTACTACATTTCGATAAAAGAGATGACGCTCCAGAACCGCGATCGCATTTCATCACCAATTCGGGTTCGAGCTCGACATTACCCTCTTCTACGGTTTCCGCCCAGTATTCGCCGCCGAATGTGGTACCCAGTAGTTCTCAACCGTCCGGCAATAACAATGCGCCAACCTCACGCCACAACGAGACGCATTGCGGCTTTATTTCTGCTAAATCTCAAATTTTATTAGCTACCACTCTAGTTCAAATTTTAGATGGACGCGGGAACTTCAAAACCGTAAAAGCCGTTCTAGACTCTGGAGCTCAGACCACTTTCGTAACACAAAAATTAGCAAATCAACTCGGGTTGCCTAAACGTCCACTTGTCACCGACATACAGGGTGTAGGACGAAACGATATGACCTCGCAATTAGGTTCAGTGTTTATCAAACTCTATTCCGTCAACGAACCGAAAGTATTCGTATCTACCAACGCTGTCATTTTACTTCAGGTTTAACGATGAAAATTGCACCAAACGCCACATCCTTTCCAAGCTAGCCCGTATTTACGATCCTCTAGGTTTTCTAGCGTCATTTACGTTCTCTTTAAAACACTTAATTCAACAATTTTGGATTCTCGGACTCGACTGGGACCAAGAACCGCCTCTTGAAATTCTACGCAACTGGGAACCCTATAAAAAAGAATTTCACACTTTAGAGTCGTTTTCTTTGCCGCGTCATATGGATTTGAGTGGCGCTGAAGCCGTCGATTTAGTTGGATTTTGCGACGCAAGCAGACGCGGTTACGCAGGCGTTGTTTACTTGCGTATTTTCCGCCAGCATCGATATCATAGTTACTTCGTTACTGCGAAGTCTCTAGTAGCACCCCTTAAAGTGCTTTCCATTCCTCGAATCGAGTTGCTAGCAGCAACTTTGCTGTCTCAAATACTGAAATATCTCTCTTACACCTTCGCCCAAAATATTTCACTACAAAATGTCTACGCCTTCTCCGATTCCATGGTTACTCTGGCTTGGATAAAATCCCATCCTAGCAAATGGAAACCTTTTATCGCTAACCGAGTGAATATCATTCAGGAAAACACCAATCCCGATTGCTGGATGTACGTTCCCACTAAATCAAATCCCGCCGACGTCGCCAGCCGCGGATGTTCCCCTTCCGAGCTTCTAAACCACTCGTTATGGTGGGCCGGTCCTCCTTTCTTACTGTCGCATCTCGCAGAGTGGCCACATGCCGCCAGTAAAATTACCATACCTCACAACATAGACATGGAACATAACCCGAACACTTGCTTAGTTGCGAAAACTAAGACCGACAATTTTATAAACAACCTATTGGAAAGTAAATCCGACCACCGCGAAATTCAACTAATAACCGCATATGTAATCCGATTTATAAACAATTGCAAATCATCCTCCCGCAAGCAACAAAATTCACTAAATTTTAACGAACTTAATAACGCTTTTAGAATTTTAGCTAAACACGAACAGCAAAAACATTTTCCCGAATTTTTTTTCCAAATTAAGAGTAATAAAAAGCTTCCTAAGTCAATTCAAAAATTAAACGTTTTTTTAGACAGCGAGGGGATCATTTCTTTTAACCAAAAGCACCTTATTTTACTACCCCGCGAGAGCAGACTTTCCTATCTGATTGTGCAATTGATCCATCGAAAATATCTGTATTGCGGTATACAGGCTGTCCAATATTTGACAAATCAAAATTTTTGGATCATATCCGCCAAACGTTTAGTAAAAAGCGTAATTTCTCGCTGAATCACTTGTTTTCGAGTAAAACCCCAGTAGAGATATGTATGCTTGGGGACAACCCCACTCCTCTCCCTTTTGTGGACGTGTCCTCCTTACCCACGACTCTTTAGCTCCTCCCCCTTTACCCATAATCCCTTGAAACTGGCTCCCATTGGATAAGCAAGCACCAATGGGGTTTAATCAATCTCCCCACCTCTAGTTTGCGATGGCGGCGAAGCCAATCAGAGCCCAGATATTTTCCCACCCCTAAGAAAAGCAATGGCGTCAATGAGACTTGATCATATTGTTCGCGTGACCATCTGCACCCTCTAGCGGTTCGAATGTAAACTAGTGTCCCCTCTTGGAATAAGATTTTCTTTAATAAGGTAACCCACCTAGTGAATATTGACCAAAACATTTATTTTAAAAACATATAATTCTGCGAATGTGTATCCTCGCGGGTAAAAACTGTACTTTTATTGCGCACAAAGGACAGGGGAAATAAAGACGAAAAGTGTTGGATTTCTTTTCTCGGAACTGGAAGCTGGCAGGCACCACCAATAATATCTGCAAAACAAAAAGCTGGTTAAAATTTTCATTAATAAAGTAGGATATTAGAAACCATATACCTTTTTAATTTACTAAGCCATCTACCGTGCGTTAACTTCATACATATTTCCGCATGCTTCTGTTTTAAGGTATCGTGAGATATTTGACTATTTATCTGGGAAAAGTTCATATGTCGAAAATATTATGTGTATGTGGCCGTGGTAGGCTTTCTTTGCTATTATAATTTTATTTTTATTATTTAATATTGACAAAATTAATTTATCTATCTTATTGATGATTTTAAGATATCGCAGTCAACTTTACTATTTCATCAATTTCTTTTATTTATTGCTGATCTTTGAGGATAGTGTACATACTTTTTTTCGTAACTTATCTGTATCTACCCTTTAATTTCCTATCAAGCCATAAAGCAAACTCGAAAGGCATCTTAACTAAAAAGTCATATACTTTAAAGCTGCTGCGACTACTACATGAAAGTGTGTTTCTATGCAATCTCAACAATAATGAAATCTGGACGCTTATATTAAATACTGTAATACTCTTCTCTGCTAACGCTCTAATAGACGCTATTTGAACCCTGTTCAAAGAAAAACTTCTACAGCCCAAATAACCTCTCTGAACCACACTTAAGCGCATCACTCTTTCACTGTCTTGCAGCCTTCAGATTAATATTCCGTACTAACTACGTATGCCATACACGAAACGTTCTCTTTTCTAATTTTTTTCTATGCGCTACATTAACGAACAGGATCTTAAACTTTTCTGTCTGTGTATTTTGTTAGCCACGTTAAAAAAATTAAAAAAAAGGTATGCGAACCTAGAGGATATTTTCCATATTTTTCACAAATGGTGACAACAATTAATGCAAGTATTATTTTTAATAATAATCCATCTTTCGCTATGACACGAAAACATCGATTTTTTAATTCTAACTTTTCTCATAGAGCTTCCCTTTAGTCTCTATCTGTTCTTTAACTAAATCCCCACCTTTTTGAAAAACCAACCTCTAAAAATAGTTAATTTTCTCTAATATAAATTTGTACGTTTTCCGCAATATGTGTGAATATTTTTGCTAGAGCATTTAGTTACTTAGTACATGTCCTATTCAATATTTTAAAAATATAATTCTATTGATACGTGTTTAGGATTTGAAGATAACGAAACATTCCCCAGTTTCATAAATGAGAGCTCACTGCCAAACTACCAAACATCACAGTACAAACTACCGTACTACGTCCCCCTGGACAAAAGCAGGTTAGTCAGCGTCATTAATTCTACCTGCGTTAACGAATAGCGTATTGTTAATTAAGGTTTAATACGCAGAAAATATAAGCAACAAATAATTGCAATGAAACTCACTAACATCATAAATTATTAAAAAAAAAAATTAGAACAGTTGGAATTTACTGGAGTAACCAATTTGGCACTAAAAATGGAAATTTTCGATACTCTACTAGGTGCCTACAATAAATTTTACTATTATTTTTAATGCAGAGACACAACGATTTTGTAGTTTTGAATTTGATCAGGGGTATATGACCATAGTTTACGCCGACTCTAAAAGGCATGCAGTCTATTGTTTTTGAACGCCCCATTTTGTGTATTATGTTCAAAACAGAGACTCTCTGGGCTTACGACTACAGCTACCAGCTACTACTTTCAATAATATTAACACAAAAAAAAGTAGGTGGCATTTCTATAATACGTGCAAAGTTTATGTGAAACTGACTGGAAGACAGAGTAATGCACCAATATGTTACTAAACATATTTCGATAGAATTCCGTAAGAGCTTACCTCCAAGTTTTCTCATTTAGTCAGTCAAAGCATCAAATGGAAAATTCCAATCCAACATATGTAGTGGTGGAAATATATCAATCGCCTACGTTACCGATGGTACCCGACTGAAGCTTCTGCGTCTTCTTTACCCCACATGCCTACTTAAAAAGATACTGGTCTAAGTCTCAATATTCCTGTTAAAAAAAAAAGAGAGGTTCTATATTGCCATAAATATGTGTTTTCAAAATTTTACCTGAATGGTTCGTGATTCCTTATATATGCAGTGTTGGCAGCAATGTGGCGACGACTACGCTGAAACTTTCCATATCTCGTGTCCCCATGACTGGTCTGTTTCATATATCAAACCTCACCTCGCACGGGTTTGAACCTCCTTTAAAAAAAAAAAAAACAGGCAAGACTTATACTTATCATATCAAAGTAATACGAGGAACTTATATTTTATGCCAAAACTTATTTCATCACCTCCAAAGGGGAGTAGGGGTTTCTAAAGTATGGTAGGTACATCTCTTTCATTTTTTAATTAAAAAAAGTGACACAATTACGCGACGTAACTCGATCCGGATCGTTAACGCGTCTCAAGATGGGGGTTTAGAGATGCTGAGGTCATTAAATTGATTCACTAATACCAGTACACACTGAAACCCCTTATTTCCAAAATAAAAAATTGTTAACTGTTAACACAACAAAAAAACTATTTTCTCACCAATTATATTTCTGGGTCGTTTTCAGAATTTGTCCAAAGTAGAATCCCAAGAGGATAGGGCCGCAATTTCGAAAAATGTTCATGTCTCCCCACTATGCATTTGTACAAGAAGCAGGGCCGGATTAACAGCAATTATATTCTTGTCAGTCAACATACAGCCGCCGATTGAATTCTCGGATTCTGCTTTACTAGTAGCCATGGTCTGTCAAATATGTTACTTAAAAATTGTATATTTTTTTTTACAAATAATATACCTTTCCTAAAATAATTCCGCCTTTGTCAAGTTGGACACGGGCATGTCTGTCCGCTTTGAAAAGCGCAGGCGTATGTATCTTCCAAAATGATCCAAGCAGGCTCGGATTGCCAGCAAATACACAACTCGCCGATTCAATTCTGAGATGTTGCTTCACGAGTTACCATGATCTGTCAAATATTTTAATTTAAAAAAAAATCTATTATTTAGCAACAATATACCTTTTTAAAAATAATTTCGTCTTTTTTCAAGTTTAACAGGACACGTGTGTTCGTTTCAGTTGGACAAGGGCACGTCTGTCCGCTTTGAAAAGCGCGGCGTATGTATCTTCCAAAATGATCCAAATTGTTAACCTTTTTTTGATTCCTCGTTCCCCGATTCAATTCTGAGATGTTGCTTCACGAGTTACCATGATCTGTCAAATATTTTAATAAAAAAAATCTATTATTTAGCAACAATATACCTTTTTAAAAATAATTTCGTCTTTTTCAAGTTCAACAGGACACGTGTGTTCGTTTCGAAAGGTTTTGTAGTCTGTAGCTCTGTCGAATTCTCCAAAATTCGTTAAACCTTCAGATATTTTCAAAATTTGTCCAACGCAGACTTCCACTCACGCAGTTTCGAAAACTTTCTGGTCTCCCCGCCATGCATTTGTACACGAAGCCGTTCTGGACTATTAGCAAACAGCACATCCGTCATTTTTCTTCTCGGATTCCGCTTGACGAGTTACATCGATCTGTCAAATATTTAATGTAAAACAATCTTATCTATTACTTTTACCCAATATTAAGTACCTATTCAAAATTAGTAGCGCCTTTTCGAGTTCGAAAGGTTTCGTAGCCTATAGCCCTGCCGAAATGGCATTGCATTTGTACACGAAGCAGGGTCGGATTGTAAGCAAACAGCACCCCCGGTCACTTTTCTTCTCGGATTCTGCTTGACGAGTTACATCGATCTGTGGAATATTTAGCGAAAAAAAAAAATTATCTATTACTTTTACCAAAAATGAAGTACCTTTTTTCTTTAAAACAGTTCGTCCTTTTCGAGTTTGAAAGGTTTCGTAGCCTATAGCCCTGCCGAAATGTCATTGCATTTGTACACGAAGCAGGGTCGGATTGTCAGCAAACACCACAAGCGTCACTTTTCTTTTCGGTTTCTGCTTGACGAATTACATCGATCGGTCAAATATTTAATATAAAAAATATCTATTTTACCAAAAATACGTACTCTTCTAAGATAAATTAGCTCTTTTCGAGTTTAAGAGGACACGTATGTCAACTGTAGGATGTTTTATTATTATATTTTCCAGTGTCTATAAATTAATAAACAACAGAAGCTTCCGAATACAAAAATTTCAACATGAGTTTTTTTTTCTTGAAACTTAAAAGTTCTAACCCCTAAAACCATATTTTTAATACGCTGGCGGACGTATAACAATCCCCAAAAATTACCATATTTAAATTGTTACTATTGATATATTTCTATTCCGAACTTAACTCAATACATGCAAAAAAAAACTAGCGAATGTTATTTATTATCTCCGATGGGTGGATGATTGAGAAACGTTTAAATAAATCTACCTTTCTGTCTCTCTTTTTCTATATAGGTCACTCATTCTCTCTATCTGTTACTTTCCACAATCCGAATTTACACTTGGCCCCCCAAAAATCTTGTAAAATTTTATCTGCTTAACTTCTTCGCGTTGTTCATATTGCTGAATTTTTTGGGAGATATATCGTGCGTTATTTCTATTAAAATTCTGTTTCCTTTTTACCTACTTCAAAAACGTAAGCGAGCATTTTTGGTTGTTTTATTAAACAAAAATTGATACTAACCAAGATCCGTATCTCCGACCTCAGCCTCCTTTGATCACTCCCCAATTTTTTTTAATTAAGTATAGAAACCTCGTCGAACATATACATAATACTAGTTCAAAATGTTACGCGGTTACTCATTAAAGTCGCAATTCCGAAAGCTTCTTACCTATCTTTTTCCAGTCTTTTTTGTTTTATTTATCCGTATATGAAACACACATTGAACACAAAACTTAAACTCGTTGGCGATATTGCATTAAGCAACAAACGCGTATAACAGAAACGAACCCTTAACACAAACGCTTCTTTAAACTTCGACTGACACGTGAAACAAGCCGCATTCCTACGAAAGGCAGGTAAACCAAGCAGGTCAAATTTTAAGCTACCCTCCAGTGTCGTCGTAGGTTGGGGCATAGTAAATAGCGAATACAACAAAGCGGTAATTTATAATAATTTAATTTGCATTTTATTTAACTTAAGTTGTTTTGTAGAAAATGAGACATTTCTACAATTAATCAATATACTACGAGTACTTTTCCGCTTAATTACTATTTTTGAGAAACAAAAGGAAACGTTAGATTCCATTCAAACTTTTTCGGTTTTCATGATATCTCGCGTTTATTTAGAAGCTAATGGCCTGTGGCCTTAACCAGACGTTTCCAAAGCCTGGTTTGATATTATGTATATAAATCTTAACAAACACGAAAAATAGAGTTATATTGCCACCGAAAATCTGAATTTATGTTTAAAAATGTAACTTCCCGTATTTAAACTATTGCCTGCATTGGCGCCTATATTTTATAGTTTTTTTTTGTATCCTATTTTTTTTTGTTTTGCTTGCAAATGTGTGTCCATTTTTCGGGTACTGAATTTTTTTTTCTCAAATTATTACAAATTACTCAAAACGGAGTTAAAAAGAGACGAGGAGAAAAGGGTAGGACCCTTATTTCTCCGACACTGACCTCCGATGTTTATAAAAATTGACGCCTTGACACCCTCCCCGTGAATATTTTACAAAGGATTTTTAAAATTTAACTTCCAAATAACGCATACTCTCGCCTAGTGTCACAGTTTTGGGCCCCATTTTGCTATGGTTAGACAGGTTTATTCTTGTACATTGTCGGGACAAAAGAAGCATCTCCTTCATCCAAATCGACTTTTTCATACCTAATATAACAGCTGCCGGGCATCATCTCGCCTTAATTGTTTCTATTGAATTAATTTTAGTTACAAAAAATTAGATGATCGTCAAAATTGGCATAAAAAGATAATCAAGATTTAATTAAAACAAGAATATGCACAAAAGAAAAGAGATAAACTCCGACACGGGAAACAAGGAAATATCGCTGAAACGGCAACTGATCTAGCGCGCGCCTTTTTTAAAAATAATAATTTTTCAAAAGAATTCTAGGCTAAGCTAAATACCTGGTGCAACAAAGTATTGAAGGATCTTCATGATCCTACCTGTGAGCGAGTAGAAAATTATTTGCAAAGAGGATAAAGGTATATCTTAATATAAATAGTTTCACTATTGATAACATGTCCCCTTTTAAAATGGCGCATTATTTGATACGTACTTTTTTCTTGTCAGAGCTTGTCTAAAAAAAAAAATCGGGATGGATGGAGGTTCTCCGTCAGGTTTTTTTCCTGTCGAAACAAGTATGTGCGGCGTTCGCTTTGGATCTGGGGGAATGGGTGGGGTTATACATATATAAGCTATAAGAAATTTTAATTTTTTATTCAGTTTCCACTCATACAATTTCGTGATAAGTGCAGAGTGAGAAAAATGTCCGAAGTCGAAAATTATCCAACGCAAGCATTGGATTCATGGGGAAGATTTGTGGTCAATGCGGAAATAATCCGCGAACAAAAATACATTTACGAGGCAGCAATTACGCTGCCGGAATTCGGACTAGAAATTACCTCAGGTCTTAGCCCAGCAAGAATCTTCGCTCCGGCAGTGAAAGTGAGCTTTATCCCCTACGTTTTGGCGGAGAAAAGAAGCATTTCGTTCGACGAGATAGACTTCACAGAATTAATACAACAGCTTCCATTGTTATTGTTAGCAGGCCCGACTGGTAAAGTTATGTATTTAACCTGCTTCAAACTCAGCTGTCTACAATGTGATGGTGAAGTCTTGGTCAAGATTGAAAATAGCGAGGGTATACTCTATATTTCGAAAGACTGGGTACAGGAATTAATTACCATAAGCAAATTGGTATTTAAAAGAATACGAGTACTGTCTCGTTTGAACTTTTACGAGTACTACGATAGAATATTGTATTTGACTATACATGAAAATTTACTGGAAGACGCCAAAATCTTTCCGCATATAGAATATTTATGTTCTACAGAAGAGAGTGAGCAGAGCTACTGCATGGAGGACTACATGCGTTTTGTAAAAATGCAGATAAAACAAGATATCAACAAAAGGATAGCATGGGACATACCTGTGTTTTAATAGAAATTTACCTGTAAACTAATAATAATAAATGTATTTTTAAAATTCAGTGTGTGTGTATGTTTTATCCTTACCCCCATAAAAAAAAGTAAAAAAAAAACAAGTAATTGCGTAAAATAACTTTATTAAAGAAAAAAAAATAACAACAAAATATAACCAAACAAAACATAGTACCACCGGAATGAAACCATCAGAAATTACCCCAACAACGGAGATTCTCGCATATAATTTACCAAAAAAAATTTTGCAGTGCAAAAGTCAAAGTTCAAAGCTGGCGATGCAGTGAGCATAAGTCGCACAAAATCGGTTTTTGACAAAAGCTATGAAATTAATTGGACACCCCGAAAATTTCAAGATTGTTAAAGTAAGTGGTTCCTTCCCTCTTACGTATATTTTGGAAGATATGGAGGGGCGTTAAATCAAAGCTTCGTTTTATTGAAGTCGAATTACAAAAACCGTACTACCAAATAGTCGATCGACTATTTGCAATTTTTTTTGGTAAATTATATGCGAGAATCTCCGTTGTTGGGGTAATTTCTGATGGTTTCATTCCGGTGGTACTATGTTTTGTTTGGTTATATTTTGTTGTTATTTTTTTTTCTTTAATAAAGTTATTTTACGCAATTACTTGTTTTTTTTTTACTTTTTTTTATGGGGGTAAGGATAAAACATACACACACACTGAATTTTAAAAATACATTTATTATTATTAGTTTACAGGTAAATTTCTATTAAAACACAGGTATGTCCCATGCTATCCTTTTGTTGATATCTTGTTTTATCTGCATTTTTCCAAAACGCATGTAGTCCTCCATGCAGTAGCTCTGCTCACTCTCTTCTGTAGAACATAAATATTCTATATGCGGAAAGATTTTGGCGTCTTCCAGTAAATTTTCATGTATAGTCAAATACAATATTCTATCGTAGTACTCGTAAAAGTTCAAACGAGACAGTACTCGTATTCTTTTAAATACCAATTTGCTTATGGTAATTAATTCCTGTACCCAGTCTTTCGAAATATAGAGTATACCCTCGCTATTTTCAATCTTGACCAAGACTTCACCATCACATTGTAGACAGCTGAGTTTGAAGCAGGTTAAATACATAACTTTACCAGTCGGGCCTGCTAACAATAACAATGGAAGCTGTTGTATTAATTCTGTGAAGTCTATCTCGTCGAACGAAATGCTTCTTTTCTCCGCCAAAACGTAGGGGATAAAGCTCACTTTCACTGCCGGAGCGAAGATTCTTGCTGGGCTAAGACCTGAGGTAATTTCTAGTCCGAATTCCGGCAGCGTAATTGCTGCCTCGTAAATGTATTTTTGTTCGCGGATTATTTCCGCATTGACCACAAATCTTCCCCATGAATCCAATGCTTGCGTTGGATAATTTTCGACTTCGGACATTTTTCTCACTCTGCACTTATCACGAAATTGTATGAGTGGAAACTGAATAAAAAATTAAAATTTCTTATAGCTTATATATGTATAACCCCACCCATTCCCCCAGATCCAAAGCGAACGCCGCACATACTTGTTTCGACAGGAAAAAAACCTGACGGAGAACCTCCATCCATCCCGATTTTTTTTTTTAGACAAGCTCTGACAAGAAAAAAGTACGTATCAAATAATGCGCCATTTTAAAAGGGGACATGTTATCAATAGTGAAACTATTTATATTAAGATATACCTTTATCCTCTTTGCAAATAATTTTCTACTCGCTCACAGGTAGGATCATGAAGATCCTTCAATACTTTGTTGCACCAGGTATTTAGCTTAGCCTAGAATTCTTTTGAAAAATTATTATTTTTAAAAAAGGCGCGCGCTAGATCAGTTGCCGTTTCAGCGATATTTCCTTGTTTCCCGTGTCGGAGTTTATCTCTTTTCTTTTGTGCATATTCTTGTTTTAATTAAATCTTGATTATCTTTTTATGCCAATTTTGACGATCATCTAATTTTTTGTAACTAAAATTAATTCAATTGAAACAATTAAGGCGAGATGATGCCCGGCAGCTGTTATATTAGGTATGAAAAAGTCGATTTGGATGAAGGAGATGCTTCTTTTGTCCCGACAATGTACAAGAATAAACCTGTCTAACCATAGCAAAATGGGGCCCAAAACTGTGACACTAGGCGAGAGTATGCGTTATTTGGAAGTTAAATTTTAAAAATCCTTTGTAAAATATTCACGGGGAGGGTGTCAAGGCGTCAATTTTTATAAACATCGGAGGTCAGTGTCGGAGAAATAAGGGTTCTACCCTTTTCTCCTCGTCTCTTTTTAACTCCGTTTTGAGTAATTTGTAATAATTTGAGAAAAAAAAATTCAGTACCCGAAAAATGGACACACATTTGCAAGCAAAACAAAAAAAAATAGGATACAAAAAAAAACTATAAAATATAGGCGCCAATGCAGGCAATAGTTTAAATACGGGAAGTTACATTTTTAAACATAAATTCAGATTTTCGGTGGCAATATAACTCTATTTTTCGTGTTTGTTAAGATTTATATACATAATATCAAACCAGGCTTTGGAAACGTCTGGTTAAGGCCACAGGCCATTAGCTTCTAAATAAACGCGAGATATCATGAAAACCGAAAAAGTTTGAATGGAATCTAACGTTTCCTTTTGTTTCTCAAAAATAGTAATTAAGCGGAAAAGTACTCGTAGTATATTGATTAATTGTAGAAATGTCTCATTTTCTACAAAACAACTTAAGTTAAATAAAATGCAAATTAAATTATTATAAATTACCGCTTTGTTGTATTCGCTATTTACTATGCCCCAACCTACGACGACACTGGAGGGTAGCTTAAAATTTGACCTGCTTGGTTTACCTGCCTTTCGTAGGAATGCGGGTTGTTTCACGTGTCAGTCGAAGTTTAAAGAAGCGTTTGTGTTAAGGGTTCGTTTCTGTTATACGCGTTTGTTGCTTAATGCAATATCGCCAACGAGTTTAAGTTTTGGACAAATTTTGAAAATATCTGAAGGTTTAACGAATTTTGGAGAATTCGACAGAGCTACAGACTACAAAACCTTTCGAAACGAACACACGTGTCCTGTTGAACTTGAAAAAGACGAAATTATTTTTAAAAAGGTATATTGTTGCTAAATAATAGATTTTTTTTATTAAAATATTTGACAGATCATGGTAACTCGTGAAGCAACATCTCAGAATTGAATCGGGGAACGAGGAATCAAAAAAAGGTTAACAATTTGGATCATTTTGGAAGATACATACGCCGCGCTTTTCAAAGCGGACAGACGTGCCCTTGTCCAACTGAAACGAACACACGTGTCCTGTTAAACTTGAAAAAAGACGAAATTATTTTTAAAAAGGTATATTGTTGCTAAATAATAGATTTTTTTTTAAATTAAAATATTTGACAGATCATGGTAACTCGTGAAGCAACATCTCAGAATTGAATCGGCGAGTTGTGTATTTGCTGGCAATCCGAGCCTGCTTGGATCATTTTGGAAGATACATACGCCTGCGCTTTTCAAAGCGGACAGACATGCCCGTGTCCAACTTGACAAAGGCGGAATTATTTTAGGAAAGGTATATTATTTGTAAAAAAAAATATACAATTTTTAAGTAACATATTTGACAGACCATGGCTACTAGTAAAGCAGAATCCGAGAATTCAATCGGCGGCTGTATGTTGACTGACAAGAATATAATTGCTGTTAATCCGGCCCTGCTTCTTGTACAAATGCATAGTGGGGAGACATGAACATTTTTCGAAATTGCGGCCCTATCCTCTTGGGATTCTACTTTGGACAAATTCTGAAAACGACCCAGAAATATAATTGGTGAGAAAATAGTTTTTTTGTTGTGTTAACAGTTAACAATTTTTTATTTTGGAAATAAGGGGTTTCAGTGTGTACTGGTATTAGTGAATCAATTTAATGACCTCAGCATCTCTAAACCCCCATCTTGAGACGCGTTAACGATCCGGATCGAGTTACGTCGCGTAATTGTGTCACTTTTTTTAATTAAAAAATGAAAGAGATGTACCTACCATACTTTAGAAACCCCTACTCCCCTTTGGAGGTGATGAAATAAGTTTTGGCATAAAATATAAGTTCCTCGTATTACTTTGATATGATAAGTATAAGTCTTGCCTGTTTTTTTTTTTTTTAAAGGAGGTTCAAACCCGTGCGAGGTGAGGTTTGATATATGAAACAGACCAGTCATGGGGACACGAGATATGGAAAGTTTCAGCGTAGTCGTCGCCACATTGCTGCCAACACTGCATATATAAGGAATCACGAACCATTCAGGTAAAATTTTGAAAACACATATTTATGGCAATATAGAACCTCTCTTTTTTTTTTAACAGGAATATTGAGACTTAGACCAGTATCTTTTTAAGTAGGCATGTGGGGTAAAGAAGACGCAGAAGCTTCAGTCGGGTACCATCGGTAACGTAGGCGATTGATATATTTCCACCACTACATATGTTGGATTGGAATTTTCCATTTGATGCTTTGACTGACTAAATGAGAAAACTTGGAGGTAAGCTCTTACGGAATTCTATCGAAATATGTTTAGTAACATATTGGTGCATTACTCTGTCTTCCAGTCAGTTTCACATAAACTTTGCACGTATTATAGAAATGCCACCTACTTTTTTTTGTGTTAATATTATTGAAAGTAGTAGCTGGTAGCTGTAGTCGTAAGCCCAGAGAGTCTCTGTTTTGAACATAATACACAAAATGGGGCGTTCAAAAACAATAGACTGCATGCCTTTTAGAGTCGGCGTAAACTATGGTCATATACCCCTGATCAAATTCAAAACTACAAAATCGTTGTGTCTCTGCATTAAAAATAATAGTAAAATTTATTGTAGGCACCTAGTAGAGTATCGAAAATTTCCATTTTTAGTGCCAAATTGGTTACTCCAGTAAATTCCAACTGTTCTAATTTTTTTTTTTAATAATTTATGATGTTAGTGAGTTTCATTGCAATTATTTGTTGCTTATATTTTCTGCGTATTAAACCTTAATTAACAATACGCTATTCGTTAACGCAGGTAGAATTAATGACGCTGACTAACCTGCTTTTGTCCAGGGGGACGTAGTACGGTAGTTTGTACTGTGATGTTTGGTAGTTTGGCAGTGAGCTCTCATTTATGAAACTGGGGAATGTTTCGTTATCTTCAAATCCTAAACACGTATCAATAGAATTATATTTTTAAAATATTGAATAGGACATGTACTAAGTAACTAAATGCTCTAGCAAAAATATTCACACATATTGCGGAAAACGTACAAATTTATATTAGAGAAAATTAACTATTTTTAGAGGTTGGTTTTTCAAAAAGGTGGGGATTTAGTTAAAGAACAGATAGAGACTAAAGGGAAGCTCTATGAGAAAAGTTAGAATTAAAAAATCGATGTTTTCGTGTCATAGCGAAAGATGGATTATTATTAAAAATAATACTTGCATTAATTGTTGTCACCATTTGTGAAAAATATGGAAAATATCCTCTAGGTTCGCATACCTTTTTTTTAATTTTTTTAACGTGGCTAACAAAATACACAGACAGAAAAGTTTAAGATCCTGTTCGTTAATGTAGCGCATAGAAAAAAATTAGAAAAGAGAACGTTTCGTGTATGGCATACGTAGTTAGTACGGAATATTAATCTGAAGGCTGCAAGACAGTGAAAGAGTGATGCGCTTAAGTGTGGTTCAGAGAGGTTATTTGGGCTGTAGAAGTTTTTCTTTGAACAGGGTTCAAATAGCGTCTATTAGAGCGTTAGCAGAGAAGAGTATTACAGTATTTAATATAAGCGTCCAGATTTCATTATTGTTGAGATTGCATAGAAACACACTTTCATGTAGTAGTCGCAGCAGCTTTAAAGTATATGACTTTTTAGTTAAGATGCCTTTCGAGTTTGCTTTATGGCTTGATAGGAAATTAAAGGGTAGATACAGATAAGTTACGAAAAAAAGTATGTACACTATCCTCAAAGATCAGCAATAAATAAAAGAAATTGATGAAATAGTAAAGTTGACTGCGATATCTTAAAATCATCAATAAGATAGATAAATTAATTTTGTCAATATTAAATAATAAAAATAAAATTATAATAGCAAAGAAAGCCTACCACGGCCACATACACATAATATTTTCGACATATGAACTTTTCCCAGATAAATAGTCAAATATCTCACGATACCTTAAAACAGAAGCATGCGGAAATATGTATGAAGTTAACGCACGGTAGATGGCTTAGTAAATTAAAAAGGTATATGGTTTCTAATATCCTACTTTATTAATGAAAATTTTAACCAGCTTTTTGTTTTGCAGATATTATTGGTGGTGCCTGCCAGCTTCCAGTTCCGAGAAAAGAAATCCAACACTTTTCGTCTTTATTTCCCCTGTCCTTTGTGCGCAATAAAAGTACAGTTTGTACCCGCGAGGATACACATTCGCAGAATTATATGTTTTTAAAATAAATGTTTTGGTCAATATTCACTAGGTGGGTTACCTTATTAAAGAAAATCTTATTCCAAGAGGGGACACTAGTTTACATTCGAACCGCTAGAGGGTGCAGATGGTCACGCGAACAATATGATCAAGTCTCATTGACGCCATTGCTTTTCTTAGGGGTGGGAAAATATCTGGGCTCTGATTGGCTTCGCCGCCATCGCAAACTAGAGGTGGGGAGATTGATTAAACCCCATTGGTGCTTGCTTATCCAATGGGAGCCAGTTTCAAGGGATTATGGGTAAAGGGGGAGGAGCTAAAGAGTCGTGGGTAAGGAGGACACGCCCACAAAAGGGAGAGGAGTGGGGTTGTCCCCAAGCATACATATCTCTACTAACCCCGTATCTACCAACCCATAATGGGTAATTTACCCCACGCTAGAGTCACTCCCCAAAAACCGTTTTCTTCCACGGGAATCGATTTTAGCGGCAATCTGCTTATTACCCTTAGCAAACACAGAGGAGCTAAAACTACCAAGGCTTACATATGTTTATTGGTCTGTTTGGCTACCAAAGCCATTCATCTGGAATTTGTCCGCTGAAGCTTTCTTGGCCGCTCTCCGTCGTCAGAAATTTGTATTCAGACAACGCGACAAACTTTGTTAAAGCTAACAAGGAGCTATGGACACTTGCCCGGAAGTGCGCTAACCAGGAGTGTATTGACTGGCATTTTATACCACCATCCGCCCCCCACTTTGGAGGTATATGGGAATCGGGAATAAAATCGGTGAAAGGTCATTTGATGCGTGTCATCGGTTCGCAAATACTCACCTACGAAGAATTGTCCACCATATTATGTCAAATAGAGGCTGTGTTAAACTCTCGACCGCTCACACCTCTATCTTCAGATCCCAACGACTTTGAAGTTTCAACGCCCAGTCACTTTTTAACGGGGGCTCCGTTAGTCGCCGTACCAAACGACGATGTTAACACTGAGAAATTAAGTAATCCAAATCGCTGGAAACTAGTTCAGAGAATTCACAACGACTTTTGGCGCCGATGGAAGGCGGAGTATTTGAATACGTTACAAACTCGTCAAAAGTGGCTGCAATCCTGTCAAGAACCCACAATCGGCACTTTAGTTTTGTAAAAAGACGATCTCGCTCAGCTCTTACAGTGGCGTACAGGTCGAATTGTGGACATTTTCAAAGGCCCAGTCGGTCACGCTCGAGTCGCTAATGTCCGTACCAATTCGGGTACTTTTAGAAGGCCATTACTTAAATTATGTCCCCTGCCTTTGGTAACCCTCCGAAAGTGACAGTCACTTATTTATAATTCATTAATGATTAATTTTTATTTAACTTTAAGAATTTAATCTATGTTTCCTTTAATATTTTTTATAGTTTATAGTTTAAAATTGCGCGCTAAATGGCAACGAAATTTCTACGGGCGACTTTTTACGCGTTCCCCCTTTTTTGTTTGTTTGCCGATAACTTAATTTTCGGGTCGATCAGCAGTCGGTAAAAACCACGCTGTTGAAAAGGTAGTTTTTCGCTGTGCTCGTTCCGCTTTAGCTTGCTGTTTTGCATTTTCACCGGTCGTTACTTTTGTCCGAAGAACATTTTCCGCATCACCAAGGGGTACCCCGAAGACGAACCCAGAATACAAGGCAGCTCCGTGACACCGAGGTAAGTCGCTACAGTTATTTCGTTGCCCCATTCGGCTTAAATAGTTTTCATTTCAAAATTATAATCCAGTCCACTTAACCAACTACAATAGAATTATCATTTAATTGGGTAGCTGAGGTTTCTTTATATTCGATTGGAGTCACTGGACAATGATTAGATAAATTAATTGTTTGCGGAATACAGAGTTCGTTTTTATTAAGCAGGTTGCTGGGGCATAAGGATATGTTTCTCGACTTTGTAGCAGTTTTCTTTTAGGTTAAAGAAATCGTCTGTCGATTTCAAAAGATAGGGATTGTTTATAATGGATATTTTATTATTAATTGGTATGGAGTATATACGGTACAGATTATAAGGCTTGTTATAAATAAGAGGTACAGCTGCGTAAAATATAAGCTAATTTTTGATCGTGACGTCAGCGTGCGCCACTTCGTAGTATTTAATTATATTATCGAAAGGAATTCGTGTTTTCGGGTCAAGTTTAGAGATAATATTCTTAAGTTCTTTGTATTTAAAATGCTGTGGTGCATTACGTTTATTTCAGCGAAGTTGATAGCGGTCTGCACATTTATTCGCATTTCATCGAAAACGCGAAGATTGTTTTCCAAGTTGTCGAGTAAGATAATGAAATAAGAGGTTATTGTTATAGTTTGCGTCATTTTTGCTAGGTAGTTAATTTGGGTCAGTATATTCTGCTGATTATTTTTTATGTTATTCAGCTGAGCGTCTATGTCCTTTGTTAGCCGTTTAACGATCGTCTGGGTTGAGGATACGACTTGATGTAGGGTTTCTTGATTTTCTTGAAGAATTTTAATATATTGGTCGTATCTATGACCATCATCTGAGTCTAGAGTTCCAAATAAATATTTTTGCACTTTTCCAACGAAATTAAAGAGTCCTCTTTTAATTCTTTTTGCTGGAGCGGTATAATTATTAATAAAGGCTTTAATAGATTCTGCTTGGTCAATAAGATCTAAGGTCCGAGTTAGTAATAAGTGACCTAAGGGCGTATTTAAATTATTTAGGGTGGCATTAATTCGTAAAAGCATTGATTTCGTTAATTTTAAACAATCCTGTAAGTTAGTCAAATTAACATGATAGTAGACATGATGAAAGTTTGTTACAACATAACTATTTCCTTGATGTACTGGTAACAGGGGGTTTGTTATATCTTCGATTTTATATTTTAAATTGAATGACTTTATATTTAGGTTGTAATTTTTGTGCTCACTTTAACTTCCGCGCTGTATTTATTAATTGATTAGTATCTTCGGGTATTTCGGGGTCATTTTCGCGTTTTTCATTTAGTTTTGCTAAAACATTTGCCTTTTTTGTATTAAGTTTTAAATTTATTTTTTCATTAAGTTCCTTAAAGATTTCCGCAAGTTCGTACACATAATCTGTTTGCAATTTAGGTTTTTGTCAAAATTTAGTTGATAATACAGATTTCCTTTTAGAATTTGAAAAGAAAATGGGAAGAATGTATACTATTATTATAATTTATTATTGCGATATTCATTAGCTCTTGGATCGTTTTAGTACGATGTTCATTTTTTAGAGCGACTAGACTTTCCTTAAGGGTAGAATGGAATCTTTCGACTGGTGAGTTTGAATGTGGATTATACGGGGTAGTGAAATGTAACTCGATTCGATACGTTTCACACAAGTGTTGTACTAGGTTACTTTTAAAGCTTTGTGCGTTATCCGTAGTAATTTTACTTGGTGTTCCATGATGTGAAAAGAATTTAGTTAAGCTTTGACATATTTCGAGGGAGGTTTCATTAACTGGGTATGCTGCTGCAAATTTAGAGAATTTATCTATTATTATATATTACATATATTTTCTGTCATTCCTCGATGTGGTGTCTTTGTAGTGTGATATCTTTCTATTATTTCTTTCTGTTCGTTTTGATGTTAAACATCTTCGAGTAATGTGTTAGAAACGACGAGTTTAAATGAATTATTTTTAAACGTTTCCTGGAAGGTCCGTATAATCACAAGATCAAACGAACTTACCTAAGTGATGTTCGATCTTGATTATATGAATGCTTCGTTGAAGTAAATAAGGATGACGTAGTACCTCCGCTTCGGCGTTATCGCTCACTATGTTCAAAGGACAAATTACTCACCCCGGCTGTGTCGTTGTAAGTGTAGTCGTTATTTTTAAAGCACATCTTGTTGCAACTTATAACGGGTTAAGGGAGGGTTGGGACCTTATTTACTTCAACGAGGCATTCATATAATCAAGATCGAACATCACTTAGGTAAGTTCGTTTGATCGTGTGATTATATTCAGCCTCGTTTCGTAAATAAGGATGACGTAGTTATTTAGAGACTGTTGCAACAATTAAACACATATTCAGTAAATCTATTAACCTATGTCGAACAAACAGGAAACGAAAAAATCATTATTAACGAAAATAAAAACTAAAGAAAGCCACGGTAAATAGAAAATACTTAACGTAAGGAAGGTGACATTCTTCAAGTAAAACTAAAAGAACAAATCGATAAAAATAATAATAATTAAGTACTACTTATGTATCAAGCACTGTTTCGGCAAAGGTTTTACTTGAAATTACAGGTCTATTATACACTGTGGTAGACATCCTGGAATTATTTCACCAGCCTGCAGCTCTTCTGATAGTGTCATAGTTTAGTCCTTTTTTATTAGCAGCTGATACTACAGCATGTCTTATACTATAGCCTGTGTCAATACCGCTCTTGCCTAAAACATTCTTAATCCAACGACTAAGTGTTTGCGTAGAGGCCTTATGAAAAGGTTTTTTAATTGTTATGAAACGGATTTTTCTGGTCCTCTAAGTGTTTTAGTTTTTTCCAGATAAGCTAAGAGGGTCTGGGTTACACAAATATGTGGGTCAGATATTAGAAACGGTAACAGTAACAAAGTTTATTCTTTTTTGTTGCTTTAATCCTTTTTGGCATCGTTATTTATATGATTGAAAGGAATCTTTATCAGGGGACGGGTCTGAAGGCGTTGAACTGTCTGTTGCAAGCGCTAACAAAGTTACACATTTTTGAGTGAGAACTTCTTGGTTAAGTTCAGCATTTTAAGCGTTAGTTAGGCGTTAACATGTAAGTTCCTTTAAAAAAACCGTTGAAATCTGAAATCCTGAGCCAAATTTGGAAAAGCTATTTGCGCTATAGCTGACCTATAAGAGTTTAAGGAATTATATGAAGCTCCATTGTTAACTGTAAGGACAAAAAATCCAGAACGTTTACTACACTTACAACAAATGGATTAATCTTTCTGGAGGAACAAACTTCCCACCAGAGTTTCAAACCGCAATTATATTGCTTCAACGTTGCTTCGGAAATTGAAGCCATGCATATTTCTAAGGACTCATTTGGAACTTGTCCACGCAAGAGAGCTTATCTGATAACTTGGCGGCAATTAGGGAAAGGTTGGTCGATAAGGGGTGCGGTATGTCCTAGCAGTTCCCGGTCTTTTGGTGAAGGGCTTAGCACTCTTTAGTTGCTGAGATGATATTTGGAGGCTCTTTGCTGTTTTCAGCCTCTCATCTAAATTTTTCCCAAATAGGCACTCGTCAATTGGAGAGTCCAAGAGCGTTCCCTTTAAATCTTTATTTAAGTTCATAGAGACGAGATTCCTTCTGAAAAGAGTTTCCAGATTATGGATGTCGGAAAGGAGATGACCCGCATCACTTAACTTTTCAATATGTAGTTTGTTTCCCCCCACCGCTGCGTTGAGTAAGTCCGTTACGACTAAACCAATGGCAGACAAACATGAAGCAATTTGAGCCTGTAAATTACTTAGGCGATGGTCTCTAGTTTGTATAGCTTCTGTTGTCGCTTCTTTCACAACAGGATTTAACTTTGGTGGGCGCAAACCCATACCGTTTTCGAGACAGGGGTATTTGGTTAACAAACTTTTGCATTTTTCAGGGTCTAAACCCTTCTGGCCAATATTTGCCCAAATATTGATCACGTTTTGCTGTATCGGTGGGCCAGAATCTTTATTGTTGCCGCCCTCGTCTCCTATTAAGGACAATATCTCTGGTTCCAGAGAGCCGCTCCCTTGATCATTAAGGTTGTCAGTTTTCGTCAAGCAAGTGACATCCTGCTCTGTAACCAAAACAAATGCATTGTTATTGTAAACAATAAATTTCTTGTTATCACAGCCAAGCTAAAATATATTATTACTGTTATCCCAAACAGTCTAAAAAATATTACTGTTATCCCAAACAGTTTAAAATATATTACTGTTATCTCAAACAGTCTAAAAATATATTACTGTTATCCCAAACAGTTTAAAATATATTACTGTTATCTCAAACAGTCTAAAAATATATTACTGTTATCCCAAACAGTTTGTTATCTCAAACAGTCCAAAATATATTACTGTTATCCCAAACAGTTTTTCTGTTATCCTAGACGGGCCCAAATAATAATAACTTACTATTACTTTCAACCAGCTTTCCTGTTATCCCAAACAGGTGAGGATAAGAAATTGCTGAATAGATATTCATTATTCTCCACATCGGGGCAATCACTCGGATTTTGTGAACTAGATGCACTTTCACAAGAACTTTATGATAATAATTGTCGTGGTTTTTTCCGATTTTTCTTTTCTAACACATCCATTCGGCGCTCCAATCTTTGAAGAATCGTCAAGACGGAACTTTTTCCCTCCCGGGTTACTGATGACCCGAGCGAAGGCGACGGGCTACGTCGCCGTTTTCGTGAATATATTGACATAACAGTACACAGGAAATAATACGCAGATGGGAACGATTCCGCACTAAAACGAAGACTGAAGTAGGTACGTATCGGGACGGGTCGGCAGGCGGGGGTGCAACACAGCCGGGGTGAGTAATTTGTCCTTTGAACATAGTCAGCGATAACGCCCAAGCGGAGGTACTATGTCATCCTTATTTACGAAACGAGGCTGAATGTAATTACTGGTTCTAGTTCTTTATTAGGGAAATGTAGACAGTAAGTGTCGGGGGGTGAATTGTCTCGTAAAAGCTTTTGGATTTCTTCCATTGTTGGGTTTTGTTAATGTACATCATCAGTTTTTTCTTAGTGTCAAATAATCTTTCTGTTCTTGCATGAGGTTGTGTTAAATCAGTCCTTATTGATATATGGAGCTCCTACGAGCCGTAGCAACTAAATGTTCGGACGATGTAAAAAATGATAAAAAAGACATTTTTATATCTATTTAACTTTTTTTTTGCTTTGTCGATTGAATAATCAATTTACGCACATTACGATAGCACAGAAAGCGCTATCGTAATGAATTATTTTTTATTTCGCATGAATTACATAGCAAAATAACGGAAACATACCAAATTTGCTGACAAATAAATATTCGGACGCGAATGTATATTGACCAAGAAATCAATGCTACCCATGCATTGATGGTAAAATATAGTGTGCTTAGATAAATGAGATGTCAGTTCGGGTTGTATCTTTCAAGTTTGTATAATAGTTGATAAGAAAATGACGCATGGTGTTGCAACAAACAAAAAAGTGCGAGAAATTATCATCTCAGTACTGAAGAAGTAAATCAATGCACAAAATTTGAAATGACTTGAGTATTGCAAAATCAACAGTCGGGGATATTATAAAAAAGTATGGAGAGACAGCTAGTGTTAGCGTTCGTGGTAAAAGTTCAGGCCGACCTCGTAAAATCACTAAAAGAGATCGACGTATTCTGGTCAAGATTTGTAAAACTAGCCGACGAAGCGTCTTACGGAAAATTGAAGCCCAATGGAATCAAGGCAAACTTAAATGTCTCCAGGGAATGTTGTAGACAATGGATGCATAAGTCTGGTTTGAGTTTTTATAAGGTAAGTTTACAATTTTTCCATATTTTTCAATATAAAAATTATTAATATTCTATGATCTACTTTTGTTAAAGGCAAAGGAAAACCATTATTAATGTCTATTCAGAAGAAAAAACGTTTGGATTGGGCAAAATCTAAAATATGCTGGACAACGGAAACGTGGAGTAACGTTATCTTCAGCGACGAATCAAAATTTGATGTGTGTGTACGCGATTTTCGAAAAAGGGTGCTTTGTACAACATCAGAAGCCTTTCACAAAATTGTCTAAAGCGCACGGTTAAATTTCCCCAGGGTGTTATGATATGGGGGTGTATGAGTGGTAAAGGGGTTGGCAACTACGAGTTCATTGATGTGTTTAAGTGTGAGGCACAATTAGAATCTAGACTATTGTTTTTAAACGCTCTTTTATGTTCGTTAAAAAACAATAGTCTAGATTCTAATTATGCTACACATTTTGTATCGACGCGGAAAGTAAATCCTACCTTGCTTGTTTAATCGCAACTGACTAGGTGCCGTTCTCGTTCCTTTTTGTCGATTGTCTTTTCAAAAAAAAAAGAAACGCCTACAGCGTCGCAAAAAAATAGCCTGGCCGGACCAGGCTAGAGGCTAGGGAAATTTATAATAACAAAAAAAAAACTAATTGATACTCACAATTTACCCAAAAAATATTCCTCTACCAATATAAGATCGAACATACCGCCGACCTTAAAATCACCAAGTGCATTTTCACAAAATAATATTCTAGTGTAATTAATAAAAGAAAAGAAAAAAATACAAAATGATTAAAAAAAAACATTTTCTTCTAAATTTATTCTAAATAAGGTAAAACGACATAGTCTGGATATGGGCCTTTGCAAAAAACCGTTTTTAGTTCTAACTGTCGCTACTCGGCAAATACCGTCAGTTCCAGGATGAACCTGTGTTACTCGGGCAAGTAACCATCGAAGAAGCGTATTTAATTCGTCTTTTATGACTACCATATTTCCTATGTTTAACCAACCAATTCCCAACGTTGTAAAGTATTAATATAAGCGTTCGTATAATCCTTAGAAGGTAAAGAAGTAAGAGGCTCCAGAGTTAAAAAATGCCCTGGAGTCAAAGCGCTTATGTCATTAGGGTCAGTACTAAAAGGGTGTAAAGGTCTTGAGTTTAGAACAGACTCGGTGCAACATAGCGTTGCATTTGCTCGAAAGTTAATTTGTTTAGCCCTATTGACCGAATCAGATGATACTTCATGCTACGCACACCAGCTTCCCATAACCCTTCGAAATTAGGTGCTGATGGTGGATTAAAGTACCATTTGATTTTTTCCGTCTCAACGGCGTTTTTCTACTGGCACCACAATCGGAGCGGATAATATTAAAACGTCCTCTACGAGTGATAAAGCGCTTTAAAGCACCAACGCAAGCGTCCGTACACAAACTGGACACCAGTTCTAAATGTATGGCCGTAACGGCAAAAAAAACAAAAGTACAAACATATGCCTTCTGGGCCTTTATCACTCTGCCCTTTAAAGGCGTTACAGAAAAGGGACCCGCAAAGTCCATCCCTACTTCCTGAAATAGCTTGGCCTGTGATACACGTCCTGCCGGTAAATCGCTCATGTATGGTCTCTTTCTTTTCCGTGTCCAGGATCACCATTATGAATAAAGTATTATTCTAAATATTTCGCTCCCAAAATTTGGCCACCTGAAGGGCCTTGTCGTTGCATTTGAGGAGGTCGTCATGAGAGCAATTTGTGCCAAGCAACCCGCACTGCAACAGATGATTGTAGTTCTGTTCCAAGCCGCAGTCACAGGTAGCATTGTCCTGAATGTAACCCCAGCGTAGCAGGTTTGTTTTGCATCTTGTGACTCCTGTGCGTAGCCGATTTAAAGACTTCCAGGTTGCGAAGGGGAGTTCGTCACCACAGCTTATAGTTTCTTTCAGATCTAAGAGCGGATTTTGCACTTTCTCCTGCCATAGATTTAACCTTCGTTGTTCAGGTGTGGTAGTGAGAGGTACTGTTGAATGGATAAAACTCCTCCTTGACTTGAGCCTTGCTGCTACTGGCTGGTGGTGGAACAGAGGATGCCTTGGGTCACTGATTTGCTTTTTCCGTTCTATTTCTGCCGCCACAGTTCTTCGGATGGGTGGCGGCGCTATTCCTATAATTGGGAAAATCTTTTCAGCAGGCGTAGGTTTGAGGCAGCCTGAAATTATTCTCCCAGTCTCATTAACTGCAGTGTCAACATGCCTGGAATGTACAGAATTTGCCCAAACTGGGGCAGCGTATTCTGCTGTGGAGAGGCAGAGTGCAGCAGCTGAGGTTCGCAGGACACCAGGTTTAGCCCCCCATCTTGTACTTGTCAATTTGCGTATAATGTTGTTTCTAGCAGCCACCTTCATCTTCGTATCCTGGCAGTGTGCTCTGTATGACAGCGTTCGATCCAGTTTGACACCAAGGTACTTAGGCCAGTCACAGTGCTCAAGTTCTTGTTGCATCCAATTTATTTTCAATTTCCTGTTGGCTTCTTTATTTCGAAGATGGAAAGCGCACACCTGAGTCTTAGATGGATTGGGTTTAAGGTTATTCTGTTCATAATACAAACCAAGGTTTCCAAGGTACTGGTTAAGCTCTTCCTCCACCTTCCCAAAGGTTTTCCCCTGTACAGCCACCGCTGTGTCATCAGCATATATGAAACGTCTCACCTTGGAACTATTTGGCTGATCATTCGTGTAAATGTTATATAATAAGGGTGCAAGAACGCTTCCCTGTGCCAAGCCGTTCTTCTGTTGTCTCCATCGGCTATTTTTCCCCTGCAACGTTACATAGAATCTTCTATTCTGGAGAGTGCATTCGATAAACTTTGTGAGCCTGTAATCTTTAGTGAGATTATATATTTTGTGCGTCAATTTTCTATGATTGATGGTATCATAAGCTGCACTTAAATCAATGAATGCAACTCCTGTCACCTGGCCCCTCTCATACCCATCCTCTATGTGCTGTGTCAGGTTGAGGATTTGCCCACAGCATGATCTGCCAGGTCTAAAGCCAGCCTGCTCCGCGATCAAGGACTGATCGATTTTCTCAGAGATCCTGTTGAATATCATCCTCTCCATGCACTTGAAAAGATGACATAGTAGAGAGACAGGCCTATAGTTTTTGCAGTTGTTTGGCTCTTTCCCAGGTTTCAGGAGTGCTATCACTCGTGCTCTCCTCCACTCTTTGGGAATTTGCATAGTGTCGACACAGTTATTGATAAGATTGAGCAGCCATGTTCTTGTCTTTGGTCCAAACTGTTTGATTTGCTCAGTTCTTAGGTCATCAACACCTGCTGCCTTATGCTCCTTCATCTGTTTGATAGCCCCTTGTAGCTCTTGCGATGTGAATGGCGTATCTAAGGAGTGGTTTTCACTCTCCAGCTCTCTTTCAATCTCTATTCTCCTGTTTTTCCCTGCAGTTTTGCCATTTAGGAGGAGCTGGTGGGCAATCTGATTGGCTGTGACATCACCCATGCTTGATTTCTTTGTTGTTGGATCATTGCTTAGATTCTTTAGCAGCTTCCAGGCTTTCCTTTCTAGATTCTGCTATGAGAGACAGTAGCTGTTCGCCAGTGCTTACAGTCTCATCTGAGAAGGGGTCCTCATCGAATAGTTTTTCATAGCTATTGAGGGCAGCTAGAGAGTCATGATCGAGGCCAGCAATATAGTTTACTTGACACCCTCTTGGAATGTGTTTCCTGGATATTTGCTTTACAATATTCACAAAAGCTCCATAAGATCTAGGTATTGGTTCTAACTTTGTGATCTCACTGTCCAAATCTTGAGCAAACATGTCCCATTTTGCTTTTTTGAAGTTAAACCTTCGTTTGAATGGGACAGTTTCTGCTTTTATATCAGCCTCTATACTGCAAGTTATTGCTCTATGCTGTGTTCTGGGAAGAGGATTTTCGACATATTTGACAGCTTGTTGTGCTCATGTATGGTATAACAGGCTTGGGATCCACTCGAAAGCATCTTAAAAAACGAGACAAACACCTACGAATAGCATTTTTCGCTGACAGTATCCAGAACTGTTGTAGAATCAAACAATGGAATGTTTGCAAACCCGGATGCAAATGTTTCCTATGTAAATAAAATATTATTAGTTCAGTAAGACGATGTTTTTGAGGGGGATTTCCTGTCGTGTGGCAAAGATTTTGAATTTATCAAGCGACCGCCGACCCTCAAGAAACCTTGATTATCCATAAATGGATTCAATTTTTTTAAAACCTTATCTACGCTTTTGTTTTTTTCTAGCTTATATATAGAATCAGAGAAAACCTCACGTTGTACTTGCCAAACAAGACACAAAAGTGCATTGTTTATATCTTCTTCGCAAAGAGCCGCTGAACGAACGGCAACCGGATTTTGGCGTTTTGTACGAATATTATTGCAAAATATTACATAATATGCAATGATCCTTAAAAAATTTTCCAATGAAGAATATCTATTAAACACACCGTACGGATCCGATATGGAAATTAACGTCGTCATAAATTTGCTCTCCTCTTCTAAGCATTCAGAGGGAATTTTGGCCGATAAATCGCGGGACGAATGATCAGAAGAGTAACGAAGAAACCGAGGCCCCTGAAACCAAGTAGGGTGTTCTAAGAATTGTGAACGAATAAGTCCTGTACTGGCACAATCTGCGGGGTTATCGTTAGTAGGAATATAACGCCAACTATCAGGAGAAATCTTATCTTGGATATGACTAACTCGATTACTAATGAATGTTTGCCATCTATGAGCAGAGGATTTAATCCACGCCAGAGTTACTTTTGAATCTGACGACGCGAAAAATTTTTTAATTATAATTTTATTCAGAGCATCACCAATAAACTCTACTAAATTTGACAACAAAACAGCGGCACATAGTTCCAAACGGGGCAACGTTATTCTCTTCAGAGGAGCGACTTTCGATTTTCCAGCAACGAAATAAATTTTATGCTTGCCATTTACAAAAACCCGAATGCAGACTACACACCCACATCCGCTTTGACTAGGATCGCAAAATACATGCATTTCACATTCAGCTTGAAACACATGCATGTGACTAGGAATTTTTAGAGAAGATAACAGATCCAACTCGCACTGAAATTTTCTCCATTTGGCGGTAATTTCGGAGGTAGGTTCCTGGTTCCAATCAAGGCCCAAGCTCCATAGCTGTTGAATTAAACATTGAGCGAACAACGTTAGGGGCGCAATCATGCCCGAAGGATCAAAAATTCTAGCCAAAAATCCCTCTTTTGGTACACTTGGTACTCGAAATATTACCAATTTTAAAAGTAAAACTATCAAAAGCTGGTTGCTACTGCAACCCAAGGTGTTAGAGGCATAGCGGTTCAATTGTATCAAAGTTAATGGGTTGCTGATGTTCAAGAGGGGTGTCCCATAAAACCTCGGCACAATTAGTAGCCCACTAGCCTAACTCAAAACCACCTCTCTTTAGTGTTGTGATTACTTGTCATTTTATCCACTGTAAAAGCTGGAGGTTTAGAGTTAAAGCGTTTCTGGAGGATAAACAGATTGAAGATACGTTGGAGAAAGAAGTATCAAATTTTGCTGAGGAAAAAGAGAAGACAGATTTTAAAATAAGGGATGCAACGGCAAAATTAATTATAGTGCAATGTGTAAGTGACAAACACCTTGATATAATTAAAGATTCAACTACAGCGAAGCATGTGTTAAAAGCATTAGAAGATGTATTTCAAAGGAAAAGTGTATTTTCGAAGTTGACTTTAAAGAAGAAGTTGCTAACAATAAAATGTAAAAGGAACGAAAAATTAGAGGATCATTTTTTGAAATTTGACTCTGTAATACGAGAATTAGAAAGTATTGGGTCAAAAATCGAAGAATCGGATAAGGTGTGCCACTTACTTTTGTCTCTTAATGAGGACTATGATCCTGTAATAACGGCGATTGAAACATTAAACACAGATGTAACAATGGATTTTGTCAAATCGAGATTGTTGGACGAAGAATTAAAAATGAAATCAAAAAATGGGAATAATAGTAGAAATGATAATGAAGTTACATTCAAAGCAAGCCAATATGTGTGTTATAAATGTGGCAAACAAGGTCACAAATTTTTTGAGTGTTTACAGAATAGGCATAGAGATAGAGGTAGATTTGCTACAAATTACAGAGGTTCACGTCGAGGTAATCGTAGGTATAGTGCGAATGCAAACACAAGTGAGCAGGCAAACGAAGTAAAAGAAAGTGATAAACAAGTTGAATTTATTGCATTAAATAGTGTGAGCTTGAATGACAACATAAACAGTTTTATTTTGGACTCTGGAGCTACTGAACATTTAGTGACAAGTGAACTGCAAGACTATATGACAGATATACAAGATTTAAAGACAGAAATACAAATAGGTACGGCCAAGAGTGGGGAGACGTTGGTTGCAGAGAAAAAGGGAACGCTGAGTGGTATTTGCCAAGATAAAGAAATAAAATTAGAAGCTCTAATAGTTAATGGTATGTCGCATAACTTAATTTCTGTGTCAAAATTATTAACAAAAGGTTTTAAAATAATATTTGAAACTGATAAAACAGGTAGAAAACATGCAAAAATAATACACAACAATGCTACATTTTATTGTGAAAGTTTTAATAATTTATTTTTGATTGTTATAAATTTAAAAACTGAAAATTACTATAAAGTAATAAATGATAATGCAGGAAATATTTGGCACAAGAGACTAGGACATTTAAATCGTTATGGTCTAAAACAGTTAAATTTACCTTATAGTGATGAAATTTGTAGTAATTGTGTTGAACGTAAAAGTACTAGAAAAACTTTTTATCAATGTACTAGAAAAACTACTCGGATTGGTCAACTTATTCATACAGATATTGCAGGGCCAGTGGCAACTCCATCTTTAGAAGGTCATAGGTACTTTCAGGTTTTACTTGATGACTATTCACATTTTTTGGTAGTCAAATTGTTAAAATCTAAAGATGAGGCTGCTCAAAACGGTAAGTCTGAGCGTATGAACCGAACTTTGTTAGATAAAGTAAGAACTAACTTTGCTGAAACAAATTTACCCAAAGAGTTATGGGGAGAGGCAATCTTATGTTCCGCATACGAATTAAATGGGTCACCCACAAAAGCAAATGGTGGTGTTCCTCCCTCGACAAGATGGTATCAAAATAACAATTTATCAAAATTAAGAGTTTTTGGGAGTAAGGCATGCTCAGTTGTTTTACCAAAAGCAAATAAATTAGAGAAACGTGCAAAATTGTGTATCATGACTGGATATGGTTTAAATGGATACAGGCTTTGGGATTTTGAGAGGAATGAGATTATATATTCAAGAGATGTTACATTTGATGAAAATCAGACAAATTACAATCAGTTAATAGAAGAAGTCAAAGATAAAAACATAGCGATGAAGAAAATAATTATGATGAAGAAAATTACAATAAAGAGACAGAAGCAGACGAAAATGAAGTAGGTAGAATAAATGAATCAGAAGATGATAATGATGGAATAGAGTCAGAAAGTTTGAATGATAAAGACAGAAATGTAACAAAAACTGGGACATCAAGACATGGAAGAAAGATAAACACACCAAAACATCTTAGTGAGTATGAAATTTACTCAGCATCTTGTTTGCTAACATCACAGAATGATCCAAAGAATTACGATGAGGCGATAAAAACAGTTGAATGGAAGGAAGCTATAAAAAAGGAATTACACTCGCATGAAAAAATGCAAACCTGGACTGAAGTGCAATTACCAGAAGGTAAAACACCGATACAGACAAAATGGGTATTTCGAACAAAAGACGATGGCATAAAAAAGACTAGAATAGTGGCTAGAGGTTTCGAAATTAAGGAGAAGCATCTTTATGAACCAGTTTACTCTCCTGTAGCACGTATGGCAACAAGAAGAGTTTTATTCTCCATAGCATTACAGAAAGATTGGAAAATAAAACAGTTAGATATTCCTACAGCTTTCTTAAATGGAAAATTAGAAACTGAGGTTTATGTATATCCACCTGAAGGTCTTCAAACAAAATCAACAGTTTTAAGATTAAATTGAGCTTTATATGGTCTCAAAGAGTCTCCAAAACTTGGGAATGAAACTTTTAATAATTTTGCTGTTGAAAACAATTTTCAGAGATCAAGACATGATTGCTGCTTGTACTGTGGTAAAAATAACTGGATATTATTATATGTAGATGACATGTTAGTAGTGGAAAAGAATGAAAACATTGAAGAAACAGTATTTTTACTAAAGAAACATTTTCAAGCAAAAGATATGGGAGAAGTCAGGAATTTCTTAGGGATGACAATAAACAGAAAGGAAGATCAAGGTAAACTAGAAATAAAGCAAATAAAATTTATTGAAAAACTATTGGAAAATTTTAACATGAAAGAATGTAGTGGAAAATCTACACCTATGGAAAAAGGATTTCAATATAATGAAAATAGTGAGATTGTGAATGTTCCTTACAGGCAATTGATCGGAGGACTGATGTACTTGTCAACAACTACACGACCTGATATAACATTTTCTGTTTCATATTTAAGTAGATTTCTGGACAAGCCAACAAATGATACTTGGAACGCAGGAAAAGGAATATTACGTTATTTAAATACTACTAAATTTAAAGGATTAACTTTTGTGAAAAATGAATCAAGTAATGACAGAGTAAAATTAAAAGCTTTTTCAGATTCAGATTGGGCATCAGATAAACATGATCGGAAGAGTGTAAGTGGTTGCTTAATTTTACTTGGTAACAACCCTGTATGCTGGTTTTCAAAAAAACAGGGATGCGTTGCTCTTTCTACTGCCGAAGCGGAGTATGTTGCAGCGGCTGCTTGTGCTCAGGACCTAATGAATCTTAAAGGAGTGTTAAATGATTTTAAGCTTAATATTCCCACACTGCTTTTTTGTGATAACAGAAGTTCAATATTAATGTCAAAAAGTAATAAGAATTCAAAAAGGGCTAAACACATAGATATAAAGAATCATTATTTAAAAGATTTAGTATTACACAAGAAAATATCTGTTGAATATGTACCAACTGAGGAAAATTTAGCAGACATATTAACAAAACCTTTAAGCAAGGATTTATTTGTAAAACTTAGAGATAAGTGTAATATTGTATAACACTGCAATTGTTTATTCTTGTAATCACGATTTTCATTTATCCAAACATTTGTAAAACTTCAAATCGAGGAGGAGTGTTGTGATTACTTGTCATTTTATCCACTGTAAAAAGAGAAGAGGAAACAGTGCAGAATAGAACCTAACCTAACATGAGAGAGAGTGTTAATTTAAAATAAGTATATTCATTATTAATAAAGTTATTTTAGTTTAATACATCCGTGTGTTCATAAATTCACAACATTTAGAAGTTCTGAGACCTCAAATTTTATACGTATACCTACTTCCAGATCGTGAAAACCTGTCAGAATATCGTCAACGTAAATATCAGACAACAGGATATCCGAAGCTAGTGGAAACCATTGCCGTTCATCTATAGCTAATTGCGTAATGGCCCTATTGGCCAAATAGGGTGAACTACTAACTCCAAAAACCAAAGTATCCAATCTATACTCTTGTACCGGATTTTCACGGTTAAATCTCCATAAAATATATTGAAACCTTTTATCTTCATCGCAAACCAGTATTTGCAAAAACATCTTCTTAATGTCTGCTATCAAAACGAATTTATGCAAACAAAATTTAAGCAAAATGTTAGAAATATCGGAATTAAGTTTTGGACCAGCATAAAGTGTAGAGTTCAATGAGACCCCATTAGGGGATTTCATCGACGAATCGAATACCACGCGGAGCTGGGTTGACACGGATTCTTCCCGTATGACACAATGATGAGGAATGTAGTACCGACCAGGCTCATTCGACTAACGATTGGCATATAACCAGCATCGAGATATTCCCTCATAAAATTTCTATACAAGTCGAGCAAAGCTGGGTTATGATACAATCTATTTTCCAAAGAATAAAGTCCGCGTAAAGCAAAATTTTTCTACTCACCAAAAATTGGGTTCTTTAATCGAAAAGGCAAAGCGACCACGTATCGACTAGAAGAATCTCTAAAATGGGTTTTCTTGTATAGGTTTTCACAAAATTCAGTTTCTGGCGATACCGTTTTGATATTAAGTACGCTTTCGACCGCCCATAGCCGCTTAATATTATTATTTAGCGAAATCTATGTTCGAAATCTTAGATTTTCCTACAGCAACCCAACCAAAAATGGTTTCAATAAACATGGGCCCCTCCGGTCTGGGAAATTAATCTTATTATTTTTCATAATAGATGTAAACTCCGCTACCCCAATTAACAAATCGATATCGCCACGTTTCCAAAATTTCCTATCTGCCAGTAAAGTATCAAAGTATGGCCGATGCGGAATATTCGCTGAAAGACTTGGCAATGGACAACAAATTGTTGGAAGGACCAAAGCCTTTAAAGGCTTTGCTTCTAGTGAAAAGTGAGGCCTGACAATACAATTAACAACCCAATTCGCTGTTACGAATTCTTGGTTGCCAATGCCCGCTATATGAGTTTTAAACTGTTCCAGAGGCAGCTTAAGACGCATGAGACAATCTTCCGAAATAAAATTGGCCGCTGAAGCGGAGTCAAGCAAAACACGAATTGTTAATGTGAATAATAGCCGTAGGAAAAATTGACACTGCATCGGAAGAGGAACATGTGCTTCAAAACAAATCAGAAACAAATGTTTGCCTTTTATAAAATTAAATCTGGCATAAGGAGTTTTCCCCAAAAATTTACTGCAAGACGCTAAAGAATATTCCGCCCTACATAACGAACAAACAACTCCACCAGCTACGAAAACACCAGGCGTTGATCGTGGTTTCTTAAACGAGGCGCGCGCATCTTTAATTGGATATGAAGTTTTGAAATTATTTTTAACCGCCACCTGTATTGCAGTTGAAGCCTGCATAGCCCGAAGTTGCGCATCCAAAAATGAATACAGGTCCTTATATGCCGGTTGTCCCTTCGAAGTTCCACTACTACTATCGCTTGTTTTATTAGCAAATTCAAGTTCGAACCTATTACGCGTGTTGCTGGGAATTTTGTACAAAAGCAAATGAAAGTTTACGAAATCCCATTGATCAACTGGGTATTGCAAATTCCTCCAACTCGGTAATATTATCATCATTTTTCAATGGAGGAAAAAAGTAAATTTCATTCCAAAAATTTTTAGCAATCAGTCTATGATTTTCATATTTTTTAACCAGTGCATTATATGAAATAGAATAGTTATCTTCCGTAAGAGGCATAGAGCGAACCAGAGCTAAAGGCTCACCCTCCAAATACTTAAGCAAGTATCTAAATTTATCGATATCGGCTATCTTGGTATCGCGGTGAATACAACTATTAAACATGTCAAGAAATGTTCTCCACTCTTTTTAGTTACCCGAAAATACCATTACTCCTAAAGGCTCCAGTTTGATAGATTTTTTTGTATATTGCGAAATGGGTGCGGACGAAGAACCAGTATCAACAAGCTCGAAATAAATCGCTTTGAACCCATAAAACATCTTCGCCAGCAGGTACAGAGTAAAATGCGAGCCAGTTTCAGTCAAGCTTTGAAGAAGCCGACAGGATAATTAACGAAACGCCAGCAAGTTCGACTCAGCAAAAACCGACGCAGGAGGAACCCAGAAGTTTTGTAAAAAGTAAGTACTAATATTTAAATATTTTTTTAAATTGTTTACTAAGTTCTTGACGGTTGACTTATTTGCAGATCAATAAATTATGGTACCAAATTAAGAAAAATTGTTAGTTTAGAAATTATGTAATATAATTTTCAATCATTTTCTTTTACGAGGCCAACTGAGGCAATATTACTGTGTTGTGTGTGCTTAATGTTGGTCTAAAATGGGCCGATGTTAGTTATTTGGAATAATTGGAAGTTACTATTTTAGTTTAATCAAAAAAAAATTATAAAGAACACAGACAACTGCGATGAGAACGGCATTTGTTACTCGTTAAAATTAACATTTTCTTCAGAAGGCTATTTACAAATCCTCTAGATCCCTTCTGCATCTTTTGTTTATAAATAAAGCTAGCTGACCTTTCGCCAATCATCCTGATGGCTTCCTCAGAGCTTAAGTGAAGCTTGCTCACATTCTATTCTGAACCCACTGATATACTGTTTGAGAGAGGCGGAGCTACAAGAGTGACATGAACATTATCTCGGATTTCCATATTGTTGAAAGTCAGAGTCGCGGTTAAGATCGTTTGGTTGTTTAGAGATTTCTGTTAATTTTCGGATATTTCCCTGGTAGAAGAATCGATTACATTGATTAATTTTTAATTTGATGGAATGAGATTTCGGTGTCATTATTGTTTTCGGCAACTGCTTATGACTCTATTTGTCATAGTCGTATATTTTTTGTTCTGTTTCTCTGGTTAGTTTTGACATAGCTCTTTCAGATATATTGCAATTCGGGAATCTGGAATCAAACATATTCAACCAAATTGAAAAATGCTTGTCTGGAACATATTTTTCTTGTAACGGTCAAACAGGGCCAACTGTGAGATCTCCAGAATGGTTGGCGAAACGTCAGAAAGTTCGATTTATCAACCACCGACGCAGGTAGAATGCAGAGTATTTGTAAATAGTCTTACATTATTCTGTGAAAGTTTCCTTTAAAAAAAAACTTCAGAAATCTTTGCTAAACAAGTTTGATAAACGCCATATTAGTTTATATTAGCAGCCCTACGTAACGTCTTTAAGCCACACTGTATAATGCGTATTTTAGAGCAGGAATTTAAAAGGGGGATATTTTAAATCAATTTGGGAAAAAAATTTACATGGTATCCAAGGAACTAAAGAGACACTTTTTATCCCGAGGCAAAACTTTATAGAGAATATGTCGAAAATCACCAAAAAAGATACTTTACTTCAGAGGTTCATTGTTAGGATTTAAGTTTAGGTACATTAAAAAAAGTAATATATGAAAATATTGTTCAGTGGCAGTGGTGATACATTATTGTACTTTACTTTTCATACCTCACATTCCTTGTTTAACTTCATTTTTATTTATATCTTAGGGCACAATGAAGAAAAATAACTATTAAAAAGAACACTTTTATCGACTAACTTTTATCAAAGTTCATTTCAAAATAATAATTTTTACTAAAATATAGAAATGTTACTTTTCACATTTATTTTGGTTTGATTAAAAGCAAAACTCAACAAATTAAATCGTTCAATAAAATAGTTCTTATATGTTGCGCACTTTAATAGGCGACCTATTAATATTAATGAAATATTATTAGATAAAATCAAAATATTTTATTACCCAATTATTTAGATAAGTATTTAGCAAATGATATTTTAATTTGCAAATTCCAACTTCTTTTCCTATTGCATTAAACAACCATTTATGTTCAATATTTCTATAATATAAATATTTATATTCGATATTTTTAATATTTCGAACACCGTTCTAAAGAGCATTTAGCAGAAATTATCGGAAGAAAGTAATAAATCTAAAAATGTGCCCAAAAATTGAAAAAGATTCAGAAGTTATTGCATAGTATTCGCATATAAAAAACTAAAACTTGTTGGTGCCACTTTGTTTAATTAAAACATTTTAATAATGTTGCTTCATGGATCTGAAGATTATATAATGCAATAATAATTAAATAATCGAAAATTAGCAATTTGTGCAACTAAATAAAAAATATAATTTTTTTTAAGTGATCGAGGATGGCTCGGTTGGTAAGTCGTTAGACCTGCCAACTCGACTTGCAGTAGAGGTTGTTGGTTCGATTCCCACCTGGATTCTTGGGTGTTGTTATTGCGTTTGTTGTCCGACTTTAACGACTGACTTCAATCTAGTCAGGTTTCTAAGTAAAGACAGACGCGAGTTCATTGAATTAAGGTAAAAAAAAATGCAACGGGCGGACAAGTAATTGAAAAAAGATTAACTTTATGCAATGAGCGGATTTTCTCACGAAGAGAGCAAGCGAAACAAAAGAGTTTGGCAACGTGTCACAGAATGTTGTTTTAAATTCTAATATCATATAAAGCGTACGGCATTGGCAACAGGATATAAGTATGATTTTTGTAAATTTTGAATTCTTTACCACACATTTCGAAAATACACTTTTATTAATTATTTAATTTTTTAATAGAAAAAAAAAGTCTTGTGTTACGTTTACGTTAATTCCAACTTAACCTACTTCCGAATTTGTGGTACAAAAAATAAAATTCTCTATTTCCACCGTCTTTACATGCTCGAACTACGGAGCGCCAATCGAGTTCATTCAATATGAAAAATAAAACTAGGCGAAGCAGAGCCGTTACCCCACAATTTCGCGCCAGTCTGCAAAAGTTAATAGTGACAGTGTTGCCACGTAACAAAGGCGCAGAGGACGCCTGGAAATCGACGAGCTGAAAGTAGAATATATCTTGTAAAATATACAGAGACTGGGTCTCGCGCCTCTACCGGGTATACAGCTGAACTAACAATATACAAGAAAATTCAGTTTACTATGATCGTAGCGTCTTTGTGAAAATTTTAATTTAGACTAGTTAGATCTTGTATATACCGTTTCTATAGCGCTGCATCCGGGCGTCCATATATGGATATATATACATATATATATATATATATATATATATATATATATATATATATATATATATATATATATATATATATATATATATATATATATATATATATAATATATATATTGTCCTTTTATAGAGGTACCTTGCTAGCGTCCAATATACACGGGAAAACTTTTACATTTCAGCATCCTAGCGTCCGTATGTATATTTTTCATTTATTGGGCAAATTTCTGAGCGTCCGAGCAACGTTGCCCGATTGATTGTGTATTAAAGTACATATAAATAGATATGGTCTTTAGAACACGCTTCTCCTTTTTAACATGACGGTGCACAGTCGAGCGGGTATAAGGCGATTCATGTTTTCGCTATATTTTGAAAAATGTTTTGTTGCTAACTGTTTTATTTTTTATTTTATTTTTTTTTTTGTAGATTTGGTAGTTTTTAAAGCTCTTTGCTAAACTTAATTTCTTTGTGTAGATGTTTTCTTTAACACGTCGCCCGATTTTGGAAAGTAATTCTTGAATTTTTTTATTCTTGAATATGTTTGCCAGAAATATTGCACATGTATTTACGTTAGCCAGGCGCTGCTTGGACATAAACCTAACCAATAATAATAATAATTGAAAGCAAATACTATTATTAATTTTTCAAAGAAACTTCCACAGGCTACTGTAATACTTTCTACAAAACTTCTGGTTTCCTCCTGCGCCGGTTTTTGCTGAGTCGAACTTGCTGACGTTTCGCCAATCTTCCTGTTGGCTTCTTCAGGTATTGAGTGAAACTGGCTCGCATTTTACTCTGTACCTGTATATATATTGTTTGAGGGGGGCGGAGCTAAATGAGGGGCATGAACACCGTCTCGGATCACTGATTCCCATGTTGGTGACAGGTAAAGACCAGAGTCGCGGTTAAGATTCTTTGGTTGTTTAGAGATTTGTTTGATTACATACAAGAATTCGCCAACAGCTGATGAATTTATTTGTCTTAGTCGTAAGGCTCTTTCGTGTTCTTTGAGCCTAGTTGATATTTTTCGTCCGGTTTCTCCAATGTATTCTTTGCCGCATATGCAACCCAGAAGTTTTGTAAAAAGTAAATACTAATATTTAAATATTATTTTTTTAAATTGTTTACTAAGTTCTTGACAGTTGACTTATTTGCAGATCAATAAATTATGGTACCAAACTAAGAAAAACTGTTAATTTAGAAATTATGTAATATAATTTCAACTGGCCAACTGAGGCAATATTACTGTGTTGTTTGTGCTTAATGTTGGTCTAAAATGGGCCGATGTTAGTTATTTGGAATAATTAGAAGTTACTATTTTAGTTTAATTAAAAAAAATTATAAAGAACAGAGACAACTGCGATGAAAACGGCATTCGTTACTCGTTAAAATTAACATTTTCTTCAGAAGGCTATTTACAAATCTTCTAGATCCCTTCTGCATCTTTTGTTTATAAATAAACCTAGCTGACGTTTCACCAATCATCCTGATGGCTTCCTCAGAGCTTAAGTGAAGCTTGCTCACATTCTATTCTGAAGTCACTGATATACTGTTTGAGAGAGGCGGAGCTACAAGAGTGACATGAACATTGTCTCGGATTTCCATATTGTTGAAAATCAGAGTCGCGGTTAAGATTGTTTGGTTGTTTAGAGATTTCTATTAATTTTCGGATATTTCCCTGGTAGAAGAATCGATTACATTGATTAATTTTTAATTTGATCGAATGAGATTTCGGTGTCATTATTGTTTTCGGCAACTGCTTATGACTCTATTTGTCATAGTCGTATATTTTTTGTTCTGTTTCTCTGGTTAGTTTTGACATAGCTCTTTCAGATATATTGCAATTCGGGAATCTGGAATCAAACATATTCAACCAAATTGAAAAATGCTTGTCTGGAACATATTTTTCTTGTAACGGTCAAATTTATGAACAGGACCAGCTGTGAGATCTCCAGAATGGTTGGCGAAACGTCAGAAAGTTCGATTTATCAACCACCGACGCAGGTAGAATGCAGAATATTTGTAAATAGTCTTACATTATTCTGTGAAAGTTTCCTTTAAAAAAAAATCTTCAGAAATCTTTGCTAAACAAGTTTGATAAACGCCATATTAGTTTATTTGGCACGAATGGAGCGAGTGCTTAATAAATGAGTGAAAGAAGAAGTTTACAAGGTGTTGCATACTATATGCGTGTACCTTGACCATCAGAATCGACAAACCAAAGCACTGGCTAATATATCACCGGAAATATCCGCAGTGGCTCGCAGCCCTACGTAACGTCTTTAAGCCACACTGTATAATGCGTATTTTAGAGCAGGAATGTAAAAGGGGGATTTTTTTAAATCAATTTGGGAAAAAAATTTAGATGATATCCAAGGAACTAAAGAGACACTTTTTATCCCGAGGCAAAACTTTATAGAGAATATGTCGAAAATCACCTAAAAAGATACTTTATTTCAGAGGTTCATTGTTAGGATTTAAGTTTAGGTACATTAAGAAAAGTAATATATGAAAATATTGTTCAGTGGCAGTGGTGATACATTATTGTACTTTACTTTTCATCCCTCACATTCCTTGTTTAACTTCATTTTTATTTATATCTTAGGGCACAATGAAGAAAAATAACTATTAAAAAGAACACTTTTATCGAATAACTTTTATCAAAGTTCATTTCAAAATAATAATTTTTACTAAAATATAGAAATGTTACTTTTCACATTTATTTTGGTTTGATTAAAAGCAAAAGTCAACAACTTAAATCGTTCAATAAAATAGTTCTTATATGTTGCGCACTTTAATAGGCGACCTATTAATATTAATGAAATATTATTAGACGATAAAATCAAAATATTTTATTACCTAATTATTTAGATAAGTATTTAGCAAATGATATTTTAATTTGCAAATTCCAACAACTTCTTTTCCTATTGCATTAAACAACCATTTATGTTCAATATTTCTATAACATAAATATTTATTTTCGATATTTTTAATATTTCGAACACCGTTCTAAATAGCCTTTAGCAGAAATTATCGGAAGAAAGTAATAAATCTAAAAATGTGCCCAAAAATTAAAAAAGATTCAGAAGTTATTGCATAGTATTCGCATATAAAAAACCAAAACTTGTTGGTGCCATTTTGTTTAATGTTTAAAACATTTTAATAATGTTGCTTCATGGATTTGAAGATTATATAATGCAATAATAATAAAATAATCGAAAAATAGCAATTTGTGCAACTAAATAAAAAATATAATTTTTTTTAAGTGATCGAGGATGGCTCGGTTGGTAAGTCGTTAGATCTGCCAACTTGACTTGCAGTAGAAGTTGTTGGTTCGATTCCCACCTGGAGTCTTGGGTGTTGTTATTGCGTTTGTTGTCCGACTTTAACGACTGACTTCAATCTAGTCAGGCTTCTAAGTAAAGACAGACGCGAGTTCATTGAATTAAGGTAAAAAAAAATGCAACCGGCGGACAAGTAGTTGAAAAAAGATTAACTTTATGCAATGAGCGGATTTTCTCACGAAGAGAGCAAGCGAAACAAAAGAGTTTGGCGATGTGTCACAAAATGTTGTTTTAAATTCTAATATCATATAAAGCGTACGGCATTGGCAACAGGATATAAATATGATTTTTGTAAATTTTGAATTCTTTACCACACATTTCGAAAATAAACTTTTATTAATTATTTAATTTTTTAATAGAAAAAAAAAAGTCTGTGTTACGTTTACGTTAATTCCAACTTAGCCTACTTCCGAATTCGTGGTAAAAAAATAAAATTCTTTATTTCCACCGTCTCTACATGCTCGAACTACGGAGCGCCAATCGAGTTCATTCAATATGAAAAACAAAACAACTAGGCGAAGCAGAGCCGTTACCCCACAATTTCGCGCCAGTCTGCAAAAGTTAATAGTGACAGTGTTGCCACGTAACAAAGGCACAGAGGACGCCTGGAAATCGACGAGCTGAAAGTAGAATATATCTTGTAAAATATACAGAGACTGGGTCTCGCGCCTCTACCGGGTATACAGCTGAACTAACAATATACAAGAAAAATCAGTTTACTATGATCGTAGCGTCTTTGTGAAAATTTTAATTTAGACTACTTAGATCTTGTTTATACCGTTTCTATAGCGCTGCATCCGGGCGTCCATATATGGACGCCCGGTTGTAGACGGACGCTCGGAAAATAGCAAATTGTTAATGTACGGACGCTTGGAAGATAGTGGGATATATATATATATATATATATATATATATATATATATATATATATATATATATATATATATATATATATATATATATATATATATATATATATATATATATATATATATATATTTTTTTTTTTTTTTCACCTATTGATTCACGGATGGAAAAATGTGATGACACTATATTCCGGGATATCGTCCGTTCGCTTGTTGAACTCCGACTGGAATCCTGCATCCGACTGGAATAAATATGAAAAAAAAAACAGCCCTTTTCAATCACACCACAATGGACGTTCATTTGATTTTCAAAAAACAAAAATATTACGTACTGAAAACCATTCCCAACGACGAGAAATCTACGAAATGATCGCAATTCAAAAAAATAGCCTTTTTAATACTATTTAAACAAGTAGTTCTTTGAACGATATAACTATTTATTTTTTCATTATTGGACGCCGAAAGAGTGGGTGCCATTTTCCAATAACAAAATGGACAAAAAAAGACCCGAAATTTTCTAAATTTTTTTTTCCACGTAGATTCACGGATGGAAAAATGTGATGACACTATATTCCGGGATATCATCCGCTCGCTTGTTGAACTCCGACTGGAATCCTGCATCCGACTGAAATAAATATGAAAAAAAAACAGCCCTTTTCAACCACACCACAAACATTGGACGTTCATTTGATTTTCAAAAAACAAAAATATTAGGTACTGAAAACCATTCCAAACGACGAGAAATCTACGGAATGATCGCAATTCAAAAAAATAGCAACGCCGTAAACTCGAAGACACACACGAAGAATCTCAATAAAGTTTACCATAACTTAATTAGATAAATATAAAAAAAAACAACTCCAAATAAAAAGCAAACCAAAAACAAAAAACAATGCAATGAAAAGAGGCGCACTTCCTCGCTTATCAGTGTCATTTTTAAACTCTTGTTCGTCAAATGTACGTTTGTGTATCTGTCCGTATATATTTTAACCGAAGAACAAATCATTTTCGATTAAGGTATGTTCTATTACACAATTTTTTTTAATGTATTTTGTGTTTCACCTTTAATATCATACTATTCATATGTATTATGATTTTATGTCCATTTACTTATATTTGTCCATTACTTTTATTTATTTTGTCCATTTACTTTTATGAAAGTGTAAAAACAACAAAAGACATATAATCGCGGTGATGTAATGAAGGTCGAATTGACCGAAACGTGAACCGATAAATTTGTCATATAAATAAATAAAGTAAATATAAGACTAAAAAATTGTTCTTTTATAGAATAAATTATAAGCCGTAAATCAAAATTTGTAAAAAATATGGTTCATTAAATTAAACTGTATTATAGGCTGCATCAAGAACTACCATAATGTATTTATCACATACACTGCTCGAGATATTTGGAAAAATCCATGTGCAAGTCGCTTTATTTGAAGCTCAATCCATACGCGATGACTGTTACAACGTATTGCATAGTTTCAATTTTTTTTGTCGAAAATCATTAACTCTATTTCAAAAATGCATGAACTAACTTGGTAGATCCAGGGCTATATCCTCTACTTCAAGCATTTTTTGAATTATATACAAGGTGTGTCGTTTATAGGCGAAGATCTTGAAAGTTTCCATTTTTGGGGGTAAATTATTGGCGGTAAATGAAAAGCGACAAAAGATGGGATAGTTTGATTTAAATAGCATAAACTATGTTGAGAGCTACAAATCAAACAGGGTGCACTTCACATTTGCAAAAATGTTTTTGGGAATGTCTAGTACTGTAGTACAGATTTTTATATTTACCAAAGACTTCCGTAACTTTGAAGTTCAGCGAGAAATGAAATATTTATTAAACTACCCTGTTTCAGTAATGTTTTAATTATAATAATACTCTTCAGTATTATACATGGTGCTTTTTGTTTTACGTCCTTGATAAACAAAGCTTTTTTTGTAATAAGATGATAAAATTTCTTTTAACTCCTTGTTTTATTTTTCTATAAATAAGTACCCATACATCCTACTGACCTATTTCGATAGTTTATTAACCCAAAATTTTATTGGTACAATCCCAGTCACACCGTTTGCTTTGAACAGGCTTTTAAAAACTAGCTCGAGAACTCAAAATCATGTATATTATGTATAAATTTAAGTCTAACCTAGAAATAACAACCACTTCAATTTTTGCCATAATTCCACCTATTGTATGTAATGCAGTATGTATATATATATATATATATATATATATATATATATATATATATATATATATATATATATATATATATTAATGTTTTTTTTTTCTGCTCTCATTAGGATTTTGTTTCATCCAATATTTAAGGTCCGATCCAGGTCTAATTCCCAATTGAGCTGATTTGGAGTTAATGTCACGCACAGCAAATGGAGAATACCCTAAAAATTAACAAAATCTTTCAACATGTTTCTTTTTCAATATTCTAAACAAAAAATAATTTTGTCACACACATTAACCAAAATTGTTACAAAATAAATTCATAATTTACCTGCAATGTAGTCATCATCTAAGGGGTTTGTTTTTGTTTTTGCAAGTCTGGTAGGTTTATTATCAGGCATGGGTTGATCCTCAACTAAGATTGGGTTATTTGGATGTTTCCCTCCTTTTATTGTTGGCAAACTAAATTTTTTTCCACGAGCAGTTAAAGGTCTTCGCAGATTAATGTGGATCTTCATTTCACCATTGTCATCCAAAGAAATGGCTACTTTCTTTAGAGTGTCATTGCCACATTTCGGGCAAAATTTTTTTGTCATAATACTTGTAGTTTTAAAACAAGCATAACACCTCAAAATATATGTTTTTAATTGTTTGATTAGGTGGCCATTTAATGCTGCCACGTTTAGATTCATTTGTTTCAAAACATTTTGCATCGCAAAGTCTGTTGTCATACAGGCTACTGGGACATGTTTTTCCTCCATAAGTTGAGAATTCAATTGGGTTTTGACAACAGATATATTAGAAGGAGTGATCCAACCACTTTCATTGTAATCGTTACCACTATCCAAATCATTTAATTGCTCTTGACTGTCATCACAAACTAGTTTTTCAAAATTTTCTGCTAACATTGAATCCAAATTCTTGCTATTTTGTTGAGCTTTATTATCTGTGTCTATTTCATTCTGAAAGAGAATTTATTTAGATCTGATAGTATCAATTCTACTGTTATTTTTTTCACTCACTGGTGCAAAAAACCCAGTAATGTCAGATGTCACGGGATCTGGGTTTTCTGTGGTTACTAGGGGTTTTTGCAAAATTGGTTCACTTCTTAGGTGATTTGTACCAACCTTTTCTTTTTGTAGTTGATAAGTTAAAGAAATGACTTTAATATCGGTGGCAGAGAGGCTCGGGTAATCACCAGTTTTCTTTGCAAATTCTGTTACTAATTTAACATTGTCTGGAAAAACTTCTTTAATTACTAGATCAAATGGCAATGTAACCAATCTTCTTAACTGCCTCCTATTGGTAATTTCGTCTAGTACTTCTTGACATGTAAGAATAACATCTGCAACTTCCTAAAAAAGGTTATGAGGACAATGGAAATAGTAAAGAAAAAAAAATTACTTACATGTAATGGTGCTTGCTGTATAAAAGCTGTAGTATCAGCAACGAGATATTCAACAGATTTTTTCATCTCTCTACTTTGAAATAACTGAAAAGTATTTTATTTTTATAATTTTTAGCCACCACGTTAACCGAAAACATAGACAAAAAAAAGTAGTTTAGGTAAGGTCATATTCGTGGTCTGTGGTTAAGTTCTTCATCTTTTTGTCTACTTCTATTCTCGAAAAACGCCACAACCATTCGGTCAAAGCTTAGAAGGATATTTGAATTACACGACAAAACATCATCGGTAAATAAAAGGATGGTTACCCCAGTACTTATATTTTCCTACTATGTAATTATAGAAATAAAAAAGCGAAAAAAAAGCATGAAAAGAATTTTGTTTTTTTTTATAGCAGAGCAAGGCTGATTGTAAGAAATATTGCGAATGCCGCTATTTTGCCCTTCTGTGACAACATGAAAAAGTGTTTGAAATAATTAAATTGTATTATTTATGGAGAATGTTTTTTTATTAATTGAAATTTGAACAATATTTACTGTTCTGTTAAAATCTTGTCAAATGAAGACACATGCATTTATAGCGGGGGTTAGGGGTTAATTCCATAGACCCGGTCAAACTACAATTAGCTGAATTGACAAAATTGCAAGGAAATCCAAGTTTTTATTATTCCCAAACGTTGCCACATTTTGCAAACCCTTGGGAGTAGATTTTTTGTATGTATCAAAACTAGAAATAAAAAAAACTTTCTGGTTGCCCTCATGTGTATGTCATAGAGAAGCACATTAAAAAGTTTGCCTGCCTTCTGGTATGTTAATATATGTCAAAATCATGTAGCTACAAGACAATATAGTGACCCTTATACGGTAAAACGTGATGCGTCGCAGGACTCGTAGGTGGCTATGATATTCTCGTAGAGAAGGTGTGGATTTTTTGCGCATGCGTCACCCCCAACTATCTGCAGTTCTATCAATAAATACCGATTTTGTAAATCTGCTTGTTGGATTTGGGACAACTTGAGTAGCAAAAAATATTGTATGAACAACTTCAAAAGAAGGGATCTTACTTAGTCTTCGACTATTTTCCCAACCCTTGCGTGGCTCTAGAGTAAGCTATTTCATTGACTCGTAATTATCACCTACCTCCTTTGTGTGAATAACTATTTAGTACAAGTTTTTGGACAGTTATGGGACTGATCCACGTCCTTTATCCCATTTTTTTTGTAGACTTGCATATACGTCTGTCTCCTAGTTTTGATATAATAATCACATATCCATGTAATGTCATTCAATTTACATTTTTATTTTTTACTTTACCAAAAGGTGCTAGGGAGGCTGATAGCTTTATAGAATATGCATATGTGAGGGTCACATCATCCCTTTAAGCTATGGGAAAGGTGGTAAACACTTCATAAAGTAGGTTGTGTAGTGCTTTTTAGGTAGATATTGTTATCAGTTTTAAATCGGGTTACTTGTTTTTTGGTCATTATCTTTGGCGATGGTACTTAACAGCCCATATTTAGAGTGCCAAATGGTACCTTTTTTTTTGACCCGACTGATAAAATTTATCAAATAATTCCACATTTCTCAAAAATATTATTTTGTTGGTAATATATTACCAACTTATTGATATTTTTCCTGCAGAATTTGTGACTGAAAATTTTCCATCCTGAATATAAGAGAAATTTTTGTTGATTGGGGGGCGTTTTTGGACTTTATTTCCAACAAGTCAAAATAATAATTTCTTCAGCAGATCCTTAATCTCCAGTGGTAGTAAACACAACATTACAAGTTATAGAGACGCCTGGCACAGAATAACCAGCGGTCATCAGTTTTTAGAAAGAACTTAAGGCATAGTAACATATTAGCAACAAGTAAAGTGCTTCTGATTTAAATTTTGTTTTGAATTTGCAGTTATTTACATTTTTGCTTTAGTTATTCTACTAATAATTAATAATAGTTTAATATATTATAAATATTTTTTTTTACTGCTTTCATCTTCTTTTTTCCAATTTTTAGGTGGTAATCTTCTAAAAAATTTTACATTTGAATCCAGATTGCAATAAAATATAGCTAAGTTATTGTGTGAATGAATACTAGTATTTAAAGCCCGGTGGACATAATGCAATTTCTACATGTATATTTAGCATTTAACAATTGCTGATAAATATTTTTTACGGGGATTTTTTTGCGGTAGCCACCAATCAATTTTTGATATCATAATGGTTTTTTAGAGTCACATTTCGTGAATTCCACTTTATTTAAATTTTCAATAGAGGTTAAACCAATAAGTTTAATAAAAAAAAAATTGTGCAAATAGCGCTTAAAGAACCAAACCGCTAACATACTTACAGAATTATACTAAGGGCGCCGATTCGTGTCCTGTAATTTAGCATAATATTAACTCAGCACTTGTCGCTAATGTTTTTAATAACGCTTTCTACACCTTAATTCCCTTTTTGCCTAAACATTTAATGGGATTTCGACATATTTGAGAAAATACTGCCGTAAAAATGCAGCATCCAAACATTGACGACCTGCCCGCGACCATATTGGTTGTTGGAAGCCGCAATTAGAACTGCCATTGCCATTGCCAAGACGGAATTTCAAATCTCCTTCCAGGGCCTCTATTACATATACATATATATATATATATATATATATATATATATATATATATATATATATATATATATATATATATATATATATATATATATATATATATATATATATATATATATATATATTTGAATTCAAAGGATATCGGGTAGCGGTCCGTGGTTAAAATAGAAAGCTCCTTTTTTCTTTAACACACAATATTTCGTCAATTTATTTGTTGACTTCTTCAGGAGTGAACTAAAATTTAATGAACACAACAGGTCAAACTATATAACAGACAATTAAAACAATCGTGAGAAATACTTACAAAATTAGAGTCTACCACATAGTTCCTCAAAAACCATACTTTACAGTTAAGGTAAATCAACGAAGCAACATAATGAAACAAACGGATAAACACTTAGTATACAATTCTTAATAATGGTAGGCAAAAGTTGCGCTAACGGGGGTAGCGAAAAAAACAAAAAAAAAACAATAAAAAAAAAACAATCGATCTAAATAATGACAAAAAAAGGGGCATCAAAATAACCTACTCCGTGGATCAACAACGCAACGCGAATACGCTACTCGGTGGCCGAACATTACATTATCTGTGGTTTAACTGAAAAATGTTACAGTATATATTGCTTATTTGTTGTGTATCAGACTTGTAATTAATTGAATCTTAGTTTTTGTTAATATGGCACATTTCAAGAAACAATCGGGCTTTATAATTATTGACACAGTGCAAAATTTTTGGATTGCTGTAGTCAAATTCATGTCCTGTTTTTATGTAATGCTCAACCACTGCACAAGTATTCCTATGAATACGGCAATCACTTTTGTGCTGTGTTAAACGTTGTTTTAACCACTGTGAGGTCTGTCCAATATAACAGCCTTGACAACCCAAACACGACAATCGATATATGACATTACAGTTATATAGTAGCGGAGTTGGATCTTTCACTCTAGAAAAAAGTTTGGAGACTTTTTCAGTATTATATTTAGCAATTTTTATTTCCTTGAATTCTTTGAAAATATTTATGATAAATTCTGTGAGGTTTTTAATATAAGGTATCTTTCTGTAACACATCCGAGCGTCTGGTTCCTCTGTTGGACCGTCAAATGTGTTGGAGTTATAGATTAATCTCTTAAGTATATGTTTTGGATATCCGTTATTGACAAAAACGTTGAAAATTTTTTTCAGGTTATTTTGAACAAAACTTTCATGGCTCAAATGTGTAACTCTGTTTTTTATGCCTATAATTGTATTATATTTTTGGTTCTGTGGATGAGAGGAATAATAATTAATAAACCTACCTGAGGCAGTTTTTTCTGGTACCAATCCAAAATAATTTCATTTTTGTTAGTTCTAATAACCTTGGTACCTAAGAAGGGGACATAGGAGTCTTTTTCATGTTCAATTGTGAATTGTAGGTTGGTGTTGAAAGAATTAAAAATACTCAAGGTTATATCTGTTTGGTCACATGGTACCGCACAAAGAAGATCGTCAACATATTTATAAATAAAAGGTAATTTGAAAGGTAATTTGGGTATAATTTGATCTAGTAAATGGTCCAATACTAGGGTAGCAAGTATTGGACTGATGGGAGAACCCATTGGGGTACCAAAAATTTGTTTGTAGAATTTTGAATTGAAACTAAAATAGGTGTTATCAAAAATAAATTTTATAAGTTTGAAAAAATTTGTCTTTGTAAGATTAGTGTGTTCTTTTATCTTTTTCCATTCATTATCCAAAATCTGATTTACCAATTCGAGAGGAATATTAGTAAAGAGCGATACGACATCCAATGAAATCAAAACATAATTGTCAGGGAGTACGTAACTGCTGATCATGTTGGCAAAGTTAAATGAATCTTTTACATTATAGTCATTTGTGTTTGTAAACGTAGTTTTAAGGATATTAGCCATAAATCTCGATATGTTGTACGTAACAGAGTTAATTGAGCTTACTATTGGTCTCAGGGGGATATCTGTTTTATGGATCTTAGGCAAACAATACAACTTTGGAAAGGATGAATTATAGATCGATAGTTGTTTACATTCACTGTCAGAAAGCTCTCTCTTTGTTTTTAATGATTTAATTATCCTATTGTAAGTTAATTGTATCGAAGTAGTAGGGTCGCGGTTAAGTCGTGTGTAGGTGGTCGAATCGTTTAATAATTCCATTGTTTTTTGAATATATGTGGTTTTGTCTATAGCAACAGTGCAACCACCCTTGTCCGCTTGCAGTATGTACAAGTCAGGATGTGCATTCAAAAAATGTTTAGCTTCTTTAAACATTGTGTAGAAGCGAGAAGAACCATTACTATTATTGTTGTGCATGTAGTTTGTGAATGCGTTTGCAACTTTTGCCCTCATAATATCTTTAGAATTGTCCGGTACAACATCAATAATATTTTCTATGTCAGCCAAAAAATTTTGATTTAGAAACTGATTATTATTGGCTGGTACGCTAAATTTGGGACCGAGTGATAAAAAGTCGGATATATTTTTTGGAATTTCAACACTAGAATAATTTTGGAACCATTTTTTATTGTTATAAAATAATACATTTTGCGTAGATTGACATTTAAGAAGCAAATTGAATTTTTGTATGTTAAACTTTTTTACTTTATTGTATATGAGTTCTAATCTACTCTTATAATCTTGTATAATATTGATAGGTATCAAGTTAGTTATAGATTACTTTATATTCTGGATTGATTTGTTAATTTTCGAAATAATGTTACATGTCATTTTTATCTCAAGGGACAATATTTTAAAACTAATGTCAGATATAAACCTGTCTATCCTGTTTGCTGTCGATATATCATTACCAACAATTAATAGTCCATGCATCTTCTTTCCACTATCTTGAATGTGTCTAGGTGTCAATCTAGATTTTCTGCAACGTAAGAGGAAAATTCTTCTATTATTGTTCCTTGCTAAACTTCTGTTCAAATTTGCCCACTGCTTCATCAACTTTACGGAGCGAAGACCATAGAGTTGTCCAATCACTTGATAAGAACCCATCATCAATACTAACACTTGGAATTTCTTCTTATATCGACCGTACTAAACTTATTTGAATTCAAAGGATATCGGGTAGCGGTCCGTGGTTAAAATAGAAAGCTCCTTTTTTCAGAGGAACCAGACGCTCGGATGTGTTACAGAAAGATACCTTATATTAAAAACCTCACAGAATCTATCATAAATATTTTCAAAGAATTCAAGGAAATAAAAATTGCTAGATATAATACTGAAAAAGTCTCTAAAATTTTTTTAGAGTGAAAGATCCAACTCCGCTACTATATAACTGTAATGTCATATATCGATTGTCGTGTTTGGGTTGTCAAGGCTGTTATATTGGACAGACCTCACAGTGGTTAAAACAACGTTTAACACAAAAGTGATTGCCGTATTCATAAGAATACTTGTGCAGTGGTTGAGCATTACATAAAAACAGGACATGAATTTGACTACAGCAATCCAAAAATTTTGCAATGTGTCACTAATTATAAAGCCCGATTGTTTCTTGAAATGTGCCATATTAACAAAAACAAAGATTCAATTAATTACAAGTCTGATACACAACAAATAAGCAATATATACTGTAACATTTTTCAGTTAATCCACAGATAATGTAATGTTCGGCCACCGAGTAGCGTATTCGCGTTGCGTTGTTGATCCACGGAGTAGGTTATTTTGATGCCCCTTTTTTTGTCATTATTTAGATCGATTGTTTTTTTTTGATTGTTTTTTTTTGTTTTTTTCGCTACCCCCGTTAGCGCAACTTTTGCCTACCATTATTAAGAATTGTATACTAAGTGTTTATCCGTTTGTTTCATTATGTCGCTTCGTTCATTTACCTTAACTGTAAAGTATGGTTTTTGAGGAACTATGTGGTAGACTCTGATTTTGTAAGTATTTCTCACGATTGTTTTAATTGTCTGTTATATAGTGTGACCTGTTGTTTTCATTAAATTTTAGTTCACTCCTGAAGAAGTCAACAAATAAATTGACGAAATATTGAGTGTTAAAGAAAAAAGGAGCTTTCTATTTTAACCGCCGACCGCTACCCGATATCCTTTGAATTCAAATAAGTTTAGTACGGTCGATATAAGAAGAAATTCCAAGTGTTAGTATTGATGATGGGTTTTTATCAAGTGATTGGACAACTCTATGGTTTTCGCTCCGTAAAGTTGATGAAGCAGTGGGCAAATTTGAACAGAAGTTTAGCAAGGAACAATAATAGAAGAATTTTCCTCTTACGTTGCAGAAAATCTAGATTGACACCTAGACACATTCAAGATAGTGGAAAGAAGATGCATGGACTATTAATTGTTGGTAATGATATATCGACAGCAAACAGGATAGACAGGTTTATATCTGACATTAGTTTTAAAATATTGTCCCTTGAGATAAAAATGACATGTAACATTATTTCGAAAATTAACAAATCAATCCAGAATATAAAGCAATCTATAACTAACTTGATACCTATCAATATTATACAAGATTATAAGAGTAGATTAGAACTCATATACAAGAAGGTTTTCAATAAAGTAAAAAAGTTTAACATAAAAAAATTCAATTTGCTTCTTAAATGTCAATCTACGCAAAATGTATTATTTTATAACAATGAAAAATGGTTCCAAAATTATTCTAGTGTTGAAATTCCAAAAAATATATCCGACTTTTTATCACTCGGTCCCAAATTTAGCGTACCAGCCAATAATAATCAGTTTCTAAATCCAAATTTTTTGGCTGACATAGAAAATATTATTGATGTTGTACCGGACAATTCTAAAGAGGGCAAAAGTTGCATATGCATTCACAAACTACATGCACAATAATAATAGTAATGGTTCTTCTCGCTTCTACACAATGTTTAAAGAAGCTAAACATTTTTTGAATGCACATCCTGACTTGTACATACTGCAAGCGGACAAGGGTGGTTGCACTGTTGCTATGGACAAAACCACATATATTCAAAAAACAATGGAATTATTAAACGATTCGACCACCTACACACGACTTAACCGCGACCCTACTACTTCGATACAATCAACTTACAATAGGATAATTAAATCATTAAAAACAAAGAGAGAGCTTTCTGACAGTGAATGTAAACAACTATCGACCTATAATTCATCCTTTCCAAAGTTGTATTGTTTGCCTAAGATCCATAAAACAGATATCCCCCTGACACCAATAGTAAGCTCGATTAACTCTGTTACGTACAACATATCGAGATTTATGGCTAATATCCTTAAAACTACGTTTACAAACACAAATGACTATAATGTAAAAGATTCATTTAACTTTGCCAACATGATCAGCGGTTACGTACTCCCCGACAATTATGTTTTGATTTCATTGGATGTCGTATCGCTCTTTACTAATATTCCTCTCGAATTGGTAAATCAGATTTTGGATAATGAATGGAAAAAGATAAAAGAACACACTAATCTTACAAAGACAATTTTTTTCAAACTTATAAAATTTATTTTTGATAACACCTATTTTAGTTTCAATTCAAAATTCTACAAACAAATTTTTGGTACCCCAATGGGTTCTCCCATCAGTCCAATAATTGCTACCCTAGTATTGGACCATTTACTAGATCAAATTATACCCAAATTACCTTTCAAATTACCTTTTATTTATAAATATGTTGACGATCTTCTTTGTGCGGTACCATGTGACCAAACAGATATAACCTTGAGTATTTTTAATTCTTTCAACACCAACCTACAATTCACAATTGAACATGAAAAAGACTCCTATGTCCCCTTCTTAGATACCAAGGTTATTAGAACTAACAAAAATGAAATTATTTTGGATTGGTACCAGAAAGAAACTGCCTCAGGTAGATTTATTAATTATTATTCCTCTCATCCACAGAACCAAAAATATAATACAATTATAGGCATAAAAAACAGAGTTACACATTTGAGCCATGACAGTTTTGTTCAAAATAACCTGAAAAAAATTTTCAACGTTTTTGTCAATAACGGATATCCAAAACATATACTTAAGAGATTAATCTATAACTCCAACACATTTGAGGGTCCAACAGAGGAACCAGACGCTCGGATGTGTTACAGAAAGACACCTTATATTAAAAACCTCACAGAATCTATCATAAATATTTTCAAAGAATTCAAGGAAATAAAAATTGCTAAATATAATACTGAAAAAGTCTCTAAACTTTTTTCTAGAGTGAAAGATCCAACTCCGCTACTATATAACTGTAATGTCATATATCGATTGTCGTGTTTGGGTTGTCAAGGCTGTTATATTGGACAGACCTCACAGTGGTTAAAACAACGTTTAACACAGGACAAAAGTGATTGCCGTATTCATAAGAATACTTGTGCAGTGATTGAGCATTACATAAAAACAGGACATGAATTTGACTACAGCAATCCAAAAATTTTGCAATGTATCAATAATTATAAAGCCCGATTGTTTCTTGAAATGTGCCATATTAACAAAAACAAAGATTCAATTAATTACAAGTCTGATACACAACAAATAAGCAATATATACTGTAACATTTTTCAGTTAAACCACAGATAATGTAATGTTCGGCAACCGAGTAGCGTATTCGCGTTGCGTTGTTGATCCACGGAGTAGGTTATTTTGATGCCCCTTTTTTGTCATTATTTAGATCGATTGTTTTTTTTTTTTGATTGTTTTTTTTTGTTTTTTTCGCTACCCCCGTTAGCGCAACTTTTGCCTACCATTATTAAGAATTGTATACTAAGTGTTTATCCGTTTGTTTCATTATGTCGCTTCGTTCATTTACCTTAACTGTAAAGTATGGTTTTTGAGGAACTATGTGGTAGACTCTAATTTTGTAAGTATTTCTCACGATTGTTTTAATTGTCTGTTATATAGTTTGACCTGTTGTTTTCATTAAATTTTAGTTCACTCCTGAAGGAGTCAACAAATAAATTGACGAAATATTGAGTGTTAAAGAAAAAAGGAGCTTTCTATTTTAACCACGGACCGCTACCCGATATCCTTTGAATTCAAATAAGTTTAGTACGGTCGATATAAGAAGAAATTCCAAGTGATATATATATATATATATATATATATATATATATATATATATATATATATATATATATATATATATATATATATATATATATATATATATATATATATATATATATATATATATATATATATATATATATATATATATATATATATATATATATATATATATATATATATATATATATATATATATATATATATATATATATATATATATATATATATTCTCACGTATTGATTCACGGATGGAAAAATGTGATGACACTATATTCCGGGATATCATCCGTTCGCTCGTTGAACTCCGACTGGAATCCTGCAGACGTTTCGCCAAAATCTCACTTGGCATCTTCAATGCTCGCGCTCCGAAAACACTTCGTTCGTGTGTTCGAAGTGTTCGACTCGACAAAAACCGACGCAGGAGGAATCCAGAAGTTTAATAAAAAATAAAATTCAATTCTTTTTGACGCTTGTTTTCTCTTCCGCAGGATGACCAGTCAGTGCAAAATTTAGTCTATTATATACAACTATTGTTTAAAGTAATAACTAAATAATAACCAGATTTTTTTTTAATAAACAGGGTATTTATTTCATGACTAAACGTTCCTAAATGTGTGTCCGGAAATAACTACTTTAAGAAATGATTCTACATGAATAAATAAAAAAAATCATATGAACATATTCCGAAAATAAATTTCAAGATACAGGATGGCAAACTTAGAACAATTCTAATCACAGCACAGGAGCATATGGTGTTTACAAAGCAACCAAAAGTCGTGTTGAATAATATTTATTACAAACGGAAAAAAAATTGCACCTTGTATCTCGAAAACGATATATACATATGTTCATATTAAAAAAAAAACTTTTTTCATGCAGAATAACCATTTAAATTATTCGAATGTTATTTGAATTACTTTCATTTTGCTTTTGAAATTTGAAATTAAAACTAATAACTTAACTTTAATTAGCGAGTTTAGCATTGATTAGACTGAAACCATTAAGCAATATATATATCGCATTTTGTTGAAATTTGTTAGGTGGATATTCAGTTTTAAGAATTTTGGGATTTTATGGAGAAAGGACATGTTTATAGATATGATTGTATTGAAATTATATTATCATTTTAGATCATTTCGAATTCTCATCGAACTCAGATGAAGGCCCCACATATTATCCGTCGGACTCAAATTCCGAAGACGAACGAACTTGTAAGATTGTCATTTCATTTTTGTCAACTTTTAAAAACTTTGAAAATGTTATCCTTTACGCCTTAACACTTAACTATTTGCAGGAACCAAGATTCAAATATATCGACTCATTAGATAAAGTTACTGATTTGAAATATTCTCTAGTTTCGGTAATCTATGGTTTACAATTTAAATTACAATTCAAAATGAATTATTTATTCTAGACATCTGCCGATTCTAAACCGTTCTGTTCAAGTAACTTATTGTTAACATCATCTAAGGTAAATAAAAACCGAATGATTAGTTTTAAAAGACAGTCGCAACAATATCAACATAAAATGGAATTTCAATTCAACGTTTTAGGTTCTAGAACATAACGAAAAAGATTAAGCATTTTGCTGTGTAGCAAAAACGTTGAAGTTCTAATACTTCTTTTTCTTTGCATAGCTTCTGGTTCTAAATAAATAATTTGTCAATTGTTGATTAAAATAGTTTCTCACAGTAATTTATTGAAATGTTAAGTTTTTGAGCTTCCATAGTCTAAAAATTTTAAATGAAACAATCAAAAAACAAAAAAAATAGTGTAAATGCTTATAATTTATCGGGAAAAGCAAAATTATTCCAAATTTCGACTATGACATGAACTATAAAAAATAAATAGTAAATTAAAAGCAAAATAACTTAGAGAATGAATAATTGTGATATGTATTGTTAAATATTTATAATATGTTTTATTCATTTCATTTCTACTTTTTAGGATAAGAAAGAAGTGAACTTAGTAATTTCCAGTCCTGCAACTGCAAACGTTTTCCATTCGGCAAACAAAACTATAAGAAAAAATAAAATAACTCGATTTCCAGATTTCTGCTTTTATTGTGAAATTGATGTGTTAAATTTTGCTCGAAATTGAAGTGCAAAAAATACATACTTTTAAGCCAAAAACTATCGAAAGGAAAAGACTTATTGCATCTTTAAGAAAGCGAGAAAATCACATTAAAAACTCTCATTCTATGGTTAAGCCTGTTCACAGAACCTATGTTGACACGTCTGAAGAAAGCTACGCTGCATGTAAATATTGCTATGGCCATTATTCATGTAAATTACTTTGGAGATATATAAAAAGTTGACCAGAGAAAACAGAATCATCTAGTAATGAACACAATTTGCTTCTTTCTAAGAGAATTATTAATTCTGATTTAATTTATTGCAAAAAAAGATTCTCTTATTTGCGACTTTGGAGAAAGATATTTAAATACTCATAGAGAACAACATCATGTCAATATTTGCTCACGGAAAATGAGGGAATTGTCAAAGGTCATAACAGAGTAAAAAAAAATCAATAAAAAATTAATAATTTGTATGATTTGTTGCATCCTCAGAATTATGTTGTTCGAAGTGTCAATATTATTGCGAAATATGATACACAAAATGATATTTACATATCTCCCACTTTTGCTATGAATATCTCTACAAGTTTAAAAGATTGTTGTGATATTGCAATATTAAATTTTATAAAGCGAAAATATTGCTACCCAAACGTTAGTGCTGCAGAGGCTGAAGCAAATGTAAGTATATTCAAGAGATTATTGGAAAGTAATTGGAAACATGAAATATCTATCCAAGCTGCTAGAGACTTGAATACTAAAACTTGGAATAAGACAACAATAATACCTTTTGCGTCTGATTTAAAATTGCTTAAAACATATTTAATTGAAAAGAGCAATGAAGCTGAAAAAAAATTAAAGAGGGTTCCAATAGTCTAAAAAATTATACAGTTTTGATGGAAACGGTGTTTTGCGGGTTATTGCTTCTTAATAGAAAGAGGGTAGGTGAATTGCAGAGAATGAAGCTGACGTCTTTTACATTATCTGATGAAAAAATAATCAAAGTTACGAAGAATTGTCGGACGCCATTGCAACTTCCGAAAGAATTCTTTTGAAAAGTTTTAAACGGATAGTAATAAGGGGAAAAGGGGAAGAGGGGTTCCTGTTCTATTTAGCAGAGATATACATAAAGAATATGTGGAGCAAGAAACCCACGAGCTTTAACTTCTACTAAATTAAAGAAACATTTGGCCACATCACAAGTCTTTAATATGTCACAAAATGAAATTGAACAATTGGCAACATTTATGGGCCACACTTTAAATGTATATAGTCAAAATTATGGACTTCCAGATGACATTTTTTAAACTGCAACAATTGCGAAACTGTTACTTCTCATGGAAAATGGCAAAGCGGGAAAGTACAAAGGAAAGACATTGGAAGAAATTGACTTAAATTTAGAAGAAGAATTAAACCCACAAGACGTAGACGAAACTGACCAACAGTTTGCAATTGAAGATGAAATCAATGAGCATCCCACTCTTGCAGACAAAAATGAGACATTAAATCAAACAAACAAAAAAACGGAACTTGCACATTCCAAAAAAACGAGAACTGGTTCCATGGACAGCGGAACAAAAAAAAGTAGTAAAAGATTTTTTTAAGATAGCCAGATGTATATATACATTATATATATATATATATATATATATATATATATATATATATATATATATATATATATATATATATATATATATATATATATATATATATATATATATATATATATATATATATATTTGGAATAGGCAAAGGCAAATGACATCTGCTACTTCTCTAGAAATTACTACAAATTAAAGAAAAATTGAAGCAAGCATAATATTTATTGCTTTAAACAGAAAAATCATATCAGTAAAAAATCTATAAAAACTTTAAATATAATATGGATATATTAAATTAAAATACCTATAAAGGAACATACCCGAGTACAAGGTGAAGATGACTGAACAAAGGGAAAATAAAAACTAATGCTTACTACATACTAGGTTGACAGAATTGTTGGTTAAATATTAAAATACTAGCAATACAGACATTATTCAAATCAAATCTTTTACAAACTTTACAAATAAAATGTTATTAATCACTCCTCTAACATTCTCGTTTGTAAAGACGTTCCATGATCTTAAAAAACAATTTATGAGGCAAACCTTTGGAAATTTGTTGAATGTGAGTTTTAATAATATTAAAGCTTTCTTCCTCATAGATCGCGTAAGTATTTGGCAAACTTAATTCTTCATATAGATGTCGTATTGCCTGGACTGATTCGAGGTCCGATTTTCCATAATGGTCCTCCATTATTTTTCTTTGGGATGGACTCGCTCTCTGAAGAGCTACTACAGCCAGCCAAGAACATTTTCCGTCTTCAATGTCCGTCCCTTTCTTGCCCATAATAGCGGAATCACCAAAACAATCCAAGAAGTCGTCCTGAAAGAAAACAGAAATAAAAGGTAGACTAATATATTGTTCCTAGCTTTCTATATACTAGGGAACGTTGAAAATTTTCCCCAAGATATTTTTGTTATCAGTCTCACACACAAGGCGAAAAAGGTGAAACTAAAAAGGCTGAGCAAGCTTTGCTATGATATACAGGTTGTAATATTGAAGTTTGCATATCGTCAGTTGACAGTATTTGCGATTAGAAAAAAAAGGAAAAATTACCTGAATCTGGAAAAATTGCCCCATTTCCAAGAGGATTGTTTTAGCCTGTCTATGCTGTTCAGTATCGTGCAAATTTGCCAAGTACATAGCTAGGGCCACAGGCATTTGAAAACTGTAATATGCAGTCTTATACCTCACAATCGAAGTATATCTAAAAATTACAATATTATTACATTAATAATAGTCAAATTCCATTTTAGAAAGTTTCTTCAAAGTTAAAATGTGAACTCAAAAATTGGTTCCAAATTTACATTTGAACAAAACGTGTGTAGAAAAATAAAGTCATTTCACCTATGCATTGTAAACATATCTAATTTTGGTTTTCCATTATTGTCCATGCACATCAAATCCAGACTCTGTCCCATCGCCGTCTTAAATATAACGTCATGAAAGAGTTCCATCATTAACAGGTAAGCGGGATGATCCCTAAAGTGCCTGAAACAATATGGAGGTAGTGGTTAGCAGTGCCTCCACACATTTATGGTTATGTAATAAGAATAGACATAGACAATTGACAACGGTTTTAAAATCAAGAAAAATGTTATAAATTTTTAGTGATTTTTGACTGACCAAATAATAAATTCAAAATAAATAATAACTTCAAAAGCTACAATATTTCTTCAAAAAATTTGTATGCAACATATTATAATTATCAAAAGTTACACTACAAAAACTATTTAGTTTTGGGGCAAATTTCTGAAGAACAAAGAGGAAAGTTCTACTTTCTGTATATTCATAATCTACATGTAAAATAAGTACCAGAAAACAAATACAAAATTATGAAAGTGGACTCCAAAAAAAGAAAGATTTTTTCATTTAAGTTTTTGGTATTAATATTAATCACCTTGTATTTGATCATTTTAAAATAGCGCCAAATTTTTAAATAAGCAACTAAAACACCGGAGTAGATTGCTATGAAATATTTGGGAACGTTGAATTTGGGTTGGTATTTCTAGACTATAGATAATATTCTACTATAGCCATAATCGAGATCTCACGTTCCTTGTTTTAGTTTTTCAGGAATGTGAATAATGCATATATATGAATAATGTTAATAATGTAAAATAATGTTGTTTGCGCTAAAAGATTTACCACCTTAAATAATATGCCTGTTTTTAGGATTGTTTGTTCTTAATAAGTTGTACTTTAGCGGTTTTGTGTCACTCACTTCTTAAGAAGGGCATATACAGCATTCTCCACCATTAAGGCGTCGTTAAATGCTGACAGTCCTACGTCAGGTTGGCGGTACCAACATGCGACACCTCTGCGAGTTTCCGACTCATCCAGAACGTCGTCCACCACTACCAAGAAGCCTTGAACCTGAAACAAACAATACAATACATACATATATAGTGCTGTAGAATCAATTTTAAACTAATTTTTGCATTTTTTTTTGTTAATTTTACGGTGTAACGCCAGAGGGCAGGTAACTGCTGATTTTCACTACCTAAGGCTAGGTCTTTTGGTGATTTTGTGTTTTTTGGGACTCTCCATGCGGGTGTTGGAGGGGCAAAGATAACTTCCATAATCAAGTGCGATATCAGAAGAAATACGCCCCGCGAAATTTTAGAATTCTACTAAAGTTGGATATAGCCAATTTTGTAATTGTTAGAGATAATCACAAACTTAAGCACCTTTTTGATGTTAAATGGACAGGCCATGAGGTTGTTGGTACTAAAGGTGATGTAACCTACGAGATTTTGAGAAATGGTAAGATTATAGGCGTCCATATCAATGATATTAGACCTGCATTTTTTCATAAGTATACAGTTACCATGAGAAAGTTCGCATCCGAATCATCAATTCATGAGCCATTGTTTCAGCCCTCATCCAAACAAATTGTCGAGTTTCCAGATTTGACTGCTTCTTGAGCGGGATAGCTCAAGTTCGAATGGTGAACTGATCTTAGAACGACGCCATTGCACAATTATCCTGGATAATTCAACCTCTTACAGCGACGGGCACAACTTCAAAAAGCCGAACTTGCGCTTACAAAGAAAGAAGCCCCCAGAGAATCGTCAAGCGAGTCGTGATTTCAAACTATCATCCCCTATGAAGAGGTCACCCAGAGTACGCAAAGTTCGCAATAAATGTAATTGTTGCGACTAAGTAGAAATGCCAAATTGGATCTGTGTGGACAATATCTGATTTAATTTCCACTGTTTTCTTAATCATGATAATATGTAGTAATTTTGAGTTTGAAGAATTGCTTTGTAATAATATAATAATAATAATATTTATTCAATTTAAACTTTACAATAACATAATCTATAAAACTGATTTAAGTGGAATAAATGTTTTGTTTCACTGAAGCATTGCGAAATGCTTATGCGTGACACACCAATATTAAATGAAACCAATAATAATTACAATAATAACAACGAGGCAAAGAATCTGCTTGTTACATTTATAGTAATATAATATATACTCATACATGTAAGCAAAAATAAAAAAAATAAAACGAGGATAAAAACATTAACTCACTAGACATGTGAATATACATAATTCAAGGCTTATTTACGTTTGATATTTTAAGTTAATGAGGTTATCAAAAAGTCGTCTGCCCATCTGAAACATCCATATCTTGACATCTTTTTTAAATTTTGTAAAGATGGTTTGTTCTCTTATATATGCTGGTAGCATGTTATATAACCTAGGTGAGAATATAATGATCGTTGTCCGTGTGTTTTTGTTCTAACTGTGGGATAGACGTCCTTGTTTTGTCTGTTTATGGTATGATAAGTGCATAGCATTTGGATGTCTTTTAATATACTAAAGCAGTATAACTGACGTATCTCGAGAATTTCATTCTCCTCAAACAGTAGGTCCGATGGGTAAGTTTTTTGTTTGCTATAAATTATTTTTAGAAACCACTTTTGCAACACATTTAGATTTTTCAGGTCGTTTTCAGAGACCCCGCCCCAACCCAGGATGCTATAGGAAAGGTGAGTTTGTACTAATGACATATATTTCGGCTTAAAAAATCTCGTAGGTAATTAAATTTTGATAGAAGTGGTCTGATTTTTTCTACTATAGATTTAATTTGCAGATTCCACTTGGGCTGAGTCAATAGTAACACCAAGATAATTAAACGATGTTACTTGCGGAATTCCTGTCATTTCAACTGTTAGATTTCCGATGTTTGGGAGTTGATTTTATATATATAGAATGAGAAAGGTAGCTATTTGGTCTTCTGTAAATTCAATGTAAGTTTATTGTACTGATACCACGTTTTGAGAGTCTTTAAGTCCTGCTCAATTTGTAACTTTAACAATTGCCATGTTTTTGCCGGTCCAAAAATTACAGTGTCATCGGCAAAACTGAAAACTGTACTTATTGGTGTCTAAATTTAACATATCATTTACGTATATCGTAAACAGTAGAGGTCCGAGAACTGTACCCTGTGGTACGCCACATGTTACTGTCTTCATATCGCTCAAAACACCATCTATGCTTACACACTGTTTACGATTGAACAAATAACTACGCAGCAACTCAAATACTCTCCCTCTCAGTCCAGAACGGTTTAGTTTATCAAGTAACTTATTGTGGCAAACAGTGCCAAAAGCCTTGCTTAAATCTAAAAAAACGCACATGCAAGGGTTACTTCAATCTAATGAGTCGTATATTTGGGATGTTAAAGATTTGATAGCATCATGTGTTGGCTTCCCTTTTCGAAATCTAAATTGAAAGTCTGAGATTATATTGAAATTATCAAGAAATTTAACAATCGTCGTTCAAAAATTTTAGAAAACACTGAAAGTATTGATATTGGACGATAATTTTCAACGTTTTCTCTGTTGTCATTTTTATATAATGGCTTAATAATGCCAACTTTTAAACAATCTGGAAAACATCCACTCTCAAAACATTTATTTATAAGAAACGTTAAGGGTTCGGATATTTGAAAACAAATCTCTCTTAGAGTCTCGCTTCTAATACAGTCCCATCCAGGAGCTTTTTTCGTTTGCAGTTTTTTTATAACTTTTTCAATTTCCTGTACATTTACGTTACATAAGAGCATTGTATTTGCCAGCATGGGAAAATCATTTCGATAATTAGGGAGTTATTTTTTCTGCCAGCTTTGTACCCAGTTCAATATAAAATTTATTAAACTCGTTCGCAATTTTTAATCTATCTGTTATTTTCTCATTGTTTTCACTTATTATCTGTCTAATCTGTGTTTTAGGTTTGGAGGTAGAACAGATGCGATTGACACAACTCCACAACGCAGACGAAGAAGTTTGATTTTTATTAATTTCATTTTGTACATGTTTACGCTTAGCATTTTTTATTTGCACCCGCAATTTATTTTTATAACTGTTGTAACCGCTTTTTAATAATTGGTTGTTCGGGTTCTTAACTAAGTCTCTATATAATTGTTTTTTTCCCTAATTGTTTTTTGTAGCTCTTTCGTCATCCATTCTTTTTTAAAATTATTTTTATGTTTATAAAAAATGTTATTTGTGTTATTTTCTATGTACGTCTATAATTTATTAATAAAATTTTCCATGGCAGCGTTTGCCAACCAATTTTCCCTCTGCAAGACATGTCTCAAACTAGGATAATTAGTGTATTTTTATTTACGATTATATCTTTGTCTTTTTTTGAGTTGCTATTAGGAGGGATGGAAATAGCTATTGGATAATGATCCGTGATGTCAACATCAAAGATAAACGATTTTGAATTATTTACTATATGGGCTGGTCCTTTTATGAAAAAGTGATCTAAACAAAACAAACAAACAAAGATCTTGCTCTTGTAACTTTATTAATGTAGGATGTGAATGTGTATTTTGTTAAGATGTTTTTGTATTCTTCAACATAATCGACATCACTTAATAAATCAATGTTGATATCCCCAACCAATTTATGAAAACTGTATTTCTTCCTATCATCCAAATATTGAAGTAAATGCATGTTAAACTGGACCTCGTCTATTCTAGGTGATTTATGGATACAACTTAGAAGAACATTTTGATTGTTTACTGAGATAATACCAATAATAATAATACTAATACTTTTGTATCCCATTTGTACAGTGTTATACTCAAAATTTAGTTGCGATTTCATATATACAATGACACCATAATTCCTATTTACATTACCATTGTTATAAAGAATATTGTAACCCTTTAAATTGAAGGGAGTTTTGTTTATATCATACTGGATAAATGTTTCGGACAGCACAATTACATCAAACTCTGTAACAAAACTGTCAAGAAACAAAGAAAATTCCTCAAAGTTTTTGCTTAAGCTGCCTATGTAAATGTGAATTATTTTAAAATCGATTGCATTGAGAAATGTATTATTAAATATTTTGACACTGCTTATAAAGTTTGTATCAATCAATTACCTCTCGTTCAAAATCTTTGGTCTTTTTGCTTGCGTTGGCGACCTATTTGATAGATGTTATTGTTTCCACTGTCATGCAGTTTAGTTGGAGCAGTGTGTTAATTTGTGTAATAACAAACTCAGATAATGCGACGTTGCCGATATAATCTAATCCAAAGATTATAATACTATTTCTTTTGAAGTTTTTCTCGATGTCATTAACCTTTTTTTCAAGTTTTCTGCATTTGTTTTCAAGTTCAACTCTTTTATGACTTTCTTCTAGAATGGTGACTTTTAATTCATTAATATCATGGTGTACGAGTGAGACTTCAAACTGAATTTCTTTCTTTAATTCGGTTGTCTGTTTTTCGTTGGAGTCTTGGATGGTTTTTGATATTTTATCAAAGAAGTCACTGCTTATATCGCTCATTTCTATCGTTATTTACATGTTTTCGAAAGGGGAGAATATTGTAGAATCAATTTTAAACTAATATTTGAATGAGGCCATCTAACGTGCGCACGTTTAAACCTTTATTGCATTATTTTTGTTAATTTTACGGTGTAACGCCAGATGACAGGCAACTGGGTATTTTCATGATATAAGGTTAGGAGTAGTCTTCTGTCAATCGTTTATTTTACGAGCACCCAATCAAACAGTGACCGATTTCGAAAAAGACGGAACCATTTCAGTCAATTGTTCATTTAAATACTTTTTGATGCCAACATAGGCGGCAATAGTCACTGAATCCGAACAGTCCAAACGATTGATTCAGATTCATTTGAATTTGAATTATTGTTGTGTCTATATGTTATGTTTTCTGTTCTAGTTAGTATAATATTTAGCTGTGTTCTGCTTTTTATTTAATCATGATTTTATTAAAATAGGTGCTAAGTTGGACCAGTAATACATTAATTTGTTTAAATTAAATACCTATGTGGAATATTCAATATGCAATTCAATACATAAGCAAATCTACCAATCGATGTCGCAACTCACTACTATAGAATAATTATAACAATAGTTCGATTCCTTTTTCGTGGCCTGTCTCAGTCACGCATTTAAATCTTAAACCATTCAAATGAATCGTATTCCAGTGAATTGGATTTGTTTTGGTACGGTCGGTCGATCGGCCGTCCTGTATTCGGTCACTTCAGACCGGTCAAGGCGGCAGTGAGAGCGAACAAGATGATCGAATCGTTACGAACAAGCGGGATTCGTTCGTTCGATCCTATGAAGTGATGGAATCAAAGTGACCGAATCAATCGCGATTGATACAACTCTAATGGTATAATGGCCCGTACGGCCGTACTTAAAAATTCTATTAAATATCAGTATATCTGTTAAACTGTTAAACTCTAGTTAGGAGATTGGTTGGCCTTTTAGTGGTTTTTGGGTTTTTCCGCAATCAAAGATTGTTGAAGTAAAGGTCCCCAGAAGTAATTTTTTTATGAAGCAGTTCTCGATATACCACAAGCAATCAGCAATCAATACATGTACCAACCTTTTAATTTTTTCAAACAAACCTCTAATGTACAGCGTGCTATAAAAAAAACCTTGCAACTACCCGTCATCCGCAAATAACTTTGAAGGTTTGATAATGATAAGAAATCAGAATCCAAAATGCACAGTATTTTGCAATTTTCAATTTTTTATATTAACTGTGCAATAAATGGACAAGTCGTATTGCGGTATACAAAACATCATCGAGTTCATCCTAAACATTTTCCGAGTATAGGACTAAATGGCGGTATAATATTCTTACCCAATAAATCTTATATATTAAAAAAACATTCTACCAAGAAATCTTACATCCATAGCAAATCCAATTAACGGGATCGAAATCCACTTACACATACGACGACATTTGGAAGCCTTATATAACTCGAACCTATAAAACGACGGGGATGAACTTCCGCGACACTTCTGACGGAAGTAACCCAGTGCCAATTTGATCTTGGTTAGTCCTTGACTCACGTGTCCACTACTGAACCGCGCTTACTTTCTTCGGAAAAAAAAACTTTTTCAATGGTGGTTGCGATTAAAGTATTCAAGAAAACAACACCGAATGGTAAGGTCACAGTTTATCTAAGCAAGAGGGATTTCATCGACCACCTCGACTACACCGATCCTATCGATGGAGTCGTCGTCGTTGAAGATGAGTATTTGCAGGTGAGTGAAGTAAAAGTTTCGCTGAATTAGCTTTATCCCGATTGATGAAATGGTGGAAATTAATTAGTTTCTGTAATCTAACTTGGTGTTTACCATCAGCGACAAAAGAATAGTTGAAAAAGTACTGATTTTGTACCCAAATAATTTTCTAACGAAGGGTCGGAATAAAAATTAGACAGTTTTTTTGTGTATCTACTTTACCACATTTATTATACGAAAAGTTAATTTCATTTTTCGGCAAGTCAGTATAGGTGATTCGAAATTACACATCAAAAACAAACAAAAAAAAGTTTTAGAAGTATTCTAAAAAAAGGTAAAAATCTCCATTTTTGTAAATTCTTAACCGCAATGACATAAAAAATTCGGAGACATTTAGGGCACAGCTATTACTAAAATACCTTGGTAACTAACTTATTAATACTCCCGCCGAGTTTGGCTAACCATCCAGCAAACATTCTTTATATATAAAAATATTTTAATTGATCTTTGTCACGCCATAACAAGGTCATTTTATATTTTGCGTCAAAATATTGAAAACATTTTGATGTCAGCTATTAACGACAGAAATTAGAAGATACGAGTCCGAAATTAGTTCTTTAAGGATTCAAATATTATAAATGCGTTATGTTTTTTTTTTTCAAAGAAACTTCCACAGGCTACTGTAATGCTTTTTACAAAATTTTTGGATTCCTCCTGTGTCGGTTTTTGCTTAGTCGAAATTGCTGACGTTTCGCCAATCATCCTGTTGGCTTCTTCAGAGCTTGACTGAAACTGAGTTATGTTTTGTTTTTCAAGGGCCGCAAAATCTTCGCCCAGGTGGTCACCGTGTACCGCTATGGGCGAGAAGAAGATGAGGTTATGGGCCTCAAATTCAGCAAGGAGATAGTCGTCGCAACAGCCCAAGTAGTACCGCAGAAACGTGACAAGGACACCGAGCTCGCTCCTATCCAAGAAAAGTTAGTCAAAAAAATGGGACCTAACGCCAGTCCATTCACGTTCCAGTTTCCGGATATGGCTCCATGCTCGGTAAAAGCACGCCCATATAAGCAAACCGGAGGTTTTACGTCATAATTTTCTCCAGGTGACGCTCCAACCGGGTGAAGATGACCAAGGCAAACCCCTCGGTGTAGAATACTATGTCAAGTGCTGGGTTGGTAATAACGAAGACGACAAGGGCCATAGACGCAGCACGGTACAGCTTGCCATCAAGAAACTGCAGTACGCTCCGTTGGGTATTTGCATGTTCGGAGACGTTTCTGATGCTGTGGATAAACTTGAACATTATTTTTAGATCGGTGCGGCAATCGATTGCCCAGTTCATTGGTGTCCAAAGGCTTCACATTCTCAAGTGGCAAAATAAACCTGGAAGTCACCCTCGACAAAGAAATCTACTATCATGGCGAGAAAATTGGAGCTAACATAATGATAACCAATAATTCTAGGAAGAAGGTGATGAACATTAAAGTTTACGCGGTGCAACATTGCGAAGTGAGTGACGCAAGCTAACATTAAGTATTAGCTCTATTTAATATTGCGATCTGCAGGTGACCATGGTAAATGCTCAATTTTCCAAATATGTCGCGAGCTTAGAGACCCGCGAAGGATGTCCGATTACACCAGGTGCTAGTTTCACCAAAGTCGTCTATCTGGTGCCTCTAGCTTCCAGCAATCGGGACAGGCGTGGAGTGGCTTTAGATGGGCGTCTCCGAGATGATGACGTAAATTTGGCGAGCTCCACTTTGGTATGTTAGTGATAAATGCGGTAGGTATTACCGACTTAGTAATAATTTTTCATAGGTACCAGAAGGAAAATGTCCAATCGATGCCATCGGTATCGTAATATCCTACTCTCTAAGAGTTAAACTGAATTGCGGTACATTGGGTGGCGAACTGATGACGGACGTGCCTTTTAAATTGTTGCATCCAGCCCCTGGAAGTATCGAAAGAGACCGAGTGCAGGCTATTAAGAAAACCAAATCTACCGAGAGGTATGGAAAATTAGTTTCTTTGTACAGATCTAACAAAAAACAAAAGCATTCGTTGCTGTTAACATATTTAAGGAGACAATGAGATATTCGACATTTTTTGGTGGTGCAAAGTTTTATTTATCCCGGATTAGATTTTTTTTATATTTCCGGCGTTTACACGATGCGTGGCTTATAGGTACGTGTTTCGTTCAAATTCATGAATCAAAACGTTTTTTAACACATCTCGGAACCTGACGCTGACTATTTTTTCATAAGCTGCATCGATAGAAGTCAGCGAAAATAATTAGTTTTGCCTCCATGTAATCTGAGATCACGGGTCTTGTACGATATTTCTATCCTTGTGGAATAAATACACGTTTACTGATATACTTTGAATGAGCTTGACGAATCTGCATGAACCTTCCTCAAACCGGTCGGTTCGCCTCCTTTGATCCGCACAAAGTTCCTGACAATCAATAGAACCTTGCAAACTACCCATCACAAATCCTGAGTCAAAACAAACCACCCGTGTCAGACGGTGTGCAGCTCCGTATTTGCCCAGATAGGTTCGGCGCACCAAGCACAGTGTAACCAGCCTTTAAGTCACAACTCACACGATAAAAACGTCCATCTTTTCTCTCTTTTTTTAATAATAATTTTTATATTACTTTAGATTTTTTTAAATAAAATTTAATGTACATGTATGATACAGTAAAGGACATTTTATGGCGCAAAACATTTTTTTTAGCATTGTTATCAGTATGGGACGCCGCTGGTGGCTCCAAAAATAAAAATTATTTTCGGAAATCCCATTCGATTTGGATTTGTTTTTTTTTTTCACACGAAGCAGTTACCGCATAAAAAATTAAAAAAACGATTTTATGTACGATGGACCTTTGTTATAAATTGCGATTTAGAGCTACCAAATAAAATAACATTATTATATTGCTTTATTTGAGAAATATTTTTTTGTTGCTTTAAAAGAGAAATCTCGGACGAACGTGATTTGGCTTGATATTCAAATGAAGTAACCATTTACGCCACTCTGATTTTCAGAGCTAGGTAAGCTTGCTGCTGCTCCAGTTACGTCAGATCTTTAGAAATAAACTAAACATTTGAAAAATAAGAAATTGAGATTAAAATTAATCCATAACATAATTCTCAGGACTCTATTAAAATTTAAAAAAATGAATACTTGAAACTGTAGGGTGGTTTAAAATTATATAAAAACGAAACCAATTAAATATCAGTCATATCATATTCTGGTTCCATCTTGGTTTGCTTTGTGACGTATTATAAGAATTATATGCTGGCGTAATTCAGGTTTGAGGTTCGAGCAGGTTTTATATATTATTTTGTTTCTATTTTCGTTTTCACTTACTATATAGACATTAGCTGAATTGATTTAGTTATTTTGTGAAATATTATTTGATCAAGGTGGACAGTGCTTCGGAGAATACTGAACTCTAGACTCAACGATATTTGTCTTTACACAATTTTTTGAAATAGTTGAAACAACTTCCACGTTTTTTTGTAATCAATCATAATATGAGCGAATAAATTTTTTGGGGCCCTATTGTACTCCTCACGCCACACTGTCGCTGACTGAAACAGAGTGAGTAGTTACACTTTTTTTTCTTTTCCCGTTTCTTTATAGAAACCACATACATTTGTTAAAAAAAAATCAAAAAACAAGGTTATTAAAATTTCGACCAAAACAAGTAGACTTAAAAGTATCATGTAAAAAAAAGTTAGCAAAAATTATTATCAAGTTTGGTTGACATTAATAAGCGTCTGAATAAAACAATATCTAAAATCCGATTTATATGTAATATTTAGGCAAGGCAGAACATGACATGATGATGGCGCTCTCAGTTTCACCACAATATGGAATCTATTTCATATATTAATGATTGCTAATTATTCGGTTTGGTTTTTGAGTGAGTTGCACGAAATATCGGGTATTAGATAACGGTTTAGATAATTCTTCACTTTCATTTTTAAAGTATAAAAAAAAGACTGATTGTTTCTGGAAATTATTTTCTAGATTTTTCTAGATGTCTGCATGCAAAATTATATAATCACCAAGAAGAATAGTGTTTCCTCCATATTGAAAGAAAAACCTAAAAGCAAATTTTTATATGATCGATCTAACTATACTGGGTGTTGTTAACGGTTCGCCAAAACTGAAGGGTATAATTCTTCAATTAAATGTATGTCCTAAAAGTCTTAACTTTTGATAACGTGGTAACTTTTGGTAACGTGTTCGGAAAAAATCTTTCTCTGTGTACTATCTAAGAAACGAGACCAAATATGTATTGCATTGCTGCAGTTTTTCAAACTAAACATTAAAAATTTATATACATTTAGTTACAGTGGTTTTTAAAATCATCAACTCATTTTAAATCAAAGAGTTATGCAAAGCAAATTTTTTTGTCCTCAAAACTCTGCTACCTTGTTAAGTCCTTTAGGACATATATTAATATGAAGTGTATTTGTTAAAATTAAATTAATCGAGGAAGTATTACGTTCAGGGTCGACGCGCCATTAAGGAACGCTCTGTATAGCTTGACATTGTATAACACAATATATTTTCAAATTTCAGAGCTCGCTACGAGAATGATGACGACGACAACATTGTTTTCGAAGATTTTGCCAGATTCCGCATGTCACGTGACGAGATTGAGTAAAAGTAAACCTATGTAAGGCAACAGTCGACTACCAACAGTGTGAAAAACACGAACGCAGTAATAAAAGATTATTTGTAACTCGCCGTTATCATTGAAAGTGTCAATAAACATCGACACAAACATGCCGTTTCAATGAGATCGGAGACTTACGATTGATTAATTGGGAACTTCTTTCAATGGTAGTAGTATTGGTAATCGTTTATCGTCTTACATCACTTATGAAACGTAATTAAATACGAAAAAAAAATCTAAACTAAGAAACGGCAACGTTCTTCCGCCAGAAGTGATTATAGGAATAGAAAAAAAAAAACGAAATATTTAAATGACGACTGTAATATTGTTTATGCTTGAGCTATGGAAAAGTGATGTTCAATTTTGAATTCTAAATATTCTAATTTCATTTATTATAATAACGCTATTAGTTGTAGATATACCTTATCTGTGCATGCAAAATAAAAATAAAATCGTCTTACATATAATTGTTCGTTTGTTTCACGATATATAAACTACGTACGTAAACTTAATTCGAATTTTGAGGGCTTAAAGAATATTACTGTGCTCAAATTACGACGAGACGCAATCAAGGCCACGGAAAATGGTAATGTAATTTAAAAACGTAGACCAGAAAATGTCAACTATATAAATTATTAAATTCTTCATGATCAGAAAAGTAAAAGCAAATTTTCAAACTCTCGTTTTAACTTTGTCTTGCTGACGATTACCTGGAACGAGGGTTTTTAAAACCGAATCTTCGTTGAAAATATTGTCGCTAGCATTGAGGCAGATATGCCTCTCAAACTGGAACCTTCGTGCAAACATACCAATGCAATAAAGATTAACTGAAGTCTGTATCTGTATCTCTATCTACGAAACGAGACCTACGTCTTTTTTTAGTGTACGATGTTGTGGTTGGAAACTCTGCAGCACGTTATGGCAACTGGCCTTTTCTATTCACCATATTGGTATTGGTTTGGTATTAACCATATAGCTACTTAATAATATAGAGGCCCCAAATACAGTAAAACTGCGCCTCAGGCAGCTATGACATTTAGTAGAGACAAGTTTCACACACCAATTTGCACGATGCGCCGTTTTCTTTCTAAACATCAGCGGAACTCCACACACTTATCTCGTTTTTTCGTTGAAAAATTAATGCGATCTAATTTAGAAAAATTTCAAATGTTGCAATGATAGTCACGGATATTCATGACCGCAAATTACTTGCGTGGTCTTCTTTGCATGGGTAAAAGATGTTTTGTAGGTATACGTAGTACTTGAATCGGAATTTTGTTGAGACAATTTGATTGCTCAAAAACTGAAAATTGAGATAAGTAGGTACATTTACAGCTTATCATAGATGCAGACCAGGAACCCACTATAAAAAAGAAGTCCCATTGGCCACGCGCATGCACGAAATTTAAAATCTCGTTCTAACCAATGCCCCTACAGTTCGGCAAGAACTTTGGATGCGGCATTTTTAATTCAAAATAGTCCAGATCCCATTGAATCTTCAGGACTTAACTGGATATTGCTGTTTCTAAATAAAATGGCGCAAAAGTGACGGTTGGTGAAATGTAGAGGCATGTGCGGAAGATTATTACCCGAAAATATTATAGCCACCTGCGGCGCATCAATTTTTACAGCAGTAGGGTCATTATATTATCTAATACCAGGTATAAGACTAGGATGATAATAATAATGACAATATAAAATATTTGAACGAAAATGTTTCACAACATAAAAAGACGGAAGTACAAAATTAGTTATTTATTTTTTCCTGTAATTGATAAGCATACAACAATTTATTGGTATATATAAATATATGAAAGCTAAGAAAAATTATGGAGCCATTTTTACAATGTCTACTGCAATCAGTATCAATAATTACAAAATTAAAAAAAAAACATTTTTTTTATTTAGACTTACTTTTTTTTAAAACGCAACTAGAAATTATTTGATTTGGTAGCCGATTGGAAAAAGCTGTCTACTTCCTGCTTCCACAAAAGGTCCTTATATACAAAGAAAATATGTGCTTCTCTAGATGAATTTATATTAAAATAACTGATAAAACAAGCAACGATTTTTTATGCACCGATTCTTATGACCCGACTTTCAATGCCAAACACAACACTTCCCATCCCTCCACAAAAACTTGCTGAACTAATTTTCTTTTGGCTATTGTAAATTTGAAAACTGATTATTGTAAATTTGAAAAAGATAATAATGAGTTTTAGAATTTTACAATCATTTATGGGTATAAGTTAAATTATTGTACAGTCGGTTATTTATTTATAGTCATTTAACTATTAATCATAATTGTCAATTTGTGTGTAACGAAAAAATCATGCTGCTCTCGACATTCTATTATATCTCTGATAATTTACTTATTTTATAGTACAAAATGCCTTCTATCTATTTTTAGCTAATATGAATGTTCATATTTATTTAACTGTCGTGAATTGGTTGTGTTAAGTAATTAAGGTCGAATAGTGTGAGCGTGAACAGTTTAATATAAACATGTAATGAAGAAGTTTTAATTTATAAGAAACATCATTTTGTTGAGCAACTCTCGCAGTTTACTGTGTTAACAATATTTGGATTAATTAATTGTTTTTTTCTACTACCTAGTCTAAATTACCCAATTATGCACCGATCTATCCACTTCGGGTGGAAGATGAGTCGCGGGCAGCGGAGCAATAGGATGTTTTCGGTAAATTTTAGCGATGGTATTTTGACGTGATAACTCTCTGGACATTTGTCAGTTTTAAAGCTCACGTTACACGTCACTCGCTTGCTCTTGTGAAAAAACATACCCATAAGCATGTTTATCAGGTACTCGAGACTAAAATACCGTTTATCAAAGTTGCATAATATACTAAAATATAACTCGCAGTCAAAAACGCATTAGGACGAATGGACAATTGTCCGTATATTATTTCTGTTGTAGGTTTTAGACCAAAAATAAAGTTGATTTTGTTCACATTTAGAGTTATATGCCTAACAGGGAATTTAATAATAAAGTCTCGTAGTCAATTTTTGGAAACACGATTTTTGTTTTGAATTTTTTTGAAAGCGACCGTTTTTCTTATACCAAGATATAGATAAGATTGCAGTTGGGCATGGTTAAAAAAACCAAAAATCGCAAAACTGTAAAACTAGTTTTATGAAAAGTGAAATAAAAAAATCTTATTCTCTCTGCACCGAGATTAAAGCTAATCGGCATCGCGCATTACACCCTCGGTTTACGTCCATTTTGAAAAAAAGCTGCTGATTCTTTCTCAAGTTAACGCCATAAACCATCCACTCCAGAAATGAAATTGAAAGAAAATGAATTTTTTTAGTTATTCTCATAATTTGCACATTTCTATTATAGACTTTTTTAGTGCGGGAAAATTAAGAGAATTTAAATATTAGAGGTCGCAAACTACATCGTATAGTTAATTGCAAATCCTATTCTATTAAAATAAATCGATCTGAATAAGTTGATCTTGATGGTGGTGACACTGCTTTAATATATCGTTAGCCAATAATACTATGTTTTTATTAGTTCCATTACTGGGTAAAGTTCAGCAAATAATTAAAGGAAATTCAGTTAATTATAGAAAAACAACCAGTGATCTAACAGAAAAAAAATCTTTTTTTTTATTTCCTAATAAACGGAAGGAATACACGAATTAGTATTTGTGAGGACAAAAAAATCATCCAAAATGGTTTTTGTTAAAATTGGTAATTAACAATCGCAGAACATATTGAACAAGCTATGTCTAGAAGTCTCTAGGGCCATAAAAGAAGTCTCGAAAATTTCAAGTAAAAATTTCAATTTTTTCTGGCACAATTAATTTATTAATAACTTAATACGTTTTCTTAAACTGTTTATTTGAAACAATCAGGAAGTTCCACGACGATGGGAGTGAGCGCAATCTCTTTCTGGTAACATCAAAAAATAAAAGTGTGCCAATTGCTTAAATCAGTTAGTAAACTGGAGGTAATGGCTGACATTTTTTGACGACTTAAAAAAAAAACGGGGAAAGGGGTAAAAGGAGATCGGAAAACCGTATCCTTAAAGGCAAAAATTTGCCTCGTTTTTTGATAAAATTCGTTTTCGGGTACGGAGATTTCAATTTTTTTCGAAAATATGCATATATTTCAAAAACGTATTGATGGAAAAAGTTTCTCCCCCCAACAATTTTACAACTAAAAAAAAAAAATCGAAAAGAACACAACCAAAGTAAGTGAGGGTCGCTTGACGCGTCCGAGCCTATTTTTCCCGCACGCAAGCCCAACAAAACAGCTGCGAATTTAAATTTGAAAAAATAAGATCCACAATTTTTGCTCATGAAAATTTGACCTTCCACTATGACTGCAATAATTTCTTCATGTGCATAAACAAGGCTACAATGGTTTATTCTTAATTCTTTTTTTTTAATTCGACAAAAGATATTATTTATCACCTCCATTTATCGGTGTTTCGATATGTTTATTTTCCGATGAGTCCCTTTGAAAAATGATTTAACCAATTTAAAATCGATATTTCCTAATTTTCTTTTTTATATATTACTAGAATAACCCTTGAACCTAAATTTGCGAATACGTTCATGGCCGCAGGACTTCCGGATCGTTTCAAATAAGCTTAAAAATAAAGTTATTAACAAACTAATTGCATGAAAAATACTGACTATTTTTACTTGAAACTTTTAGGGCTTCAATTATGGCCCCAGGAGCATCTTTTCATGGGGTATGAAGCTTGTTTAATATATTCTGCTATTTTTCATTAACATTAAAAAACTGTCAAATGTAAAAAAAAGTACGAAAGAATGCCAAACTTTACACATTAAACTGCTAGTTACAATAATTTTATATAGTTATTCACTACTTAGTAAAATAATGTCCGATTTTCCTTTTTGTAAAAGGGATTATTGTTGCCTAACTTGGGTCAGAAATACTTGCAGGATGTGGTAATAATTCCGCAAATTGGGGAATATAAAAACTGACAACTAAATATAAAAAAGCTTATCCTTATATGCATTTCTAACATATATCCACCACTTAAATGTGAAAAAGGAACATTTTATGAATTTCTACTAAACTGATTATTCCCATTTGAACACAATTTTGAGATTTTTTCACCAATATTGCCAAAAGTGATCTATTGCCATCTTAGTTTCTTCAAAAATCAATTCATAAGAAATAGCCACTCTATTAATCGGGACGATCAAAATTCGAATGTTAATAACTATTACGGATTTACCAAAACCAATTGCAGGAATACCAACTGAACCAGTTTCATTTTGACGGTAACTAATTTAAGCGGACATTAAAAGTTAATAATTAAACGGCAATTTTAAAATTTATATCTACCTAGTAACTTGAACGAATAACTGACATGTCTACAACGAAATATGTAACCGAAGAAAAACTTACCATTTCGACGCACCAACCTAGTATGTTCGCCAGCCCAAGGTTTTCTGGGGTTAAATTTTGCGGATCCTCGAGTAGATTGTAAGATGATATTACGGTCAAACCGCGATTCTTTTTACCTGTAGGTACAGTGTACTGCAACATCTGGAAAAAATCACGGATAATGGAACTTACAACTTGCAAATCTCGGCAACTTACTCTGGCAAACCGGCGCATCACTTCAGGCATTTCTTGATGTTTGCCGGCGTCTGTCAGTTCCCTGACGACATCCGGGAACAACGCCATAAAATCCCGAGATTGCTCTTTCGATGCCAGAGAGCTAATAGGCGGAGGTTTAACCATTGTTTGGTGGATGGTAGACAATGCCCTGAAATACAAAAACGAAAATGACGGTTATCTATTTGGGTTGACGATGATACCGACCGCATTAAAATATTTTTTCTGCTCCCGTCTGTAAAATACCTAATTACCCACCGATCTAGCGTGCGGAAAGCGCCACGTCAGTTTCGTTTCCCATGAATCCGAGCCACTTCGGACATGTCCGAGATTTTTCCACACAGATTTTTGAGCAATCGGATGTTTTCGGAGATATTTCCCACGCTTTGAATTTTGACGTTTGTCAATTCAGACGGTCATGTCAGTGTAGCCAAAAACTAACGGTCGTAGAAAAAATATAGTATGCAACACGTTCGGTAAACTTTTTAACTCACTCGTTTATTAAAAACTCGCTCCTCTGCGCTCAGGTCGTGTCAAATAAACTCGTGAGTCAAATGCCGTTTACCGCATTTGTTGCATAACATACTATTAATACGTATTTGCAACAAAAACCTTTTCAATTCAATTCTAAACAATCGTATACTATAAATGTTGATTAAGATGAAGAATTGTGATTTAACCAAAGATTCTATTAAGGGCTATCAAGTGGTTAATAGGAAATCCAGCTATTATATGCACAGGATAACTTATTACTAGCATTATTTTATATAATCATAACAGTTGGTCTTAAAAAATTTGTTTAAATACAACAGTTATTTGTATGAAAGCGCTGCATGCAAAACTTTATATGGCGTAGCTTATAAACCTTTCACAGAATAGAAGGTGCTTATTATAAACAGAACACCAGTTATTTTATTTCAGGTTTGATAGTTTCCTGGATACCTTGATTATTTTAAAATGGTTTAACACAGCGTGGTAATCGGCAACGGAATTGATATTGAAAATTGAAAAGAGGGATGAATTTATTTCAAACTGTTCGCTGTTGTCAGCGAAGAATATTAAGGATCTTGTGCTATGTTGAAGATACAAGTGCAGAACTTTTTGAAAACTGTTATCTTTTAAACAATGTTCCGGATACTGAAAGTCAAAAATATTTATTACAAAACTAGAAGAAATGGCAAAAGTGTTAAATTGGTATGCTATTAGCAAACAATATGTATGTAATAGTTTATCCTCCAGCTTAGCTGAACAGATGTTGCATACTGTCTTCCTCCATATAATTATTCCAAGTAAAATCAAATGTCAGAGCACAAAAAATTACTCCCATTTTATCGTCCGATAGATTACAATCTCACTAGATCTTTAAAACGCCTATCGTTTTCTTGGCTATAAACTTCTAATAAAGAGGTCATCGAGTTTGAGGAACCCTGTGTAATAACTGTGGGGTCCCCTAATTTCTAGGATAAATAGAAGTTTTAAACCACAAATCTTTGGGATTGGGATATTTTTAATGTTTTGACCAAAAACGATATTTTTTGAACAGTTTTTCATAAAAAAAAGGTACTCTTGTTTAAAATCGGTTTTGAAGTTAAATAGTATTAGAAATATTTTTTCAGAAACCTGTATCTTCTAAAGGAGGCGTTTTGGGACACATTAACACAAACAATTAATAACACTGACGTTATTTTTTCAAATTCTGTTTACAGTCGAAATTAGCGGAACGTTTTTTGAAACACCCTATTCTAATTAAAATAAAATTTCCTTCTATTACCAAAAGTGGGAATTCAAAACGAATTTTGTACGTGACGATGACGGTGTCGATATTTTCGAAAAAAAAGTACGTTCCCAGAATCTGCTCCGCTATTATATTCCGGTAAGTTCATTGATCTGGTAGCAACGGAACCATGAAAAACGCGCATTATTAGGACGTTACAATGGACCTAAATTGGATTTTTCATTTTTTGCGTGCCAAGAGCGCTACTCTATTTAATTTACCTTAATAGATGTTCGATGCATCATTATTTTCATACAAACAGTGATAGTGTATATAAAATTGTTGTGTGAAAATTTACGCCATTAAGTCCCGTTATTATAAATTATAAATTGAATACATCAATCAATAAGAATATTACAATTAACAGGTTTATATATGTACTTTCAAACTGAAAAATACACTTTCTTGTGATAGAATAAGACAGAAAATTAGATATAAAATATGAGGAAACGCACGCAGATATTGTAACTGTAATTGCAGGAACAGGTCCACTCCACACGAACTATTGGCACCAGAATATAATGTCACTTAGAAGCGTACGTGCATAATAATCGATCTACTAAAATACAATCATAAATAAAGACTATACGTTTCATTTGTTTGATTTCGATTTCCTAATATTATATCGCATTACATGGTCCTTCGGAGGGTATATGTTTCGCGATGTTTCTCTTTGATGTGATAAATCAAGAAAAACGAAGTTACAGTGAAAAGTTTACATGGGCTCCATTTTTATCTATACCAAAAATTAAGGAACGAAAATCCGAGTATATTTAAGGTTTAAAGGCCACTACCCTCGATACTACTGCATAAAAGGTTTTCAATTTCAAATATTAAAACCGAATGTAAGAATGTGTGTGTGTTTTTTTTTAAAGCTTAACTACTTACATTGACAACGAAGTTAACGGCAAACTGACTTATTTTTCGTAACTACATGGTTGGCAAGCCTCTAACTTTTAACCCGAGATTCCATAGATAGATCTTTAAAAGGCTGAATGAAATGGAAATTTACATATGAATAAAAACTATTACAAAGCAGACTAACTCGAATTTTAGTAGATTATTGTATTTTATAACTATTAATTGGTATTTTGGTCTTTTGAATGAGGCTAATGAGATTAAGTAAGTAATTGTAATAAATTTTAACGAATATTCTTTGCAAAAACTTACTGAAATATAATAATGTGATAAAAAGATAAATCTGTTCCAATTCATAAAACAAATGTCATTACAAAATTGCATGATAAGAAATGTGCGTTACGTGCTATATATACATTTCATCATTTTCTAATTGGTGCATTACAAATCATTGCGTTAACAAATAGGCATAGATAAGCAATAACCTTGGCAAGTATATTTCCGTAAGTGGGCCAATCTTAATATATTACATACATAAACACATCGGGTTTTCATTATTTAAAGAAGGGATACCTTCTTTTTATATAAAAAAAAAACTAGTAAAATGCTCTCCATATATATATATATATATATATATATATATATATATATATATATATATATATATATATATATATATTTTTTTTTTTTCACGTATTGATTCACGGATGGAAAAATACGATATTCCGGGATCCGTTCGCTTGTTGAAATCCGACTGGAATCCTGCATCCGACTGGAATCCTGCAGACGTTTCGCCAAAATCTCACTTGGCATCTTCAATGCGAGCACGAGCATATATATATATATATATATATATATATATATATATATATATATATATATATATATATATATTTATATATATATTTATATATAGCATTTAAGATGGCAAAAAGACTGTTATTGTCGGGTTGGCTGATAGTGTTGCGTTTGAAAATTGGTGGACTGTATTTTCGTTGGTTCAAAAACACTAACGTTATCACTACATAAAACTTTATTCCTCTTACTGCCGGATAGATAACAATACTAACAGACTAGACAAAAGACAAAAGAAAAACATGGTCTCTATTCGTTCACCGCCGACATGCTTCTCTCTCTCCTTCGCGGCCGGCGCCGGGAATAAATCCAGTATGTTGGGTTGCATACCGCACAAAACTAAACAGATAGAGCTATAAATCTATCTGATCCAGAGTACAGAAGAAGCTATATATAAGGCTAAGTACACACTAAAACTATTGACTTAATTAACTCTATTTAAAAAAAAAATCACAAATTCTAGAAGATTTCTGTCAAGGAAAACCATCAAAAAAACATACATACCAAATTTATCGGAAAAAATCTCGAATGTGTTTAAGGGAAGCTCAGTAACAATCTGTTACAAGGGTCACAATTAGTTAAATAGGAATTTCAGACTAGCCAACTGTTGAAGAACCGTATCAATGGCCATAAGTAATTTGTGAGTATGGCTTAATATATGTTCATTTGTTTTTGTAATATTTTACTATTTAAATACGTATATGTCTACTGTTTAAGATACTTAGTGTTACACGTTTTATTTTTTGGTAGCGAACTAATTTTTGGTATGATCGCTTTTTTGTCCTTTGTTTTTGCAGTTTTTGAGAAAGTCCTGGGTTGCCGGTTGAAACGTCAATGACCATTACAGTGTTTCAAAATTATTCGTGTGTTTTGTTAACTGTGGACCAAACCCTAAGAAACAACCTGTAAAATACGAGGTTAGTGCCAAAATTTCCCGGCCTGAAATAGATGCAGCTCCAGTATCACGATAAAACCTTGTCTTCTTTTAAATATATATCTTAGTAGGCTGCAAAAAAAATTGAAGTCTTGCGTCAAATAGTTTTGTATTGACAGCATTTGAAACAAGATGTGTCCGAAAAAATGTCGCTCATAACGCAAATTGAGAATAGAGCAGTTATAAACTTTTTGACAAAAGAAGAGTTAGCACCTAAAATTATTAAAGAAAGGCTGGATGGTATGTACGGCCAAACTTCTCCTTCGTATTCTGTAGTAAAAGAATGGGCAAAACGTTTTCGAATGGGGCAGGAGTCCCTTGAAGACTATTCAAGAACTGGTCGACCAGTGGAGGTCATAACGGAAGATATTGTTTCGATTGTGATCTACGTTTAAAGGTCAAGGAAATCTCAGAAATCGAGGTCTTTTTTGGAACTCTGTGGGTCGGAACCGAAGCCTGTCATAGAAACTATTGTGACGGGAGATGAAAGTATGATTCTCTATTATGACCCTTTATCGAAAAAAGAATCAATGGAATGGCGTCGCAAGGGTGAAGCACCTCCAAGAAAATTCCAGAGTCTGGCAGTCAACAAAAAAGGTGATGGCCACGATGATCTTTTGGGATTGTGAGGGAATTCTTTTGATATATTTTAAAGAAACTAATACCACTGTCAATGGTAAATATTACGCAACATTATTACATAAATTGCGAGACATGTATGCAGTAAAACGTCGAGGAAAACTGATCAGAGGCGTGCGTTTTCTGCACGATAATGCACCTGTCCATACTGCTGGTGTTGCACAAGCTGCCATTTTAGAGTGTGGGTTCCAACAGATGGATTATCCTCCCTACAGTCCAGATATGGCCCCTAGCAGACAAACCAAAAGAATATTTTTTTAAAGAGATTGAGTTGTTAATAAAGAGATGTAATAAGTGTATTGAAGTTAAGGGGGATTATATTGAAAAATAATAAAAAATTGTTACTCTGCTTTCTTCCTTTCATATTCAGGCCGTAGTATGTAGCTCAATGACTTACTGGGTAAACAAAACTAGGCAGACACATGCCTCTACCACATAGACCTTGTTAGGTAAAATAACAGAAATGTATGCCAACAATTTTTGCTTGACCACTGTCAAACACACCAAATTGCTGCAATGCTCCAGATAACTAATAAAAAAATAAATAAGCCGAAATTATTTTTACTTAGTTTTGCCAGGACGAAGGGAATCTCGTCTATCGAAATATTACCTATTTCTTTTAAGAATTCGCACACAGGCTTATTCGGTTACTCATTTTCAAGTTCTGATTCGGCTTTACCTTGCTCATCATGCACACGAAAAAGCCGATTGATCATAAGCAAAGTTGAAAAACGAACTTTCGCACTTTGCAGCTGTGTCTAATAACTTGACAACAGCCATTTTTTAAAACTGCGGTAATTATAAATGATTTACCGATTTACAAGATTTACGATCTAATTTGGAAATTATGCACTCACTTGTTTTATGAAACGAAATCGCGCCTGAAAAGGACTTTGCAGCAGCTTTTTCCAACTTTTCTTTTATTTTTATTTTTTGCCATATTATCGAAATTTTTACTTGCTAAATCACAACTTTCAGAGAGTGAAGGGAATTTCAATATAGTATTATTGGTGTAACAATTTTTGTAATTCCAAAGAGTAAACTGATTTGCCGAATAAAAATTGTGCTGGATTAAGCACAATAACCTCATGTTTTGTGCACTTACGTGATAATTGAAGATTTGCATAATTCTTTGCTTGTTCGTTAGGCCCTAGCAGTTCCATGGACAATAAAATGCAATTTAAGATTGAATTTTGCTATAAAATAGTAATTCACTGCTATCAAAACACTTTCACGACATGCCAGAAAGAGCATTAAACAAATTGTTAGATTTTTTAAACAATTAATAGCTATTTCGGCAGTTAAAGAACATAAACCATACACATTTGATAAATGCGTCGATGATTACAGAGACGTATTCTTTTCTATCACTTTTGGTACTTAATTTATTGGAAATGCCAATGCAAATTGTATACCTGGGGTATTTTGGACGACAAAAGCATCTCATAAAAAGGAAAGATCTCACCAAATTGAAGCTTCAAAGGACCAGGGAGACTGTTTTCAGCTTTTCGCCTGACGATGGAGCGAAACATGAAATAACTTGCCACATTTTAAACTATTTTAATATATCAAACTGCCCACCACCCACCCACCACGTGGCGTGCATAAAATTTCGAAGACCGTTTATAGAAAATTTCAGTACTGTAGGGCAACGACAAAGATTAGCGCTTCGATCCAGTACGACGACTGGAGTGAAATAGAGCCAATCGTTTGCCTACTCATTCTTGCAATATATTATAGCAACAAAATAGAAAAAATCCTGCACTAATCGCGATCATTAGTCACTTTTACTGTCCGGATGCTACCGAAAAATCCTGATCCTACTTCTGATGTCGGAGATCGTAATAAAATAAGAAAAGAAAATAATCGAAATAAAAATAAAAATAATAAAATAGAAATAGAAACCCGAAGTGGCGGGTTCTGATGGCGAGCGAGCCGTCATAGGGTTAGACTTCTAGGACATATTAAAAGAATGCACAACATAGCGCTTAAAACAAATGAATAGTTTAATCACTTAATTGATTATCAAAAGGGAATCCAACGATCGGCGGTCCGGAAGATCAACTACAAAGTAGCCTATCAAAAATAAACTATCGGAGCTACTTAAAATCTGACCTAACCAGTGCTTTTATAAAGCCAGACTATCTTCGCCTGTTCGCGTTCCGTTCACTTCGGAAAAATAACAAAGTGCATCCTGTGCGACACTGTGTTCGAAGCGTTTTTCGGAGAACGAGCATTGAAGATGTCAAGTGAGATTTTGGCGAAACGTCTGCAGGATTCCAGTCGGAGTTCAACAAGCGAATGGATGATATCCCGGAATATAGTGTCATCATATATATATATATATATATATATATATATATATATATATATATATATATATATATATATATATATATATATATATATATATATATATATATTACGGGATAACATCCCTTCGTTTGTTGAACTCCGACTGGAATCCTGCAGACATTATATATAAATTTTTTTAATAAAACTTTTTTCCTACTCATCACGTTTTATAGACTCCGTGGCATTGACATTAATTTTTTTTCTATAAAAATTTCTTTCGTTTGCCCAATATCGCGCCGGGTCTCTATGTGCACTGTTTGTAAATAAAAAGGAATTAAACATGTACGGTGCCTCTAAAAAAAAACTAAAACAAAATTTAACTTTTGTCAAAATCACTCACTTTTAAATTGACCTGCTACTACCTGCATGCTTATTTTATTAGAAGTATATTTCATCTGAGTATAGCACTCTTTATAAGTTCTTTGCTAACATTTTTTTCACTTCTCACAACCCGGTGGTTCGTGGGACACGATCTTGGAAAATAAAGTTATACACTCTGTTTTATAAAAATCTAGAGTTATTTTTTAAATTCGATGCGATATTTAATACCACACAAATGTTTTTTGGAATACACATTATAAATTTTAACCCAAATATGACCGTGAAGTTTTGTTGTTGTTGACTATTAAGACAGCCAAAATTAAATTTTGAGATATTGGTAGTGCTATATAGTTCTTAAATTTTATCAAATAAATTACAAACAATCGTGTTAAAAAAATAGGGAACGCGTTAAAAAGGAAATAATTTTTAGCGCACCTATTGCACACTGATAGTAATAAAATTTTATTCAAGATATTGCAGAATAAAGTAACAAGTATAACTAGTTCCAGAATTATAATAAATTAATAAAATATAAACAAATATCTAAAGTTTCCGATGAGTTATTACTGATGAAATTCGTAAAACAGATCAATATAAAAATACGGATTTTCAGAAAAATTTATGGAAATTAATTCAATTTACCTGAAAACTAGATACTATTTGTTTTAATTACTATTTCCAATTCCCACCAACATCTACTCACAAAGGATTATTAAGAGTAGTATCATACTAGGCCTGATAAGATATCTTTTGCACTTTTAGCGATTTTACCTCACATTATTATGTTGCATCTGCCTCAACCATCTCGTCTGATTAGAATTCTTATCACTGGTGAGTTCCAGATTGAGCTCCAGCTTCTTATCTTGCTGCCACGAAATTGCATCACTATTTTTGTCCGTTGAGGTTTTGCTGATTTTTCTTGGAAACTCGCGAATTAATTCTCGACACGAACGATTCCGACACAATTTCATCGACATCATCTTCGCGACGTTTTGTGCTTATAACAATAATGCAATTCAATTTAGGTTGATAAAATTTTGCGGACACGACACCTCATATGCTCACCTCCACAAAATGTAAACTACGGGAAGGAATTGAACTGTTTGACTTATAAACGTAACAGAGATGGAGCGAAAACAACTATTTGTCTTGCCTTTTCGTTACCGGCTCGATGGACCTGTGCACGTGCCGATACTGTGTCGTGTTATACAAGGTTGTCAAGTCTTACAAATTCTCTAATAGCGACAGGATTACATCCGTCTCTGTGTAATTGGTCATTTCAAAATAGATGCAAATAACCGCGAAAAATATTTTAAACTAGCCGGTAAAAACCGATGTAATCCTAATTAAAATCAGGCATGAACTCAATAATGGTTTAACCAAGGTAAAGCAGATTTGTTGCATTCTATTTTCAAATTATTCATACCTATTGACTTAATTCAATTTAATTAGTGCGCTACACTATCGTTAATCGATAATTTGTAATTACTATAATCGTTTTGGTCTTATTGCCGAACCCTTGTGGAGATACTTAAAAGATGATATGAGCATGCATGAAATATGCAATATATAAATGTTTCGATCAATCAAATTTAAACTTTCCTTTTAATTTTAAACATATGTGTTGGCTTCAAGAGTATTAGTGTGCCATAGCAGCGCTATGTAATATTAAGTAAAAAGTTGGTGGGACAAACGCAACCTAGAATAAAGCCTGTAATTTTTCTTAACAAATCCATATTTAAAATTTATTAACGCTGCTCTGGTATTCTTTGTCAATAATGTAAGAAATTTCTTTAAACCTCGCCTAAACTCCATCATTTTCCTTGACCACTTCTCAGAGGCTGTTGTTAGATGATTGTCTCAATTAAAAAAAAAACTTAATAATGTTATATTTTTCATAGTTCGGGTTTTTGAATCCATCATAATTCATTTATTAATTCTATCGAATATTAATATTATTCCGCCTTATTTGAAGTAACAATTTGACATCACCGCAAAAGGCCTACGTGCGTTTTGTAATATCCTATCCCACGAGTAGAATCAGGTTTTCGTTTTTCTCTGTTGAATTATTTGTTGACAGGGAATTAGTTGTCTTTTTGACTTTTAGTTAATCGCGTTAACTTTGAGTTTTCAGCACATTATTCATTCAAAAAACGTATGCTCATATCTACGATGCGAACCATGTTAAAAATTACTCAATTGATCGTTTTTGAAAGAAATTATAAATAATCTTCCAAAGCCAAACTTTAATATTTTCAAACACTATCTATATTTTTTTTTACAGAACCCACGCAAATAATATTTTTAATTAAAAGCATAAATGAATTGAAGGATAAAACGTATACGATATTAAAGAGCGGTGCAGAAGTTTTTTGATAAACTGGTTCTACAGTCTGCTGACTCTCAATTATTAAATTCAATCAAATTAAAAATATCACTTTACATATCTCGCTTTCAGAATTGAAAATTAACATAGATTTTGCTAATTATACTTTTTAGGAGGAAATGGGAACAAAGGACGAGTACGACGAACAAGAATTGGTGTCATCCTACCTTTTATGCCATTTGCTAGTACAATGATTTTCTATTAATTTCTAATTACTTAAAAGATTCTCGAATGTGCAGGTCAAATTTTTAATCGTGATGCATTAAAGATTTATGAGAATTATTGCAAAATTTATTCATGATCCGAACAAATAGAAAAGTATAACTAACCTCTCATTTGTAGGCTATTAGGTCAAAAATATTGAAATTTCGAGGAATGTATGTAAACCGCTTAAGTGGTTTTCTGGGCCGGGTACTTGTCATTGCCGCTCGAGTGGTGAGAATGCCGAATCGGCTACATTTTTGACCAATTAGTTGAGATTTATGGCTGTTAGATTATTTAGGAAGCGAGAAGACTAAGCCGAAGAAATAGAGAAAGACCGCAATTAACATTGGATCAGAACATAGCGAATATACTAAGAGAAAAAGGACTGGGGATAATGGAAGCAGCTAAAATGGCACTAGATAAGAAAGGATGAGGAAATTCGTTACTGCAATATCTGTGGATTCGTAGATTGCTTTTCGTTAAGGTATTTTAGTGCTAGACTACCCATTTCGAATTTCCAGTTGTCTTCAACTAACTGACGGAACGCTTTTACTTTTTAGGGCAGCTTCGTAATTAGTTATTGGCAAAACCGGATATTTCTTTAGAATCATGGTCTTGGCAGTGGAACACACTGCTAGTAATACCGTTCTCATATGAAGGGCCAAAGAGGGGGCACCAAATGAGTGTGTTACTTCGTTGTAGCCCGAAATGATGCGAGTTGCCGAAACAACTTTATCAAAATTTTCTGGTTTTAGCAATTCCAACATGGAATCTATTTTATAAATATCTTGTAAGGGAACAAGAAGCCTTCCCAGTTCTCTTATTTTATTGGAAACCGCATTTTTAATATGTGGGCGCTTGTGTTTACGCAGATAGTCCTCCGCATATTGACAAACTATTGGGTCTTTTTTTCCATTAAGTGATATCCTATCAGCGTGCATATTATTAAAGACTTTCTATTTTAATCGTAGCCTACTGAGGAATGGCTGTCGAGATTCTGTAAAAGCAAGCATCGTCTGTCCTTCGCTTGCAAAATTTCTGTGTTGACCATCTTCATTGTTAAAATAACAGTGTCGAGCGTGACGTCTTAAAGTTTTTCTTTTGTAAAGGCCCTTGCAGTATTTACATAGGAAAATAGTCCAACGGAATGTCATTATCCTTTTTAGTTAAATTCGAAGTTGGCCTCTGAACTGGTCTTATTACATTTTCACCAGCTAAAGTTAAATTTCCTTCTTTTCAAATTCGGTCAATCATCAACTTCCTTGTGTTAGTGCCTTTAGGTCGGGCTAAAATTTTTTTAACGCTCTCTTCACTGGCATGATTTCTAAATAGATGCCGTGAAAAGTTTGTGATATCTTTATCACAGTAGAGGCAACGATCTCGCTTATCCCAGACCCTTCCTTTCCGACGGCTGTGTTCCACAGTTTCAGGTTTTACTATAGACGAATTACAATCCTACAAAAAATAACTTCACAATATCAATGTTGGTTTGGTTTTTTATTTTATGTAAATTACATATTACATTAACTTATAATTAATCTCATTATTTTTCATATTACATTTAGTACCTCAAGTACTTTGTCGTTATTCTGAATAGGTTCTAAAGTATCATTTTTAATCAAATGAGTTCGCCGTATTTTTGGCGAAACCTAAAAATAATATATGGTGGGTGAATTTTGATATAAATCGTACAAAATTATGCATATACAACGTATCTCTAAATGAAGTTGAGAAGACGAAAAAATTTTTTATAATTGATTAATATTATATGAAAGTGCTTCAGGAGAAGTATATTTGATACTTGCGATCAGACCACCTCAGATACTTTTACTATTAGATTTTCTTATGGTAAGCTTATTTGGTAAAATATATATTTTCTTTAAGCATTTGTATGTCGTCTTAATATATGATCACTGTGTAGAAATCTCTCTCTTTCCAATTCTCAACTTCATCCAAGGACACTGTAGAATATTTTAATAGATAAGTCACAGTCATTTTAATTTTTGGTAGATACCTTTAAAACCTTGTTGCCTACGGGAGTAGGTGGGACACTGACAATGTTACTAATAGTTGAAGAAGAAGCTGAGCTATCTTCATCATTCGGTTGCCACAAACCCTAAAAGTGTAATATAAAATATGAAATAATTTATATCTTAAAAATATTAATATGATATAAAAATTTTATTCATAAGAGCATTGTGTTTTATAATTACCGCAGATGTTCCAAGAGACCATGATTCGGAGACAGATGAATAAGTATCTTCTATGATACTGTCTGTTTCTTCTGTAACTTTAGCGCCCTAAAATATTGTTGAAATTGACGATTGAAATAATATAATAGCATTTCGATTCCGTATGATCAAAGGGTACTCACATTTTTTTGGAGCGATAGAAAAAATTAATTTTATTCGACGCGCGTTCAGTCATTTAAACTTAATAAATAATAAATATAAAACTCCAATAAATAATACAATTTAAATAAAAGTATTGAAACAGTTTTTCCATATCTGAAAATGGTAGACAAATGCTGGTAAATAACAAAATTTTCGGCTTCATATTTTGTTAAAAATAAATTTAACCAAAAATAATTAAGAAATTCTTTAAGATAAAAACCTTACTGGGCAAAATTGTAACGGTTGCCTAGAAATATTAGGCTCTTCCGGTTTTTCGTATTCCACAGGACCGAGTGTTATTGATTTCGAAATAGTAAGTCTGGAATCTTCGGAAGATCCACATAACGATGAACTAAATGCTCCTAAATCTTCGACGGAAGGTACAAGGTCTCGCTGAGTTTGACATAGATGAGGCTCTGATAATTCTTGTATAACAGGATCTGGTTCTTGTAGAGCTAGGTTAGCTTGCGAATTAGCACCGGCCACTGAAGCTGATGGTATTCGTTTCATTTAAAATACGTTGAGGTTTCCGCTGACCTTCACGCCATTTATTATATTCTATCCAAGGATTTTAGTTATCGAGAGCGTCAATATCATAGGTGACATCCATATTGTCTGGTAAAAATGAATTAAGTAAACTAACCAAAAGTTCGCCTTTTTTATTATTTGTGATATTATCCTGCTAAACCAGTATAACCCACTCAAATGTTTATTGGGTATGATTATTCAAAACAATCAGTCATCTTGAAATTTAACAGTTAAAAAAGAAAATACTTAAGGATTATTTTAAATAACAAACATTGGTACATTGCTGATTTTTTAATACAACAACTTTTTTTTTTTAATAAGTGGTGTCACCCGTATCTTTTGTTGATTTGATTTAGTTTTTAACTAGAGTAACTGTATTTGCATTATTCAAAATTAAATTCGAAGTTTAACCACAATAGCCAATAATACTGGCAATGTATTCAGCGCGGTACTAAAATAATAATATTCTTTCCCATAATATTTATCCAACCATAATAAAGTCCATAAGAAATTTTATGATAAGTGAGATATAATTTGTAAAACAAAAACTGTTCTGTTTATTGCAACTTAGTTTAATATTAAACAATTCAAGTACAGTCGCACAAGTTTAACAAAATAAAGATTTTGTTCGGGAAAAAGCAGTTAAAAAATTAAAATATTTTCAAACATTATAGATTTTTCAATGAATTATAACTTATACTGAGATTCTATCTAAGAAAAACTTTTCTATTAAAAAAATATTTTTCCTTCTTTTGCGTTTTACGTTGGGAAAAGTGCAGAGTAAAATAAACGAAAACATCGATATAAACGATGTTTTCTTATTTTCAAAATAGTTTGTACTTACCTTTTTGATTTTTAACACCATTTTCACTCATCACTCCACGCGCTAAAATTACGAGTTTTCTTCCTCGTGAAGTTTCATCCATTTTGAGTAAAACAATTAACTTTCATTGAAGTTGGACAACAACTGGGAATATGCGCGCTAAATATTAATTGTATCGTTGCCGTGGCAGTGCGGCGACACTGTTGGATCTCGTCTTAAGACTTATATATCAACACATACAAGTTGGGGAGCTCGCCTTGCACTTTTTTCTGAAGGAGCTCGATTTGTGTAATATTTCACAAAAAAAATATTTTAAAATTATTTTCCCCTCTGACGGGAAAGAAATAAATCATTACTTTGGCCATTATATGCATACTCGAAATAAACCGTTGGTTTTTATGGATCTCGGGTTGTCCAGGTTATAAATGGACGTCGACTTGATAAAATAATATATATATATATATATATATATATATATATATATATATATATATATATATATATATATATATATATATATATATATATATATATATATTATGGAACAACCAGTTGTCGTTTGAGTTTTGACGTGCAATCACTCGTTTGTTTAGCTCTCCGTACCGTTAGATATCAACTATAATTATATTAATCCTGATATACACTGTGTTTAATTGGCCCAAGTAAAAAATTTCCAAGATAAACGCCTACAAATTTCAGAAGTAAGATTTAAAAGTGCTTAGAAAAAAATTGGGATTACACGTTAGGCGACGGGATGACGGGTACCTATTGAATTGCTTTGTATATCGGAGGGGCGGTGCAGGGGAGGATTGTTTGGAATTTTGCATTGTTTGAAAAATTGTTTGTGGAGTAGTGACGTCAATTATAGCGAAAAAAAAAACAAAAAGAGCATTATTGGTGCATATTGGTTGCGTTTATTTTCTCGGCGTCACCTCTATTTGCGTGTTCTAATTGGAAATATCGTCCCAGGATTTTACGGTGAATGAATTGAAGGAGTTTTTGAGGCTCCGAAATTTGCCGGTGACGGGCAGTAAAGCCGAGCTTATTGACAGATTGGAAAAATCGTCCGATAATGTTTGGCAAGATTTGGTTGAAGAAAAGAGACAAAAGGAAGAACAGTTGGTGGCTAGAAGACAAGAGGAAGATTTTGTTAATTGATTAGCTCAACAGAAATTGGACATGTTGAGGCGTGAAATGGTGCGACGGGAAGTTCAACTTCTCCGACGGGAGCAGGAGTTGCTGAATTCTCGTGAGACTCCTGATAGGGCTGGAGCCTCGGCCAATCAGATAAGTAGTCGAGCAATGGGTGACTTATTGGGCGAATTTGATGGTCGCAATGATTTTGAAAAATGGGAACAGCAAGTGCAACTGGTACGTGCATCTTATCAATTGGAAGATAATACCGTTCGAGTTTTGATCAGTCCTTGTCTAGGTTCCAACTTATCTGACTATGGATATCAACACCCTACTGGAAACCACGGAACAAATGTTCAAGCATCGTCCCAGTAACTTGCTACTGAGAAGAGATTTTGGAAATCGAATGTGGGAAGCCGGGGAACGATTCACTGATAAGGTAATTTTAGGGAATCAGGTGCCAATCGACGAGGAAGAATTGGTTGACTAAGCCCGTATTTTAGTTTTCCGGTCAGGTGGAGATTTGCTAGAAGAGTTTGAAAAAATAACATTGGATTGTAAGAAATCAAATGATCCGGATCGTAAAGCGAACAGTGCGAGTAGCTACAAACCCGACCTGTCCTCCTCGGTGGCTGTGAAACCACCAAGAAACTGGACACATTTCCACCAAGTGTGCAAAGCCAAAAAGACCCTTTGGTACGTGTTTTGAGTGTGAAGCAACATCGCGTGATAATAACAAAGAAAACGATGGAGGGCTCTTTAATGAATGAACTTAAGTCGGAAATTAATCAAATAATGAATATTGAACCTAATATTGATTCATCGAATGCATTGGAAAAATTGCAAATTAATCCGAAATTGGATAGACCGTTTATTGAAGAGCTGAAGTGTTTATATTCCGATTATCTTCAAGTCAAAGATAAGGAGGCAAGTAATGTCGATTTTGAACTGAAAATCGTGTTGAGACACAATCATCCAATTAGTTTTAGACCTAGTCGACTTTCGTATTCGGATAAGGAAAAGTTGCAGTTAATTTTGGATCACAGGGAATTGCCATATGCTAGCCATATCGTCTTAGTGCGGAAAAAGAAACTAGACACACGATTATGTATAGATTATCGCGAATACTTTACGTCCCTCGATTTGAAAAATGGCTATTATAATGTAAAAATAATCGGAGATTCTGTATAATACACTGCTTTTATGACTCCAGTGGGTTAATTTGAATTTCTGTTTTGTCCATTTGACTTAACTAATGCTTCTAAAATTTCTGGACGATTTGTTTAAAAGGTTTTCGCGGAACCATTGAAAAATGGCGAAATATTTTTATGACAGCGTCCTTGGAAGATCATATCGAAATATTGGATAAGGTATTTGGATTAGCAGGGCATGCAAAATTCACCTTTAGATTAGATAAGTATTGCAGGACATGCAAAATTAACCTTTAGATTAGATAAGTGTTTCTTTGTACACACAGAAATTGATTACTTGGGATATCATGTTAGTTGTGATGGAATTCGACCTACTGACCAAAATATTGCGGCAGTACTTAATTATCCAGTTCCCGTGAACGCTAAGGAACTATTCCGATTTGTTTCATTAGCAAGTTATTTCCGTCGATTTATTCCATCATTCACTATTTTGGCTTAGTCCCTGTGCGATCTCGTAAGAAAAAATACCAAATTTGAATTCACTGCTAAGCAGCACAATGCTTTTGAAAACTTAAAAGAACGCCTGGCGAGTAAACGGATTTTAGCAATCTATTCGCCAACGGCTGAGACGGAATTGCATTGCGATGCAGGCATCTCTGGGTTTGGGGCAATATTATTGCAGAAACAAGAAGATTGCCTTTTCAAACCAATCTTCTACTTTAGCCAACTCACTATCCCAGCGGAGGCAAAGTATCATAGTTTTGAACTTGAATGCCTCGCTGTAGTGATTGCTATAAAACGATTCCATGTCTATTTGGGGGGAGTTATATTTAAAATAATTACTGATCGCGACAGTTTTAGGTTAACTCTTAGTAAACAACAAATAAATCCTCGAATATCACGTTGGGTCATGTTTTTGCAAGATTATGACTATGACTGACGCACTGAGCTGGTGTCAAAGCTTTTTATTTATCGAGTCCAACGTGAATCGTGACGCGAAAATAAGTAAATAAATAAAATCCGTAGTGCACTTGAGCAGGAGGAGGATAAATTTTTCGAGTTACGCGATGGTCTTGTATATCGAAAAGATAAAAATAAGGAATTACTTTTTTATGTCCCCCTTTTAATGGAAAATAATGTGATTCGCACCTGCCTTGATGACTTAGGGCATGTCGGGTGTGATAAGGCAGTAAATAATATTTTGAAAGTATATTGGTTTCCAAAATTGCGCGAAAAAGTAAAAGAATATAATGCTAACATAGATAAAGATAAGTTACCCTTCCAGACAATACACATCGGCCATCTAGGTCCACCAGAAAAAACTTCAAAAGGTTAAAAATATTTGTTTGCTATTATTGATTCTTTTACTAAATTCGAGAGAGGTTATACCCACGTAAGTCAACCAAATTGGAAGAGTGTGTAAACCATTTGAAAGAATATTTTAGAGCTTATAGTAAACCTCGACGTGTTATCTCTGATCGAGGCACGGCTTTTACCTCAGCTTTGTTTACCGAATTTTTGAAGTCAGAAGGAAACGACCCTGTCTTGATAGCCGTAGGTACGCAACGTGCAAGTTACCCTTCCAGACAATACACATCGGCCATTTAGGTCCACCAGAAAAAACTTCAAAAGGTTAAAAATATTTGTTTGCTATTATTGATTCTTTTACTAAATTCGAGAGAGGTTATACCCACGTAAGTCAACCAAATTGGAAGAGTGTGTAAACCATTTGAAAGAATATTTTAGAGCTTATAGTAAACCTCGACGTGTTATCTCTGATCGGGGCACGGCTTTTACCTCAGCTTTGTTTACCGAATTTTTGAAGTCAGAAGGAAACGACCCTGTCTTGATAGCCGTAGGTACGCAACGTGCAAATGGCCAGATCGAGCGCCTAAATAAAACTATAACCACTGAAAAATTGGGACCATGTCTTGGAAAATGTCGAATTCGCCTACCAGTATCCCGAGCGACAAATAATACACCAAGTCAGTTATTATTTGAAATTGACCAAATTGGTGAGACTAATGTTTGTATTAGGTTAATATTGGAAGGTAATAGGGGAAAAGTTGCTTGTGATTTAGTGCAAATTCGGGACAAAGCGGTCGAGCACATAACGAAAGTTCAGAAGAGTAAAGAAATTAACTATAACAAAAGACTCAAAGTAGCCTTAGTGTATAGTGCGGGAGATTACGTAATGATTAAAAATGTGGATACTACATCAGGTGTTAACAAAAAGTTTATTCCTAAGTTTAAAGGGCTGCATGTTGTCAAAAAAGTACTTTAGTTCTTAAAGTAGTTTCAGGTTACACAGTTGCCTTATAATGGGGTGGCAGCACCGGATAACATGAAACCATACATATCTTAACAATTTCAGGAAAACACTCATATTGGTGTCTATTCTTTTTTCTTCTTCTGTTTCTTATAGTTATTTGCGTAATGTATAGTCCTTAGTTATAGTATATAGTAGAACGACGGAACGGCTTAATTGTCAGTTTGGCCGATTTGTAGGCTATTCGGTCTAAAATATCGAAATTTCGAGGAATGTCTGTAACCGTCTTAAGTGGTTTTCTGAGCCGTGATGCCTGGTACTTGTCATTGTCGCTCGAGTGGTGAGAATGCCGAATCGCCTACATTTTTGACCCGTTGGTTGAGATTTATGGCTGTTAGATTATTTTCGCTGGGAAAGTGTTTTTTTACCGTTAGAGTTAGAGTTACAGTTAGAGTAGAGCCAGTTGTCGTTTGAGTTTTGACGTGCAAGCACTCGTTTGTTTAGCTCTCAGTACCGTTCGATATCAAGTCTAATTATATTGATCCTGACATACACTGTGTTTAATTGACCAAAGTAAAAAATTCCCAAGATAAACGCCTGCACATTTATTTATAAAAGTAAAAGATTACAATCGCGATAATCGGTATCGAATTTGAGTCGATCGGTACTATCGAGAAGCTGGTACATCACCATCTGTCTGGCCGTAGTCCCGTTTGTCTGTCGTACCTTTTTCAACGGTTCCCGAAATCAGGGTCCCACTATTTGTTTGGATATGCTGACAGAACGATTTATGAAATGGCGCTCATAGAACTGCCGGATTCACAACATTCGGCCATTCTGATGTCCGAGTGACCTCACTCGCTGCTATAATTGTCCTAAAAGACCAAATTACATCCAAACACATGTGTTTCAAATCAAAGAGTATATTAGTCTTTTAGTGTATTATACCCACATAAAACAAAATTACATCAATTAAAAATAACTAACTAGACTAACATCTAATCTCCGAGTCGCAATGGCCAAACAATTAGTACCGGGACTTCCAATCCTACTTTTGTTAAAGCCCTGTACGCCCGACTCACAAAGCGCCCTAGTGGCTATCCATATTTCTTATCAAAATATGACCCTAGCTCCAGTTCCAGCTATCCAATGCACCGTACCTCAACTTAAATCGGATCAATGGCTTGATTTTTTCAATTCCAGACATTCCACTTCCACTTCACTCTGAACCGGTTATTGCCTAACCGCTTGGAGATTCTAAACGGACCTCGCCACTTCGGCAGTAGCTTTTGACAAAATCCTGTTGACTGTAATACCCAACCAACTAAGTGTCCCCAACTTTGAATGTCATGGGTGCCGACAGTCTTGGGTCAAATTGTTCTTTTTGATGAGACTGATAATTCAGGTATTCCTCAGATATTTGCCGACGCCAATTAGCATGTCGACTTCATCTTTAATGCCCGTTGGAAAAATGTAACTTGTTCAGATACAGGGTATCCCATCAATAGTAACTAGGGTCATTTAACCCTAATTGTGGAATAGGGGAAGCGAGTCTAAGATAATACCTCTCCACCTTTCTTGCCGGAAGTCCTACACCATTGATGCAGCGAGTAATGCGTCTCTTAGTACAGAATATTTTACATTTTTATGTCTCTTATAATCTTTTCTTCTTATAACTTTTTTATCATGTCATTTAGCGATTCAAGCACGTGTTTTTTACGGGATAAATTAAAATTAATTTTTGATATTTAAACAATTTAAACAGTTTTTAAAGTATTTTTTAAATAAAATGTCGCATTTTGGGTAAATATAACTGTGCCACCGACTCAGAAGTCTTGTTAAAAGCGAAACAACCGACATCATCATGGTTTAATAGTAAAATTTGGAATTTTGCATTTTTAGTAGTAAACTAGTTCATTTTCCTACATATATATTGATTGAATATAGCTTTGTAATTCAGCTACTTTGACACCAATATATTGTAAGGATGAATTTTTGGAAGTGTTTAGAGGTAACTTGCCGGAGATATCTTGCAATGAAGGGGTTTAGATTTGCAATAATATATATATATATATATATATATATATATATATATATATATATATATATATATATATATATATATATATATATTCATGCATTTATTCATGTATTTATTTCAGTGAAAATTATAAATTTTCGCCCATATAAATAATGACGGAATTTTGTTGTGTTCGAAGTGTTCGAAGTGTTTTCGGAGCGCGAGATGCCAAGTGAGATTTTGGCGAAACGTCTGCAGGATTCCAGTCGGAGTTCAATAAGCGAACGGATGATATCCCGGAATATAGTGTCATTACATTTTTCCATCCGTGAAAAAAAAAAAAAAAAAAAAAAAAAAATATATATATATATATATATATATATATATATATATATATATACGGATCAATGGCTTGACCCTACCCCATAAATTCGATTTTTTTTTGTAAGCAATACCATTCTTTTGATTCAAGTTTAGTACTTCCTTTAAGGTTAATAGGGTGTCTTCTATATTTATATCTACTTATTTATGCTTTGTTAAATCCTAAATTTCCCATAATTTTGTTAATATATTTTGTTTAATCCCGCCGAGTAGCTCCAAAAGGTATTTTTAAGAATTCGCATCTTGTGTGATAAATTCGGTTTTGGCTATCGAGTCTTCTGCTATTTTCATCTGATGTTAGGCGGATACTAAATCAAGATTGCAGATATGTTTATAACCAGATAAACAGTCAATGTGATCTTCGATCTTTTTTTTGTAATAGCTCTTTGCGATATTTCTAATTATCAGCCTTCCTTTTTCTGGATATCTCCAACCCCGGTTCGTCAAAAAATGTTGTTAATTCTATTCGCATTGCTTCCGAACAAGATAAACAATTATCATTATCAATTATACTAGATTCTAATATTCACTTTTTTTAAATAAAAAAACTAGCCGCTTGAGCGAGAATTAAAACGCAGCGTCGTGTCCTCTTCAAAATATGTAACATCTTTAAGTTGTGTCAAATTTTCACCAATTAAAATATTTCCGTTCATGATTTGCTTGTTTATAACATACCGATTTATTAGTTTTTCAAGAGGGTTGGTGTTTAAGTTTACGGTCACGTAATATAAGATGTCTGCATCAGACATCTTTTTATTAAAATAAAATTTCAGTTTTTGAAGTACTTATTTTAACATGGTAACATTTAACGAACTTATTTTCTACTAAGATAGCTTTTATATATTTTTGTATAGAGTTTGTAAATTTTAGGCTTAATTGTCATAAATTATTGGAATAAGTTACAACTCATTTGTTACAAAACATTTGTTAAAGAATAAGGAAGATTCTTTATATTTTTCAACCGTGAAGATTGAGGCTGTATTATGAGATATAGAAAAATTTATGACTTGATTTATGATATTGCGGACAAATACAATCTGATGGTTTTTTTCTTTTAAGGTAACGTGCTGGATTTATAATTTCAGAGGTATCTACATAAAATCGAATGTGATTGTTTTATGGCTCCCATTATCAAATTATATTTTTCGACACCCGTAGGATCAACTTTACAAAAGATTACTCTTACAAACTTTGTTGAGGCTAAGGCACATAACATCCGCAACAAATCGGAATACAAATTTGTTTATTGGCATGAATCTTTCTATTAATAATTCTTTTCACTACCTCAAAATAAACAAACATATGGCAAACTAAGCTACCGTGACAATTCGTCTATAGCGTTATGATATGATGATATTATGAATAAGAGGGTTTAATTCGCTTCCTGAAGTAACTTTAGTTTTTTTAACGAGCTTGTCAATGCCTTCAGGCAAGGTCTGCTTCAAACAATAAATTGGAGTGGAGGATTGCGGATATCTCTACGGATTCACATTTCACCTTCACTTTTCTTCGTGAGCGACTACGGTTACGAGTTTCGGAAACTTCTCTATGATATCGTAAATACTGTCGAGATGGATGCATGGGGAAAATACTACAATCAGACCGTTTCATATATCGCCCAAACAAAAAGTGGGACCCTTATTTCGGGAACCGATGAAAAGGGTACTACAGAGAAACGGATTGACAGCCAGACAGACGGCGTTGTACCAGCTTCCCGAGAGTACCGATCGACCAATATTCGATACGGATTGTCGCGATTGTAATCTTTTATTTTTATAAATACATAAGTTTCTATTTGTTCGGACCCTGAGTAAATTCTACAACAATATGTTAAGGGAAATGTAACACAACAAGCATAGCATCAAGCGAAGTGTCTATTTTTATCTGTGTGCAGTTCCTTAAAAAAAAAATGGTGTGGTTTGAACTTGGTTATGACCCCTAACAAATGCTTCCAAAATTCCAATCGAATGACTTAATGCAATTTTTTTATAACTCTGATTTGAAAAAGAAAATATTAGCGATTTTTTAAATTTAAGATCTGTCAACGCAGTATTTCAAAACCCCCTACCTGCAAAATTTGGTCAAAATGGTATTTTATAATCGCTGATGATCCTTTGAAATCGTGGGATCAAAAACCTTAACACCTCGAGATCGGGTATAGTTTTGGTTAGTTAGTTGTTATTTTCGAATAAATATTATTTTATATATACATTTTAAAGACATTTTTATATTTTTGAAATATTACTATCAAACGGTTAATGTAACATATAATAGTTTCTACAAATATAAGATACGTATTTAGTCAAAAAAAATAAAAATAAAAAAAAACTGCTAAGGAAAGTTACAAAGCTATTCAATAATAAAGTTAGAAAACTTACGAAGGCATACTTTTCTGGAAGGTTGAAAAACATTTTTGTTAACAAAAAATAGGGTACAGGTTAACCTTATCACTGTTAAGCGGTAATTCGTGCAACTTGATGGCAGTTTTCGGCTATATCGAGTTTTAGAAACGGGCCCTTACCGCTTGACAGTCGACACCTCATTAGGATAACCAGCTCCTATCAAATCCGCAGATAACCGCTATCGGAAAATGAAAAAAATGCTGGTCACTTGAAACGGGTAAACAAAAAACTCGTTTCGTAGGCCTTATGGTAACAAAGATATTTGGACAAGGAATTCCTTACATGAAGGTCAATTTTGTTCGCTAGCATTTCGTTTTGGTGGAGCCTTTTAAAATTGTGGAATTTTGGGGTAGTAAACAAGATACCAATTCCTACAGTTTGTAATTGAAGGAAAGACAGGAATCGGCAGAAAGAGGATGTCTTGGTTTCGCAACATCAGACAGTGGACGAGACTGAGGACAATGGAAGAACTAATACATTCAACAAGGAATAAAGAAGAGTGGGCAAATGTGACCGCGAACAGAACACGAAACAAGAAACTTTTTGTACACATTTTAACTGACACACAGGTGACACTGAAATTGAACCTTCAATCAAAATTTTCGTCACCATAACACCATTTTTTCTCAACTTTTTGTGTTGTGTTTATTATATGCAGTGTTTCAGGTAAAGCAACGTGTATATTTTAAATAGACCAGCTTGCAGATTTTGAGTTTGTTTCAACTTGTTTTAACCTTTCCAAATATAAATACCTACTATTGCTATCTCTTCTAGTACTGAACCTACTAGGCCAGTTAAATTCATTAAGTAGTAGTATTGGCTTTTTGAATCTTGTTTCAAAAATGGGACAACAATTAATTTTTTTTCACGATATCTTAGAAACTTATGAGCCTAATTCACTTTTTGTTTATTCTGCCACTAAAATTATAATAAAAAGAAAGTTACCCACATCAGTCAGTCTAATTTATTGTTCAACTTCTTATTAAATATATTGTCTAGCCCTTGAAGCCTCGAGCTTTGAAAGGTCCAGCTTTCAAGTTACCTTCTATTAAATACCTATAAAATGCTGATCCGGCTATTGCTAAGTAACATGGGAAATAATCTTTGTTTGAAATCTTTGTTTAAAATAGAACACAAGAATAAAAAGAAAAACAACTAATAATAGTACAGGTTGAGTCTCATTGGTTTCAAAATTTATGAGAAAATAGTAAACGAAAAAGTTGTAAAAATTGTCGGTATGTACATTTTAAAATTGCTGTAAAGTATACAGGATGGCTCAAAAAAACGTGACGAATAAAACATCTATTTTTTTAAATGGATCACCCTATTTTTACATTTTCTTTTGAAATTGTTTTGAAACTTATTTTAATTAATAACAATATACCTATACCTATCGAAATTATTTGATATTAGCGTTATTCGAAGATGACGTAAAAGATATATGCAACGGAATAGAGTTCAAAATAAACGAATATGTTTGGATCATTTTAAATTGAAAAATCTCCTCGATTTTTTTAAATGGTATTGAAAGATCTAACAAAATCTTTCAACTTTTATTATGCGATTTATTTAAACTTTTACATTATTTACCCTTTTTTTCTGTCTTATTGCTATAATATTAGTTGGTCATGACAAAACTATTAGAAAACAGGGCTGTGTTAAGATTGAAAAATGAACAGGAGAAAGAACTTTGTTGGGGCCGTAGATACAGCAACAGACACTTATTAGCAATATTGGTGAAAATAACAGCCAAATTTTAAATTCACAGAAAAAGTAAATAATATTAAATACTCTACTACTCGAATGTTATACTTGAATACATTTCTTTCTATCTAAGACTATTGCTATAACATTAGTTGACCATGACAAAATGACGTAGTCAAATTTTTACCTGACAACAGAGTAAATAAATAATCCAATTTTTTTGTCTAAAATAATGTTTTCCGATGAAGCTACTTATTATGAAGCTATTACGTTATTATCCAAAAGTTAATCGATTCTGGTTACAGGAAGTGTAAAACAAAAACCAAAACCATTGTTGTTGAATAAAACAGATAACACTAGACATTCAAACTTTTTGCACCATGATTTACCTCAACTTCTTTAAGAAGTTGATAATATTGAGATTCAACAAATGTGGATTCAGCAAGGTGAGGCTGGATCCTCAGCATTACTATCGAGAAGTTCGAGAAATTTTCAATAATGATTACCCACAGAAATAGATCCGTAGAAGTGGATTCATTGGATGCCCCCTCGATCTTGTGATTTAACAAAATTAGATTTCTTTTTGTAGGGATATGTTCAAGATAGTGTTTATTTGAATCGCCCACAACACCAGAAGATATGGAAAATAGGATTTGGGACGCGTGCAGGGGAATAACATCGTATATGCTAAGGAACGTCCAAGAAAGGCTAAACATATATCCAAGAGGAAGGGCATATTTTTGAAATTTTCTTGCGCCACAATAATAATTATAAATAAGATAAGTTAATTTGTACCAATGGGTATTTCATGTTATTTATTTTTTCTGTGAATTTAACGTTTGGCAGTTATTTTCACCAAAAAAGTTCTTTATTCCTGTTCATTTTTAAATCTTTGCAAAGCTCTGTTAGCTAACAGTCTTGTTGTTGGATTTTGTAAGATGTTTCAGATAAAATATTAATATGTATTCTGTGCCATTTAAGAAAATCGAGATTTTCGTTAATTTTGAATATTCTGTAGCATTTAATTCAAATTCCACACCTTCCATACCTTTGAAAATAATGGCGCTATTCTAATTTTTTTGCAAGCGTGAAAACTAAAATTAACAAAAAAATAGAATTTTTAAAGAAATTCTAAACATAATTTATAAATAGAGTGTTAAAAAAATTCGCTTAAAAAATTGAATATTTTATTCGTCACGCTTTTTCGAGCTACCCTGTATACTTTAAAATAATTTGAAATTGTTATAGAAGTCAACAGACAATCATAAATTAGCAAGTCTTGCCACTCTATTATTTAACAGCTAAGTTAGTGTACGATAAGCGAGTTGCGCTACTTTTATGAAATGAGTGGTGACACAAACAGAAGTGCTATAGCTACGAGGTTAGCGCCAAAATTTCCCGGCCTGACATAAATACAGCTCCAGTATCACGATAAAACTTTGTCTTCTTTTAAATATACATCTTAGTAAACTGTGAAAAAAAAATTAAAGTCTTGCGACAAATAGTTTTTTATTGACAGCATTTTAAACAAGATTGCTTTCGCAATCTCGTCGCTGCGCGAGGCAACTGCTCCGCGCTGCGCGCTACGCAGTCGACAAAGCCGCTCCGCGGCTTTGTATTTCGGAGAAGCCGCTTCGCGGCTTCTTGTCCTAGGAGAAAGTATTGATTTTCTGTCGTGCTCCTGCGGACCACTACGGAACTTTCGCAAAATGTAATTTTAGTATGCATGCATATCATACCTAGCCGGAACTCAAAATTTTTGCAAATTTTGGTAAATATAAAGCTCTATACGAGTAATCGACATTTTCATTGATATTATTTCAAATAACCTCCGCTCCCTGATTGATGGATAAATACAAAAATTGTAGCAGAGATATAAGTCGATGAGGTCTATCAGTAAATACCAGAAAATTCCCCCCAGCCCCCTCCACTTAATTATAATTAATTATTTGTTTTACATTTGCAACCCCAAACAAAAACCGTTCCCGACGACAAACGGTATAACTTGTGTGAATCTTTTTGGTGTCCTTTTATAGAGGAAGATCCAAAGTATTTAACGTATAAATCTTAAATTCTCAAAATTACAAATAAATAAGATATAAAACATTCAAAATTGATCATTGATTTTTAAGCCGGGTTTTCCATGTTAAATGAGATTTTAAGGTTATTTCTCAATCTATATTGATCCGAGAAAGTTGAAATTTTTATGGAAAATACACATCAATGAGGTCCATTCGCGGATACTATAATGTCGCCCCCAACCACCCTATTTTCGGTTAATATTTTCAATTTATTATTTTCATATTTATCATGTTTTTCTTCAAAAATTTTAGATTTTTAATTTTTTTAAATATATGCGTTTCTCCGAGAAGATTGAAATTTTTACCGAAGTTAGAGGTCAATGAGGTCTATTTGTAAATACCATAAAGTCTGCCTCCAGCCCCTCCTATCATTAGTTAATATTCTCAATTTATAATTTTCATGGATATCATGATATTCCTAAAAAATTCCAATTTTCATTCCTTTTTCAATACCTACGTTGCTTTGAAAAGATTGAAATTTTTTTTTGAAGATGGAGGTCAATGAGCTCTATCCATTGAAATTATAAAATCCTCCCCAGCTCTCACCATTTAATTATAAATAATAATTAATACAATTTGTTAAGAAATTGCAGTCTCCTACAAAAACCGTTCCCCACAAAAAACCATACAACTTGAGAAAAATCTTTTAATATCATTAAATAAAGAAAAGACTAAAGCATATAACGTATAAATTTCAAATTCTTAAAACTACAAATTACGGAAATAAAAAACATTTTATCAAAAAAGCCGTTTTTTTGTTGATATTTTCTCCCCCGGAAGGACTAAGGAGCTTATAATTAAACAACTGATTATTTTTTTTAATACCCTCCGGACCCTCTATCTTCGTGCCAAATTTCATCCGGATTGGTTAACATCGACCTCGATCCAAAATTTTCATGTGCTGGTCGTGATTTTTCCCAAAAATTTAAATTTTTAATTTTTTAAAATATCTACGTTGCCACTAGAAGCATGAAATTTTTACTGTAGATGGAGGTCAATGAGGCCCATCCGCAGATACTATAAAGTCCCCCCCAGCCCCCTCCATTTAATTGTAATTAAGCATTATTTTACAATTTGCAGCATCCCACAAAAACCGTTCCCAACGGCAAACGGTACAACTTGTGTAAAACTTTTTGGTGTTGTTGGATAGAGGAAGGACGTAGGTATATAACGTATAGATTTCAATTTCTCACAGTTGAAAATAACCGAGATATAAATCATAATTTACGAACCATCGATTTCTGAGCTGGTATTTCAGGCCAAAATGTGATTTCGAGGTAATGTCCCAAAAGCTTGCAAAATTTTGGCTAAAGGGGTTTCTGAGGATCAGAAATCCAAATCGGCAACTACTTTTTGAAAATGTTGACATTTCATGACGATTTATGATTATATAGATTATGTTTTTCCTAATTTCCCACGCACCCTGTATAGTAGACGAAAGCTCTAAATCCGAAAATTGTTGCTCTCGATACAGTTCATAACACGTTTTAAACCAAATTTTCCTATCTTTTACAGTTTTTCATTTAGAGCTAATATTTTATACACGAAAACGGCAATTTTCACGGTACTTTACATATTTTGCCCATAATCGAGACACCCTGTACATAATCGGAAAAATTACGGAAATGGAGATTAAAACCCTGAATCTCCCACGTTCCTTGGTAGATGAAGTTTGCCAATGGAGCAAATGGTTTTCGAGGAAATAATATTTATCTGAAACAATGAAGCGCACCGTACGTCGTAACAGTAAGTGACGTCATCGCTTCTATCTTGAGCGAGATTTTCACTTGGATTTTTTCAAATATCTCGAGCAGCGTGTGTGGTAGAAGAAAACCGTAAATACAAAAATTGTAGCCCTAGATGCGGCCTATAACCCCGTTTAAACCAGTTGGCCATGTTTTTCAAGAATTTTGATTTACGGCTAAGAATGTACTTTGGAAATGGACAATTTTCAGTCTTTAAGATTTTTGCATATAATGAAAAAACTATGCATATAATCGAAAAAATGGCTGAAATAAAAGTTATAGTCCCGGATCTTGTGCGTCTTTTGGTTCAAGAATTTTGTCGATCGGGTAAAGCGTTTTCGCGAAATGAATTTATTTATGCAGCCCAAAAAGAGGACAAAATTTTTTTCCAAAATTTTTAAAAAATATTTTCCGATGTCCGATTGCGCCTAGCTTCAAGCATTTGGGTGCGGGGGTGGACTTTTACCATCCTGCCAAATTTGAAGTCGATAGCTGCAAATTTGGGGCACCTGTTGCATTTTTCAATAAAACGCGATATATCTCGCGCACCCTGTATAGTAGACGAAAGCTCTAAATCAGAGAATTGTAGCTCTCGATGCAGTTCATAATACGTTTTAAACCAAATTTTCCTATCTTTTACAGTTTTTCATTAATAGCTAATATTTTATACACGAAAACGGCAATTTTCACGGTACTCTACATATTTTGCCCATAATCGAGACACCCTGTACATAATCGGAAAAATTACGGAAATGGAGATTAAAACCCTGAATCTCTCACGTTCCGTGGTAGACGAAGTTTGCCAATAGAGCAAATGGTTTTCGAGAAAATAATACGTATCTGAAACAATGCAGCGCACAGCACGTGGTAATGGTGACGTCATCGCTTCTATCTTGAGCGAGATTTTCACTTGGATTTTTTCAAATATCTCGAGCAGCGTGTGTGGTAGAAGAAAACCGTAAATACAAAAATTGTAGCCCTAGATGCGGCCTATAACCCCGTTTAAACCAGTTGGCCATGTTTTTCAAGAATTTTGATTTACGGCTAAGAATGTAATCTGGACAAAGGACAATTTTCAGAGTCTTTAATATTTTTGCCTATAATGAAAAAACTATTCATAAAATCGAAAAAATGGCTAAAATAAAAGTTATAGTCCCAGATCTTCTGCGTCTTTTGGTTCAAGAATTTTGTCGATCGAGTAAAGCGTTTTCGCGAAATGAATTTTTTTATGCAGCCCAAAAAGACGACAAAAAATTTTTCGAAAATTTTTAAAAAATATTTGCCGATGTCCGATTGCGCCCAGCTTCAAGTGTTTGGGTGCATGGGCGGACTTTTACCACCCTGCCAAATTTGAAGTCGATAGCTGCAAATTTGGGGCACCTGTTGCATTTTTCAATAAAACGCGATATATCTCGAACACCCTGTACATTACGCGAAAACCTTAAATACAAGGATTTTAGCTGTCTCTACGGCCTACACTGTTATGTAGAAAAAAAGTCTGACTGAATAACAGTGTTTAACTTACAGTCAATTATCTTTGCGAGGGTAACTCGAGGATAAGTTTATTGGAAATACCGGCACACCCTGTATATTTGGGAAAAATTATCAAGAATAAGGATTTATGGGTATCCACATTCTACATCTTCTCGTTTGCGAATTGTTTCGATCTGCGAAACCGTTTTCGAGATATAGTCATTTTAATTTTTCAAAAAAACGTGGTTTTTGAATTTTTAAAAATACTTCCCAATCACCGATCCCTCTCAATTTCAACAGGTTCCGTTAGGGGCCCGGTCTCTACCCTCGTGGAAAATTTCAAGTCGATAGATTCAAATTTCGGACAGTTATCGTGTTTCATAGCGAAGCCGAAAAATCGAAACAAAAGTGACAATAAATCGGGGTTGCCGTAGTCGGATCGGGTTCGTATTTCGTTTTCGGAATATTGTTTTTTCAGGATAAAAGGGTCAAAATTTCAGCCCTCTAGCTCAAACGGTTGCCGAGTTATAGCGGTTTTAGTCGATACGGAGAACGGAGAAACAGACAAAAAAAAAACGTTTTTTTTCGACCCTGAGTCGATCTGTACCAACGGCGGTCCCCTAGGACCAACCGTTTCCGAGATATGAAAAAGGTTGACTGGCGCGTATACTTTCGCAAAAAATGAATTTCATTCATTTTGCGAAAGTAACAAGACGCGTCAGAAAAAATGTCGCAAATAACGCAAATTGAGAATAGAGCAGTCATAAGTTTTTGACAAAAGAAGGATTAGCACCTAAAATTATTAAAGAAAGGCTGGATGGTGTGTAAGGCCAAAGTTCTCCTTCGTATTCTGTAGTGAAAGAATGGGCAAAACGTTTTCGAATGGGGTAGGAGTCCCTTGAAGATAATTCAAGAACTGGTCGGCCAGTGCAGGTCATAACGGAAGATATTATTGCAATTGAGGAAGAGGTGGTATTGAGTGATCGACATTTAAAGGTCAAGGAAATCTCAGAAATTACTAAGCTTTCTGATACAAGTGTTCGTCGAATCCTGCATGATCATTTAGGTATGCATAAGGTTAGTGCAAGATGGGTTTCTAAAAACCTGTCGGCTATTCAAAAACAACGCCGCGTCGAGTGTGCGCAGTCTTTTTTGAAACCGAAGCCTGTGATAGAAACTATTGTGAAGGGAGATGGACCCTCTATCGAAAAAAGAATCAATGGAGTGGCGTCGTAAGTGTGAAGCACCTCCAAGAAAATTCAGAGTCTGCCAGTCAACAAAAAAGGTGATGGTCACGATGATCTTTTGGGATTGTGAGGGAATTCTTTTGATATATTTTAAAGAAACTAATACCACTGTCAATGGTAAATATTACGCAACATTATTACATAAATTGCGAGACACATATGCAGTAAAACGTCGAGGAAAACTGATCAGAGGCGTGCGTTTTCTGGACGATAATGCACCTGTCCATACTGCTGGTGTTGCACAAGCTACCATTTTAGAGTGTGGGTTCCAACAGATAGATCATTCTCCCTATAGTCCAGATATGCCCCCCAGCGACTATTATTTGTTTGGATATTTGAAAAAGGACTTACTTGGACGGCGGTTTAACGACGAAGTTGAGTTAAAAGAAGCTGTTTTAGCTAATTTTGCAGACAAACCAAAAGAATATATTTTTAAAGGGATTGAGCTGTTAATAAAGAGATGTAATAAGTGTAACGAAGTTAAGGGGGATTATATTGAAAAATACTCTACTTTGTTTCTTTCATAAGTGTAACGAAGTTAAGGGGGATTGTATTGAAAAATACTCTACTTTGTTTCTTTCATATTCAGGCCGGGAAATTTTGGCGCTGCCCTCGTATCTTGTATTTTTAGTTACAGTTTGAATTTCTAAACTTAAAAATTTAGACGTTGCAGTGTGTTTTTGTTTTTAAAATTTACTTTTTGAATAATTTTTTAGAGTTCTTATTGGCTTTTCAAACATGTATAACCCATAAGAGTGACACAATACGCATACAGTAACGGCAAAACTAATTGGAAACGATAACTTACGATAATTCTAATTATTCGTACTGAGATATTTGCAATATTATATTTGTTGCTATTGTTAGGACGTATATTATTTTCGTATCAAGCACAATAAACAATAATTTTATTAGTTAATATACTTAAAAAACTACATTTTCAACGGCAACTAATTACTATAGAGATTTAATGGGTTGTCAACTACCATTCCTGTCAATAAATTAATGTTAATCTTTCTTTGAATTTCTGCAGATGCCAGTAATATGTGGTTGCAAAAGAATTGTAATAGGACGTTATTCCTATCAAAAAAAATTTATTTGGCATCCACCACCACAAAGAATATGACCCATACTAAACTATAAAAGCAGTGAAATTTGAAGGTGGTTGTATCATGGTATGGGGCTGTTTCTCCTGGAATGGTGATGGTCCCCTTTACAGAATGACTGGTACCATGGATCAGTATAAATACATTAGCATACAATGATTCAAAACATTCAGCTGCCTGGCGACAGGATAATCATATGTTTTACAGTGGCCATCTGGTAACCCAGACTTTAACCTAATAGAAAAGCTGTGAATGACCGTTAAAAGAAAGTTAGGTTCAAGAACTTTCCAAAATTTAGAAAAACTGTTCCAGGTTGTGAGAGAGGCTTGGACATTCCAATAGACACTTCCAGACGTCTATTACAGTCCATGCCTAGGAGTGTTTGAAAGTAATTGAAGGCAATAGATACCCCAAACTAAACCAAAACTAAATATTAGATTGAGACAAAATCTTATCTGTTGTTACAAAATGCTGTCTAAAAATACTTTTCCAAGAAGGAAAGGAAGGCATAAATAAAAATAATAATTATGTATATTAGCAAAACGGACTAATTTTTCCCTTGGCACTCATAAATAAAAACTAAAGTTATGAAATAATAATAATTAATAATAATAATAATAATGTATTTATTTCGCTAAGAGTTTGGAGAAAAAAAAAAGAAAGAAAAATAAATCAACAACCGAACAAATACACATATGCATGTAGATATACGTAAAGTAAACCGGTTATGTTAAGCCGTCTTAGAATAATAAAAGTTAATTAATCTTTTATTATTATTTATTATTATTATTATTTATGGCAGATTTCAAATAATCTGAAACGCTTCCCACTCATAGTAATAGTGTAGTAACCAGATCGAAGAATAGTACTCCAAATTCGGCCGTAGTATATAAGAACATAATATTGTAGAATTTGGAATTGCAATTGGTAAAGTCAGTAGACGTTCCCTTGGTGGAACATTCTTAAAGCTTTATTGACATTGCACGCAACATGTGACAAAAGATAATGTTCTATCAAACAAAACTCCTAAATTACTAATATTGTATTGTATTCAGTAAACAGCTACACTAAATAGATATTTTGATTCTAAACCAGATAACTTTACATTTACTAATGTTGAGATCGATGGCAGCATCAAAGTAAACGGTGTGCCGCGACAATGTCGCATTTTAAAGAACCAGTTTATTTTTTGTTTTAACCTCGTTTAGAGTAATAAACATCACAATCACCATCATCATCGCATTATAAGCATTGACCAGTATCGGTGACCCGTTCTCGCGTTTGTTGCTTTCCCGGAAACGCTTTTGTCCGCGTTTCCGGAGTCCGAAGCGCGGAACCCCAAGGTCCGAGAATACACAACTAGGTACCTAGGGGCTCCTCTTCATCGAGCCAGTCGGTGTATATGCCGTGATTCAGTGACAAGCTGTTGTGGACATTGTTTATAAGTGACCATCACAGTGACCTGGGCCTGTTTTTGTTTCGTTAGGAATTTTCTGTTTACTGGTCACTGCAAGGATTATACTTGGTAAGGGTATATTTTTGAATAACGATTCGGTATGGATTTTCTCCATTTTTGAACTTCATTAATTATCTCGCTGACGCGATAGCACATGTTGTAAAGTGGCGTAACAAGGGATGGAACGCCCCCTTGAGAAATAAAAAAACGTTTTTATAAGAGATAACGTCGGTGCAAGCTATGTGCACCTATTTCTTCCTTTGGGAAGCCTTAATTCCAGATTATTTATTATTCCATTAACAAAACCTAAATTATTTGCACGCAAGTTTTATTTGTATATAGTGATAAATGAGATATTAGTTTGTATCCAAAACAACTCGAAATCGGTTTATATCAGCTGAAGTGTCAACTTGATTAAAAAAACGCGAGTTCAGAAGTCGTAGAAGTTAGGGCTGTAAACTGGTATTATATTGAGCTTCCACCACAGGGTCCAGTTTTAATATAAAAATTTCTATGGCGACTAAACCACCGAACATGTCCGGTGCCTAAAGCTGGAATCTATATTTTATTTTATATTTATCCTTTACTCTTCTGAAAAAGTTATTTGTTTTAAAAGTTTACAACATGTATTTCAAAATTTATGGATTGCGAATTTCTGGACAACAAGTTTGTTGTATAAAATCTGTCATTAGTTATAAATGTTGCCTCTATCGTTCAGAGGAGGACAAAGCGCTTTTTTAATATCAGTTAAATGAAGTATAAATCTGCAATTTACTTTAAAATTCAAACTTTTCTTTCTAAACTACGTATCACATTGGGACGAATGATGTTCAATGTTCAAAATATTCTTGCAGATCATTCATACACGTATACCGGCGGATCTAAATTAAATGTTCATCATTGGTAACTTTGTTATAAGTAGAGATACAAAGTCGGTGAAATTAGCATGCTAGTAGAACTTTTCAACTGATTACGATAGCGAAAACAGAAAAATAACTAAATATATATAGTTTACGAAAAAATCAGGAAAAATGAAAGACCCTGTATATTTTTTACTCTAACGTTCGTAAATCATCAACAGAACGAAAAAGTTCATATGCAATATACACACAGAATAAAATTCCATTTTCTTTTTATTTGAGCACCAGAAACAATAATAGTAACACAAATTTCCACGTCTTCATTTATTATAAAAATTTTTCATCTTCTTTTCTTAGCAAAAACGGTTTCATTATTTCTAAAGATTTGAAAAAGCCGCAGAAAAAATCAAATGTCTAAAATTAGTTAATGTTAATTATTAGTATTGTTATATCAATTGTTATCAATTATTTAAATTAATTTTACTGTATCAGTTATTCAACAATGGTTTTTACAAATAATGAAAAGTGCGACATGTTAGAATGATTTTTGGTATACAGTAAGTCGTCTGTAAGAGCAAGGGAACGAAATAAATTAGAACTAAAAGTTCAGATTTTCACGAAGTTATATATTTTCACATGACAATTGTTTCGACGACACCGTCTCTTTATGACATTTGATAAAGACACGGAGTCACCTCAGTTCAATGCAAGAGAATGATACATATGCACGGCGATCTATATCAAGATGAACACTTTTTTCAGCGGCTTTATCAAATCTTTAGATATAATGAAACAGTTTTTGCAAACAGGAGACGAAAAAATTTTATTATAAGTGACTAGGTAGAAATTGGTGTTTTTGGATATTTTGAAGTATGTTGTGACAATTCTATGCAAGACATGGTCGAAGACTAACCTATCCTTTAATACTGTCCAAAGGATTTAAAAAAGAATACAAATTTTGCCCTTACAAATTCCGACCAGCTCAGGTCCTCTTGGCAGGGGATGCAGCGACACTTTTTTTGTCATTAGGATGTTACCTTTTGCAGCCAAAACATAAATTATTTTCGGTATATTTTGTGGACTGACGAATCAAATTTTTCAAATTCAAAATTATTATTGGTCAAGAGAAAATTTATTGCTAGTACATGCCCGAGGTCCACAAGTTCAGTTCAGCTTTAAAATTTGGTGCGGTATAATTGGTTAGTTTTGGTTGGTTAATTTCGAATGGCGGACCAGCTCATAACTTCCGAAGCACAAATCAATTTTTGACAGCCATTTTCAACAATTAATGGATTTCTACAATTCAATTCATTTCTTCTTGTGGTGTTTTTTAAAGGACGACATTTATTAGGAAATGTATCAATACGTTGACGTTTTAAAGGCTACAATAAGAGAAAAAAATAAACTAGATAGATGGTAGAACAATAGTAAAAGCAATTCGCTCAATAAAAAATCCTCTTAAAATAACTTTAATAGTTAATCATAGTTAATAAATTCATTAGGATTTTCTTTTCTATTTTCTTATTTCCATGTTTTTTCGCTCAAATAAAGCAATGGAGAAAAATTGAGTTTTATTTGGCAACCACTCATAGCCATCAAGTCTAAAAGAGAAATGTGCTGATAATTCTGTTATTTTCAATTTTAGGCTAATAATAATATGATCTTTTTGTCCTGTTGGTGATTTACGAACCTTAAAGTAAAAAATATGCATAGTATATTTTCCTCATTTTTCAGTGGCAAAAGTGTGAGTGCCTGGTTTATTGTTCGCAATTTGGCTTTAGGAACGGAATGGGAACCTAGAATCTTTTTTATCTTTGAATATGCTGCAAAACTGTGTTCGCATGCTTTATTGAATATAAAAAAGGTTTCACTGCACGTCACATGAAAAAATGATCAACATCCTAAAATCAACGGGGATTGACTCATAAGATCTAAAGATCATAACTGAAATTTACCGGCATCAAACAGCAACAGTCAAAATCGAAGGGTCCACATCTGAAGAAATTAACAATTGTATGAGACAAAGATGTGTGTTACTCCCTCTATTGATTAACCTCTACTCTGAGGCAGTATTTAACGAAGCTGTCGAAAATATATATGGAGATATAAGTATCAAAACTTTTGTGTGAATATGTTCAAGACCAAACTATTAAACTCTCAAAGACACACCACACTTCATGGAGAGATAACTGAGGCTTCATGGAGAGATCATTGCAAAGGGCTGGACTCAATCGTCAATCGACAATGCGACCCAAAACCCTACAACTGAGCAAGCGCGGAAGACTCTGAAGAACATGAGGTGTCAAACCGAAATCTCAGCCTTGAACTCCGGGCCAGAATATTTTGCTGCGACATCTTCCCAGTTTTGTATTGATGCGAGACTTGGACCATGAATGCAGTCATAGAAAAGAGAATTGAAACGGTCGTCGTCTTCCGTACTAAATATTCAATCTTCCGCATATAATAAATTTGCAACAAAGTAACCAAAATAAGCAACAGTCAATTAAGACCAAAATTAATTTATTCCATGTCATTTATATAAAGTTAATACTTTATGACTAAATAAAGCATACGAATATCAATTTATAATTCAAACAAGGAACTTAACCACAATTCCGGTTTGTCGTAACCCAAGCCTTCGGGAAAATCACATCCCAATTCAGCGACGGTTGGTCCAACTTCCTAAATTCAAATTCAAAATTATAAAATAGGATAGGTTTTGCGAATTAATATAGTACCCTCGGTAAAAATCACGAAGTTAAACTTAAAAATTAAAAAATGGTAGCATCACCAAATGAGATTCCAGAGTGTAGCTAGCGCCCTCTACATCTTTTGTGAAAAATTAAACGTAATCGTATTCCCCTTCCCCAAAAACCTGCAAATTCAAGTCTTCATGGCGAAGTGGCAACAACACCTTCAGCAATAGAGAAATTCCAAGCTCAGGAACTAAATTTTAATGACCTGTATTATATTAACGAGAAACATTTTGCTAAGCCATATTTGAGTCAATATAATTATTTTTCATTTAATATACAGGTTGCTTGAGTTTATGAATAAGTGAATGATAAGATTAAGTTGGAGACTTCGACAGAGTTACAAGTCCAGATTTTTACTTTTTCCCGCTTACCGACGACAATATATAACATATGCTTGCCTTGTAATAATTACCTTTTCTTTAAATTTTTAATAAAATCTCTAGAAAAAAACTTGAATAAACGAACTCAAAACAAAAAAAAAACATGCTTCCAAGTCTATGGCAATTAAAAGTAACAAATTTTTACAAGAAAATACCACGTCGGATTTCCATATTTCACACAAAACTGTTTATTTTAGAAAACGAATGTCGGTTCGTATTATAATTAGATTAGATTCAAAAATTGGCGATCAACAATCAAAAAGAAATGTAAAAATAACTTAATATGGTTCGAAATAGCAAAATCTTCGTTTTTCAATTTCTTTTCCTTGAAATATCTAAAATTCCCAATAAAAGTAGTTCTTCCGGAATAGCCGCAACAGAGCTTAAAGACCTTGCGCACCTGCACAATGTAGGGGTAAATCTCATTCACCCGGTTTCCGCATTTATCTTTGACCATCTCCAAAAAACGCATTGCCATTGCGTAATCGTTTAAACGTCGACAAGCGTGGAGACCGGCAATAATGATTCGAGGTTCCGGGACTGAATCATACCCAGTAAGGTCGTTCATGGCCTGACGAACGTCCCAGCCATCGGCATCTTCGCGACCAAAAATACATTCGTATCTGAAAAGGAGGAACGTAGGAAAGTAGGATGTTCGGATATGTTTGGAGTTGGTATAAAACCAATTTTTGAATAAAATAGTGAAATTAATTAATGAATTAAAATTTGTATCTGGTTTAATATTTGTTTATCTCGGGATCTTTTCGTTGTTAGGATGCAGTTATCTATGCCATATTTTGTTCGAGAGGGAGACAGAGACAGAGAGAGAGAGAGAGAGAGAGAGAGAGAGAGAGAGAGAGGGAGGGAGAGAGAGAGAGAGAGAGAGAGAGAGAGAGAGAGAGAGAGAGAGAGGCAGGTAAAAAAGGAAAAAACAGAGAAAGACAGTCAAAAACAGAGATGTTTAAAACTACCTGGTGTTTCAGAGATAACCAGTGATTAGTGATCCTGACCTAAAAGAACGAATGTATACTACGTAAATAGAGAGAGCAAAATTGAATTCCATATGCTATTTCAAAAATTGAAGAAGGACCGCGGGTGATTTTATATTTTAGAATGGATTAGTGTTTGGCTGAAACATTAAATGTGCTGTTACCGGATAAATTGAGTACAGAAATGTTTATCAATCAACTGAATTTTCCTTTTCCTTTGGTTCTTCCGAATTTTGCTTAATTTGTTTTCAATTGACTTGCCTTGACTTACCCTGAGCGTTGTTCTGAGTTCTAACAGGTACCCCTAGTACACGATTTTGTTCTTCGATGATCAGCTTTCTTGACTCACGAGCAAAAGAACAAATTTACACACACTCACATAAGCTTAACAACATGGGTAAAAAACAATAATAAAAATAACCAAAACATTCATGAGGAATTCTAAGACATTACAAGTGCAAAATGAACACACTCACATAAGCTTAACGATGTGGGTAAAAAAAATAACAAACATAACCAAAAAATTCAAGAGGAATTTTAAGAAATTACAAGTGGAAAAGGAATTGCGGTGAACACTATTTGCTTTGCGGTTGACCTCTCGATGTTTGGGTGGTACCAGAGAGCGACATGAAACGGCAAGGCGCAGCTCAGAGTCTCTTTTTGTCCTGTATGGTGCTGAATTTAAGCAATATTAATTATTAAAAAACAAAATCACTTGTTTAAATCGTAATATGTATAGTATTTCATGTAAAAGCAAAAAAAGGAAAAGAACATTGGAACCATAATGGTCACAAATATTTAGCGAATTAGACTAATCAAAATCTACAATTTTCCGTCGCTCAGTTAGCTGAGAAGTTCCGCATTAAATGCTACCAATAGGCATTTTTTAAAGTTTGTTGGAAATCTTATAATATCAAGTAATACAAAAGTACTGTTAGTCCGGAAAGTACAAACCTACAAATCATTTCTTCGACGGGTTCGTTTTCCACAGACAAATAGTATATAGGACGAGGGAAATGAGTTTTCGGTAGATTTTTGGCCTCATTTCGTTTTAATACTTGCCCTAACAGACGAGAAGATCTGGAAAACATCTTTGCAAGCGACATCTGAAACAAACCATTAAAAAATATGAAAACTAAAAGGAACCGTTGGAGGAAGACAAATTGCAATAATCGATTTTACAAGATTTTTGCTATCAAAGTCCAAATATCAAAAAATAAATTAGTATTGCATACTTTTATAATTAATTTTAAAATTTAATAATGAGATAAAGAAAGCTTTTGCCGAATTTACTAAAACTTGCAAAATTATTTTTTTGGCTTAGTCCCTTTCAAGATATCTTTCCTTATCTTAATGTGTTATAATGTTAATGTGTTAACTGCATACGAGTGACGGCAAATTTACATACACCAAGTGAAATTAGTCATTTATTTTCATTATCTTGTATGATGTACATTTTTAGATAGTAGAAAAAATATTTTCACGCCTCGAGGTCAAGGCTGTACAATACTGCGGATTGGTCATATTGGACGTGTCCCTATTTGGCCGTCAAATATTTCTTTTCGAGGCATTACGCATATTTTCATTGCAAGCCCCATGGTCACATACGAGGATGGATATACTGACCGTGAAAGAGCATATTATGGATTCATAATTATAGTAGATGTCTCAAATAACACAGCGTGTGTATAAATACCTATATTTATTGTGCATTTTAAATAAAGGCAGTTTAAACATAACAATTTTTTGGGTCGGAGACTTGGTGGAGTACAATCAAGAATTTTTTATCTTTCATCTGCAAACATCCGAAAAAGGAAACAATCATGTTTTAATTTTGCTACAATTATATTGAGATCCGATGTAGAAAATTGCTATTGCTATTGATGACAAGTTTAATTATTTTCCACAACCCCCTGTATATTCATAACGAAAGAATTTCGTGACCGACGTTAGAACATATTCCATTAATTTTCGACAACCAAATGTAGATGCATGTTTTTGCAATATCCTGGGCTATTCCAAAATTTTTGTTTCTGTTAATATCGTGGTGATTCTCAGAAATCAGAAAACAGAAGAATATTTAGACTTTAAGATAAAATGCAAAAAGACCCTACACCTATTTGACAAGAAATAAATTGCCACTAATTGGTGTGGGAACCTGCCAAAAACAGTTCGGTGCTTTTAGGATACCTCAACTCAGTACACTGCCTGTTACAAAGTATATGTATCAATAGGCAACGGTATTATAGTTCAGTGATCCGTATATATTTGATTATACCAGACATCCTCATTTGGTGATGCACGCATCGCTAACCGTTGTATTACTTAACATCACTGCTTTAATAATATTATACAATGAACATTTAAGAAAATACATTAATCCGTGTATTTTTGCTTTCAGGAAGAAAAGTATGTCCAGATAGTATTAAAAAAAATCGACAGGTGGATCAAAATGAGAAGTTACATACCCAGCATGGTGCAAGCTATTACAGTTCTGACGGTATTGAAGATGATGACCAAAGGTAAAGATAGTACTTGCGTAGTTTCAATAATTAAAAAATCATAATGATTAAGAGATCCCCAGATCAAAGAGGATGTCCTACATTATCAGATTAAATGAACAAATTTAAAAAATACGTCATAATTGCACATTTTAATCAATTCGATTTAAGTACCTCCATTTCTTCGAAAGAGTCAAAATAATTTTTAAAAAATGTTCTTTTTCTTTTGGTTGTTTTCCTTCACTTTTTCAAATTAAGTAATACCTTTTAGCTCAAACATCGTGTGGCTCTGGTTCAATGAATGGTAAAGTTATGTATGAACGACTACCCAACATACAGTTACAAGCTTTCGATGATGACATTGTTAGGGATACTGGACCGCCATTTACAGTTCTAGAGAAGTGTCAAGATTTATGTCTACGAAATAGAGCCTCCAACAATATAGTCAGGTATATTAAGAAACACCACATAGCTCGGAACAGTTTAAAAATACTAGGTGGTAAACTTTATGGCAAATTTACATAGATTGGAAGATCGCTTCTTTCATTCCTCCGTTTGAGTCGAAAAATTTTTCCAGAAATATAACGCCCAGCTTGTCAAGTCTTGCCAATAAGATTGCTTATTCTACTACTTTTCAAATTTGTCAAATTTGTTGCTTGATTTCTGGAGTTCAATAGCTGTCCTGTACCATGGTCCTTCTGGTTAGCTTCCATTTTGATAGCTACTCGATCTACGCCTTCTGATGCCCTATTAAAATATTTTTAAAGTTTAAGGAGGGCTATCAATTTGACAATAGATATAAACAGAACGTGCAAAAATTATACTTTTTCTTTCCAGATGAATGCACAATATTTCTATTTTGCTCAATAATTGACGCATAGAAACTTTTTGTTCGACAAACATTGGTTTGGTCGTCAAACATATTTTTTGTTTTAGGACATGTTCATCTCTGGATTTCCAACCTGGCAGTCGAATAGCAACTTTTAATGGAGGTGCAGAGTACGAAGAAAGCACTTGTTATCTGACACAGGAACAGGCCAGGCCAGATGGCATAGGTGTTTTAAGTGTAGTTCCGAACAGCATCCACTTTAATGAGATCTGTATAACATGTAATAAACCACAATATTATGTATATTTATGTTTTCAGTGAATAGTCACGATTATATAAAAAATCGATTAATACTGCCAAAACGTTGTTTTTTAGCCAATAGGCCGGAAAGAGAGTGTCCCAATAGAAGATATGTTTTTGAAAGACATCCGAGGAAAAAGCTGAAACTACCGAACGCGGATATAAAGGAAATGCCGGCATTCAACAGAACAGAATGCGAAGATCTTTGTTTAAATGAATTCAGTTTCGTTTGTCGGTCTGCCACTTTTGATAACGAAATGCGCATCTGTATTCTCAGTAGATTTACAAGAAGGACCCATCCAGAATTATTGCAGGATGATTCCCAATCGGAGTACTTGGAAAATACTTGCCTTAATGGTGAGCGTGAAATTGAAATTTAGACATTTCAAAATGTCTGAAAAATTTACGTATTTTTTTCACTACATTGTGACTGAAATTTTTATTTATTTGTTTGACCATTGGTCTATTTGATGATTTGTTTAAATTTGTGATTACGATGTAAGAGCACTTTATAGGTAACGAGCGCTCTGGTTTATTTCTCTATTCGCCTTTCGTCGAGTATATTGGCTTAAGACATTGTGTTATCGTAACTGAATACATCTTAGTGTTTAGTGTACTACTTGCCTAAGAACTCGTGGCTGAACATTTGAAAACGTCTTCCACATTTCTACTCAGGAATAAGATACGCGGCCATTTTAGTCGACTTTTACAAATGGGGTAATCAATCTATTTCAGCCTATCACTCCCGAATAAAAGTTTCATTTTATATATATATATATATATATATATATATATATATATATATATATATATATATATATATATATATATATATATATATATATATATATATATATATATATATATATATATATATATATATATATATATATATATATATATATATATATATATATATATCCTCACGTATTGATTCACGGATGGAAAAATGTGATGACACTATATTCCGGGATATCATCCGTTCGCTCGTTGAACTCCGACTGGAATCCTGCAAATCCTGCATCCGACTGGAATCCTGCAGACGTTTCGCCAAAATCTCACTTGGCATCTTCAATGCTCGCGCTCCGAAAACACTTCGAACACTGGTGTCTTAGTTTTTCATAACACTTGGTGGCTGTAAAGGTCTCCTTCCCGTAAAGGTGTATGATATTCTCACGTATTGATTCACGGATGGAAAAATGTGATGACACTATATTCCGGGATATCATCCGTTCGCTCGTTGAACTCCGACTGGAATACTGCATCCGACTGGAATCCTGCAGACGTTTCGCCAAAATCTCACTTGGCATCTTCAATGCTCGCGCTCCGAAAACACTTCGAACCCAGTGTTCGGAGCGCGAGCATTGAAGATGCCAAGTGAGATTTTGACGAAACGTCTGCAGGATTCCAGTCGGATGCAGGATTTGCAGGATTCCAGTCGGATGCAGGATTCCAGTCGGAGTTCAACGAGCGAACGGATGATATCCCGGAGTATAGTGTCATCACATTTTTCCATCCGTGAATCAATACGTGAGAATATATATATATATATATATATATATATATATATATATATATATATATATATATATATATATATATATATATATATATATATATATATATATAAACTTTTACAAAAGTATTACAACTGGTTTAACCCTTCAGCCCAAATAAGTGCAAGTTTTATTAAGATATATAGTACGTTATAAAAATGTTAATTATGTCGAAATATATTCGAATAATGTTTAATAGTGAAGAAGTGCCGCCATTATTTAAGCGAAATTTACAGTGAAAAGATAGCAATTTATATCTTAATTATAAACAGAATAATTTTAAATTAAAATTAAATTTTAAATGTCATCACGAGACTAAGAATCTTGCACCTTTTGGTATTTTTCAAACAATAATTTTAATATGAAATGGAAATCAGAAATTGCAGACATTGCCGACTAATACCGAATGAAACATAAAGCGGTAGGTAGGCTAAAAATATGCTGTTCTATTTAAATTTCAAGTTGCCCATTTAAGTTCTTTATAACGATACCAATTTATTTTTTTGCGTTTAATAATAATAATAGACAAAGTAACAATGTAAAAAGAAACTTATATTTCTAGGTTTATTCTTTAGTTTTAATTTACAAACAGCTTTTCTTAATACCGTGGACTTTTCTGGTAATAATTGCACCTTTCACCCTAACTTTTAAGTTTATGAGAAATTTTGTACAGATGGACTATCTACTGGGATAATTTTGATATTTCGGTAATTTAACCAAAACATTTTTTTTTAATTAAAAAACAGTCAGTTGACATATCAACCCTTTCAGCTTATTGCATTCAATTAAACGCTCTTTAATTGTTTTTGATGTATCCACTCAAAAAGAATTTATCACATTGTAGTGCTCTAATTATGTTGATCTTAAATTTTTTTTGAGTACGGTTATTTTCCATTCCTATTGATGAATTTTAGCCGAAAGAAGATGTGATGGATTAGCCGTTTTCATCAAGGAAGAAAACAAACGACTAGGCGGACCATTTGAGGTCGATATGTTCACCAACTTAACGCTAGAAGATTGCCAGGGAATGTGCGTAAGAGCTGAAAAATATTTGTGTCGGTATACAATTTAAACGCATTGCGTGAAACCCATAGTCTCAATAACATTATTGCAGATCTGTGGAGTACGATGAAATGACGAAACAGTGCACCCTATCTGAAGAAGATTCTGTTTCGCAAAAAGATGACATCGGGGTTGCTAGTAGCCCGAGCCACCACTTTTACGACTTCGTCTGCCTCGACAGCCGTAAGTTGTAGAAGTGATTGTGTATTGGTACATAAAGATTGCAACACCAATCATTCCGACGTTTTATCGTGGTAGTTGGATTGAAATGAACTCTTTTGACAATTTTCCGAAATGACATTCGCAAAATAGCCAAAAACAGTATACAATTCCAGAAAACTTTTTGGCAATAACATTTTTAACAAATGACAACTTTAAAAGATCAACCCTAAACCCAAACATTTTGAAGACAATTCATCATTCCTCGGGTGAATTTTAAAAGTCAGACGACGTATATATTGAACTATCAAAATATCAAATCTAAACCTGCTTTTAAATGCAAATTCAATTTCAGCTCGTGGGTCCGAGTATCCGGACAATTCTGTTACATCTCATTTGTTTGCGGGGAAAAAACCCGACACTGCGTTCCAAAGATATCGTAACAGCCGATTGGGGGGCGAACATCATTCAGAAATATCAGACAGGTCACTGAGCGAATGTTTGGACGAATGTTTGCGACAACCCAGTTTTCAATGTAAGTCGGCAGAATATAGCGAGAGATTCCGAACTTGCCGCTTGACGAGGTATAGCCAAAAAGACGGTATGAGGATAATTTATGACGCCGACTACGATTATTACGAAAACCTAATGCGTGAGTATAAAATTTTAAAATCTGCGCCCGATGCGGGTTTAGACATTAAACACAAAACACAACATTCAATAAAAGTAACGGCCGACAGCTTGTTCTGTTTTAAAACCCGCAACTGATTCGACTAGAAACTGCTCCAATTTAAAAATACGAGGTTGTTTTCTATACACGGTTATTGACGCAAACCGGTCATTAAAAGATTATTAGGATAATATTTTAAGAACAAATTTGAATTTTTGTGGTTGATAAGGGAGCGATTATATTAAAAAATGTTTAAATTAGATCAAAATTTAAAATGGGACTCTGTTTTTATTCTAATTCTAACAGTTTGGTCGAATGACGAAAGTGTATAAATATAGAGCAAATCATTTCAGTCGGTGGAGACGGGGATCTGGCAAGACCTGGAGAAGGAGGAAGTTATCGTCCTGGTGACCACCCTGGCGTAGGAACTTATCGCCCAGGTTCTGATAGTGGCAGATATCCTCCTGCCTCCGGCGGAAGATATCCCGTCACTACTGGCAGTCGATATCCTCCATCTGGGGGGTATCATGATAGGTATCCCATAGGTCAGCCGACATACGACAGATATCCCGAGTATGATGATAGGTATTGACGATACCGATCAGGAGCTAACTATAGGCGATATACGAAATAATTTACAGATACGACGATAGATTTCAAGGTAGGCCAGACAGATATCCCGTTAGGCCCGGCAGATATCCTATCGGTCCCGATAGATACCATCATTTTTCAGACGGTCGAAGATATCCACTATCGTCCAGTGGAGGGAAATATTCACCGTCTAGTTCCGGTGGAAAATACCCGATAGAAGACCGGGATAGGTATTCCGCGATATTGTAATTTAAGTGAAATTCAGAAACTCGTCATTGATATTGGTAAAACCTCTGTTGCGTAGGCGCGATACTCTTAAGTACACATTCAAACGAGCATATGATTTGATAATAGTTAAAAAATTGACCCTATTGGTTTTTTTATCCAAAATATTTAATACAATATTCTACTTAACTTTAATTAACTTAAATTAATTTTGTTACAGAGAGGATCCAAACCTTCTTCTTGTTCCGTAAATTCAAGTTTTAGATAGTAATAGTCTCTCTGATTAGATTCGATATGCTTTTGCATTGACACAACACGTGTGTGGCTGTTTCCTGGCATTCAACTTTAGGTGGCAATGGCCCGTCAGTAAACGTACCATTATTCTTTCGGCCTTCCTTTCGTAGCTTAGCTACTAAATTCGCCCGATGGGCTTGAAAGGAATTCCTTAGCCTCTCTTATCGTGGCGCGCTTCAACTTCATGCCGAGTTTTTCTGTCCATCTATTTTTGAAGCTGATTTTGCAAAAGGTTTAATCATCAACCAATCAATCAATCAAAGGGATTTGGTCCAATGAAACGCTTTGACGAGACAGCGCCACTTTATTCCGACTTGCCGTCTCGTTTGTTGTCATATGACAACCGAAAACTAGCGGATACGTTGTTTTGCTGGATTGAATAGCTTTTATTGTCACTTGGCTGTTGGAGTACATAGTATTTGGTTTCTTGGGAATCTATTTCATTTTTATTTCTCTTGCACAATGTTCTACTGCGGTAATCTCTGCTTGGAACACTTTTGCTAGCTTGTCAATTAAAATGGAAATGTTGATTTACCCATAGTTAATTTGGATGCCATACATTTGATACAGATTTTGCATATGGTGGTTATGAGGGTTTCTAAATAATCGAGTGATAAAGATCCATCGTTCCGTTAATGTTAACAAAACTGAACTCAAATTCAGCATATTTTTAACTTGTCAAGGAATTTATTAAATAATTTGACTCCTAGGTTTCCCGGTTATCCGCCTTCATCGAGTGGTATTATATATGGCGTTGGCTCCTATCGACCGAGATACCCCAGCGAAGGCGATGGTTATGGTGACCGATACGATGTGCGCTACGGTGACAGGTATGAATTTAAAAATCGATTATATTTCAAATTATCAATGCGGCAGCCTATAATAAAAACACGTTTTCTTTGCAGGTGGAACAAGATTTACGATGGGGGGATAAAGAGGGAAAACTGGAAAACACATGACATTATAATTAATTGATAAACCATTTTTTCTACTTAAGTAAAATGAAATAAAGGCCGTTGCTGTTAATTAAATTTGTTCGCGTTTACGTGGACTTATATTCTTTCTGATATATTAAATAAGTTTCAAAAACATTAAATAATAATTTCTTTTTATAAATCAGGTTTGGCGATAAATATGACTACAGGCACGACAGCCCCCTCGGAGACAAGGTTGGTGGGCGGTACGGAGGAGGAATTTATGGTGATGACAGAATTAGCTACGGATATAGAGGAGGTGGTGGAGGAAACAGAATATACAATGGTGACAGGTAAAAACGATATCAAAATTTACAATGGAAACCTACTCAGAAGCGAATTGCGTAGATATGGCAATCGCGGAGGTGGAGGTAACCGTTACGATTCTACACGTTATGACTACTATGGCGACGACCGTGACGGTGGTAGCAGATGGTTTTTTCGACCCGATCGACGCCCACTCGGACGACCGTTAGACCTCCGACCGGGTTACGATCGGCCTGTAGATGGACGACCTCCCCCGGAACGACCTCTTTTTGAAGACAGACCGTACGGACATCCCCGGCCAGTGTCGCCAGGTCCAGATGGGCCAATTTATGATAGCTTTGGCGGAGTTGGTCCAAATAGACCGTACAACACCAGGTAAAGGACATCAAGTGTGTTATGGGAGTGGACTTAACAATATTCTAGGTGCGACGATGGAGATAATTTTAAGCAAATGGCAACACGACAACGGGCTCGAAAGGAATTCATAAGGATAAGTGTGTACGCACCGACACTAATCAGATGTCAGCAAGAATGTATGGATGCCAGAGATTTTACGTGTAGGGCTTTTAATTACAGGTGATTTAAAAGTCAAATTAAGGCAACGCCAATTTCAACGAATGTTTTGATTTTTTAGAGAATCTGGATTGGGTTCATATGATGCTGAGAGAGATAACTGCGAGCTTAGCGATCGAGATAGCAGGGATTTAGAAATTGGTAATCCGCAGTATTTCGATTCGAATGGAGGTTTTGATTTCTACGAAAGATCGCCGGCTAGAAACGGCATTGACGGCGAATGTTTAGACGGTACATACTCTACGAAATGTAGCAAAGCACTTAATAAAACTCCTTGCTTATAGTGAGTCAGGTATGTAATGATGATGGAATGGAGTTTACATTACGCACACCTGAAGGATTCTATGGCCGGATCTATACTTACGGCTTCTACGACCGCTGCTTTTTCAGAGGAAATGGTGGAACCATAAATGTTCTACGCATAAGCGGGGCTCATGTAAGAAAAACATTTTTTTCTACTGAAAATACTAAGTCGTATACATTTCTATAGGGATATCCTGAGTGTGGCACGCAACGATATGGCGACACAATGACGAACATCGTAGTGGTCCAATTTAGCGACTACGTTCAAACCGGAAAAGATAAAAGATTTAATTTGACTTGCTTATTTAGGGGACCCGGTGAAGCTGTCGTATCTTCAGGGTTCATCGGGGCTGGGTAAATTTAAGCAAGATCTTTCAAATCAAGTGTATTTGGGTACCATCGAATTTTAGATCCGGTAGTCCCATACCGATAGAATATTTGCCAGCCGAAAATACACTGAGTTCCAAGGTTAGACTTCTGATTCTCTACCAGGGTAGACCAACCACTACAATAGCAGTAGGTGATCCGTTGACGTTTAGAATTGAAGCGCAAGATGGATATAATTACGCAAATGATATATTTGCCACGAACGTAGTGGCGAGAGATCCGTATTCCGGCAGATCAGTGCAGCTTATCGACCGATTTGGGTAAAGTGAAAATTTGAAAAATTTGAACTTAAATTACAGTATGCATATCTCTGTAGCTGTCCGATAGACAGTTTCGTTTTTCCCGAACTGGATAAGGGGAGAAGCGGTGACAGCTTGGAAGCGCGATTTAACGCATTTAAGATACCGGAATCCAACTTCTTAGTATTTGAAGCAACGGTGAGGACATGTAGAGATGGGTGCCAGCCTGCTTACTGCCAAACTGGAACTGGAAGGTTTGTTGTTAAATGTTAACGTAATTGTTAAAAAAAAACACAAAAAGTAAACATGAAATTGACGTTTAATATTCAGTATCTTAAGGAGTTGAAAAAAAAGTTTTTCTACTGCCGTCTGTAAAATTCCCAATTACACACCGATCTAGCGTGCGTCAATTATGACGGTCATGTCAGTAAATGTATTCGTGTTGTTTTTCGAAACCAATCACACGTGAGTCTAATGCCGTTTACCGCACTGTTGCATAATATACTATTATTTTCCATATCTTCTGATTTAACATGTAGTGACATCAGCGCCTAAATATTTTTATCTTTTTACTCATTTTGATTAGCTTTATTCCAATTTGGTGGCTAACATTAAAGTAACGAATGTGTGGGGCTTATATCAAGTTTAATCATTTATATTTGCTTTGAAGATCAGAGCCATCCTTCGGAAGACGGCGTAGGCGATCACTGAACAACACACTTTCCGACGTCGCAAATAACGCTTCTTCCGTTTCAAATGAAATAAAGACGGATTTGACCGAATTAAGAATCGCTAATGATCCGACAATATCGTTTATAAAACGCGATCTAGTTGAAAGTAATCAAAAAAAAGAAACCGAAGATATGTCTAATAAACAGGAAGCCGATGGAGTAACAGACGAGAAAAGCATAGTAGAGGAGAAAACTAATGAAGAAGAAGAATATGTTAGAGAAATGATTGAGGTGAGAGTATCTTCAGCATATTGCAATAATTTCCACTCACAACATATATAAAAACTATGGCATTACGGCAATTCTATTAATGTTTAGTTTTTTCCGGTAATCTTCTGGAATTACTTTACTTAGGCACACGACTACAATGTGAATTAATTATATTATTCATTAATTAATCATAATAATTACATACAGGTCGATTGGCTTATTTTTATTTTTATTAAGTCTTCGTTTATTTCGGGTATTTCGATAATTAGAAAAATAAATGTATAAAGTGTTGTCCAACCCAACCTTGAACACTGCAGCTAGTCCAGGCTGCAGCACCTTCAGGCACTTGCGTGCAGTACCGTTATGAACTTCGATTGTGATGATTAAAAAAAAAATAACAAAAATATTTTAACATTTTTTGGAATTGCAGCAAATGTAGGTTTAATTTAAATACGAAAAACTGACGGTAGTGTTGACAGAATAACGATATGTCATTATTATTAAAACAAAGAATATCAAAATTAACTAAAAAGTCACTATTTGAGTATCTTTTTCGTTTCAATCGTTATAAGTTTATATAATTCTGAAAATCCACAATTTTCATTGACTTTTGTATTGTAGGTTTTTGATACGCGAGACGAAATGCCGCAGGCGCGAAGGGCTGAGCCAGCTTCGGATGCATATTGCCTTACTGCTGGAGAATACCACGGTTTGGTCAGCACCGTATTTGTGCTGATTGCCGTTTTACTGACCGCTTCCTTATTGGCTGGATTGGCATATCGCAAATACTGGCTAGTTATGAGAAAAAACATGTTGGGTGACAGAATATCATCGTCCAACTTTTCAACGTCGCCCTCGTATCCCACTACCCGAAGCAGCGGTTTATCCCCAGGTAACTTTTATAAATATTTCTACAATCAAACAGGAATCTCTTTATGAATGCTAATAGAGTATACAATGCACCGATTTATAAAAGTAAAAACTATTATCTTTCTCACGTAAATGTTAACGTTAAATAAATTTTCGCACTCAGAGCGTGCTGGGATAAATACTTACACCTAATGTGGCCGAGATATGTATTTTTATTGTTTATTGTTTTTGGTTACCATTTGCTTTTCAAAATTCAAAAATTAAAAAAAATCATTTCATTCTCAAGATATCGACCACGAAAAGTAAACATACACATATCGGAAAACGTCCGAAATCAAGATACATTGAAATTTGTATGAAAATGAAATGACATTAAATTTCAAGTATATTTGGTGAGTCAAAGTGTTACAAATTTTAAAAACTACTACATCATTTTCACAATATCCTTATCTCAATAAATAAACAATCCCGAGTTTTATTTACTTGCTTCCTAGTATCCAGCAGTTAAGTTAATATGATTGTATACTGCTTTTTGGAAAAAGTAAATAAATTGGTCTATTACTTTTAAATCCCTGAGAGATATGTTGCTCTTAATTATTCAAATTCAAAATAATATACTTCCTTTTTTAAAATATGAGCAATCCTCGTATCTTGTGGTCTTTTTATTTCAATTTATATACATTCACCAACTTTTACCACTGACTTATTCGCAGGAGTTTCCTTTTTTGGCACAATTCAAAAACCATTTTCTGGATTTGGGGTGGGACATCCTAGTATGCCAATCCTGTCTAAAGCGGGAGAAGGTTTTCACTGTTTTGGCCAAGCACCTGGAGGACCATTTGAGGATCCCAGCGAACCAATATATACGGATCCGTCTCTATTTGAACGGTCGAGGAGTTTGAGAAGTATCGCAGTTACACCAAAACGTAGAAAATCTCCGTCGGTGTTAAAATAAATCAAGAGACAATAACGCCACGAAAAGTTGGTTATGTTTAATAAATACGGTTGTTTTCGGAACTTTGGGTTGCCGTTAATTTCTAATATCTAATTTCCTAATAAAGCGACATGGTGTTTGTTATTATACGAAGGGCAAACCCAGTGATATACTCCGACTGTCGAAAAAGATTTATATCTTAAGGAATGCAATCGTTCTTATACTAAGTCAACTTGATTATTAAATATTATTACTAGATTATGTTGATGTTCACTTCCAAATCCTTCGCAACTTAATTGACTTCGCAGTAAAAAGGCAGGTTAAATCAAGTTAGCTTAGGCGCAGGTGTAAAATATAAATAGATTTTGTATTTTACGTCTTCTTGTCGGCACGGAGAATTTTAATAATACTATGAGAGAAACAGTATTCTAGATGAATTCCTGATTAAATTTTTAAATTTACTATTAATATCAGTAAATAATTACAAGCTTTCTACCGCCTAGTATTTGTCTATAATTATGGAGTGGACATTTTCATCAAAATATTCTTCGCTTCAGAGTTTATGTATCTTTATTTTGATTAATCGCAATAAATTTTCAGCTTTGTTATATGGAAATTAGTTTAAGTTTGTTAGCTGAATGTAGAATGTAGAATAATAATATGTCTTTTATACTTTGGAATTAAACAATTTATAAGAAATTTTGATTTAATAATAGTAAAATGAACGACGCCATGTAGCCCGGTGTTCGACTTGGTTACCGTTAATTTTCTAATTGGTGAATTTAACTATTGTTTTTGTAAGTATTGACCAATTTTAAGTGTTTTCACGTAAATTAAATGAGAAAAATCGAGTCTATTCTTTAATCGACCTGACGATACTGCAAGAGTGAAGTGTAATAGTTATACAGGGTGTTTCAAAATCACGTTGTAGTTTAAGTCATTTTAAGAGGAAACGTTTCTATAAATAAAAAAGGTCTCGCAGCCATAACAATAACACATGGCAGGTAAACTACAAATTGCAATAGATTAAGAGTCTCCAATTTAGGTACGAGCACGTATTATCGTTTGTTCCCAATTAGCCCGCTGACACGTAGTTTCAGTATTTCACAAATCTTAGTTTCTATTATGTGACGAAAATGAAAATTATTTGGTGGATACTAGGGTTTCAAAGCATTTTAAAGTCCAGTGGAAAAGTAAACGTGCACTTTGTTCCGAGTCAAAATGAAACATTAAAAGCCGATGAAAAACACCGATTACTGGGAAATTTGGAAAATTTTGTAGCTACTCGCGTAAGTAAATTGACTTTTTTCTAAGGCTAAGGAGCGGATAAAAAAACAAACTTTATCAGATGTCGACTCAAAATACAAACATAGTGTTTATTGTTCCATTTTACTCCTTTATTATTAAAAAGTTTATTAGCAATAATAGTTACCTAAAATTTATGAGTCTTTTCAAGTATGAAGTTTGTAGATTTGAAGTCGGAGAAAACGGAAAGTATTGTTAGACATATGACATATGATCAATCAAGTTAAATTTGATGAATTAATCAAAGGCTTAAACTTTTCTAAGGAACCAGATTTGGAGTCACAGGAAATTAATTATTGGATTAACTATGACTTTAATTTCGTTTATTATTTCGTCCTGTAATTGTAAATAAAAATCACAGATGACAATGTCATAAATTACCTCTTCGGTTAGGACTTCAAACTCTACCGAACCTGCGATGGAAGTGTCAACCGAAGTTCCAGAAATGAAATTTGCAATTGCAATTTGCATTTGTAAATCATGTTTAAAAAAATTATAATAAATAATTTAAAGCCACACGAATACAGTTGACTCAACTAAATTTATTGATACGAATGCCCTTAGCAACACAGAGATTTGTACTACAGGTACTAATTTAACCGGTAGGGGTCTTTATCTTCACTGTTTCTTATTTTGTTCCTATGCGTAAAAATTAAAAATTTAACGAATAAACGAGTAGATTGACAGGAGCCACTTATATGCCCATATATTGTTCAAATTAATCGCTAGCAGAGGAAGGGGATGCATTCATTGCGAATGAGCCGCAGGCTTTCATTCCAACCGTGTCATTAAACCCTTATGCAGGAAATCTATAACATAACTTATTCGGACTTATGCGAATCTCAAAAAGCCTAAAAGCAATTACTTAACACATTGAAAATAATTACTGCCACGTAGAGCATTTTTTCTTGGTTTTGTTTCTCTTAATTATTATTTTGATGCAAAGGAGTTGATATTCAAACGTTATTTATTAGAGGTACTTATAAATATACACGTGTTCGAGTCTAATTAAATTATTTTAATTTAAACTGTAATAGAAAATGTGTTCATCTGGACGAATTTATTATAAAGCATTAAACTGAAATTTTTACTTTATTCAGGTGGACTGGTGTCCGACAAAATGCGTCGCAAATGGACAAATATTCGAGAATCCCCATATGACTTCTTATTGCTTTTGCATCCAAAGCAAGAAAACGAGAAAACTTGAAGTGGTCACGCGCCACTGCAAGAATGGCGAAATTTTTATTAGGGCCAAAAAAAAATGTCAACCTTTGGAAGGAGGTGGTACTGCAATATGCGTAATTAGAGGAGCTAAATGCCAGGGTGGGTGGAATAAAATATGTTTCCAGTCCTTATTCCACAGTCCATGGCATCTTCGGGCATTTCCAGTGCTTTAGTCACTGGTTTGTCGCGCACGGAATTCTGATTCTAATTCTAATTCAGTTACATGTCACTCAGTGAATGTATTCGTGTACCCAAGAACTAATCGTCGTAGTCACTCGTTTATTAAGCACTGTTTAAGCTGCGTTCCGCTCGTGGCAAATTAAATTCGCAACTTTACTGATATATTATTTAAGTATATCAACCAGTCAATTAATGGTTTCAATGTTTTACAGTTTTACAAAAACTATGTGATAGGATCAATGAACTCTAGTTGGGACGTGTACTTTTTACAAACTTCTGATTCTGATTGACACTCTGTAACAACATGTTTCTTCTTTGTTTGAAAATAGCGACAATAAGTATTGGCCGTGTGCTACTAGCCGAACTAGTATTCCCCAAACGTTTTTAAAATTTTAACTTGAAAATGTATTAATCCATAACACTAACAACACTACACGAGTTTCTGAAATGATGGTTAGAAGGCGTAACAAATCATGATTAAAGTATTTTGCTCTATCTCTACAGTGAAAGTAATGGAAAGTGTTCGAACATTTTTGGAAATAAGTGTTGATAACTCCAAAAAACCTAAATCTAGGTTATCAATCGTGATATGTGCGATTGCTATTGCTTACGTTGCAATCAGATGGCGTTTTCTGACATTACAGCAAAAACTTTATTTCTAAATTTTCCAAAGGAAAAAATTAAAACGTTAAAACTTTTTTAAGCCATTAGATAGTCAAATAAGGACCGAAAACCCCACTGAAAACAGCTTCTCAATTTCTTTACTTTCATATACAATATGAATAAATGATCTTTAAACTCAAAAAAAAAATTTTTTTTTCGGAAGTATTACTAATATAGGGGTTGCTATTAATGTCTAATTATACGTAGTTTAGCGAATAAAGAGTTAATTAGTTATTTAAGATGCTAAATAAAATTTAAAATCAAAATAACATTTAGTAATTTAAATTTATTACTTTTTTATGATACCTTGGAAAGACATGAAATTATCCAGTAATTAGACATATTTAATATCCTTACACCGTTCTCAAATATTTGATGTTATCACTTATTTTTATCAGTTATTGACTTTTTAAGTAATACAATATGGAAAACCTTTGGAGAAATATAGAAAAAACCTCCTTTGACACAAAGTCAGAAATTATGCAGATCATGCTTATTTAAACCGTTGATAGGAGGGGGAGTTTGCTTCAGTAGCATGTCAGATCCCCCTTACTGTTGTTGAATTTTAAATTTGGTGAACAATAAAAAACATTTTTTATCAAACTCGCTCTACCACACCAGAAAACATGTGTGACCGTATCCGGAATGCTATGGCCAACGTTTCAAGAAATGAAATAAATACAGGCAGATTAAATACAAAACCCTCGATAAACTACTGCATAGTGACGGAACATTTACAAAGATTTTTTTTTATTTTCCTCTTTGTGGTTTTTTTATCGTCATCATCATAGGTTGTTGTTCCTACAGCCTTATCATTTTCTAATAGTTGTTTTGGCTCGTGCTTCAAGTTTTTGTTATATATATATATATATATATATATATATATATATATATATATATATATATATATATATATATATATATATATATATATGATGACACTATATTCCGGGATATCATCCGTTCGCTCGTTGAACTCCGACTGGAATCCTGCAAATCCTGCATCCGACTGGAATCCTGCAGACGTTTCGCCAAAATCTCACTTGGCATCTTCAATGCTCGCGCTCCGAAAACACTTCGAACACTATATATATATATATATATATATATATATATATATATATATATATATATATATATATATATATATATATATACTCGTGACTAAAGTGGCGTTTATCAAACCTGTTACATAAAATATTATTATACAATTATTTATTTGCTAAGATGTTTAAGATCACATCATATGTATTGCTTTTTAATTTTAATTTTTAATTTTTCAAAGCCGGTAGCTAATATGCACAGTAGCGAACATTTGATAGTTTCAAATATTTTTGCATTAATTGGTTTAATGACTAAAAATAGGTGTTTGGTAAAATTTTTAGCATATTTCTGTTCAGCTTCTTTCACACTTTATCCAGGCCAAGGGTCGGTCCAAATACTCACTATTAGAAACAAAAACCTGAAGCACGAGCCAAAACAACTATTAGAAAATGATAAGGCTGTAGGAACAACAACCTATGATGATGACGATAAAAAAACCACAAAGAGGAAAATAAAAAAAATCTTTGTAAATTTTCCGTCACTATGCAGTAGTTTATCGCGGGTTTTGTATTTAATCTGCCTGTATTTATTTCATTTCTTGAAACGTTGGCCATAGCATTCCGGATACGGTCACACATGTTTTCTGGTGTGGTAGAGCGAGTTTGATAAAAAATGTTTTTTATTGTTCACCAAATTTAAAATTCAACAACAGTAAGGGGGAACTGACATGCTACTGAAGCAAACTCCCCCTCCTATCAACGGTTTAAATAAGCATGATCTGCATAATTTCTGACTTTGTGTCAAAGGAGGTTTTTTCTATATTTCTCCAAAGGTTTTCCATATTGTAATACTTAAAAAGTCAATAACTGATAAAAATAAGTGATAACATCAAATATTTGAGAACGGTGTAAGGATATTAAATATGTCTAATTACTGGATAATTTCATGTCTTTCCAAGGTATCATAAAAAAGTAATAAATTTAAATTACTAAATGTTATTTTGATTTTAAATTTTATTTAGCATCTTAAATAACTAATTAACTCTTTATTCGCTAAACTACGTATAATTAGACATTAATAGCAACCCCTATATTAGTAATACTTCCGAAAAAATTTTTTTTTTTTGAGTTTAAAGATCATTTATTCATATTGTATATGAAAGTAAAGAAATTGAGAAGCTGTTTTCAGTGGGGTTTTCGGTCCTTATTTGACTATCTAATGGCTTAAGTTGTGATTAGCTAGTTAATTTTCATATTCTATATTTTAGATCGTGAAACAGGCATAATGAGTCACCCGCAGCCTACCATGTATAAAAATTATCTTATATGCTTTCCGGACAAAATTGTGGTAGCAGTTTGCCCAAGTCAGAGTCATTTTGATGAAAGTAAAATGGCATGTGTACCTAATGCTCCTAAAAAAACTCTACTTCTCTTCACAATGTGCAATCAAGCGCCACTCATCGAATGTACCCAGGCAGGGGTTTTTCCACTGAATGTGAAAAATACTGGAGTATGTAGTGGATGTTTCTACCTCTGTAATGATAAAGACTTAGGATGGTTTGATCTAGCAATTCAGTGTCCTAGAACTGAATATACCACGCCATTATATACCCCCTCCAAGACAACTGCAACAATACTAATGGACACACTGTCCATTTATACGGATCGGTTTCATATAAATCCCCTTGAGCTAAATACGGAAATCATAATTCAACAAACTCAGCCACGTGGTGCGTCAAAACCAGTGATGTCAATAGATGCTGCCGAAAACATACATCATAATCTAACTAGAGCAAACGAAAGTATTTCCATCAATAAGTCAAGTGGAGACAGACAATTCAGGGTGGTAGAGATTTCAGAGATTTCAGAAACGTCGTCGGTACTAGCGAATTCAACTACAACCACGGAAACCACTCCTATCACCTACAAGCCAAGTAACGACGGCCAGCTGAGGATAGTAGAGATACCAGAAACGGCGTTGGTACCAGCAATGTCAACTACGACAACCGAAACAAACCCTGTCACTTACAAGACAGGAAGCGACGGACAATTGAAAGTATTAGAGACTCCAGAAACGATGTCTATGATGATGATCTATAAGCCAACTGGCGACGGACAAACGAGGATAGTCGAGATTCCAGAAACGTCATTGGTACTAGCGGAGTTAACTACCACAACGTCGACGGTACCAGAAATGTCAACAACAACACCCGAAACCTTTCCTGCCATCCATAAAATAAGTAGCGATGGACAATTGAGGGCGGTAGAGATTCCGGGAACGTCGACGTTACCAGAAACGTCAACAACAACAACCGAAACAATCCCTGCCATTTTTAGGATAAGTAGCGATGGACAATTAAGGGTGATAGAGATTTCGGGCACGTCGACGGTACCAGAAACGACAACAATAACAATCGAAACAATCCCTGCCACCGATGAGGTAAGTACCAACGGAAAATTGAAGGTTGTAGAGATTCCGGGAGTGTTATCGGTACCACAAACGTCAATAAGAACAACCGAAGTCACCCTTGCCAACTATAAAAAAAGTAGCGACGGACAATTGAGGGTGGTCGAGATTCCGGGAACGTCGTCCTTACCAGAAACGACAACAACAACAACTGAAACTCTTCCTGCCAGCTATAAGACAAGTAGCGACGGACAATTGTGGATTGAAAAAATTCCGGGAACATCGTCGGCGCCAGGACCGTCAACAACAACAACCAAAACCATCCCTGCCATCTATAAACCAACTAGTGACGGACAATTGAGTGTGGTAGAGATTTCGAGAACATCGTCGGTAATAGAAACGTCAACAACAACCGAAACCAGCCATCCCATCTATAAACCAAGTAGCGACGGACAATTGAGGGTAATAGTGATTCTAGGAACGTCGTCGGTAACAACAGCGTCAACTATCACAACTGAAACTCTTCCTGCGACCTATAAACCAAGTAGCGACGGACAATTTAGTATTGTAGAGATTCCGGGAACGTGGTCGGTACGAGAAACGTCAACAACAACAACCGAAACCATCCCTGATACCTATGAACCAAGTAGCGACAGACAATTGAGGGCTATAGAGATTTCAGGAACCTCATCGGTAACAGAAACGTCAACAACAACCGAAACCACCCCTGCCACCTATAATCCAAGTAGCGACAGACAATTGAGGGTGGTAGAGAATCCGGGAACGCCTTCGGTACCAGAAACGTCAACAGCAACAACCGAAACTATGCCTGCCACCCTTATACCCAGTAGCGACGGGCGACGGACAGTTATAAATATTCTGGGAACGTCGTCGGTACCAGAAACGTCAACAACAACTACCGAAACCATCTCTGCCAAATATGAACCAAGTAGCGACGGACAATTGGGGGTAGTAGAAATGTCAACAACAACCGAAACGCTTCCTGCTTTCTATAAACCAAGTAGCGACGGACAATTGAGGGTGGTAGAGATTCCGGGAACATCGTCGGTATCAGGAACGTCAACAACAATAACCGAAACTATCCCTGCCATCTATAAACCAAGTAATGATGGACAATTGAGAGTGCTAGAGATTCTAGGAACGTCGTCGGTACCAGCAGCATCAACAACCACAACTGAAACTCTTTCTGCCAACTATGAACCAATTAGCGACGGACAATTGAAGGTGATAGAGATTCCGGGAACTTCGACGGTAGCAGAAACGTCAACAACAACAACAACTGAAACCATCCCTGCCACCTATAAACCAAGTAGCGACGGACAATTAAGGGTCATAGAGATTTCGGGAACGTTGTCGGTACCAGAAACGCCCACAACAACAACCGAAACCATTCCTGTCACCTATAAACCAGGCAACGACAGACAATTGAGGGTAGTAGAGATACCAAGAACGTCGTCTGTACCAGAAACGTCAACAACAATAACCGAAACCATACCTGCCACCTTTAATCCAAGTAGCGACGGACAATTGAGGGAGGTAGAGATTTCAGGAACGTCGTCTGTACCAGAAACGTCAACAACAACAACCAAAACCATCCCTAAGACCTTTAATCCAAGTAGCGATGAACAATTGAGGGTGGTAGAAATTCCCGGAACTTTTACGGTACCAAAAACGTCAACAACAGCACCTGAAACCATCGCTGCCACCTATAAACCAAGTAGCGACGGACAATTGAGGATTATAGAGAATTCGGGAACGTCATCGGTACCAGAAACGTCAACAACAACCGAAACCATAAATGCCACCTATAATCCAAGTAGCGACCGACAATTGAGGGTAGCAGATATTAAAGAAATATCGTCGTTATCAGAAACGTCAACAACAACAACCGAAACCATCCCTGCCACCTATAAACCAATTAGCAACGGACCAAGCAGCGACGAAAAACTGAAGGTAGTAGAGACTCTAGGAACGTCGTTGGTAACAGCAGCATCAAGTACCACAACAACAACCCTTCCTGCCATATATGATACAAGTAGCGCCGGACAGTTGAGAGGGGTAGAGATTTCGGAAACGTCGTTGGTACCAGAAACGTCAACGACAGCCGAAACCATCCCTGCCATATATGAACTAAGTAGCGACAGACAGTTGAGGGTGGTAAAGATTCCAGAAACGTCGTCGGTACCTGAAACGTCAACAACGACAACCAAAACCATCCCTGCCACCTATAAACCAAGTAGCAACGGGCAACTGAAGGTGGTAGAGATTCCGGCAACTTCTACGGTACCAGAAACGTCAACAACAACTGAAACCATCCGTGCCACCTATAAACCAAGTAGCGACGGACAATTGAGGGCTACAGAGATGTCGGGAACGTCATCGGTACCAGAAACGTCAACAACAACCGAAACCATCATTGCCACCTATAAACCAAGTAGCGACGGACAACTGAGGGTAGTAGAGATTCCAGGAACGTCTTCGGTACCAGCAGCGTCAAGTGCCACAACTGAAACTGTTCCTGACATCTATAAGACAAGTAGCGAAGAACAACTGAGAGTGGTAGAGATTCCAGGAACGTCGTCGGTACCGGCAGCGTCAAGTACCACAACAACAATCCATCCTGCCATATATGAGACAAGTAGCGACGGACAGTTGAAAGGGGTAGAGATTTCGGGAACGTCGTCGGTACCAGAAACGTCAACAACAACAACGGAAACAATCCTTCTCAACTATAAATCAAGTAGCGACGGACAATTGAGGACTATAGAGATTTCGGGAACGTCATCGGTACCAGAAACGTCAACAACAACCGAAACCATCTCTGCCAACTATAAACCAAGTAGCGACGGACAACTGAGGGTAGTAGAGATTCCAGGAACGTCTTCGGTGCCAGCAGCGTCAAGTGCCACAACTGAAACCGTTCCTGCCATCTATAATACAAATAGCGACGGACAATTGAGGGTGGTAAAGATTCCAGGAACGTCGTCGATACCGGAAACGTCAACAACGACAACCAAAACCATCCCTGCCACCTATAAACCAAGCAACGACAGACAATTGAGGGTAGTAGATATACCAGGAATGTCGTCGGTACCAGGAACATCAACAACAACAACTGAGACCGTTCCAGCCACCTTTAGCGATGGACAATTGATTGTGGTAGAGATTACGGGAACTTCGACGGTATCACAAACATCAACAACTACAACTGAAACCATCCCTGCCACATATCAAACATCAACAACAACCGAGACCATCTCTGCCACCTATAAAACAAGTAGCGAAGAAAAACTGAGGGTAGTAGAGATTCCAAGAACGTCTTCGGTACCAGCACCGTTAAGTGCCACAAATGATACCTTTCCTGCCATCTATAAGACAAGTAGCGAAGGACAATTGAAAGTGGTAGAGATTCCAGGAACGTCGTCGGTACCAGCAGCACCAAGTACCACAACAAAAACCCTTCCTGCCATATATGAAACAAGTAGCGATAAACAGTTGAGAGGGGTAAAGAATTCGGGAACGTCGTCGGTACCAGAAACGTCAACAATGACAACCAAAACCATCCCTGCCACCTATAAACCAAGTAGCGACGGACAATTGAGGGCTACAGAGATTTCGGGAAAGTCATCGGTTCCAGAAACGTCAACAACAACCGAAACCATCACTGCCACCTATAAACCAAGTAGCGACGGACAACTGAGAATGGTAGAGATTTCAGGAACGTCGTCGGTACCGGCAGCGTCAAGTACCACAACAACAATCCATCCTGCCATATATGAGACAAGTAGCGACGGACAATTGAGAGTGGTAGAGATTTCGGGAACGTCGTCGGTACCAGAAACGTCAACGACAACAACCGAAACGATCACTGCCACCTATAAACCAAGTAGCGACGGACAACTGAGAGTGGTAGAGATTCCAGGAACGCCGTCGGTACCGGCAGCGTCAAGTACCATAACAACAATCCATCCTGCCAAATATGAGACAAGTAGCGACGGACAATTGAGAGTGGTAGAGATTTCGGGAACGTCGTCGGTACCAGAAACGTCAACAACATCAACCGAAACCATCACTGCCACCTATAAACCAAGTAGCGACGGACAACTGAGAGTGGTAGAGATTTCAGGAACGTCGTCGGTACCGGCAGCGTCAAGTACCACAACAACAATCCATCCTGCCATATATGAGACAAGTAGCGACGGACAATTGAGAGTGGTAGAGATTCCAGGAACGTCGTCGGTATCGGCAGCGTCAAGTACCACAACAACAATCCATCCTGCCATATATGAGAAAAGTAGCGACGGACAATTGAGAGTGGTAGAGATTTCGGGAACGTCGTCGGTACCAGAAACGTCAACAACAACAACCGAAACCATCACTGCCACCTATAAACCAAGTAGCGACGGACAACTGAGAGTGGTAGAGATTCCAGGAACGTCGTCGGTACCAGCAGCATCAAGTACCACAACAAAAACCCTTCCTGCCATATATGAAACAAGTAGCGACAAACAGTTGAGAGGGGTAAAGAATTCGGGAACGTCGTCGGTACCAGAAACGTCAACAATGACAACCAAAACCATCCCTGCCACCTATAAACCAAGTAGCGACGGACAATTGAGGGCTACAGAGATTTCGGGAACGTCATCGGTACCAGAAACGTCAACAACAACCGAAACCATCACTGCCACCTATAAACCAAGTAGCGACGGACAACTGAGAGTGGTAGAGATTCCAGGAAAGTCGTCGGTACCGGCAGCGTCAAGTACCACAACAACAATCCATCCTGCCATATATGAGACAAGTAGCGACGGACAATTGAGAGTGGTAGAGATTTCGGGAACGTCGTCGGTACCAGAAACGTCAACAACAACAACCGAAACCATCACTGCCACCTATAAACCAAGTAACGACGGACAACTGAGAGTGGTAGAGATTCCAGGAACGTCGTCGGTACCGGCAGCGTCAAGTACCACAACAACAATCCATCCTGCCATATATGAGACAAGTAGCGACGGACAATTGAGAGTGGTAGAGATTTCGGGAACGTCGGCGGTACCAGAAACGTCAACAACAACAACCGAAACCATCATTGCCACCTATAAACCAAGTAGCGACGGACAACTGAGGGTAGTAGAGATTCCAGGAACGTCTTCGGTACCAGCAGCGTCAAGTGCCACAACTGAAACTGTTCCTGACATCTATAAGACAAGTAGCGAAGAACAACTGAGAGTGGTAGAGATTCCAGGAACGTCGTCGGTACCGGCAGCGTCAAGTACTACAACAACAATCCATCCTGCCATATATGAGACAAGTAGCGACGGACAGTTGAAAGGGGTAGAGATTTCGGGAACGTCGTCGGTACCAGAAACGTCAACAACAACGGAAACAATCCTTCTCAACTATAAATCAAGTAGCGACGGACAATTGAGGACTATAGAGATTTCGGGAACGTCATCGGTACCAGAAACGTCAACAACAACCGAAACCATCTCTGCCAACTATAAACCAAGTAGCGACGGACAACTGAGGGTAGTAGAGATTCCAGGAACGTCTTCGGTGCCAGCAGCGTCAAGTGCCACAACTGAAACCGTTCCTGCCATCTATAATACAAATAGCGACGGACAATTGAGGGTGGTAAAGATTCCAGGAACGTCGTCGATACCGGAAACGTCAACAACGACAACCAAAACCATCCCTGCCACCTATAAACCAAGCAACGACAGACAATTGAGGGTAGTAGATATACCAGGAATGTCGTCGGTACCAGGAACATCAACAACAACAACTGAGACCGTTCCAGCCACCTTTAGCGATGGACAATTGATTGTGGTAGAGATTACGGGAACTTCGACGGTATCACAAACATCAACAACTACAACTGAAACCATCCCTGCCACATATCAAACATCAACAACAACCGAGACCATCTGTGCCACCTATAAAACAAGTAGCGAAGGAAAACTGAGGGTAGTAGAGATTCCAAGAACGTCTTCGGTAACAGCAGCACCAAGTACCACAACAAAAACCCTTCCTGCCATATATGAAACAAGTAGCGATAAACAGTTGAGAGGGGTAAAGAATTCGGGAACGTCGTCGGTACCAGAAACGTCAACAATGACAACCAAAACCATCCCTGCCACCTATAAACCAAGTAGCGACGGACAATTGAGGGCTACAGAGATTTCGGGAAAGTCATCGGTTCCAGAAACGTCAACAACAACCGAAACCATCACTGCCACCTATAAACCAAGTAGCGACGGACAACTGAGAGTGGTAGAGATTTCAGGAACGTCGTCGGTACCGGCAGCGTCAAGTACCATAACAACAATCCATCCTGCCAAATATGAGACAAGTAGCGACGGACAATTGAGAGTGGTAGAGATTTCGGGAACGTCGTCGGTACCAGAAACGTCAACAACAACAACCGAAACCATCACTGCCACCTATAAACCAAGTAGCGACGGACAACTGAGAGTGGTAGAGATTTCAGGAACGTCGTCGGTACCGGCAGCGTCAAGTACCACAACAACAATCCATTCTGCCATATATGAGACAAGTAGCGACGGACAATTGAGAGTGGTAGAGATTCCAGGAACGTCGTCGGTATCGGCAGCGTCAAGTACCACAACAACAATCCATCCTGCCATATATGAGAAAAGTAGCGACGGACAATTGAGAGTGGTAGAGATTTCGGGAACGTCGTCGGTACCAGAAACGTCAACAACAACAACCGAAACCATCACTGCCACCTATAAACCAAGTAGCGACGGACAACTGAGAGTGGTAGAGATTCCAGGAACGTCGTCGGTACCAGCAGCATCAAGTACCACAACAAAAACCCTTCCTGCCATATATGAAACAAGTAGCGACAAACAGTTGAGAGGGGTAAAGAATTCGGGAACGTCGTCGGTACCAGAAACGTCAACAATGACAACCAAAACCATCCCTGCCACCTATAAACCAAGTAGCGACGGACAATTGAGGGCTACAGAGATTTCGGGAACGTCATCGGTACCAGAAACGTCAACAACAACCGAAACCATCACTGCCACCTATAAACCAAGTAGCGACGGACAACTGAGAGTGGTAGAGATTCCAGGAACGTCGTCGGTACCGGCAGCGTCAAGTACCACAACAACAATCCATCCTGCCATATATGAGACAAGTAGCGACGGACAATTGAGAGTGGTAGAGATTTCGGGAACGTCGTCGGTACCAGAAACGTCAACAACAACAACCGAAACCATCACTGCCACCTATAAACCAAGTAACGACGGACAACTGAGAGTGGTAGAGATTCCAGGAACGTCGTCGGTACCAGCAGCACCAAGTACCACAACAAAAACCCTTCCTGCCATATATGAAACAAGTAGCGACAAACAGTTGAGAGGGGTAAAGAATTCGGGAACGTCGTCGGTACCAGAAACGTCAACAATGACAACCAAAACCGACCCTGCCACCTATAAACCAAGTAGCGACGGACAACTGAGAGTGGTAGAGATTCCAGGAACGTCGTCGGTACCAGAAACGTCAACAACAACCGAAACCATCACTGCCACCTATAAACCAAGTAGCGACGGACAACTGAGAGTGGTAGAGATTCCAGGAACGTCGTCGGTACCGGCAGCGTCAAGTACTACAACAACAATCCATCCTGCCATATATGAGACAAGTAGCGACGGACAATTGAGAGTGGTAGAGATTTCGGGAACGTCGTCGGTACCAGAAACGTCAACAACAACAACCGAAACCATCACTGCCACCTATAAACCAAGTAACGACGGACAACTGAGAGTGGTAGAGATTCCAGGAACGTCGTCGGTACCAGCAGCACCAAGTACCACAACAAAAACCCTTCCTGCCATATATGAAAGAAGTAGCGACAAACAGTTGAGAGGGGTAAAGAATTCGGGAACGTCGTCGGTACCAGAAACGTCAACAATGACAACCAAAACCATCCCTGCCACCTATAAACCAAGTAGCGACGGACAATTAAGGGCTACAGAGATTTCGGGAACGTCATCGGTACCAGAAACGTCAACAACAACCGAAACCATCACTGCCACCTATAAACCAAGTAGCGACGGACAACTGAGAGTGGTAGAGATTCCAGGAACGTCGTCGGTACCGGCAGCGTCAAGTGCCACAACAACAATCCATCCTGCCATATATGAGACAAGTAGCGACGGACAGTTGAGAGGGGTATTGATTTCGGGAACGTCGTCGGGACCAGAAACGTCAACAACAACAACCGAAGCCATCCCTGCCACCTATAAATCAAGCAGCGACAGACAATTGAGGGTAGTAGAGATACCAGGAACGTCGTCGGTACCAGGAACATCAACAACAAAAACTGAGACCGTTCCAGCCACCTTTAGCGACGGACAATTGAGTGTGGTAGAGATTAAGGAAACTTCGACGGTATCACAAACATCAACAACTACAACTGAAACCATCCCTGCCACATATCAAACATCAACAACAACCGAGACCATCTCTGCCACCTATAAAACAAGTAGCGAAGGACAACTGAGGGTAGTAGAGATTCCAGGAACGCCTTCGGTACCAGCACCGTTAAGTGCCACAAATGAAACCTTTCCTGCCATCTATAAGACAAGTAGCTACGGACAATTGAGGGTGGTAAAGATTCCAGGAACGTCGTCGATACCGGAAACGTCAACAACGACAACCAAAACCATCCCTGCCACCTATAAACCAAGCAGCGACAGACAATTGAGGGTAGTAGAGATACCAGGAATGTCGTCGGTACCAGGAACATCAACAACAAAAACTGAGACTGTTCCAGCCACCTTTAGCGACGGACAATTGAGTGTGGTAGAGATTAAGGAAACTTCGACGGTATCACAAACATCAACAACTACAACTGAAACCATCCCTGCCACATATCAAACATCAACAACAACCGAGACCATCTCTGCCACCTATAAAACAAGTAGCGAAGGACAACTGAGGGTAGTAGAGATTCCAGGAACGCCTTCGGTACCAGCACCGTTAAGTGCCACAAATGAAACCTTTCCTGCCATCTATAAGACAAGTAGCGACGGACAATTGAAAGTGGTAGAGATTCCAGGAACGTCGTCGGTACCAGCAGCACCAAGTACCACAACGAAAACCCTTCCAGCCATATATGAAACAAGTAGCGACAAACAGTTGAGAGGGGTAAAGAATTCGGGAACGTCGTCGGTACCAGAAACGTCAACAATGACAACCAAAACCATCCCTGCCACCTATAAACCAAGTAGCGACGGACAATTGAGGGCTACAGAGATTTCGGGAACGTCATCGGTACCAGAAACGTCAACAACAACCGAAACCATCATTGCCACCTATAAACCAAGTAGCGATGGACAACTGAGGGTAGTAGAGATTCCAGGAACGTCTTCGGTACCAGCAGCGTCAAGTGCCACAACTGAAACTGTTCCTGACATCTATAAGACAAGTAGCGAAGAACAACTGAGAGTGGTAGAGATTCCAGGAACGTCGTCGGTACCGGCAGCGTCAAGTACCACAACAACAATCCATCCTGCCATATATGAGACAAGTAGCGACGGACAGTTGAAAGGGGTAGAGATTTCGGGAACGTCGTCGGTATCAGAAACGTCAACAACAACAATGGAAACAATCGTTCTCAACTATAAATCAAGTAGCGACGGACAATTGAGGACTATAGAGATTTCGGAAACGTCATCGGTACCAGAAACGTCAACAACAACCGAAACCATCTCTGCCAACTATAAACCAAGTAGCGACGGACAACTGAGGGTAGTAGAGATTCCAGGAACGTCTTCGGTGCCAGCAGCGTCAAGTGCCACAACTGAAACCGTTCCTGCCATCTATAATACAAATAGCGACGGACAATTGAGGGTGGTAAAGATTCCAGGAACGTCGTCGATACCGGAAACGTCAACAACGACAACCAAAAGCATCCCTGCCACCTATAAAGCAAGCAACGATAGACAATTGAGGGTAGTAGAGATTCCAGGAATGTCGTCGGTACCAGGAACATCAACAACAACAACTGAGACCGTTCCAGCCACCTTTAGCGATGGACAATTGAGTGTGGTAGAGATTACGGGAACTTCGACGGTATCACAAACATCAACAACTACAACTGACACCATCCCTGCCACATATCAAACATCAACAACAACCGAGACCATCTCTGCCACCTATAAAACAAGTAGCGAAGGACAACTGAGGGTAGTAGAGATTCCAAGAACGCCTTCGGTACCAGCACCGTTAAGTGCCACAAATGAAACCTTTCCTGCCATCTATAAGACAAGTAGCGAAGGACAATTGAAAGTGGTAGAGATTCCAGGAACGTCGTCGGTACCAGCAGCACCAAGTACCACAACAAAAACCCTTCCTGCCATATACGAAACAAGTAGCGATAAACAGTTGAGAGGGGTAAAGAATTCGGGAACGTCGTCGGTACCAGAAACGTCAACAATGACAACCAAAACCATCCCTGCCACCTATAAACCAAGTAGCGACGGACAATTGAGGGCTACAGAGATTTCGGGAACGTCATCGGTACCAGAAACGTCAACAACAACCGAAACCATCACTGCCACCTATAAACCAAGAAGCGACGGACAACTGAGAGTGGTAGAGATTCCAGGAACGTCGTCGGTACCGGCAGCGTCAAGTACCACAACAACAATCCATCCTGCCATATATGAGACAAGTAGCGACGGACAATTGAGAGTGGTAGAGATTTCGGGAACGTCGTCGGTACCAGAAACGTCAACGACAACAACCGAAACCATCACTGCCACCTATAAACCAAGTAGCGACGGACAACTGAGAGTGGTAGAGATTCCAGGAACGCCGTCGGTACCGGCAGCGTCAAGTACCATAACAACAATCCATCCTGCCAAATATGAGACAAGTAGCGACGGACAATTGAGAGTGGTAGAGATTTCGGGAACGTCGTCGGTACCAGAAACGTCAACAACAACAACCGAAACCATCACTGCCACCTATAAACCAAGTAGCGACGGACAACTGAGAGTGGTAGAGATTTCAGGAACGTCGTCGGTACCGGCAGCGTCAAGTACCACAACAACAATCCATCCTGCCATATATGAGACAAGTAGCGACGGACAATTGAGAGTGGTAGAGATTCCAGGAACGTCGTCGGTATCGGCAGCGTCAAGTACCACAACAACAATCCATCCTGCCATATATGAGACAAGTAGCGACGGACAATTGAGAGTGGTAGAGATTTCGGGGACGTCGTCGGTACGGGAAACGTCAACAACAACAACCGAAACCATCACTGCCACCTATAAACCAAGTAGCGACGGACAACTGAGAGTGGTAGAGATTCCAGGAACGTCGTCGGTACCAGCAGCATCAAGTACCACAACAAAAACCCTTCCTGCCATATATGAAACAAGTAGCGACAAACGGTTGAGAGGGGTAAAGAATTCGGGAACGTCGTCGGTACCAGAAACGTCAACAATGACAACCAAAACCATACCTGCCACCTATAAACCAAGTAGCGCCGGACAATTGAGGGCTACAGAGATTTCGGGAACGTCATCGGTACCAGAAACGTCAACAACAACCGAAACCATCACTGCCACCTATAAACCAAGAAGCGACGGACAACTGAGAGTGGTAGAGATTCCAGGAACGTCGTCGGTACCGGCAGCGTCAAGTACCACAACAACAATCCATCCTGCCATATATGAGACAAGTAGCGACGGACAATTGAGAGTGGTAGAGATTTCGGGAACGTCGTCGGTACCAGAAACGTCAACAACAACAACCGAAACCATCACTGCCACCTATAAACCAAGTAACGACGGACAACTGAGAGTGGTAGAGATTCCAGGAACGTCGTCGGTACCAGCAGCACCAAGTACCACAACAAAAACCCTTCCTGCCATATATGAAACAAGTAGCGACAAACAGTTGAGAGGGGTAAAGAATTCGGGAACGTCGTCGGTACCAGAAACGTCAACAATGACAACCAAAACCATCCCTGCCACCTATAAACCAAGTAGCGCCGGACAATTGAGGGCTACAGAGATTTCGGGAACGTCATCGGTACCAGAAACGTCAACAACAACCGAAACCATCACTGCCACCTATAAACCAAGAAGCGACGGACAACTGAGAGTGGTAGAGATTCCAGGAACGTCGTCGGTACCGGCAGCGTCAAGTACCACAACAACAATCCATCCTGCCATATATGAGACAAGTAGCGACGGACAATTGAGAGTGGTAGAGATTTCGGAAACGTCGTCGGTACCAGAAACGTCAACAACAACAACCGACACCATCACTGCCACCTATAAACCAAGTAGCGACGGACAACTGAGAGTGGTAGAGATTCCAGGAACGTCGTCGGTACCGGCAGCGTCAAGTACCACAACAACAATCCATCCTGCCATATATGAGACAAGTAGCGACGGACAATTGAGAGTGGTAGAGATTTCGGGAACGTCGTCGGTACCAGAAACGTCAACAACAACAACCGAAACCATCACTGCCACCTATAAACCAAGTAACGACGGACAACTGAGAGTGGTGGAGATTCCAGGAACGTCGTCGGTACCGGCAGCGTCAAGTACCACAACAACAATCCATCCTGCCATATATGAGACAAGTAGCGACGGACAGTTGAAAGGGGTAGAGATTTCGGGAACGTCGTCGGTACCAGAAACGTCAACAACAACAACGGAAACAATCCTTCTCAACTATAAATCAAGTAGCGACGGACAATTGAGGACTATAGAGATTTCGGGAACGTCATCGGTACCAGAAACGTCAACAACAACCGAAACCATCTCTGCCAACTATAAACCAAGTAGCGACGGACAACTGAGGGTAGTAGAGATTCCAGGAACGTCTTCGGTGCCAGCAGCGTCAAGTGCCACAACTGAAACCGTTCCTGCCATCTATATTACAAATAGCGACGGACAATTGAGGGTGGTAAAGATTCCAGGAACGTCGTCGATACCGGAAACGTCAACAACGACAACCAAAACCATCCCTGCCACCTATAAACCAAGCAACGACAGACAATTGAGGGTAGTAGATATACCAGGAATGTCGTCGGTACCAGGAACATCAACAACAACAACTGAGACCGTTCCAGCCACCTTTAGCGATGGACAATTGATTGTGGTAGAGATTACGGGAACTTCGACGGTATCACAAACATCAACAACTACAACTGAAACCATCCCTGCCACATATCAAACATCAACAACAACCGAGACCATCTGTGCCACCTATAAAACAAGTAGCGAAGGAAAACTGAGGGTAGTAGAGATTCCAAGAACGTCTTCGGTAACAGCAGCACCAAGTACCACAACAAAAACCCTTCCTGCCATATATGAAACAAGTAGCGATAAACAGTTGAGAGGGGTAAAGAATTCGGGAACGTCGTCGGTACCAGAAACGTCAACAACAACAACCGAAACCATCACTGCCACCTATAAACCAAGTAGCGACGGACAACTGAGAGTGGTAGAGATTCCAGGAACGTCGTCGGTATCGGCAGCGTCAAGTACCACAACAACAATCCATCCTGAAATATATGAGACAAGTAGCGACGGACAATTGAGAGTGGTAGAGATTTCGGGAACGTCGTCGGTACCAGAAACGTCAACAACAACAACCGAAACCATCACTGCCACCTATAAACTAAGTAGCGACGGACAACTGAGAGTGGTAGAGATTCCAGGAACGTCGTCGGTACTAGCAGCATCAAGTACCACAACAAAAACCCTTCCTGCCATATATGAAACAAGTAGCGACAAACAGTTGAGAGGGGTAAAGAATTCGGGAACGTCGTCGGTACCAGAAACGTCAACAATGACAACCAAAACCATCCCTGCCACCTATAAACCAAGTAGCGACGGACAATTGAGGGCTACAGAGATTTCGGGAACGTCATCGGTACCAGAAACGTCAACAACAACCGAAACCATCACTGCCACCTATAAACCAAGTAGCGACGGACAACTGAGAGTGGTAGAGATTCCAGGAACGTCGTCGGTACCGGCAGCGTCAAGTACCACAACAACAATCCATCCTGCCATATATGAGACAAGTAGCGACGGACAATTGAGAGTGGTAGAGATTTCGGGAACGTCGTCGGTACCAGAAACGTCAACAACAACAACCGAAACCATCACTGCCACCTATAAACCAAGTAACGACGGACAACTGAGAGTGGTGGAGATTCCAGGAACGTCGTCGGTACCAGCAGCACCAAGTACCACAACAAAAACCCTTCCTGCCATATATGAAACAAGTAGCGACAAACAGTTGAGAGGGGTAAAGAATTCGGGAACGTCGTCGGTACCAGAAACGTCAACAATGACAACCAAAACCATCCCTGCCACCTATAAACCAAGTAGCGACGGACAACTGAGAGTGGTAGAGATTCCAGGAACGTCGTCGGTACCGGCAGCGTCAAGTACCATAACAACAATCCATCCTGCCAAATATGAGACAAGTAGCGACGGACAATTGAGAGTGGTAGACATTTTGGGAACGTCGTCGGTACCAGAAACGTCAACAACAACAACCGACACCATCACTGCCACCTATAAACCAAGTAGCGACGGACAACTGAGAGTGGTAGAGATTCCAGGAACGTCGTCGGTACCGGCAGCGTCAAGTACCACAACAACAATCCATCCTGCCATATATGAGACAAGTAGCGACGGACAATTGAGAGTGGTAGAGATTTCGGGAACGTCGTCGGTACCAGAAACGTCAACAACAACAACCGAAACCATCACTGCCACCTATAAACCAAGTAGCGACGGACAACTGAGAGTGGTAGAGATTCCAGGAACGTCGTCGGTATCGGCAGCGTCAAGTACCACAACAACAATCCATCCTGAAATATATGAGACAAGTAGCGACGGACAATTGAGAGTGGTAGAGATTTCGGGAACGTCGTCGGTACCAGAAACGTCAACAACAACAACCGAAACCATCACTGCCACCTATAAACTAAGTAGCGACGGACAACTGAGAGTGGTAGAGATTCCAGGAACGTCGTCGGTACTAGCAGCATCAAGTACCACAACAAAAACCCTTCCTGCCATATATGAAACAAGTAGCGACAAACAGTTGAGAGGGGTAAAGAATTCGGGAACGTCGTCGGTACCAGAAACGTCAACAATGACAACCAAAACCATCCCTGCCACCTATAAACCAAGTAGCGACGGACAATTGAGGGCTACAGAGATTTCGGGAACGTCATCGGTACCAGAAACGTCAACAACAACCGAAACCATCACTGCCACCTATAAACCAAGTAGCGACGGACAACTGAGAGTGGTAGAGATTCCAGGAACGTCGTCGGTACCGGCAGCGTCAAGTACCACAACAACAATCCATCCTGCCATATATGAGACAAGTAGCGACGGACAATTGAGAGTGGTAGAGATTTCGGGAACGTCGTCGGTACCAGAAACGTCAACAACAACAACCGAAACCATCACTGCCACCTATAAACCAAGTAACGACGGACAACTGAGAGTGGTGGAGATTCCAGGAACGTCGTCGGTACCAGCAGCACCAAGTACCACAACAAAAACCCTTCCTGCCATATATGAAACAAGTAGCGACAAACAGTTGAGAGGGGTAAAGAATTCGGGAACGTCGTCGGTACCAGAAACGTCAACAATGACAACCAAAACCATCCCTGCCACCTATAAACCAAGTAGCGACGGACAATTGAGGGCTACAGAGATTTCGGGAACGTCATCGGTACCAGGAACGTCAACAACAACCGAAACCATCACTGCCACCTATAAACCAAGTAGCGACGGTCATCTGAGAGTGGTAGAGATTCCAGGAACGTCGTCGGTACCGGCAGCGTCAAGTGCCACAACAACAATCCATCCTGCCATATATGAGACAAGTAGCGACGGACAGTTGAGAGGGGTATTGATTTCGGGAACGTCGTCGGGACCAGAAACGTCAACAACAACCGAAGCCATCCCTGCCACCTATAAACGAAGTAGCGACGGACAATTGAGGGTGGTAGATATTCCGGGAATGTCGTCGGTACCGGCAGCGTCAAGTACCACAACAACAATCCATCCTGCCATATATGAGACAAGTAGCGACGGACAACTGAGGGTAGTAGAGATTCCAGGAACGCCTTCGGTGCCAGCAGCGTCAAGTGCCACAACTGAAACCGTTCCTGCCATCTATAATACAAGTAGCGACGGACAATTGAGGGTGGTAAAGATTACAGGAACGTCGTCGATACCGGAAACGTCAACAACGACAACCAAAACCATCCCTGCCACCTATAAACCAAGCAGCGACAGACAATTGAGGGTAGTAGAGATACCAGGAATGTCGTCGGTACCAGGAACATCAACAACAAAAACTGAGACTGTTCCAGCCACCTTTAGCGACGGACAATTGAGTGTGGTAGAGATTAAGGAAACTTCGACGGTATCACAAACATCAACAACTACAACTGAAACCATCCCTGCCACATATCAAACATCAACAACAACCGAGACCATCTCTGCCACCTATAAAACAAGTAGCGAAGGACAACTGAGGGTAGTAGAGATTCCAGGAACGCCTTCGGTACCAGCACCGTTAAGTGCCACAAATGAAACCTTTCCTGCCATCTATAAGACAAGTGGCGACGGACAATTGAAAGTGGTAGAGATTCCAGGAACGTCGTCGGTACCAGCAGCACCAAGTACCACAACGAAAACCCTTCCTGCCATATATGAAACAAGTAGCGACAAACAGTTGAGAGGGGTAAAGAATTCGGGAACGTCGTCGGTACTAGAAACGTCAACAATGACAACCAAAACCATCCCTGCCACCTATAAACCAAGTAGCGACGGACAATTGAGGGCTACAGAGATTTCGGGAACGTCATCGGTACCAGAAACGTCAACAACAACCGAAACCATCTCTACCACCTATAATCCAAGCAGCGACGGACAACTGAGGGTAGTAGAGATTCCAGGAACGTCTTCGGTATCAGCAGCGTCAAGTCCAACAACTGAAACCGTGCCTGACATCTATAAGACAAGTAGCGAAGAACAACTGAGAGTCGTTGAGATTCCAGGAACGTCGTCGGTACCGGCAGCGTCAAGTACCACAACAGCAATCCATCCTGCCATATATGAGACAAGTAGCGACGGACAGATGAAAGGGGTATTGATTTCGGGAACGTCGTCGGGACCAGAAACGTCAACAACAACAACCGAAGCCATCCCTGCCACCTATAAACGAACTAGCGACGGACAATTGAGGGTGGTAGAGATTCCGGGAATGTCGTCTTTTCCAGAAACGTCAACAACAACAACTGAAACCATCCCTGCCACCTATGAACCAAGTAGCGACGGACAATTGGGTATTATAGAGATTTCGGGAACGTTGTCGGTACCAGAAAAGTCAATATCAACAACGGAAACAATCCTTCTCACCTATAAATCAAGTAGCGTCGGACAATTGAGGGCTATAGAGCTTTCGGGAACGTCATCGGTACCAGAAACATCAACAACAACCGAAACCATCTCTGCCAACTATAAACCAAGCAGCGACGGACAACTGAGGGTAGTAGAGATTCCAGGAACGTCTTCGGTACCAGCAGCGTCAAGTGCGACAAATGAAACCGTTCCTGCCATCTATAATACAAGTAGCGACGGACAATTGAGGGTGGTAAAGATTCCAGGAACGTCGTCGGTACCAGCAGCATCAAGTACCACAACAAAAACCCTTCCTGCCATATATGAAACAAGTAGCGACGAACAGTTGAGAGGAGTAAAGAATTCGGGAACGTCGTTGGGAACAGAAACGTCAACAATAACAGCCGAAACCATCCCTGCCATATATAAACCAAGTAGCGACGGACAATTGAGGGTGGTAGATATTCCAGGAACGTCGTCGGAACCAGAAACGTCAACAACAGCCGAAACCATCCCTGCCACATATGAACTAAGGAGAGACGGACAATTGAGGGTGGTAGAGATTCCAGGAACGTGGTCGGTGCCAGAAACGTCAACAACAACCGAAACCATTCCTGCCACCTTTATACCCAGTAGCGACGGACAATTGAGTGTTATAGAGATTTCGGGAACGTCGTCGGTATCAGAAATGTCAACAACAACAACAGAAATAATCCCTCCCCCATATAAACCAATTAGCGACGGACAATTGAGGGTGGTAGAGATTCCCGGAACGTCGTCGTTATCCGCAACGTCAGCTACAACAACTGGAACTCTTCCTGCCATCCATAAGACAAATAGCGACGGACAATTGCGGGTGGTAGAAATTCCGGGAACATCTTCGGTGTCAGGAACGTCAACAACAACCGAAACCATCCCTGTCATCTATAAACCAAGTAATGATGGACAATTGAGATTGGTAGAGATTCTAGGAACGTCGTCGCTACCAGCAGCGTCAACAACCACAACTGAAACTCTTTCTGCCACCTATGAACCAATTAGCGAAGGACAATGGAGGGTGGCAGAGATTCCGGGAACTTCGACGGTACCAGAAACATCGACAACAACAACTGAAACCATCGCTGCCACCTGTAAATCAAGTAGCGACGGGCAATTGAGGGTTTTAGAGATTTCAGGAACATCGTCGGTACCAGAAACGTCCACAACAACAACCGAAACCATCCCTGTCACCTATAAACCAAGTAGCGACGGACAATTGAGGGTAGTAGAGATACCAGGAACGTCGTCTGTACCAGAAACGTCAACAACAATAACCGAAACCATCCCTGCCACCTTTAATCCAAGTAGCGACGAACAATTGAGTGTGGTAAAGATTTCGGGAACTTTTACAGTAACAGAAACGTCGACAACAACAACTGAAACCATCCCTGCCACCTATGAACCAAGTAGCGACGGACAATTGGGTATTATGGAGATTTCAGGAACATCGTCGGTACCAGAAACGTCAACAGCAACAACTGAAACCATCTCTGCCACATATGAGCCAAGTAGCGACGGACGGTTGAGAGTGGTAGAGATTTCAGGAACATCGTTTGTACCAGAAACGTCAACAACAATAACCGAAACCATTTCTGCCATCTTTAATCCAAATAGCGACGGACAATTGAGGGTGGTAGAGATTCCGGGAACTTTTACAGTAACAGAAACGTCGACAACAACAACTGAAACCATCCCTGTCACCTATGAACCAAGTAGCGACGGACAATTGGGTATTATGGAGATTTCGGGAACGTCGTCGGTACCAAAAAAGTCAACATCAACAACGGAAACAATCCTTCTCACCTATAAAGCAAGTAGTGACGGACAATTGAGGGCTATAGAAATTGCGGGAACGTCATCGGTACCAGAAACGTCAACAATAACCGAAACCATCTCTGCCACCTATAAACCAAGCAGCGACGGACAACTAAGGGTAGTAGAGAGTCCAGGAACGTCTTCAGTACCAGCAGCGTCAAGTCCCACAACTGAAACCTTTCCTGCCATCTATAAGACAAGTAGCGACCGACAGTTGAGAATGGTAGAGATTTCGGGAACGTCATCGGGACCAGAAACGTCAACAACAAAAGCCGAAATCATCCCTACCATATATGAACCAAGTAGCGACGGACAATTGAGGGTGGTAGAGTTTCCAGGAACGTCGTCGGTACCAGAAACTTCAACAACAACCGAAACCATTCCTGCCACCTTTATACCCAGTAGCGACGGACAATTGAGGGTTATAGATATTTCGGAAACGTCGTCGGTACCAGAAACGTCATCTACAACAACTGAAACCATCCCTGCCACCTACGGGCCAAGTAGCGATGGACAAATGAGTGTGGTAGAGAGTCCGGGAACGTCGTCGATACCAGCAGCGTCAACTACCACAACTGAAAGCCTTCCTGCCATCTATAAGATAAGTAACGAGGGACCATTGAGGGTGGTAGAAATTTCGGGAACGTCGTCCGTACCAGAAATGTCAACAACAACAACCGAAACCATTCCTGCCATCTATAAGACAAGTAGCGACGGACATTTGAGTATTGTAGAGATTCCGGAAACGTCGTCGGTACCAGAAAAATCAACAACAACTGAAACCATCCCAGCCACCTTTAAACTAAGCAGCGACGGACAATTGAGGGGTATGGAGATTTTGGGAATATCGTCGGTACCAGAAACGTCAACAACAACAACCGAAACCATCCCTGCCACTTATAAGCCAACTAGCGACGAACAATTGAGGGTAGTGGAGATTCTAGGAACGTCGTCGCTACCAGCAACGTCAAGTACCACAACTGAAAAACTTCCTGCCATCTATAAGACAAGTAGCGACGGACAATTGAGGGTTGTAGAGATTCCGCGAACATCGTCGGTACCAGAAACGTCAACAACAACAACCGAAATCATCCGCGCCACCTATAAACCAAGTAGCGACGGACAATTGAGGGTAGTGGAGATTCTAGGAACGTCGTCGTTACCAGCAGCGTCAAGTACCACAACTGAAAAACTTTCTGCCATCTACAAGACAAGTAGCGACGGACAATTGAGGGTTGTAGAGATTCCGCGAACATCGACGGTACCAGAAACGTCAACAACAACCGAAACCATCCCTGCCACCTATAAACCAAATAACGACGGACAATTGAGGGTTATAGAGATTTCGGGAACGTCGTCGGGACCAGAAACGTCAACAACAACAACCGAAAATATCCCTGCCACCTATAGACCAAGTAGCGACAGAGAATTGAGGGTAGTAGAGATACCAGGAACGTCGTCTGTACCAGAAACGTCAACAACAATAACCGAAACCATACCTGCCACCTTTAATCCAAGTAGCGACGGACAATTCAGGGTGGTAGAGATTCCAGAAACGTCAACGTTACTAACAACGTCATCTACAACAACTGAAATTCTTCCTGCCACCTATAAGACAAATAACGACGGACAATTGTGGGTTGTAGAAATTCCGGGAACATCGTCGGTGTCAGAAATGTCAACAGCAACAACCGAAACCATCCCTGCCGTCTATAAGCCAAGTAATGATGAACAATTGAGAGTGGTAGAGATTCTAGGAAAGTCGTCGGTACCAGCAGCGTTAACAACCACAACTGAAACTCTTTCTGCCAACTATGAACCAATTAGCGACAGACAATTGAGGGTGGTAGAGATCCCGGGAACATTGTTGGTGCCAGACACGCCAACAACAACAACCAAAAGCTTCGCTGTCACTTATAAGCCAATCAGCGACGGACTATTGGGAGTAGTAGATATTCCAGAAACGCTATCGGTACCAGCAACATTAACTACAACAACAGAAACCATCATTAGCTATAAGCCAAGTGTCGACGGACTATTCAGAGTGGCAGAAATTCGAGACACGTCGTCGGTATCAGCGGCGTCAACTACCACAACCGAAACCATCCGTGCCCATGAGCTAAGTGGAGACGGAAACGCGAGGTTGGTTGAGACTCTCGATACGTATCGGCTAATTGATGACAGGCCAACAAGAGTGTTAGGCATTCTAGAAAGGTTGTCGATATCAGCGACTTTAACTACGAGAACAGAAATTATCCCTGCGTATAAGTCAAGTGGTGAAAGACAGTCAAGGATAACAAACATTCCAGAAATATCTTCGGAATCTGCGACTCTAACTTCAAACACCGAAACCATCTCTCCTACCTATAAGCGATATGACAACGAACAATCGGGGGTGTTAGAAATTCCGAAAATGTCATCAGTACCTACGATTTCAACTACAACAACTGAAACCATCCTTACCTCTAAGCCAAATGATGACGGACAATTAGGGGTAGCAGAAATTCCAGATACGTTGTCGTTACCTACGACTTCAACTAAACCAACCGAAACCATCTCTAGGTATAAGCCACATGCCGACGGCCAATCGAGGAGAGTTCAGGCTACAGACACGATGTTGTTGGTACCACCGACTTCAACTACAACAATCGAAACTATACCTACGTATAAGCGTGGTGACAAGGGATATTCTGAGGTACTAGATTCTGCAGTTACGACATCAGTGCTTAGACCTACTGCACCTATTTTAAAGGATTTTCAGGGGCCGGGCAAGCAAATCTGTCATTTTCCTACATATGGTAGGTTACCATCTTTGGCTTCTTCAGCCAACTTTATAATATTGATAATGGGTTTGTTGCTTTGTATTTGATTCGGATTTAATTTTGGGTAAACGTAGGTAACTCTAGTAGCGAATTTTGATTGTTTAATTTATAACTGAATATCTGGCAACGAATTGCCTACAAAACCAGGAAAACACTGTATAAAATGCTCAAAACACTCACCCTTATAGTTCAACACCTCTCGATCGAGTTCTGGTCTCTATTTCGGTTTTGCTACTACTTTTAATCATAAACTTTTGTATCGATGTTTCGACAAAATTTTTTAGATACTGTAGCTACATCAAATATTACTCACTACTACCAATTTTTTGTTAATAATTAAAGCCCTTGGCCTAATACGTACAAGTAACTTATGTACAGAGCTTAGGATAAGTTTGTATTCACACATAAAAATTATTTCAAGAACAAACAACTAGTGACAAACAATGCTATTTTGCGCCATCTTATTTTCATTTGCTCATGACCTATTTGATAGCACAAAAAATATTCTGGTGAAGAATCTGATAAGATCGAGTAAAGTTCTACAGTTTACACAGGTGACATATAGGAAAAAAAATACTTGTTCTTCATATTTCTGCTCAAAACTTTGCTGAATAATAGACTTTCAAGCAGTGGTTCCCTGAAATCAAAATATTGTAGACTTAACGATTTTCTATCAAATTGAGTACCCAATATATTTTAAAAAGTTTACTTAAGTTTCTTCTAACTAAAACTAACGAAGGGTCCTGCTTAAAACTAGTAAACATCTAGATAGGTAATAATACGTAAACCAATAATAAAAGTGTTTCAGATACACCCTGTAGCTTCGAAGGATATTTTCGTATGAATCGATCTTGTAGCAATTACTATCATTGCGCATTTAGTAACAAATGCGGCAGTGTGGTAGTCTCATCAATAATGACTTGTCCCCTTTGCTTGAAATTCAATGCTAAGAAGCAACGTTGCGATCTTCCAGAAAATGTGGCGGAATGCTCATATAGCGTTGCAAGCAGAGGTTTCAACAGTATTAAAACTTTTCCAAGAATAAGGTTAGTTTGATAACCAATAAATAAATTTTTCCAATAAATAGCTCAGTATAAACGATCAAATTCCATGATTTTTATTTTAAGTCATTCTTTTCATCAAAGTCTAATAGGAACTTACGCGTTGTAAGTATAAAATATAATTTAAAACTAATGCCTTATGAGCTTTATGAGCTACGGTGATGAGTACTTCCATTTCCCCTACATATTTTTGTAGATCCTGTACCGGACCTGGAATTTTTCCAGTACCAGAAGATTGCTCAAAATATTATCACTGTCGTTTTGACAAAAAAACAAAAACGTATTTGTTAACGATAAGAACTTGTTTGGGTAAGTTTAAATCCGAATAAACACAAAATGAAAAATAGAATATGTTGTTCGATAATTTATAATTATATAACGTTTAAAATTTAATTTTTAGGTAAGAAAAAATTCGATACCAAGACAGGGAAATGTCAGACATTTGCAAAATGTGTACAGACAATAAGCCCATGTAACGATGCCAATTTGGCAAGAGATATGTATAGCTGCGAAAAGTTCTATTATTGTACGCACAATGAAAAGTTGCCACTCTTCTGTCCCAGAGGATATATATTTAATGGAAAATACTGTGCAGCTAATAATACTGTTTGCATTGATCAATGTAGGATTGATTAATGAAAAGTAAACAAATGTGAGGAGAATTTACTTCGTTATTTCCTAATTTCCCTACCAATTTGACATTATTCTTCGTCATAAAGTTTTAAAAAAGTAAATGTGTGAGGTGGGGGTTTGCGGGTATATGAAATTAAACAATTTATGTGTCACTACCACTATGTAATTCCGAACTCCGGGGTTGTACGACCTCTCCGCGGTTCGTCTGATGCACTGTAGCGCGCGGGGGTCGTCGCAGCGGTTACCTCTAGGACGTGCCGGGCCACACATGGACGTGCGATTTTAAAATGTTCGTTACAAATGATAATAAATAAAAGTTTTTAGGGATAAGAAAAGAAAAGCGGTCTTAGTCAATTATAAGTAATGAGAAAGAGAAAAGGAATCTTAAAATCATCTCGAAATAATTTTATTAACAAAAAGTTAAGCTCCAAAATAGGATATATGGAGCTGTGCAAAAAACGAACTTTAATTTATAATACGTTGTTTTAAAATTTATTAATTCATTTTTTCTAAGTTTTATAAATTAATAATTTTATTAGCAAAAGTTAAGCCTTAAAATATGATATAGGGAGCTGTGCAAAAAATGGACTTCAATTTATGATACAATTATTTTAAAATTTAAAATTTATTAACTCGTTTTTTAAAAGTTTTTTAAATTAATAATTTTATTAGCAAAAGTTAAGCCTTAAAATATGATATATGGAGCTGTGCAAAAAAAACGGATTTTAATTTATGATACAATTGTTTCAAAATTTAAAATTTATTAACTCGTTTTTTAAAAGTTTTTTAAATTAATAATTTTATTAGCAAAAGTTAAGCCTTAAAATATGGTATATGGAGCTGTGCACAAGAACGGACTTTCATTTATAATACAATTGTTTTAAAATTTAAAATTTTATAACTCATTTTTTTAATTTAATATAATTTATGATACAATTGTTTTAAAATTTAAAATGTATTAACTCGTTTTTTAAAAGTTTTTTAAGTTAATAATTTTATTAGCAAAAGTTAAGCCTTAAAATAAAATATATGGAGCTGTGCAAAAAAACGGACTTTAATTTATGTTACAATTGTTTCAAAATTAAAAATTTATTAACTCGTTTTTTAAAAGCTTTTTAAATTAATAATTTTATTAGCAAAAGTTAAACCTTAAAATAAGATATATGCAGCTGTGCACAAAAACGTACTTTAATTTATAATACATTTGTTTTAAAATTTAAAATTTATTAACTCCTTTTTTTTTAAGTTTAAAGTTTTTTAAGTCAATAATTTTATTAGCAAAAGTTAAGCCTCAAAATATGATATATGGAGCTGTGCAAAAAAAACGGAGTTTAATTTATAATACAATTTAAAAAAAAATTGTTAGCTCATAACTTTTACACTCGGTTTCTACAAAAACTTCTAATGTTGATTATAGTTAAAGCAGAGAAAATTTCAAATCTTTGTCTTATATACTTTTTGCTCTCTCTCTTTGTAAGGTACATGGTGGAGAGTAAAGTTGACAATCCGTTGAGAAATTGTGTTATTTAATTTTAGATTTTGATTAGCATATCGTTGGAGGCGCACTGAATAGAGTTCTCTGAATTAGTGTATGTTGTATGCGGATGTCTATGGATTTGTATTGTGTCTTGGTCGGTTGCCAGTTTACTCAGTAAAAGTAATAGTAACCTAAAATATGAATAAAAGAATTTAACGCTCACAAACAAGCTGGATTTTGGGAAAATTTTCAATTTTACGGGATGTCATTAATTTTTGCCTAATAAATTTGTCGAATAAAAGGCTCATTTTTTTCAATTATACTGTTTATTTTCTCATTTAAAATCAGATTTAATCGCAACCTGGTCACCAATCAATTGTTGGAGATTAACAATTTGTGTTAACTATTGACATATTTAAGTAGTAAAATCTTTTTTCTACTCCCTTCTGTAGAATACTTAATTATACACTGATCTAGGGTCCGGAAAGCGTCACTTTACCACGTGTCCCACGGATCCGAGCGCTTTCAGACATTTCCGTGATATTACCGCACGGTCGTGGAAAAAGTACAGTATGCAGCATGTTTGGTAAACTTTTTATTAAACAAACTTGTTTATTAAACACTCGCTCCGCTCGGGCCAAATAAACTTATGACTCAAATGCTGTTTACCGCACTTGTCGCATAATATACTATAAAACCATTAAAAAAATTATACAACATCTCTGTTGACAGGAATAATTCATTTCTAATTATCAAGATTGCCATTTTTTTATCTGACCAAGCGCTACGCATCTTCATGCACTTATTTGATCCTTGTCAAAGTCTCTTGTTTGCCAACTGTTTTAATTAGTTCAATTTTTCTAAATTTTTATTGCATTAAAAATATCTTATTTAAATTCATCGTAATCCCTTGCCTAAAAAAACTGACGTGTCAAGAACGAAAGAAGATTATTTCGATCCCCCTTTTACTACTTCAATAATTACATAATTGGTACTAAATATTTGAAAACGGCTAACCATATTAAAAAGTAGGAATATCGGGGTAATTTGACGTCCTTTGAAGGTATTGTGAAAAAATTATAAAGATAAATTAGGGATTAGGGATGATTAGACATTAATATCAACCCGAACTGATTTGTCCGCGAGGAAACGGACTTTGACCGAAGTTGGCATAGCAAGAAGTCGCGAAAGCGAAAGGATCAAATTACTCTATTTCTTTTGCGAAACTTAACTGACCCTACATCGATTTGATGGTCCTCCTTATCAAAGGGGTGGCCCATGCTGCGTCCCATGTGCCTAAGAGAATTTGGGGGAATCACTACGCCTACGGTTCCGATGCGTTCAACGGCACTTTTTGAACCACACGGTCAGAGCGACCGATTTCACGCTTCACCGGTACGGTGAAAAATGTGTTTACCCAGTTATTGGTGATTTGGTAGAGGGCAGAGTTCTGCGACAGGTCTCTTAAAGACGTGGAGTGTTTTCTTCCTTTAGGACCACCAACCAACATCAAGATTGGGGTGATTGTGGCACCATTTATTACGTTGGTTGAGGCTTGTGAGATATTCATTGCGCCATCGGCACCAAAAGTTCTGCTGCATTTGCAAGATTAGCTGCCAACGGTCTAGTCTTCACACGTTTGAAGAAGATCAGAGTCAGGAAGTGCTGACACTGGGGCCAACATCAAGAAGTGGCCTGGTGAAATACAACTCATGTCATTGGGACCGTTACAAATAGAACATATTGGTCTCGCCTTAACAATTGCTTCTATTTGAACAAAAAATGTATTGAGTTGTTCGTAGGTCATGATGAGGTCACCTACGACGCGTACTAGGTGTTTTTTGACGCTTTTGACGACGGCTTCCCACAAGTCACCTAATTGTGAACTAGAGGGAGGATTAAATGATCAAGAGATCTGCTTTTCTCTAGCTGCATCGGAGATGTTATTGGCTATGTATTTTGAGGCAGATAAAAAGTCGCTCCACAGTCACTGTGGAGAGCAGAAAGTTTTCCTGGGCGAGCAATAATTCGTCGCAATGCTGCTAAAAATGCATCAGTTGATAAACCCGAAACTAATTCAAGGTGGATAGCACGAACTCAACAGCAGATGAAAAGACAAGGATATGCTCTTGTCTGTGATGCGATGCTTGGTGATTTGAAAGGACCTGCCATTTCGACAGGAACACACTGAAATGGTTTGAGTTTGAGTTGTGAGATGCCATAAGAGGGCAAAATTACCATACGAGGAATGTATGGTTTAGGGCTTGCTCGGAAACAGCGGTAACATCGAGACAAATTCCACCTGATAACTTGTTTCGAAGCAATAATCCAAAAATGTTGTAGCCACAAATAAGATAGTTTGAAAACCTGGATGAATGTATTTATTGTGATAATAACAGACTACAATATCTGTCACTTTGTGGTGCAAGTGTAAGAGAGTATGGTGTTTTTGCTCATATGACATAATTAGCCTTCCGCCCACCCTGAGGATACCCTGAGTGTCAATTACAAGACACCTTTGGAAACAAGATCAAATTCCTGCCGAAAACATTGCTGTTGAATGATTAGAACAAAGACGAGTAATGAGTTATATAATTCAATTTCAGTAATCACTGAAGTATCATGTATTTTTATTTCCACATCTATGAAACGCAAAACATAAGTGACATGACCAAGAATTTTCTGAAATTCAAAAAAGGGATGAACTTTTGTTGAGAAGTCGTAGAGCAAACATGCTTTTTTGATTCCTCTTTCCCAATATCTGGCGAGTCGAGAGTAGGAGTGGGATTGTTCGGTCATTGGTCAGACGAACAACAAAGCCACTATGGGCCGTACCACCGCATAGAATTATTCAATAGCTCTTTCGGCAACATACCACGTGATGCAATATCACCTGGTTTAGATTGTGATGTGACAAATCTCCAAGAAGTTAGGAGAAGAATATTTCGAATGTGCGACACGCGACTGGAAATGTAGGTTTTCCATTTATATGGAGGTGCTCTTATCCAACCAAGAGCTACCATTTAGTCAGACCATGCGAAAATGGATTCAAAACCTAGGTCACACTAGCTGACTCCGATGAAAGAAATTAAATCAGCGACCAAAACTGAAGCTGATAGTTCGAGGCGAGGAAGGAGATTTTTTTAGTGGCGCAACAGGCAGTGGCAAACACATTAATTGCTCGGTCCTTCAGGTTTACGAAAGAGAAGAACAGAGATGATGAACAGAAAAAAATTAGTACCAGTTGTCGGCAAAGCGGATACCAAAGGTGCACCATCAGCAGGGCAATAAGCAAACAACAGCAGCCGCAACAGAGTGTGCAGGACGAAACCCAAGAGGGATCGATCGCTGTTCTGCCATACATCAAGGGGCTTACTGACAGAATCGGCTGGATATTACGGAAACACGAGATATCTACGGCATACAAACCTGATCATACCATTGGAGCAATATTAAGAAACCCAAAACAAAAAATTACTTTGGAGTACCAAGGAGTATATAGTGTGGCTTGCGGATCGTGCAGCTGGACGTACGTACTGACAGAATCGGCCGGATATTACGGAATTTTCGACGATCAAACAGAAATACACTTTAGGAATTACTATACCGGGTGATGCATTGCCGAATGGAAATCCCATGTAAATTTTTAGGTGGGCAAATATTCGCGTGTACATTATAGCAAAGTTGTAATATAGCTTTTTCAAGGGCCGGTACGATTAACTCGTGTATCGAGTTTGAAGAAATGTTAATTTGCCAATCTTCAATCTTCAATTGAAGAAGCAGTAAAAATAATTAAGCAGGATTATGCATGAAACAGTATTAGAGCATGGTCTGAAATATTTTCAGTTCAGTTATTTTCCTGCTAAAACCATATCTTCGATTTCAACAATTCGAGTCCAAAGGTACCGTAATAAACAACTGTAAATGTTAGAGCAGAAGAAAGGGACAACAGAGATTTGAACTGCATATGGAGGTTTCATATTTAAGTAGATTTCTGGACAAGCCAACAAATGATACTTGGAACGCAGGAAAAAGAATATTACGTTATTTAAATACTTCTAAATTTAAAGGATTAACTTTTGTGAAAAATGAATCAAACAATGACAAAGTAAAATTAAAAGCTTTTTCAGATTCAGATTGGGCATCAGATAAACATGATCGGTGGTTGGTCGAGTGGTTGCTTAATTTTACTTGGTAACAACCCTGTATGCTGGTTTTCAAAGAAACAGGGATGCGTTGCTCTTTCTACCGCCGAAGCGGAGTATGTTGCAGCGGCTGCTTGTGCTCAGGACCTAATGAATCTTAAAGGGGTGTTAAATGATTTTTGATACTTACATTACTTGTTATATGAAATAAATATTTTTGTTACATGTATACATAAATTTTAATTAATAATATAAAAAAAACTTACCAACTTGCTAACGGTTTCACCTGGATCCTTTGCACCTCCCATTATCTCATTCATAATATCAAACCATTTCACAGCAGGTGAGTACATATTTTCAGGGCAGGTTCCTGACTTTTCTTAATTTTTTGCACTTCCTAATTGTAAGTAGATCGAATATTTTTTATTTTCTGCTTAACTTCCGCAATTCCAAATCCGTCTCTAGAAATCTCGGTCATTATAGCTTCGATAGCTCTCTGGCGCATGTTTTTATTTCTATAAATCGACGTGCTCAAGTTTCACAGACATTCATGGTCACGATAGTGTTCAACAAATTTTAGGGTATCATTTTCGTTCCACTTCATTTTTACTATTTTGCCACTTCAATCAACAATCACAAATCGTTTTTTTTTTTATTTTGCCGCGAATTACTCTACTATCTAATCGCAAGAAACAGGTTTAGATGGGTCAAGTGTTCAATCAAGTTCACGGTAGAGTAGTAGTATAGAGTAAAGTCATAGTAACTTGGGCAAGTTACTATGCTGGCCGCTGAACCACTCGACTCGCCGGGTACTTGCCTTTATGCTATACCTATTAACTTGACTATTATTTACATTAGTCGAGCTGCCGTGCTTTTCTTAACTCGGCATTTTCCTTATCCGTTTACTCGACCAATGTAAACTAGCCTTTAGCGTCCTGGACTGAGGCTCTGTAACTTGTATTATATTCCTAAACGAAAGAGATGCGGACGCGAAGGGAAACCGTCGTCACGTACCGAGGTGATTACGTAAGCATTTCTCTAGATTTCTCGGCTATCATTCGCCAAGATTCGTTTCATCGGTCGAGCACTGATAATTATGTTAAAAACATAGAAACGATGAAAAAATCCCAACCTAAAATTTAACCAAAAAACGTTTTTCATTTTGGTTGACTAATATTTGTTAGTTCGTTTTTGTACATTTAATTTAATTTAATTTAATTCAAATTAGCCTAAAATATGGAACAGAATAACCACATTACAGGTAGGTATTTGTTATGCTCGTATTCCATCCTGAAACCTCTTAAGACATTTTTTTTTTTAAATTTGTGTTCATAAACCCCAACTTAAATTACAGATTTATCCTATTTTGAGACATTTACTGCATAAGGAGGAGAATCGACGAACGGATCTCAAATCTAAATACTGCAAAAAAGATAATGAGAGATAGAAATGATCCATTTAATCTGCAAGAGCGGAGATTCATTGAATTGTTTCGGCTAAATAAGGAGCTAGTTGTCAATTGGGTCCTCCCAAAGGAATGTGGGCGAGGAATACTTATTTGCAGCAAGTCCACAGACTCTCAATCCGTGTATAAAAGTGTATAGTTCAACAACTGTTGGATATGTTTTCCCCAAACTGGAAAGGAAATGCTTAAATTAAAAGAGCTTTAGTGGAAAAAGGTGGATGCTCAGGAATTATTGGCTATGTAGATAGGACTCACATACAAATCATCACACCGCATTTTCATGACGCCGTCAGCAGAAAAGGATTTCATTCCAAAAACTTGCACATAATAAGTGGACGAAACGGATTAATAACCGACACATTTATGTGGCGTGCTTTGATGAATGGAAACTAATATGCTGCAGCCTAAGGTTTACATAATTTTATTTTCTGCTCTTACTATGTATAGTATGTGATATATCAATCATTGTTTTTGAATTAATATGATAAAAAGGTTGCACTCTTCAGCACTTATTTTATTTTTATGCCAACCTATGTATTTCAAGGTACATTTTAATTATATTTGTTTCCTTCATTCGAGATAAAAGGAATATATTGGTTATTAGGAGATCCAGGGTATGCATTACTTGTGACAAACCCGAAGTACTGTGCAAAGATGCATTGGTGTTTTAAAAACGCGATTTAGATGCATAACGGGGAGCGCAAAACTATGTTATACTCCCGAGAAAGTTGGCAGAATTATTTGCGCATCTGCGGTTTTATGGTCAGAAATTGTTAATAGATATTTTAGACAATAAAATAATCTGAAATAGTACCTTGTAGCATTTTTATTATTATTTTTTAATTGTCCACAAAAAAAAACATCACAAGGAAACTATTTATAAAAAACAAATATTAACACAGAAAATAAAACTACAATATTACAGGAATAGGAAATAATTTAACGTTTTACATAACACAAAACATAATGGTATATGCAGACACTTTCAAATTAAAAAAAAAATATATTGCTATGTTGGAACTAAGATAAGTTGTTTTCATGCCTTTTCCACTTAATGAAAAGTCGTGATTGTGACTGTAAAACAATACCTGGAACACGATTTTGCCTTATTATTTAGAATTACCAAAAACAGTTTTAGGAACTTTTGGTGACAATTTATAGTTAACAATTAATCAATACTCAATACTTGTTGAATATGTACCAACTGAGGAAAATTTAGCAGACATGTTAACAAAACCTTTAAGCAAGGATTTATTTGTAAAACTTAGAGATAAGTGTAATATTGTATAACACTGCAATTGTTTATTCTTGTAATCACAATTTTCATTTATCCATACATTTGTAAAACTTCAAATCGAGTAGGAGTGTTGTGATTACTTGTCATTTTATCCACTGTAAAAAGAGAAGAGGAAACGGTGCAGAATAGAACCTAACCTAACATGAGAGAAAGTGTTAACTTAAAATAAGTGTATTCATTATTAATAAAGTTATTTTAGTTTAATACATCCGTGTGTTTATAAATTCACAACAGAACTAACTCCAAACAAAAAAGCTTCCGAGCAAGAATCTCGCGCAGGATGGATATTTACGACTTAGCCTGGGAAAGGAGTTAAGACGCGTTAATTCACTCTCGATGACGCTATGACTTGTTCGTTGGAATAGAACATTTTAAGACGCTTATCAATCTTTACGGAGCTAGGTTGCGAAGATGCGACTCTTGATATTAAAGCATTAATCTAACGTCTATCAAAGTACTTAATGGAAAATATTGACATTTAGTAAGAACATAAAAACCACGCCGTCACTTTACACTTAACGTAAAAATACTTGGGGTTCGCTTAGAAGTACCTAAATATAAAAATTCATTTATAAGTATCTTTTCAGACAAACCAATAGTAAGAAATATTGAAAAATACATCTTTGCCATCTGTGGTCTGTGCCACTAACCTCTGAATTTTGTAATAATTACCTGAGTGTGAAAATTATTAGTATTCATTACCATAAAATATATCCTTAGGTGGAAATATTTTGCACAAATTTCAAGTTGTAATCATTGGAAGCTTTTAAATAAGGCGAAATATTGCCTGCGCTGTTAATATTTCATCCATTATTTAAGAATGACTGAGAGAGCTAAAATGTAAGTACGAAAAACTAAAACTTACCTCTTAAACTTAGATGATCAATTTTTAACTTGCACACACAGTTTTCGTCACCACAATTAACAGTTTTCGATACCGTTAACGCAATTCAAAATCGGTCAAAAAATGGCACTAAATAATTACCGACTGTGCTTCCTGTCAATCACTCAGCTTTGTTTTTGTATTTCAACTTTTTCCACGGATTTCTGGATTTTATTTAGTGTTTTTTTTTCAAACTGTTATTTTTATTCATTTTTAGATTACTTTGCGGAGACGTGGAGGGTAATTTTGACACTTTATGTAAAAGAGTTGAAATCGTTAACAAAAAAACAGGACCTTTTGACCTGGTACTTTGCGTGGGGAACTTTTTTGGAATTAATAATCAAGACTTTATTCCCTATAAAATGGGGGAGAAAAAAGGTGCATTTCATGCTGAATATATCATTATAATTTCAGTAATTATATTTGTAGTGCCACTTGCCACATATATTTTGGGGCCTAATTATGACTATCATGTTAAGGAATATCAAAATGAACAATACGAATTGTGTGAAAATGTCTATCACTTAGGCAAGTATGCTTGTAACATGAATAAAGAATTTACCGGTTTGAGATATTTGTTTACATTTTCTTGATTCTCTTATGAGAATAGTGACAAATCTTTAAAAATTATAGGTAAAAGAGGTATCTATACTGATAGTAAAGGTGTGCGAATTGCTTACATTAGTGGAATTGCAAGTTTAACAGAATCAGGACCATGGACCTATAATTTTCAAGATGTTAGGGAATTATGTGATTTACCTCTAAGAGGGAATACTGGATTTAGAGGTGTAGACATTTTAGTTAGTTCCCAGTGGCCCAAAGATATTGTGCAAAAGGAAAATATGATTACAAAATTTTCTTATAAATAATAATATTTTATATTTATATTTTACAGGATCATTTTGTTTCAAAATTTCAGCATGAGTATGTAAGCTACTTGTGTATGAAATTAAAGCCTCGCTATGTTGTTAGTGGATTGGAAGGGGTTTATTATGAAAGACCACCATTCAGATGTCCCAGTACATTAGAGAGTGGCACAGCTTTGGAGATAGTAACTCGCTTTTTAGGTTAGTGCTCTACGGATGACTTTTATTTTAATTTTCAGTTTCCGTTATTGCAGTGTGTTGTGTGTGTAATAAAGTAATCTTTATTGTTTTCTCTTTATATTTTATGAATTTTTGTTAGTATTCCCTATGTCTTGAAAATAAACATTACTAACCCTTTACGTTCAAGTAGGTGGAGTGTTCAGATAATAAAAATTTATATAAGGTCGAATATGCAATATTTGTTGTGAAAAAAGTCTTTATGATGTTATATTTAATCGGCCACTTACCATCTCTATATTTTTAGGGTTGGCAAGGGTAGGGAATCCAAAGAAAGAAAAATGGTTGTATGCTCTTAGTCTAACTCCCTTAGACAAAATGAAATTATCTGAATTAATTCAAAAAACTACAGATGAAACACCATGCCCATTTGATTTTTCCAGGTTGGAGGCACAGGGTAAAGTATTAGATGAGTGCATTTGTATAGTAAAATAGTATTGGCAGGATTTACTTACTGTATTTTTCGATTCAATTGGATTGTATTATCTTGGGAAATTTTGATACTTTTCTGAAATTAGTATTTACGAGTAGTAGTAGTTTATGATTTAGGTACTGTTTAATCAAATTTTTCTTCTGATTTCAGTATGTAGCACCAACAACATTAAACGGTCCATGCCCAAGCAATACTTTTATGATGTCAATACACTTCTTAATGATGACATAGTCATACTAAAAGGGCAAAAGAGGCAAAAGATTGATTTTGACCAAAGTAAATGCTGGTTTTGTTTAGCTAGCCCTTCATTTGAGAAACATTTGGTTGTTACTGTTGGAGAAAGTTGTTATCTTTCGATGGCGAAAGGTAGGTGAAAAAGACTTTTACACTAATAGGAGTAAAGACCTAATCGGTGACAACTAATATGCCATAGGTGGGTTAGTTGACGAGCACTTGCTTATTTGTCCAATTGAACATTTCCAAAGTAGTTTAAGCTGTTCTGAAGATATACAAAGAGAAATGATTCACTTTAAAGAAGCTCTACGGAAATTTTATGAGAGAAAAGACCAAGTACCTATATTCTCAGAGAGAAATTATAAAACGTCCCATATGCAACTTCAAGTTATTCCAATTCCAAGAAAAGCTACCAATGAATTGCAAGATATTTTTATTGTAATTATTATGCAAGTAGATTTCTCGTAAATTGCTATTTTACATCTATTCTCGTAGGAGGAGTCAGAAGTTCAAGGTTTTAAGTTAGAGGAACTAGGACCCAATAGTCGTTTTCACCAAGTCATGCCACCAAAAATTCCTTTTTTTTCTGTTGAATTGCCTAACAAATTGATTCTGTACACTAAAATTCAAGGCTCTGTGAATTTTCCTTTAAATTTTGTAAGAGAAGTGTTGGCCTCTGGTCCAATTCTTAATCTTCCATCCAAAGTTGAATACAGAGAGTGCATTTTAGAAGAAAATGTGGAGAAGGAGTTGGTTCAAAGAATAAGAGTGGATTTTGAACCATTTGACTTTACAACTTAGTAAGATTTTATAGATAATTTTATAAATGAAAAAATTCAACTGTGCTCTGCAATATGACTATGCCTTGTTGAACAAAGTTATTCGATGTTGCTGCTATTTTGTTAAGGTAGGATCATATTTTATTTTCTGGGTTATATATTCATATTTACTTAACAGAGAACCAAAAATGCCAAATAGAAAAATTATAGGACATTTTAAATTAGTTTGCTTCTATGAGGGTATGTTATTAATTAAAAACATTTTAACACAACATTTTTATTAATCTTTCTTATACTAAACATATTTCTCACAATAATAAAACGAGTAATGCTTAAAAATGCCGTGATTCAAATCATTTAGTGTTAGCCAACGGATGACACTACTTAGTATTTACTAGGAATTCTTAACCTGTAATACAAAAATGTTTTTTTAAGTCTCTGTCATTTAGCACTTCATATTCTTTGTATTATCGTTTGTTTTATATTATATACAAATAGAGCAAGATGTAAAATCACGTGAATCTAAGAGTAACTGGGAAAAATTCAAGTATGACTTTCTTTATTTTTTAATTTTAATAAATAACTTGCAAATAGTATTCAGTTTTTGTTGCTTTGACTAAATGCTAACAAAAGAAAGGCTAACTATTTTCTGTTAATTAATACATAAAGACCCTATAAAATCTATTGACACTGTTTCTCTATACGTTTTCCTTCATTTGCCACAAGTTTGGTTTATCGATTAAAGAAGCGTTCAATAAAATTGTGTTTAACATTTTGCTTGTTGTCAGTGCGTTATAAAAACAAAAGCTTTAAAATATCTGAAAATTAAGACATAATTATCTTTAACAGTTTCACTAATAAATTCGACATGTGAGGGCTACAAATCAAACTGTAACTGGAACTAGAACCGAAAATAGTCCCAGACCACGTTAAGAAGAAAATAATGGATAAACAATAATAACTAAAATATCTGCTACGCGTTCGCATAGGTACCTTTCAAGAATATAATAATCAAGGATAGCTAAAAAAACTTTCTATAAATTGGCTTCAGACTTTGGCTCTATTACACATTAAGAGAAATCTAATACATTTAACATATTTGGCTTTTTTGGGGTCAAAACTCGTCATTACAACTAACAAATGTTAAAAATGATAGTAATAAACAATGAAAATAGACATTAGTGTTTACTTGTTTAATGAGAGAATGGAGAAAGAGAAATGGAAAGAAGCTTTTAAGGTCATAACTCCATCATCTTTTCATATATTCTATAATATCGTTTTTTAAACCTATTTGATACAAAACTATAAAAATAAAAAATTGACTATATAGTATGTTGTAGATTATGGAACACATCAGAAGCAAATAAAATATGTATTTATAGTTTTATGAATTTCTATTCGTTATATAATATTTATTTTATAATCAGTTTTATATTCGGGATTAAGCAAATAAAGTGTGTCTCATATATTAATTCATAGTTGGTGTATGTTTTATTTATTTTTCATGTATATGTATGTATGTATGTCATGTGTGTCTAGGTAATAAAGAAAATTGTACGCGTTTTTCTCTAAAAAAATCTCGCAATGCACAAATTCTTATTTGTCGACGGGAAAAAACGACGTAGGCAGGATATTTTGAGGGTGTGAAACTGAAAGTATAATTAGAATTGTCACTATTGTTTTTCAGTGAAATTAGGTTGCATATTAATCAAATTTTACCCAAACAAGAATTTCATATGTTACACATTTATCTGAAAAGCTTCTCTAGTTAGTTTCGACATTCCTCTTGGTTTATGTCCTTTTTCATATTCTGATTCACTAAAGGCTCTAATATTCATATCGGAGAACCTGAAACAAGTTAAACTATAGATTAAGAGTCTGTAAGTTAAAATAAGACGTGGCTGTTATTAGATTATTACCTAAAGTTTAGGCATTTATATTCAGGTAAAATTGTGGTCCGTAATAGAAAATAATTTTATACCGACCTGTGTTTAATATTCTTTGGTTTGGTATACTACTTAGTTTAAGTTTATTAGTAATCATTCTTATTTCGTGTGTAATACAGCGTGTGTTGAATCGTGTGCAAATTATGCAAAATATGTGTGAGTCTAGTGTATCTCAGGAGATGCTCCCGCCCAAATGTAGAAACCACTATTCTATTGAGACTAAGGAAGTTATAAACAAAGTTTATTTGACTCTCATTGAACGTGGTGCCGGCAAGCAAGCATCTAAAGATGGTTGGATTCCAAATAGACTTTCTCTGTTTGCGAAAAATATTAAAGATTCTTCTCTGGATTACCATAAGTTCGTTTAACAACAAACTAGCTCCAAACATTCCTCCTAATAGCGCAATTGTAATGGACAATGCAATTTATCACAGTAGACAGTTGACTAAAACCCCCTCTTCATGTGACACAAAAAACTACATGTATAATAATGACATTTATTTCCACGAAGATTATACCAAAAACCAATTAATTGAGGTTCTACAAAGCTTGAACCTACGAAAGGAATACGTATGTGATAGTTATGCAAAAAATCTAGGGCGTACAGTTTTAAGGCTTCTATCTTACCACTGTATATTTAATCCCATTGAAGATGTTTGGCACTAACTGAAATCTGCCGTTCGTCGTCACAATGTTTTTCCCCGAAACCGAAGTTTTTAACATCCCTCCACAAAGTTGGGTAAATTCTGTTAAACATATAGAAAAAGCAGAACAGGCGATGATAGCGATAGTGATACTGATATATTATGTGAATAATTTTAAGTAATTTAAGTATTTTAGATTTAAACATAAATACATAAATAAATAAATATTGTTTAGTATCTTTCCTAACAAAACCCCAAATAATTAAATTGTAAGCAAAGTACTGACCTGTTCGGCCATATTTTATTCTTACCGCTTGTCCGGGTTTTTCCTTAATTCGTATCAGTTAGTCAGTCAGTATATCTATGAACAGACTTACATAATTAGTTAGTCGTCGTATAAACGTAGGATATTTATTGCACATGCGTACCGCTCTTAGCTGTATGTCTTGAAATTCAACATACACCTTACAATAAACGGTAAGACAGGAGAAAAAACTTTGAAGCTAAGTCGCAAAAATTTGATAAAGGTCTAAAACTAAAAACTGTTTGAGTTTACAATGATATAAATGTTGTCGGCTTAACTTAGACCATTATTCCTATCAAATGTTAAAGTGGCACCGGAATTTAAGTAAAGGGGACTCTGTAGTTAAAATTTGCCGTTCGATTCTGCTTACAGTCTAGAGTAGAGAGAATCTCCCTGCACACAATCGATTATCTTTAAAAATGAAAATTTACATATATTGCATATATTAAGTTTTCGCTGTTATGTCAATTATCGTAAAGTATAATAAGGTATTTGGAAAGTGATTCTATGTAACCGTGCAGGTTAATTATCCTAGATGACATTCTGATGTAAGCTGAAAAACTAATAAATTTGCTCAAGTATCGCATTTTATGCGGTTGCTCAAAGAACACCAAATAAACGTAGATGTCACTCTACCTGGTAGGGGGGTGAATGCGTTCATTAAAGCTGGGCGCATGTGAAATACTGAAGGTGGTCTCATCGTTGTGACTAGAGTATCCGCTACTACTACGTACATGTCGGCTTTTCCCAGATGGTGCAGCTTTCCCCTTCGTCTTTCTGGATGCATAAGATTTGCGGCCTACGCTACCGGATGGAGGGGAAGTTTCAGATGAGGAAGATGACCCTTCTGCCCCTCCTGGAAGTTACCATATTAACGTAAAACACTTTTCACTTTTATATCATCTTTAAAAACCAATTTTGCTCTTCCTCCAAAGGTAGGTATCAAAAAACCAAATCATTTTTATGAGCTTCGTCAAATTAATTAGAGAGCGAGCATAAATCATGGCGATATTGGAAACTGTAAGAGATACAGCGTCGCTTAAAGGAAGAAAAGTAGCGTATGTATATGCCAAAAAATAATTTAACTTAGTTTTATTTTAAATCGATACCCTTACGTAGGTACAGTTTCAAAAAAAAATGTGCATTTTTGAAAAACCACAATATTTTCCTTATTATAGGAGACGAAAAGGATATGGGTAAAAGTATACACCGATGCTTAAAATGGTGCAAAAAAAATTAGATCTACTATATTACGTACGGCAGAAGTCAACTTTTGTTTTTTTTTATGGGCGCCATATTGAATTTCTACAGTTTCAAAACCGTCTTTAAAAATGCTTTTCAACCAAGTGGAAAATATTTATGTTTGGTCAAGATAAATCCGAAAAAATAAATATAATAAGATTTCATTTGATATCGCTGCGTTTATTTTCCATCCAGTTGGCCATGCCAGAGTATCCCAGCTGATTCAATTATTGTCTACAGTCAGTGTCTGTTGTGTGTAGTTAATAAATTGAGTTTTCAAATAGTGATAAGTATGCAACACATTTGGAAACTTGTTGCATAATATACTATTTCGATAAGCCAATTTTCTGCGTTAGTTTTTGTTTTTTGCTTTTCGAACTGTCAGTATTCAGCACCACATAGGATTTTACGTCACGTACCTCTCCTTCGGTTGTGGCCGAATGATGCCATCATTTCTTGGCTTGTGACTCTCCCTCCATTTATTCCATCTCCCTCGGAATCTGAACCAAGTGTGTCGTACTCTGAAATAGGCAGGTGCAGAGTTAGTATCTTCTTAACTTCGGAATCAGTGCTGCCCAAATTATCAGATTCTGAAATATCGGAACAATTAAAGAAAGTATGCAATATTGTTTTTTTTTAAGGCCATAATGGAAATGGGGTTATATAGGAAAATGTACTATTTGTGAAACAATGGTCCCCGTGAGTGATCTTGTTACACAGAAAATACATTAAAATGTCCCGTTGGCATTTATAAAGAATACCTTGGCTTTCGGAATGCGGATCTCTCAATCTCCCTCCTTTTCTTCTTACTTTTGTGTATTCCGGTTCTTTGTTCTGTAACAAACAAAGCGGTAAAGTTTTTGCATTAAATTATACCCAGCCAAGCACACTAAGACACGCAATTAATCCCGTCTAGGATAAATCGCCCAAACTGGCGAACCAATTGCACAAGTCATGCGCAGACGCAAATATGTGAATGATTTCAAATATAGGCCTCCTGGATCTAACAACGAATTATCTGATTGGCAGAACCTTTATTTTGCATTTCACTAAATGCAAGCGCCCGTTCAGATTACATTTAAGTGTGGAGCGATATCCAATTTTGGCGCATTCCTTATAATAAAACAAGACAAATGTTTGTTTAACATAACTCTATTATCATGTGTATATGTTAAGACGACTGTTGTTTGAAGTGAAGGTGTTGATCGCCAAATCATTCAATGGTTCAAAATAGTTCAAATGAAATGTCTTATTTAATAATATTCACCTATCCTAAGCTTTTTGTTCATCCAATATATTATATGTACAGAATGATTCCATTTAGTTCTAAAGAATAGTAACACTAGGTTTCCAAATAGATGCATTCCATTGGGTTATAAACAAAACCTTTAAATTATATTCTAAAATTTTAAAGCACTTTACTGAAATAGGCCGGTTCAAGTTCATTCTAAGTCACTTGTCCAAAACTGTAAAAATTGTAAAAGTTTTAAAAAATAAATGTTCAGTTTTTAATTTCTTGACTGAAATGTCCATATCAATGACAAACAAAATATACCGGATGACCTATTAAAAGTAGGTATAAGCGGTAATACGAGTTGGCTTAAAGAAAAGAGAAACTATATCTCCTTTTTTCCGCAAGTTTTTTGCAATTTGTACCATTGAAGAAATTTTCTTTAATTCAACAGAAAACTTCATTTTTCCAATACTATGCGCATTTTATCCCGGCAACAGGGTGTAAAAATAAGATTTAGCAAGGCAGATTTAGAAACACAACTTAATGAGTTTTTAAATAGTACATTATACAAATATATTGAACTAGTCATTATATTTGCGCAGTATTTGAGCATTGAAGGCAGAGGAAGACTTTCCCATGCTTGAAAACATTTTTTAAATTTTACTTCACCTATACAGAAATTGGAGCAGTTGCCAATCGATTATTTCCAATGATACAGGGGCTAGCAAAAAGGGTTTTGTTTAAAAATTTACACAAACTCGGACAAATTGGAATGCATACAGGTTTTTCCAAAAAGTTGTGGAAAAATAAATTTAAAATTTTAGGCACTATTTTTAATTATTTAATTAAGTAATTTATATTTGACAGGAGGGTATACAAGAACAAAAAGTAAAATAAAAATTTATAATTTAATAGAAAAACCTCCCTATTAAATAATATGATATTTACAGAACCTTATATTTAATATCATCTCTATGCTCCGTCTGAAATTTACTGCGAGATATAAGCGACCTTATCAACCAGCTGGAAAATTTTTTCAACGGTCCAACCATTATGTTATATTTACGCTTGCCATGGAATGACAAATAGAAAAGCCGATGAAGGCAATGTCTAACCAAAACTTACATGTCCTAACATAAACTTATCAATAGGTGGAGGTTTAACGTCATGATATACAAAAGATCCGCGTACCGAATGGTACGGTCCGCTGTAAACATTTCCGCTGTAGGAGCTTTCACTATAAGTTGGCTTGGATAACTGGAAAGTGGCGTAGGGACAAATATCTTCAATGTAATCCGAGGACTCCGTTTTATAAGCGTCTTCGATTGCAATCGGTTGTGGGCTGCGTCCCACTCGCACGGCTAAATATTGTTGGTCTCGATTTTGTTTGTTCTGTATTTGCGCCATCGACGGCGATTCGCCGATTGAATGGTTTTGGACGCTGCGGTCTTGTATAATTTCTGAAAAAAAAAAGACATTTACTTTTATTTATTTATTTTTTGGTTAATCAAGTCCCAAAAAATATTCATTTGACCGAAAGAGGCATAAATGACATAAAGTATATTCATCCAAAAAATAACATTAGAGTGTTCTTGCAAAATTAATGTAAGAGGAAAACTTAGTTGTTGGAGAAAATGTAAGGTGGCCCGAACAAATAGTTTAAAAGACATATCATAGCATAGGTAGTTGTTCTAGTTGCGGGTAGATAAGAAAGAACAAGTGTTAAATCTGGCCGAGATTATAGGTATTCAAACATTAAATTGTCGCAAGAGAGGTGACGACATGTAATAATTCCGTCAATTATTTTAAACAAAAATATTATTGCCTATGCAAAGTTTGTTCATAGATATAAGAAAGCGACTAACTGTTAGGAAAGATACTAAACAATATTTTTTTATTTATGTATGTATTTATGTTTAAATCTAAAATACTTAAATTACTTAAAATTATTGACATAATTTATCAGTATCACTATCGCTATCATCGCCTGTTCTAACTATTATTTGTTCTATTTTATTTGCAATATGAATGTACGATTGTTCTGCTTTTTCCATATGTTTAACAGAATTTGGCCAACTTTGTGGAGGGATGTTAAAAACTTCGGTTTCTATAGGTTTGTGGACATTGGAGTTAACACGGGGAAGAACATTGTTACGACGAATGGCAGATTGCAGTTGGTGCCCAACATGTTCAATGGGATTAAATATACAGTGGTAAGGCCTTAAAACTATATGCCCTAGATTTTTTGCACAGACGTATTCCTTTTGTAGGTTCAAACTTTGTAGTACTTTTGGTATAATCTTCGTGAAAATAAATGTCGGTTATTATATATGTAGTTTTGGATTGTTGCTTTTGTGTCACACGAGGAAGGGATTTTAGTCAACTGTCTACTGTGATAACTTGCATTGTCCATTATAATTTGTTTAGTTTGTTTTTAAACCAACTTTTAAATAAATCAGCGGTGGTGTCCTGATGGTAATCCAGAGAAGAATCTTTAATATTTTTCGCAGACAGAGAAAGTCCATTTGGAATCCAACCATCTTTAGAGCCAGTATGCAAAATAGTTATTCTTTTACCTCTTTTTGATGACGCGTTTGTTTTACACTTATCAGTTGAGTCAACTCAAACCTTTTCCGGGGTATCATAAGTGTCGAACCAGGTTGCATCCAAGTAAATAATTGACCTTTGTTGTTCTCTGTAAATCCTAATTTTTTCTAGATATTCCGGTCGCCATTTCCTAATTCTAAAAGATTCCATTAAAACTTGCCTTTTGTCAATTTTTTTAAATCTAAAACCCACGTGTTGAATACACTTCCATAAAGTAGTTCTGCCACATTTAATACCGGTTTCATCTTTTCAAGCCTCCTAATTAAGATATCTAATGTAGGCACTCTTTGTTCCTCGTATAACTGGTAAATTTTACGCCGTATTATATCTTGATCACTTTCATCTACACTCGAGAAAATGTCAGCATCGCTTCTTTTTTTCCTCGCTGAAATGGGATTATTCACAATTTTCCATACCGTTAATGTTGGAATTTTCGTCAATGTGCCCGTTTCTTCTAAAGATGCTTGCTTGCTGGTACCACGTTCAATGAGAGTCAAATAAACATTGTTTATAACTTCCTTAGTCTCAATAGAATAGTGTTTTCTACATTTGGCCGGGAGCATCTCCTGAGATACACTAGACTCGCACATATTTTGCATAATTCGCACACGATTCAACACACGCTGTATTACACACGAAATAAGAATGATTACTAATAAATTTAAACTAAGTAGTATACCAAATCAAAGAATATTAAACACAGCTAGGTATAAAATTATTTTCTATTACTGACCACAATTTTACCTGAATTGAAATTCCGAAACTTTAGGTAATAATCTTGTTGCATTGTACGTTAATGACCACCCTTGGGTAATCCCATTCAAAAGCAATTGGTTACTTTCTACGAACAGACCATATCTATGCATTTTTGCTCACTTTCAATGTTAAATCTTTACAACAGTAATTTATTAGTTATTCCCCGTTCGGGACAAAAATTATTTTGTTTAGAAGATAAATATTTCATTGCATGAAATCTGAATCTGAATCTGCAACCAATATGGCCGTTAACAGTTCAACTATCCAACAGGTTTTAGTTTTGATGTAGCATGTGTACGGGAGTAGTCTCTCAAAATATGCCCAGATCTCGTTCAATGTTTTGGAGTTAAGTGAGTGGAGATCTCTGTTTAGAAGTATGTGCCGAAGATCACTTTCTAATCTTCTAAAATATCATAGCTGCCCGAGGCGCATCCCTTTGTGTGAAGTGATGTGTTACTCTGGAAATGAACTTCCAGCCCACCCGAATGGAGTCGGTATCATAGTAACCGAAGAGATTGAAAGAGCAGTGGTCAGTTTCATTCCTCACTCAGATCGTTCATTGCTTTTAAAAATACGAGCACATCCTGTATACATCAACGTGATCCAATGCTATGCACCCACTGCCGACAAATCCGAGGTGGAATTAAGCAACTTTTATAAAGAACTAAAGGACCTTTTATCCTACACTAAAAGAAATGAATTGACCATATTATTGGGAGACTTTAATGCCAAAGTGGGATCGAGATAAGTAGATCGAATTGTGGGTAGATACGGATTAGGAGAGCGGAATCCATGTGCATCACAAATACCTGGTTTAAACTACACCCCCGGCGATTATATACATGGCAATCGCCACAACATACTGAAGAAAATATAGTTAGAAATCAAATAGACTATATTCTGGTCAACGAGAGATACAAAAACGGCATATATGGTGTAAAAACATACCCGGGAACAGAGATAGGCTCTGACCATAATCCAGTAGTCGGGAATATACGTGTAAAACTTAAGAAAGTTAAGAAAAAGAACAACCAGAAGGTGGATGTTACAAAATTAAGAGATCCTCTTACACGCACTAGAGTACAAATAAGGATTAATAACGATATACCAAAACTACAAATTGAGAAGGTCACTGATCCACACCAACAATGGAAATGCTTACAAGAAACCTTAAACATGATAGAAGAAGAAGAAATTGGATCCAAACAGAGAGCTAAAAAGAAAAATTGGATGACTGATGAAATAATAGACATGATGGAAGAGCGAAGAACATATAAGAACAGAAATGCGCAAAAATATAAAGAGGTGAACACAAGAATAAGAAGAGAAATAAGACAAGCTAAACAAAGATGGCTGATAGAAAAATGCGAGGAAATAGAAGAGCTACAGCGAAAGAACGACCACGGTGCGATGCACAAGAAAGTAAGAGAAGTGACCGGGAAAATCAAAAACAAAAAAATGCGAGCAAGATATCAGCCAAACGCAATTCGGCTTCCGTGAAAACTTGGGAACCAGAGAAGCCTTATATAGCATGACAGTCCTTTTTCAGAAATGTAACGATCGACAACGGAAGATCTACGCTTGCTTCATAGATTATGAAAAGGCTTTTGATAGAGTGGAACATGTACAACTCATTAAAATGCTAGAAAGAAAGGGATTAGACAAACAAGACATCCAGATTATCAAAAATTTGTACTGGCACCAACAAGCGTATGTTAGATTCGGTAAGCTGGTAACGGACCTGGTGGACATCCATCGAGGGGTACGACAGGGATGTGTATTATCGCCCCTATTATTCAACATGTACTCGGAAAGCATTTTCGCGGAGGCCCTGCAGGAAGAAACTGATGGTATTAAGATCAATGGACAGATCATTAACAATCTGCGATATGCAGACGATACGGTGATCATTGCCGACACGCCAGAAGGACTCCAACGGCTACTAACAAAACTAAGTATAACGGGAGAAAGGCTTGGCCTCAAAATAAACGTTCGCAAGACCAAAGTAATGGTTATTAGCAAATCTCGAAAGCCTCCACCAAGGATATCAATAAATGGAAAGGACATCGGAGTGGTCGAAAACTTCAAATATCTTGGAACTTGGATAAACTGCCACTTGGGTCCTGAACCAGAAATAAGAGCCAGAATAGAAAACGCAAGGGGCACATTCAACAACATGAAACACCTTCTATGTGATCCTGCACTTAACTTTGAGCTGAGATATAGATTTGTAAGATGCTACATCCACTCTGTATTGCTGTACGGGTGCGAGGTTTGGACGCTAAAAGTAAACACCATAAACAAAATAGAAGCGTTCGAAATGTGGACCTTGCGAAGGCTCTTTAAAGTCCCATGGACAGCACGTGTAACCAACGAGGAAATATTGAGAAGAACACAACACGAGAGGGAACTGCTAAAAATTGTCAAGAGAAGAAAAACGGCATACCTTGGCCAGATAATGCGAACCAGTAAATATACCCTACTTAAACTAATAATTGAAGGAGAGATTGAAGGACGACGGGGGATAGGGAGAAGAAAACATTCCTGGCTAAAGAACATTCGTGATTGGACCGGCCTGAATCCCCACACCCTGTTCCAGGTTGCTAAGGACCGAGGGTGATTTGCTGAGATTGTATCCAACCTTCACTAGTGGAGATGGTACCTTGAGAAGAAGAAGAATATAGTAAAGTAAAATATGGAGCGCGGAAACATAAACAATAGATAAATAATAGAGGTTAGGTAAATTATTAGTAGTGTGTGCATAGTAAATAACAGTGTATAGAAAATTTTAGTACTTAATTGTAATTTAATTGTAATTTTTGATGATTTTGATTTAGTTCCGTTTTACAAGGAGTGTCTTAGTTGGATGAACCCAAGTGATAATTAAACTATTATATAAACGTAACAATATTTTAATTTTTGAGTCACTTTAACTTGAATAGAAAGAAGATTGCAATTTCTGTTGTTATTATCATTATGACTTTTTTTTGCCTTTTGATATACCTCATTTAATAGAGTTTCTTTAAAAATAGACAAAACGTTTTTAACACGATGTTTCGGCTAGAAAGTAGCACTAGCCGTTATCAAGTGAAAACTGCTACAATCGAAACATTTATAGTGTCAGGTGGCGAGGGTGATCGGTCGGGGGCCGTTGGCGGGTGGGACAGGCCGAGGTTCCTGACGCGTGACAGTAGAGGTAGAGGATTTTGATATGTTCTGTCCAAGTGTGTGTGCTCTCCGAGGCCAGACCTATTTGTTTCTTGCTTCGTTTCACCTACGTAATATTTTCCATACTCGCAGGGCCCTTCATATATATACAGTTCTTGTTGTCTAAGATGTTCTCTGGTTTTGTTTTCTTTATTAAACTTCTTATACTTTTCCCACAATGGAAGACTGTTTTGATACGTGTATTTTGTTGCAATTTTTTTGATTTTTTCAAAATATAACGTCAAAACCACCTTCTGTTGTGGGAAAACTATAAGAAGTTTAATAACGAAAACAAAACCAGAGAACATCACAGACAACAAAAACTGTATATATGAAGTGACCTGCGAGTGTAGAACATCTTACGTAGGCGAAACGAAGCAAGAAACAAATAGATCTGGTCGCGCACGGCATACATGGACAGAACACATCAGAATTAAAAGGACTGACACCAGAATTCTACAAAAGGAAACCTACTGGAAGAAGAGAAGTTCCTTCATCCAATGCAACAAAAACATTTTTAGTCATCTAATCGTGGAAATCTCAGCACTGTGGCAACCTTGACCTGCCCCACCTGTCAACTGTCACCAATCGATGAAGTGGCTCGCTCTCCACCTGACACTTTATATATAAATGCAGGTAGCTTCGATGGTAGCGCTCAGTTTTCACTTGATAACGGCTGGAGATATTCTGTAGCCGAAATGTCGCGTTAAAAACGTTTTTAGTTCGAAACTCCATTATTTAATTGAGGTTATTAATTAACTGATAAATTAATTCTTAAATTGAATTTCGTGTTGTATTGTCCTTTATTTGCACATCGCTTAAACACTTCATAACCATCACTTACTGTGTCTCCAAAACAACGCTGCAATCAATAGGAGCAAAACTATTAGGGAAAGGATAATTGGCAACCAAACTTTTGTATTTGTGTAGAATTTCTCGTCCCATGAATGATACACTGCTGTCGATACCGTCGGGATTACTGCAAACAATATTTACATATTAATTTTCACATCAGATAAAGATAGATATGTTTTAACTGATGAGTATGAATGTCATACAACTATTTCGGAAAAAACTAATAGTTTATCCAATAAAAAACTGAGGTACCAATCTCAATGTAACATAACTTTCAACCCATATTGATACTATACTAAAAGTTAAAACAAAATATTAAAAATATTTCGTAAAACTTACTCCCATCAAAAGTAAGAGTTGTAAAATTATACAAGGCTTCTGTATCACCCGCATTATTATAAGCACACACTTTTAACTGGTATTCCGTTGCCGGTGTTAAGTCGGTAATACAAAATATTCTTTCAGTCGGCTTCACGTGGTTTGAAGCAGTTGTCCAGGACGAATACGTTACTTTCTTGTATTGAATAGAAAAGTAAAGAATACCACAACCACCATCGCCCCACGAATCTAACCACACCGTGGCCACGGTCGCATTCATAGTGAGCATTTGGGATTGCTTGGGTTGTACGGGAACTGAAATACAAGTCAGTAATGCAGGGGTAAATATTTTCAGAAATATTCGTTGCTTTCTTATGTGCAATAGAGTTTAAAGCGGCCTATACACATGCAGGCAAGTGTTAAGACTTGCCTGTACAGGTCGAGACACGCGAGGAAGTGCGAATGTGTATGTGTCAAAACTCACGGCGCGTTCAATTCCAAGCGCGGCTCGAAGCGAATCAGATTGTGTGTGATTTCAGAGCAAGTGCGAAGGCCAACTTCATTTTTCGCACAGCAGCAGGCCCCACCAACTGGTGAACCTCGAGGTTTAGCTGAATAGTGTGTGGCTGCAATTCGTTTCGCACTTGCTCGCAGACTTACCTGGACACACTTGCCTGCATGTGTATAGCCCCCATAAGTGAATCTCTAGCCCAAAATTCTGCCTTATGCTAACTAACTAGCTGTTAAACGTTTATTCCGCTTCCAACGGGAATGGCTCAGGTTTCAAATATTTAAATGGATTACCTTGTGCATTTTGACATTATTGGATTTCTGAGACCATTCTGGTTATGACAATTTAAAAAATGTTTACGGCTGCTTTGGAGCCACTTGCATTTTATGACTAATATATTTAATAAAATTATTTAATAAAGTATTTAATCTAAACCGCAATCACTACCTTCTTCATTTATTAAATGTTTAATAAATGTAATTAGTCGAGTTAAATGAGCATTTTTTGAATGTATTTGCGCAATTTGACTAAACTCCATTATTTAATATTTTATTATATAATTAATTTTAGATTTGCATATTTCCAAGTATGTCACATCAATTTTATTGCAATACAGAAATCAATGAATATTTAGAAGGAAGAATTTTTCTTCATAACCTACCTGTACCCTTAGTGTGGGTAGGAATTATGTCGCACGGTAAACCGGTTCCTATCCTGTTGAAAGCTGTTATATATAACAAATATCTGCTACCACACCATAAACTTCGCAACATGTGTTCGTCAGTTCTAGCTGCAATTTCTAATTCTTCCCAATCGCCATGATCCCTTTTATAATTTATGACGTACCCCAAGATCGGTGACCCACCATTACCTTGATCCGACCATCTAAGAGAAATCGAATGATTCTTTTACCCAACTTAACAACGAAAACACGAAGTTACCTTAAATGAAGACTGTCCGTAAATGCTTCGATTACGTTTAATATCGGAGCATCAGGAGGAACTAAAACTTTAAGATGGTACACGATCTCATCTTTTCCATATTGATTTTCAACAGAACAAGAATAATTTTCTTGATCAACGTTTTGAATGTCTTTTATAACCTATCAAGGAATATTTTTGTATTTAGGACTCGCTTTTGTTACCTTTGGGCAACTTACCAATGTGGCATTGGACATGACAGATCGTCGTCCACTAATTTCCAATGGTGAATCATTCATTTTCCAGTTGGTGTTAGGCAATGGTACACCCACGCTTTTGCAGTGTAGAAAAATATCTTGTTTCCAAGCGCTAACTACCTCCCTTCCAAAAGAGGCAATTTTTGCAGGCACGTGTTTTGATGGAATTACGGTTATAACTCTTGTACTTTCACCTTCACCTATCTGAAGAAAATTTGATGAGAATTTTGCTTGTGAAACCTTTTACATCTCAAAGTCAATGTCAATTGGGTGTTGTTGAGATTTCGTATAATTGAAGCCTATGTATCTTCTGACGTCATATATATCCATATATTTACTTTTAAATAATAAAAACGCCCAATTTTTATAGTTTTATCATATTTGGCATCTAAACAAATGGTGGCCAGACGTCACTTCTGACATAAACTTCAAAATATGTCAGGAACGATACTTAGGTATAGGATATCATATATAAAATCTGTTGTATATATTGTTGTGTTGTATGTGTTTAATATACAGAATGTTTTATTTAAAATTTAAAAAAAATACTTATTCACGCATATACAAACACTCTGTATATATACAAATATAATATTTTAATAGGATAAGTGAATAAATGAACTATTTTTGTCCCTAAGATTTTTTGATCGTTTTAACATATCTCGGGAAAAGGTATCATCCCAAAATCGCAGACTGAATTCACGAATTCACAAAACCCTGGGAATATCCAAGTTTATTATTGAATTGTTTTTCAATACCACTTTCAGACTTTCATTAATTGAAAATAAGGTTTGTTAACTTTAATTTCCTGTAGACATACTTATCAGCCCTATAAAGCTCATGACAATTTCGTTATTCAATATTCCAATTTTGTAAAACTGGGTTTAATTTACTAATAATTATTGTTACTTACTCTAGTTGAAGCAGTAACCCAGAACTGTAATGTTGATGTTTCCTGACCTCTCACAACTTCATGCATTTCCGTGGTTGGGCTAAGCGCCCTTTTGTGTGTGCCCTCCTCCTGACCATCTTCCACAACACTCATATAAAATGTATAACCAGTTAGTGGGCCATTGTTGAATTTTGGAGGTAACCACGACACTAGAACTTTGTTAGCTGCACTGACAACTGCTTTAATTTGTGCAGGAGCTGAGGGAACTGCAAAACAGGTCACAGGGATTAATTTTTCGTTTTAATCTTACTAAATGTCTTTTTATATAGAACTTAATCTGCGTCTTCGATGAGACCACCCGAAATAATTTTGAGTGTTAAAGGTTTGTTTATATTAAGTGATTAGGGTTCAAAACTTGACGTTCGGGGTGATATCTTCTATTGAATAAATCAATGGGTAGATTGAAAGAAAGCTTTCAAACAATCTCCAAGAAATATCGGTATAAGACGTACCATCCTCTTCGGTCTGACAGTATACCGGTGATGATCTAACTCCATCGCCGCTGCCGGTGTAGGCTAAAACCGTTATGCTATAATTGGTAAATTTCCTTAAGCCCGAGATTGTGGTACGTAATTGATTGATAATTTTCGTCTGTTGATCGTCGTTGTCTGAAAATAAATTATATATAAAAACATCTCCATCATAACATTTTTCGCTACTTAGCTACGGAAACTTACCGTACCATTCTCCGACCGAATGATATGTAACTTTGTAACCCTGAATGATTCCATTACACCCTTCTCGTAAGGGTTGTTCCCACGATATGTGAAGACTTTGAGCATTGAGTACTGAACATTGAACGTTTTCTGGGGGCAGTGTGGGAGCGTCTTCTAAAGTGCGTGCTGTTACTGGTTCGCTAGCAGGACCGGAACCTCTACTGTTGTAGGCCTATATACCAGTGCATTATAAATTACAAGAGTGTTCGAAATATTTACATTCCAACCTGAATAATAATAGTATATGTTGTGAATTTTCGTAAGCCTTGTAAAATAGCTTCACCGCCGTAATGGGGCCGGACTTCAACACTTTTAAACACATAATTTTGCGATAGGCTATTGCTATCTTCCATTTCTTGATATCCTACGTGGTAACCCAACAGATTTCCATTCCAGGTTTCTCTAGGAGGTGGTTCCCATGTTACCACTAATTCTGTCGATGTCTTCGCCTCAGCTCTGATGTCTACCGGAGATCCGCTGGGAACTTTTGAAGCAGACAAATCAAATAAAGTGTTTATCATGTACTGTGTGTATTGTATTTGTAATAATTTGAAAGTTGTATAGTCTGTGAAGTCAAAAGAGTGTTTCGGAATAATTAATTTCAATGACTATTTACCTTCTTCTAACGTATTTACTTGAACGGTTTGACTTGGCTCGCTAAGTCCAAGACGGTTTTCGGCTAATATCCGTAAATGGTAAACCTGAGCGGGTCGGAGATTGGGTAAGGATGCCGTCGTTTCAGATCCTGGAACTGTAATTTTTGCTGGCAGGTTTGGCCACGTGTCTGCAAATCAGCCCTAAGTTATTTGGGGTTAACTGGATTATTAAATGCAATCACTTCGAAATAAATCTCCTATCTGGTCAATTACTAATCAACGCGTAACTACAAGAGTAGTAAAAATTTGTAGAAATTAGAAAACAAATTTTTCATATACGGTGAACGGCTAAATATGGAGCAAAATTATTTAAAAATTAGGTATTGAATTTTAAGAAAATGCTCTGACATGCCCATCATAATTTCCAGGTTTCTTTTTTTAAAAGGAACACCATTTTTTTAAAATCCATTTTCGAATTTTATGCATAATTCATGTAGCATACCCTCTATCTATTTCTCACTCTTTATGAACAAAAAAAAAGAAATGAACAGATGAGTAGCTAGTACCAGTAAAGCTCTTAAATTACTACAATTACATTTCTGTCAGTAAAGAAAGTGAATATGCCTCATCTAAATGAAACCCAGAGATTGAAATTTCCATTTCTATTGGATATGTAAATAAAACGAGAACTCAAGCAGAAGTTTGTAATTTGTTTAGCGCCAAATATCCAGATATATCTATCACAAGATCCACAGTGAGTAAAATTGGGAGAAAATTTACACAAAGCCGTGTTCAAGACATTACTTCGGATATTTTGCTTAGTTTACCTTATTGCGAATTTAATTCTAAATTTTAAATCATCCAAATTTTGTGGTTCCTTATACATTTTTGATTTTAAATATTCCCAGAGGAAAAGATCCAGTGGAGTAATATCTGGAGGTCTTGCAGGCCATTGTATTGATCCCCTTCACCAATAGACCGTCCGGGAAAGACTATATCTAAATATTCACGCATCTAAATGAAACCCAGAAAATTGAAATTTTCGTTTTTATTAGATATGTAAATGAAACGACAACTCAAGCAGAAGTTTGTAATTTGTTTAGCGCCAAATATCCAGAAATATCTATCACAAGATCCAAAATGAGTAAAATTGGGAGAAAATGTATACAAAGACGTGTCGAAAACATTACTTAGGATATTTTGCTTGCGAAATTTAATATCTAGATCTTGCAGGCCATTGTATTGATCCCCTTTACCAATACACCGTCCGGGAAGGACTGTATCTAAATATTCACGCACTTGTCGGACCACCATTCTGTTCAATTAAAATCTCTCTATCAGGCTGATTTGTATTTGGCAGCATTTATTGTTTGTGAATGTTGTGTATGATTTTCTCTTAATCGTGGGGGATTATTTGTACTCTAATACATATAATTGTGTTTATTTATCGTACCATTTAAACACAACGTGTATTTATCTAAACTGTCTCTGAAGATGAAAAAATGTATTTAAGTTGCACCTTTGCATAAATAGTTTTCTAAAATCAAGATCATCTTCGTTCAGTAATGTAATCTTGTACGGATGATACTTCTTCTTCTTTTCATACACGCAAAGCTGTTCGTTAGCTAACATCAGTAGTTGCAACTACTTCAGATGATGCATGCATGCATGCAACTTCTAATAAAATGTTTAATCTTGTGCACTCATTAGTTTTTGGACGAACTGGCTGTAGACGATCTTTTACATGTTCTGTTTCTATAAATTTTGTCTAAATTTTACTCACTGTGGACCTTGTAATGGGTCTTTCTGTATATTTTGAGTTAAATAAATAAAAATGTAATTTCTTTGGGTTTCATTTAGATGCGCTATTTGACAATTTCAGAACTTTACTAGTACTAGTTACTTACTTTTACTACTACCCACTACTTCTTTTAAACTTAAATATATTTTATTCTTTGGCTCATAATTTAACACAGAATTCGAGAATGGATTTTAAAAAATAGTGTTCCATTGAAAAAGGAACTTGGTATCGACATCTACTTTTTGACCAACCCTGTATGTTTTCTGTATACTGCAAAAAATCCGCAAGAAAAAATTATGGAAGACGTGTAGAATTTTTCTTGAAATCCAATACTTTATTTTTAAATGATTTTGTTCCATCTTTTAGCCGTTGACTGTAGATATTTTATATAAAGTTGTCTTGTATAATATATAATATAGATAGATAGAGAGATAGACAGTTTTATTCACAAAGCCCAGTATGTATACAGTGGATGTTTCGTCAGGAAACGAGTACATTATTGAGTAATATAAAGATACATGCAATTATGTATATAAACAATACGATAACACACATTTAACAGTACAGTATAGAACAGTTACAAACGGATATACAAACGGTACTAACTTATTGACAAAATGTAGCACTCCTGTAATATATGTTTCACATTCTTTCAGGTCGTAGAAAGCATTGGTTGGCAGAAGCTTTTTGATGCACTTTTTAAATTGTCTTGTAGATAATGCTTTTATGCTTGTAGAAAGCAAATTAAAGTAATAAGGTCCTGCGTAATTTAGCGACTTTTTGTAGAACATGTGGTTCAGTCTTGGCTTTAGAAGGTGTTCTCTGTTTCGGGTGTTATAACCGTGGACATCCGTGAGTTTCTTGTGAGAGCCTTTATTTTTATGAACGATGATGAATAATTTAAATACATATATGCAAGGCACTGTTAGTATTTTATACTTTATAAATATATCTTTGAAGAATAGCCTCGGGGGCAGTCTGAAAATCAACCTAAGTGTCCTTTTTTGCTGAATGAACACCCTCTCCGCATCACTCGCTTGTCCCCAGTTTACGATTATATGAAATAGACGAGTATACTGAGGCGTAATAGAAAGTCAACAAGGATCCTTCAAAGAAAGAATCTCTGATTGTTAACATTGCAAAAAACGTTTTGTTCAGTTTATTAAAAACATTTGTCGTAGTCCCACTTTAGGAAGGCATCGATGTAAGATCCGAGAAACTGTTTGTGTGGTTTAATTCCGTGAACCCACCAAGCTGAACGCTATGTTAGTCAGAGGTTTAACATACTGACCAGTGAATTCGATCGCAACTGTTTTTTTCCAAATTTATGATCAAATGATTCTGTTTGCAAAAATCAACAAACTGTGCCACAACACTAGAGAACCTATTGATCAGCTCCTGAGCTTCCCTTCCGGAGACGAAGATGGATGTATCATCCGCGTACATAAAAACGCGGCAGTTGCTATTGAGGAACTCAGGAAGGTCATTCACATACAGAAGAAAAAGTAGTGAACCTAAGATTCCTCCCTGGGGCATACCTAAGTTGACGTTGAACGGTTGCGAGTATATTCCATTCACTTTGACCCTTATTTCCCTGTGTTTCATATATGATATTATCCAACTATTGATATTACTTCGAAACCCTAGTTTTTTTGCCATGATATTCAAATCTAAGGAATCGAAGGCGCGCGATAGATCAAAAAACACTCCCACAACTGTCTCACCCATGTCAAGTTTGTCGTAGATATACTGGACAAGGTTATTAGTCCCCGTTTCCGTTGAGTAACCAACACGGAAACCATGTGTCATTCTGTCGTACATGGCTTTTTGAGTACTTTAGAGAAGCAACCTGCGATTGTTATAGGCCTATAATTCTCTATTAGCTCAGAGTCTCCCTTTTTGAATACAGGAATCATTTTTGATTTTTTCAATGCCGCAGGGAACTGCCCGCAGAGAACGGACGTATTGATAATAGTAGTTAAATATGGAGCTAAAACATCTCCACAGGTTTTTATGAGATGTATAGGTATTTCATCGATTCCAACAGATCGCTTGTTTTTGAGTGATTGAATTAAGGTTAGTACCTCTCTATCGGTGTATGGTATGAAAAACACACTCTTTGCCTTGGTGGTTGGAAGAGTACCAGTTTCATCTTTAGTGAACATAGTATCGGTCTTCGACTGCACGTGAGTGGCAAAAAATTGTCCGAATTCATTTGCTATTATGTTATCATTAATTACATTGACATTATTAACATTTATTCGTATACGGCGTTGAGTTTTTTCCTTACCCAGCTTCTCGTTGACAAGTTCCCACATTTTTTTACTTTTATTGTTAGAAAGACTTATTAAGTTCGAGAAGAAAGCCTTTTTTCATCGGCGACCTGTATGTTTACTGGGTTTTTCATAATTCTGTAGTTTTTTCCACAGCTTCATTATTAGTGGTTTTGCGTCTCCGGTTTAACTATTTTAATTAACTCATTTGGTTTTTGAGTTTTTCGGAAAATCGTATAGATCTTTTAAGTTTTGTGTTTTTTTGCTGAATTGTTCTTTTAGGATGTGATACCTCAAAGCACCATAGTACATGATCCCAAAATATGTTGAACAGGTTGTCAATGTTTGTGTATTCCAAAAGAGGTATGGTTTCCTTCACGAAATAGCTACGGAATTCAGCAATGCTGTTGTCTGTAACAACTTTTTGTTCGCCACTGATCATCGCATTGAAATTTATATTTTGTGAGTAGTGTTTAAAAGTTATTGCCTGGGCTAAATGATCTAACTAAAGGCGGAGTTTTGGTTAGTTTTGGTATATATATATATATATATATATATATATATATATATATATATATATATATATATATATATATATATATATATATATATATATATATATATATATATATATATATATATATATATAATGATATAGAGGGTATTAAAATTAAAATAATTGACTATCATAACCGCGTATAATGTGTAGGTAAACTATACAACTGAAATTATTTATTCTGGAATTATTTCTGGTAGTTATCACATAATGTGTTTTTTTTTTGTTACATATGTTTATTAGACATATGTTAGCACACTTGAATAGCATATCAAACACAAAGTTAATCTTGCTTTATTTGAGGAATCCATACAATAACTGGGAAACGCATGAAGACATGCAGTTGGACATTTGCATATTTGGTTTACTTTTTAAATTTGATGAATATGAATAGTACTCCCCGGCGAATGAAGCAAAAATTAATGTGTTCCTTTTCTCAACGAGACCTAGGTCGCCTAACTCTATAAAGTAAAGACCAAAGTTATAATCTTATCTTCCACCCTTCAATGAAAAGTATTAAAGCAAAAATTTCCCTTCGACGACTTTTTTTTTGGTGTTTACAAATTATAAAAAAATAAATAATTATATAAATGTTTATAATATGTTTTTGATGTTGTTAATGTTGATTGCTATATAACTATGTGTAATTTGAAGTCAGTTTTTAGTTGTGAGTTTGATTGTTTATATGTCAAGCAGTCACAATTATTATAAAATTCGTTGTCCCTAGTTTATCTAACCACAAAACATTATTATACAGTACTTACCGGCACCTGGTTTATATTGCACTATGTAATTCGTTATAGGACTGTTTCCAGCGTACGGATATGTCCACGATATGCCAATGGACCTGGATTGTTGGTCCATAACTCGAACATTTCGTGGTGGCTCAGGAATTTCCTGGACAATCAGTTGAATGTTCATATCGTCACTGCCATATGCGTTCGAAGCGGCACATATAAAAATACCAGTGTCTTGACGTATGGTTCGTTCAATGCCTGGTAATTTAGATCAGAAAACAGCATTGCAAATTCCCTTTTTGGAAACAGTTTTTATATATTTGCTAGTTTAATGAAACTTAATCCCAAAAGAACATTAATTAAGTTCATATGTTAAATTTAAATGGAGTGTGCAAACTTTATAAAAATATTAATGAATTATCGAAATTTACCCAATTCAGACACCATCCCATCCGCTAGGGCTTGTTCCCTAATAGAGTAACGTTGATCACCTTAAACAAAAAAACAGGACCTAAATTGTACTATACTCAATTCATTTACATGAGTTCACAAGTTTGAAGGGCATTAAAAACGATTCTTCCTACCTTCCTTAGATATGTGTTGCCCTCCAACTTTCCATATAATCTGCATTGGAGTATCGCCATTAGCCGAGCATTGCAAATGGGCTTGTTCGCCTTTAACTACTTGAATTTGTTTAGATTTTTGTATAAAACGGGCAGGTGCTAAAAATTAATTTGCATTATAAAAGGCTTCCTCAAATTTATAAAAGAAAATAAATTATTAACACAACTTATATTAGTAATATTTAAACAAAAATTATTGCAGATTTCATTCATTCAAAATTAGGCGAGTATCCATTAAAATAAATTCCCTCTGCCTAATATAAATTTGTCTTATAATCAACCATTTTGAAAGTATAAATTTTCTACAAACGTTTTAGTGACATCTACAGAGTTTATATTAGAAAATTATACATGCAACATTTGTCAACAAAATATAGAGAAAAATGCACTGTTTTTAATATATTTTTAAATCATTTTATTATTTTAATAATAATTTTTAAAAAAATAGATAAACATATGAAACGAAAAGACCTGTTTTTTATAAACCATATATATCTTCTAATACCTAATTCAGGTAAAATCTGTTATATATATATATTGATTTTAGTTTTGATTGTCAAATTTATACTATTTTATTCGTCTTTAATAGTATATTATGCAACAAGTGTGGTAAAAAGCATTAAACGAGTGACTGAAAAAGAATACCAAACTTGTTGCATGTTATACTTTTTTTACCACAGTTAGTTTTTGCGTACATTTTTGCAAAACAACGTTTACTGACATACTCTTTAGAATAGACAAACGTCTAAATTCAAGCCGTCGGAAATATGTCCGAAAACATACGATTGCTGTTTTATTAAGCACGTTCCCCGCTGTGCTCCGCTCGTGCCAAATAAATTCGTAACTCAAATGTTGTTTACCACGCTTGTTGCATAATATACTATTTCTTACCATTGACTCTGAGGAATATAACTTTACTAACTCCAGCACCGATATTATTTTTGGCCTCGCAAAGATACTGCCCCTCATTTTCCTTTGATATGTGGGTAAACCCTAATGAACCGTTTTGATATTGCTGCACGCTCGTTTCGAACAGAAAGTCCTTGTATTCTCCAGGTTGTTCGTCTGAAAAAACCATTACAGTGTTTCAATCGTTTGTATGGGATAAATTGGTTAAAATAAATTTTGGTTTTTTTCTAGATAGCCCAAAATTAAATATTGTCTCTTTTATACAATCTTCATATCTCTACGCTATTGCGTCATCGATGACGAATTCTTATCAGATTTATTTTTCAGGACTCACCATTTTTAGTTGTAAATAATGGTGCACAGAAGTCTTCAAACATTTATGTGAATGTAAATTAATGGCTTGTTTAAAAAATTGTATACTTCGTGTTTTATTTTTACTTTTTACTTTACATTCACGTCTATCCCACGTGGAATTTGTACAATACTTATATACAAATAAATAATTTTAGAAAAATTTCCATAGTGAGACAGCAGTTTAAAAGAAAAATAGGAAACGGTATCCCTGATTCCTTAAAAAAACATCTGTGAGAAATTCATAAAAATATTGCTAAAAGTTTTGAAATTATAAATGATCATTTTGCAAAAACTGAAGTCACAATCATCCAGTCATTTTTTACAATAAACAAAAATGAGCGTACATAATTCTAACTGCAGCAAAATTTGTTTAAAGGAAATAAACGGAAAGTTCTATCTTTCCGGCCCAGCGTTATTGTGTATGCCTATTCTTCAGACTGACTACAACAATGATGAAAGTTTCATTATTGCGTCGTTTTATTACCTTTTGGGTGGTTCCTGCGCGGGTTGCTGGTGAATCAAACTCTTGACATCTTCACAGTTTAAATTAAACAGTTTCAGCTCTGAAGAAGTTAACACGATGATTGACGAAACGTCAGCAAGTTCGATTCATTCACAACCAGTAAGTAAGTAGTATAGTACTACGTTAATAAGATGTCAAAATTATTTGCAATTTTCTGATGTATAAAGTTGACTCTTTGCTTTGCAATCAACGCCTCTCTTTCTTTTATTATTTTTACAACTTTTGCCGCTTACCTACTGCCTTTCTCCACGTAATTACTGGCTTAGGATAACCGTCAGCTTGGCAGTGTATGATAGCGTCTTGATCAGCAGCGATACTAACATCAACTGGCTCGCTAGTCCATCGAGGAGGTACTGAAAATTAAATCTTTAATTTTTCGGCAAAAAAGACAAGATGCTTTAAACTATAAGTTGCTAATTTTGTTATAAAATTATATTATTTATAATATATATAATTATATGAAATATATCTCCAACATTTTCTCATTACATTAGTTTGTTGTAATAATTATAAATTGTAGCTTAACGTCATCCGTGCATGAGCAATATTTTTTTAGCAACTAGAAAGTTGACATCCTGAAATGTCTTTACTGTGAATCGTTTAGTGATACAAAGTTTAGTTGTCTTTGTGATATTTTTCGCCAAATAACTTGCTAACCTGCTGCGGAATGTTACCAACGATTACATAACTTGTAGAATGGAAATTTTTCTAACTAAATTTACTTAGTTGAAAATCATTAAATTATCATAACTAATTGTTGAAGCAATCATAAATTTCAAAAGGTTTCAGATGTTCTTTTTGAATACGTTCCTCACAACAGAATAAAATTTGCTTTTGTTTCCTATTTTACTCTAAAGTTTGAGCTGGCCAACTTTAAAATAAAAACGCAAATTTTCATATGCTATACACGAAATTTGTTTATTATTATTGTTTAGTTCATAAAGTTCTGGTATTTGGAACTGTTGTCAATAAGGAATAAACTTTTTATAACAGTGGCGTTTTTTGCCAAGTTGGTTTTTATTTTGCTTGTGGTATAAGGGTTCAAATGTAAAAGACAATGTACTTGACTCACTAGCTTGGAAGAAAAACATAATAAATAACGACCCTGTATATTTGCTCTTACCCTGTTAAAACTTACCATTGACTGTGAGTGGCACAGTGTACCTTTCACTACCGGCAATATTATTTGCTATGCATGTATAATTGCCGCTATGTTGAGAGGTTACTTGGTCTATTATTAATGATGAAGAAAATTCGTCAATACGTCGAATTACTGTTCCCAAGGCAGCATTATTTAGAATAATCTGAAATAAATAAGGAAACACAATTATTTCAGTTTCGAGTTTTAGCAAATTTTTATGTTTTTCAAAGAAACTTCCACAGGTTACTGTAATACTTTTTATAAAACTTCTTGATTCCTCTTTTTATAAAACTTCTTTATTCCTCCTGTGGCGGTTTTTGTTTAGTCGAACTAGCCAACGTTTCGCTGTTGGCTTCTTCAGATCTTGACTGAAACAGTTTTAGGGTGATTGGCGAAACGTTAGCTAGTTCGACTAAACAAAAACAGAAACAGGAGAATTTCAGAAGTTTTATAAAAAGAAATTTTCATATATTCTCAAATTATCTAGATTTTAATAAAAACAAATCAAGAGATAATATTATAAAGAGATTTTTTCCTTCGTTTAAAAGGAGAGTAATGGTTTGCGTATCTACTTGGTAGCATTATTTAGAGCAAAATGTTTTTATGGTATAGTACAGGGTGGAAAATAAGCTAAATTAGCGGTTGTATTCCGAAACCACGAATTGTAAAGATTTGCGGTAAAAAAGCTCGTAGTATTTTATTTTGGTCCCTTTGGATACAATTTTTTTTAATGCAAATCTCTACAATTCGCGGTTTCGGAGCTACAGCCCCTTAAGCTTAAGCAACTCTATGACGTAAGCGAAAAGGTTCTATTAAGTTAAAATGAAAAACACCCAATCATTATTTTTAACGGATCGTTCAAATAAATGTATTTACTTTTGTGAGAAAAAATTAACTAAAAACTAGTTCATCTTGATACAGTAGGGTGTGTGATAGTGGAAGGGAAAAAATTACAGTTTGAGGCGAGACAAGGTACATTTTCTCCGACACTGGTTAGGATGCTGTTTGGGACGTTTAGTGAAATGAGAAGTATATTATAAGAAATGATGAAAGGCGCTGACAAGTCATAATTGAGGAACTGAAAAGATATTCTAGATTCCATAAGTCCCAATTTTAATTTTTTTTTTCAACATTTTGGTCAGTTATTACCGTTAAGAGTGTTATAAATTAAAATTAAGGAAGTGAAAAGATGTTTTTCCTGCTTGGTTAATAAATCACAGACCATTTCCAAAGAAAAAACAAAATAAACCTTAATCATTCATTATTTCACTGTAACTTTAAATCAGGAATAGCAAAAAAAAAACGATAAAGGCACCGAACTAAATCAATTTTGAAGTAAACAAAACAAAAATAAAGGCTTACTAATGGGCCGCCGAATACGGTTTCAATTATGTATTGTGCCTGTCCTTCCATTTGTCATTATTGACAGTGCTTTCAGGAGCTTTCACACATTCGCAAAAAATAAAAATAAAAACACTATCCAAACCTTTCCATTTCTCTCCCAGCTAAAATTTATCGGCAAATCCCCTTCCATTATCTGGCAGGTAATTGCGGCTCTCATGCCTTCCCTTAGCAGGTCCGTCATCGGGTTGATCGGTAAAATTTTGGGAGGTACTGCAAAAGAAATTAATAATGTGCTATTGGCCGAATGTAAAATATATTTTTATTAATAATGATAATAATAATAAAGCAAATGAAAAGCTGACGTAAAGAAAGTAGAAACTCCAATGGATTTCTTTTTACCAATGCGCTGATGACATGCAAATTCAGGCTGTTACTGGGTGTAAAACTTTAAAGACTTTAAATGTATTTTGAAGGTCGTATTGATTCTTTAATCCAAAAGTAGGTCTATAAACTCCGGATTCTTTATTCTCATAAATATTTGTAAACGTCGTAAAAATGACCCATTTTTCCGATGAAATGTAGTATATCGGTCTCCTTTATTTCAAAAAGACACAGTCAACCTTTATCGTATTCAGAATACTTGTCAGAGATTCCCCTACAAGCTTCGTAAGTTTGAACATAGGAATGACGCTTTAAATAAAAAAATCACTCAATTGTTGTGCATATCCCCCTACATGTCTCAAAACTGTAGTGTATTATGCATATACCGTATTGAAAAATATCAAGTAATCCTAGACGTTTCCTCTCTTACTGACTCAACATTTATTGATATAATCTATTATTATTATTATTCAATAATAATAATAATAATAACAATAATAATTTATTAAAAAGAGTTGCCAAATTTATGATATTGAGCTGTCAAAAATACCTCGATACCAACAAAGCAGGGTTTAATTATTTTGTTATGGTCAAGCACTCTTAAAAAAATATGTATCCTATTTTGATTAAAATTAATTATTCGAGGCAGCTAATCAAAACCGTTTCAACCCAACTACATCATAAAAACTGCATGTTACTTTTCACGCTTACCTACACCGAATTCAACAAAATATAGTGAGATATATTACATCACCAGGAGTTACTGCTGGCTATCCTTAGTATAAATAAAATTACGGTGATGTAGCAGCATTTCAATTTTCAATTGCACGTGTTATTTTAGGACTGCTCTACTGCAAACTTTTTTATACCACGCCCCCTTTTGTTGAAGTGAAAGCCTTCCCCCTTACACAATAGCTTGTATTGTATGTAGTAATCTTAGTTAATTATAAATATCTACAACTAAATTTGTGTTCGAAGTGTTTTCGGAGCGAGAGCAAAGATGCCAAGTGAGATCTTGGCGAAACGTCTACAGGATATATATATATATATATATATATATATATATATATATATATATATATATATATATATATATATATATATATATATATATATATATATATATAAGTATGTTTAAAAAAAATAGAATGCATATTGCATATTGAATTTAGGGATTCTCAGGAAGCATATCATACAAGAACTATACATATGCTAGACCCAGTGTGTTCTTATTTTACAATACTTCATCAAACAAACTGCTAAAGGCAATTAACGATTGAAATATTCTAAAGAAAAGCATTATCACTGTATCAATACTTTGAAATAAAGATAATTTTTTATTATTATTAATTAGTTTTTTCCTGTTGCGCTTTTTAAAAACATATATTTTAATAGGGTAATAAAAACAACTAGTTAGTTACTCCTAGAAAACTATTATGCAGAAAGAAAAAGAGAATCGTAAGGGATCTGCAGCGACTGAATCAGCACTGCCTTGTGTTGATTAAAGATGTTTTTTAACATGGAATGGTTTACTCGACTGAGCGCATTAGTGCCAGTACTAAACTATTTAGTTTTGTTCGTGCAATTTCCTACGAGTTTGTTCGAAATGTTCTCCAAGCCACAATTATTCGGAGCATTTATCTTGTTCCTCTGTGCTTATTTTCGGGATAATTTATTGCCTATAATGTCTGCCGCAAGTTACTATTTATTCTACAAAGTGTTGTCGTTTTAGTTGAAGTGACTGTAATGAATAATTAAAAATACTTTTTTAATTTTTAATATGTTTGTTCAAGAAAAGATAGAAAGCCTCATTGCATTTTTAATGTCGACTGAAATTAAATGTTTCTCTCAACAACATAGCTACTAGATATATAGAGGCATATAATAATGAAGGAACTTTTGAAGCCACCAGGAAAAAAATGTTGAGAAGGACTATTTAATATGCTTATGCGCAGTCAATTCAAATCTCCAATAAGACTTATCATTTCAAATCTCGCTTTCAACCAATAAGATACGGCCCCTGACAGTTCGTCGATTTGGGTTTTCATTTTGAATGTGGAATTTTTTCGCAGTATTTTCTCAAAACAAGCCGAGATCCCGTTAAAACTTTCAGGGTAAAATGAGTTAAGTGTGAAGATATCACCGTTTAGAAAGAAATAGGTTAGTGTGTGAAATTTAGGGGCATGCACGGAAGATTATTTCCTCTAAACGAATATGTCATAGCCACCTAACGTGCATGCTTTTTATCGTCCTTACGGCTATTTTATTATATTGTATTAACGGCTCTCAACTAATACGCACAAAATTGAGTAGGGCCACTAATAAATTATATTTCAAAGAAACAATACGCCCATTTAACGCTATTGTGATCTCAATAACTTAATAGAAAATCAATCAAGTATATAGCTACTAGACATATAGAGGCCCTGCTTATGCTAATAGTACAGGAACTGGTGAAGCAACTAAACAAAATTTTGAGGTCTGTTCAATATGCGCATGCGCGAGATTTGAAATTTCGTTTTTAACTAATGACTGGTCTAATTGCATTTTCTGACGTTCCGCCTATAAGGGCTTTGTGTATTTTCTCAAAATATGTCGAAATCCTATTAAATTTTCTGGCAAAAAATGAATTAAGGTGTAGAAAACGTTGTTAAAAACATTAGCGACAAGTGCAGAGGTAATATTACGCTGAATTACAGCACACGGACCGGCACCCTTAGTATAATTCTGTAGGTATTTTAGCGTTTTGGTTCTTTAAGCGCTATAGACACGATACCAGCTAATTTTTTCCGAATTTGTGCTCGTAAATCGGTGCAAACAGTTTGTTTTTATGACCTTATTGATTGAACTCTATTGAAAATGTAAATAAACTCAAATTCACGAAATATGACTATAAAAGTGTAAATATAACTTTGAGGCACTAGATATCGCACTGGAAATATCTAAGTGGAAAAAATATTCAACAAGCGCCTCGTATAGACCGAACGCTCATTCTTTCATCGCCAAGTCTAGTAATTACAGAAAGTTTCGTCTCCCAAATACATAATTATGAAAAGTACCAATGGATAACTGTAGGTATTAGAAAATGTAACCAAGAAAATTAAAAACTAGTATAAAACAAGTCAATAAACAATTAGCCCTAAATGTGACAGAATTAACATTAGCAAACCCTAAAAAGTGTAATTTATTGTCTCAAAATTAAAAAAAAAAACGCAAAAAATTCCCCGTTTTCCAGATGCACACTCCAGACTGGTTTTGTAGACAAGATTGTGGTTTATGTCACAACTACAACTTACCTTTAATTATAATAGTATTCTATACAGTAATTTATTAACTGGTTTTGGTTAGTATAAATAAATGCATGAATTATTTAATAAGAATAAAATACATTGCTGCTTATAAATACAATAAGAAATTAAATAAAAATGTATGTTGCATTTTTTAATAGCATAATTTTTATTTTATTTCCACAATGGCCTCCTACATTAGATGCTTCAGTGTTACTCCTTTCAAGGAACTTTTATATTACTTGACTTGAGGATCACCACCTTCAAAAATTGCAAAAAAAAATGAAAGCAATAAAAAAAAAATAGAATAACTACAGCAAAAATTTCATTAACTGTTAATTCGAATAAAATTTAAATCAGAAGCACTTGCTGACAATATGTTACTGTCCCTTAAGTTCTTTTTAAAAACTGAAGACCCCTGGTTATTCTGTGTCAGGCTTCTCTATAATTTGTAATGTTGTTTTGACTACCACTGAAGATTAAAGATCTGCTGGTGTCTGCTCTGGTTCTACCTAGGGAAGAAATTATTATTTTGACTTGTTGGAAATAAAACCCAAAAACGCCTCCCTACCAACAAAAATTTCTCTTATGTGTAAGATGGAAAATTTTCAGTCACCAATCATGCAGGAAAAATAACAATATTTTAGACCGAAAAAAAGTTTACACATTACCAACAAAATAATATTTTTGAGGACTGTGGAATTATTTGATAAATTTTATCATTTTATCAGTATATGGGCTATTAAGTACCATCGGCAAATAGAATGACCAGAAAACAAGTAACCTGATTTATCTACCTAAAAGACACTGCACTGCCTATGTTATCAAGAGTTTACAACCTCTTATATAGCTTAAAGGAGTGACGTGACCCCTGCATATGGATGCTCTTCTAAAGCTATCAGCCTCCCTGCCAGCTGCATTTTTGAAAAGGAATGTTTGTTATCCATTATTTGCTTACAATTTCATCTTTGGCACCTGAATAAGTGATCATTATATCAAAACTAGGAAACACATATCTGCAAGTCTACAAAAAAAAATGGGATAGCAAACATGGATCAGTCCCATAACTTGTCCAAAAACTTGTACTAATTAGTTATTCACACAAGAAATGTAGGTGATACTTACGAGTCAAGAACATAGCTACTCTCCAGTCAAGCAAGGGTTGAGAAAATAGTTGGAGACTAATCAATATCTCTTCTTCCAAAATTGTGCATATAATATTTTTCCTACTCAAGTTGTCCCGAATCCAACAAGTAGATTTACAAAATCAGTAAATATAGATAGGTGAGGTAATAATTTCAGTAATTTTTGACCAACCGAAAGGCAATTTGGTTTTCACTAAGCGTGATACTTCTTGTAATTGTTCTAGTAAAACCTGCAGCTTAATTGTTTTCTTATATTTTCTGTAATTCTTGTACATATTACCCAAACATCTTTCCTATGTAGCTATTTAAGTGTACTTTGCAGTTTGTGAAATCACTCGGGTTTGTCTAAGGTCCTATTAGGTCCATATTGGCCACACTTGTAATTTCGTGAGGAAGCAAGTATTGAAAGCACAAATTATACAAGTTTGTTAGTGGGAGTCCTATAGAAACCACTTTTAAATCTTTTAAATTAAGTTATACATAATGCAACACTTACCCGTATATAAGCACATTCTTTTCCTTAGAATTTTGACCACAAACAAGTTTTTCACAAAAACACGAAAAAGATAAACAATGCCTCAGACTGTTAGTATTCTCTATCAAAGAAATTCCGAGCTCGGCGTTGCCAAAACTGATTTTGCTTTCTTATGAAAATTTGCCAATTTTTTCAGAAAAATTACGGCAATGTAACAACTCACTTAGTTTGGGGTGACGCATGTGCAAAAGATCCACACCTTCTCTACAAAAATATCATAGGCCCCTGCGGCGCATCACTTTTTACCGTAATAGAGCCACTATATTATCTTATAGCTATATGCAATCAAGACATTATATTTATATTTCTGAATAATTTCTTTTTGTGCGGATATTAACAATTGTTTTGTGTTTCTAATAAGTGCTCACCTATAACTTGAACTTCGACATCTCTTCTTGCCGAATTCCTCTGTCGGTTCTGAGCCTGGCAGGTGTATGTTCCCGCGTCTTCCTTCCTCTGAGTTTGCTCGACCACCAAGGTACCGTTAGAATATACTCTTTGCCTTCTGAAATAAAAATTCATTTTCATATATTTTAGTAAATCTAGTGCGTTCTGCACAATTATCTAATTTTAAATTTTTTAGAGGATGTTTAAAGTTACAAAATTGAAATTTTTCGGGGTAGTTTTTACATGTTCATCTCGCAAGTAAGAAAACATTTACAAAATCATTTTGATTGGTACATTTTAGACTTCATACTTGGTACCCATTTGAGATAAATCAAATTATCATATTTCAGAAAAGACCATTTCATTTTCATTTTTGAAAAGAGTTTTAAATATTATAAAAATAATCACCATCTGACCCAAATATCATAGGTTATCTCTCTCTTGTTTGCAGAGCCGTAAAACTATCTCAATCCGAGTCACTGAGCCCACAATTAAAACACGTTACATCTGCTCTTCTCTTTAATAATTTCGGCATTAGAGACATTAAGCGATCAAACACAAAATACACTTCATCGCAACCTTCCAAAGACAATGAGTCAGAAAGCAACCCCACACTTGTCACTCTTGCCCTTTCTTACATTCAAAACATCAGTGACCACATATCAAAAGCTCGTTAGAAATGTAATTGACCAAAACCAGATTTACCACTTGTCGAAATATCTCTCAGCATCTTCGATCCGTCAAAGCCAAAAATTCCGTTTGAGCTACCAAAAGTTTACGGCATTCCTGGCAAATGTGATAAAGAATACATTTGAAAGACCGGACGAAAAATATCAACTGGGCTCAAAGAACATGAAAAAGCCCTAAGACTACGACAAATAAACTCATCAGTTGCCGCACACCATTACGAAACCGGACATCAAATTTTATTCGATAAAATTAAAATTCTTTCACGTAATCAATTCTTCTACCAAAGAAAAATCCGAGAATCTTTACTCTGTACCTGTTTATGTATTGCTGAGGGAGGCGCTAATGACGGACATAAACACCGCTAGGCTCAAAGAACACGAAAGAGCCTTACGATTAAGACAAATAAACTCAAAATAAAACTAAAATTCTTGCATGTAATCAGTTCTTCTACCAACGAAAAATCCCAGAGTCTATAGAAATCTATAAACAACCTAATAATCTTAACCGCGACTCAGGTCCTACCTGTCACCAATTTGGGAATCAGTCATCCGAGACGGTGTTTATGTCCCTCATTAGCGCCCCCCTCAAACAATATATAAGCAGGTACAGAGCCAGTTTCAGTCAAGCTCTGAAGAAGCCAACAGGATGATTGGCGAAAATTCAGCAAGTTCGACTCAGCAAAAACCGACGCAGGAGGAATCCATAAGGCTTTGTAAAAAGTATGCTTGTATCTTGGCGATTTGTTAAACAAAAGACTATTTTACTTTGACCTTGAGCATTGTCTTGGAAACTTTATAAAAAAATGCAGTTGTGTTTGACGATTGTTGAAACCGAAAACCAAAATAGAATTAAAATTTCTGCGTCATATAGTTAAGTTATTTTTTTAAAAGATTTTACTTATAATTAAGTTTAAGTATTTATTTAAGAAACTATTTCCTGTAACTGTTAGTACAAACAGTTTGTTGTATCTTGCACCTGATGCTATCGAGAACTATGTTTTTTAAAAAGCTAATTGGGTGAAAAAGTGAAAAAAAAAACATTTAATTGGAGCAAACGTCAATTCCCGAGTGAAGTAAAACGTCGTTATTTACTATACTTTTAGCGTATTAATTCCACGTGAATGCGGCGACTCCAAACAATTCGTCCCAGGATTCTTTGCTGAATTTAAATATTTAATCGATAACAAACAACATGTACGGTGATAGCTGAACACGAAAAAGTAGTTAATCTATAATAAAGAAAAATAGTTTCGTCAAGAGTTTATAAAACCGCTTTTATGAAATAATTACTAAGCTCTTCATAATACATTTGACTACATGAAGGTCCTTTTGTAATAATATAAAGGCCGGAGATTGAAAGATGCAGGAGATCCAAGGGAAACATGGTTCAAATATCTAAGGTGCGTCTTTTTAAAAAAATATATAAAATATATCTATATAACTTTACGAAACAACTTGTGATTTGAAAATATTTATAATTATTAATAATTTATCTATTAAAACATGTTTTCATTATAGTTTTTGAATCTGTAGGGCTACTTTTTTGCACCGTTCTCAAACGATTCTATTTTCGATGATCGATTGAAACGCTTTCGGGTATTGTTTCACTGCTTTGTTCATTTGAAATTTTAACTTCATTTTAATTAACTAAAACATGGAAATGGTGAGCAATATATTATGCAGTAATTCTGAGATAGTTTAGATAATTAAGGTATGTGTCGTTCTTTCAAAAAAATTTGTAGAAAGTTATTTTTAGAAATGTAATAATTAATGATAATAAATGTTAAAACATCAAATTTTCTCAGTCTATCAACACCGATTGCTGCTTTAACACCTGGAGTTACTAGTTCCAAAAATTTAACGGAAAAAGAGCATAAATGGACGTTGTCGATTCAAACTTACTGCTGAATAGCAAGTATCGAAACTACCTTTCTGAAATTGTTCTAAGAACGATCGCGCTTTTATTAACTTGCGTTTGCGCAAAACAGTTAAGTTACGGTTATGGGATCGGTTGAAACAAACTGTAGCGCCACCCCGTATATTTCATAAACCGATTGTATACAGAATGAACAAACTAAAATCGGCACTGTTACTAATTTGTTTATAATAAAAGCGGTTAAATTAGTGCAGTTTTAATAATCTTACTGCTGATAGGTTTTAGTCATATAGCTACTAGATATACAGGGTGTCCAGTGTAAGATGATGTATATAGGGATATTGAAAACTGTAAGAGATACAGCGTCTCTTAAATGGAAGAAAAGTAGCGTACATATGTATATTCCAAAAAGTGATTTAGCTTCATTTTATTTTAAATCGATACTCTTACGTAGATATAAAGTGAAAAAGGAAATTGCCCATTTTTGAAAAACCTCAATATTTTCCATATTATAGGAGCTGAAATGTTCAGATTTTCAGGATATGGGGAAAAGGATACGACGATGCTGAAAATTGCGTAAAAAAATTAAACGTACTATGTTGCGTTCAGCCTAAGTCAACTTTCTTTGTCTTATGTGCGCCGTATTGAATTTCTACATTTTTAAAATCCTATTTAAAAATACTTTTCAACCATGTATAATAAATACATTTATGTTTGGTCATAACAAGTCTGAAAAAATAACAATAACGTTGCAAAATTCTGCATTTAAAAACTTCGTAATAATCTGCGCATTGTAATGCGGTGCGCCGTGTTGTTGGAAAAACATTTGTTGCAGAACCGCTAGTGGAAGGTTCATAAGATCTTCTGTACTAGGTTTAAATATCTCTTAGAATTTAAGTTATCATCGAAAAAATATGGTCCACTTTAGTGGGTACCCAAAATACCAAACCATATTAGCTAGCCGTGGATTTAGATCAGCCCAAAATACAGTTTTCTTACTATTAAAGAGCCCACAATTAGAAAATGGGTATTTTTCTGAGTAAACCACTGGCATAATGCTATTCTTCTAACAGCATCGCCATCTTGAAGTCCATGGCGAGGCCGTTCACGATAATGATGATCTCTATGACGCTTTAAAATACTATCCCGTCTTCCGGATATTTATCTAAATACCGTTCTTCGGCTTTTGCTTCGTTTCTACGGCAGAGAATAAAACTCTCCAAAATATCATACTATTTTAAAAGTAATTCATTTGAAAACTCACAATTTATTAACTTCACACACCTGACACTCACTGTTGTCAATAATTACGAATCACCTGATATACGCTGGCATAGCCAACTTCTTGGAAAATAAATGCGGCGATATCAAATCCGAAATTTAATTTTTGTTATTGTCCGTAGTTATCTTGACCAAATATAAGTGTGTTATACATTATTGTAAAACATTTTTGAAGAGGATTTTGAAAATGTAGAAATTCAATATGGCGCCCATAAGAAAAACAAAAATTGACTTCGACCGTACACAACATACTAGGCCTCATTTTTTTACGCCATTTTTAGCATTGCCATATTCTTTAACCCATATCCTCAAAATTTGAACATTTCAGCTTCTGTAATAAGGAAAATAGTGTGATTTTTCCAAAATGGACATTTTCCTTTTACACCCTGTATCTAGGTAAGGATATCGATTTAAAATAAAATAAAGCTAAACTATTTTTTGGCATATACATACGCTACTTTTCTCCCAGTTCAATTCAATTTTAATGACTCCTGTCGTGTCCACTCATTATTTAAATGTGTTTTAAAATCCCGAAATCTTATTTTTGTTATTTTTCCAGACTTATTATGACCAAACATAAATGTATTATACATGGTTGAAAAGTATTCAATACGGCGCCCATAAGAAAAAGAAAGTTGACTTTGGCTGAACGCAACATAGTACGCTTAATTTTTTTACGCGATTTTCAGCATCGTCATATCCTTTTCCCCATATCCTGAAAATCTGAACATTTCAGCTCCTATAATATGGACAATACTGAGGTTTTTCAAAAATGGACAATTTTCTTTTTCACTTTGTATCTACGTAAGAGTATCGATTTAAAATAAAACAAAGCTAAATCACTTTTTGGCATATACATATGTACGATACTTTTCTTCCATTTAAGAGACGCGGTATCTCTTACAGTTTTCAATATCCCTATGTACATCATCTTATACTGGACACCCTGTATATCTAGTAGCTATATGACTAAAACCAATCAGCATTAAGATTATTAAAACTGTACTAATTTAAACGCTTTAATTATAAACAAATTAGTAACACTGCCGATTTTAGTTTGTTCATCCTGTATACAATCGGTTTATGAAATATACAGGGTGACGCTATAGTTTGTTTCAACCGATCCCATAACCGTAACTGAATTGTTTTGCGCAAACGCAAGATAATAAAAGCGCGATCGTTCTTAGAACAATTTCAGAAAGGTAATTTCGATACGTGCTATTCAGCGGTAAGTGTTTGAATCGACAACGTCCATTTATGCTCTTTTTTCGTTTAATTTTTGGAGCTAGTAACTCCAGGTCTTAAAGCAGCAATCGGTGTTGATAGACTAAGAAAATTTGATGTTTTAACATTTATTATCATTAATTCTTACATTTCTAAAAATAACTTTCTACAAATTTTTTTGAAGGAACGACACATACCTTAATTATCTAAACTATCTCAAATCACATCAAATATCATAGCCGCCCGAAGCCAATGAATTTTTACCGTACTATGACCAGTATATATATATATATATATATATATATATATATATATATATATATATATATATATATATATATATATATATATATATATATATATATATATATATATATATATATATATATATATATATATATATATATATATATATATATATATATATATATATATATATATATATATATATATATATATGCACATATAGAATTTGAATTAGTACCAATAAGACAAGAAAACATCAACTTACCTAATTAGGGGTAAAACCTGCCCGTCCCTTTCCCAACTAATAGATTCGATGGGATATCCGGCAACGGGACATTTAATTACCAGAGAGATACCTGCGATGCCGATTACTTTGGGCATTTCTCTGATAAAAGGTAAACCATAGACATTGACGCGCGCACTGTGCATTACTTTACCTACGCTGTTATGCGCATTGCAGGCATACTCTCCGCCATCTTCGGCTTTAATGTTAGTTATATTAACGTGTGAAATGACGTCGTCTTGTATAGTCACGTATTGACCTTATCAGGAATGAAACTGTTAATAGCTCAGCACTTCCGATTTCGAATATATTTACCCACTAAAAATCTAGGGTGATCTGGAATGGGAAAACCGTCTAATGTCCAAGTAAACTGGGGTGGAGGGTTTCCCGAGGCGACGCACTTAAGCGAAACGGTCGGACCAGGTTGGAGTGTTTGTTCTGAAAACCTAAAAAATATTATTGATGAAATCTATCAGACGAAACGAATAACGAAAAACGAACCAATAAATTAGCTCTGGCCCAGCGTCGCCCATATCTAATTCTGCAGTCGCCTGCGCTTGATCCCAGTTATTGTTGACTAAACACTGATACATTCCTTTGTCTTCTTTGTTCAGCTGTCTAATTGTCAACCTGGGTGGATCCGATGAAACTTCTACACGGCTATCCGGAGCTACAGGTTTACCTAAACCAAATTGCGCTGGTAGAAATAATTTGTATTTTGCAGTTGACGGAAATTGAAACTTAAGAATACATAGAAATTAAGGATGACTTACCATTATGTACCCAGTCGACTTGCGACAAGGGGTAGCCATTAACTATGCATTGAAATTTAGCATCTTTTCCTACGTCCACTACTTGCACTTGAGGTTGAACATGGGCAGATAACGGAGATGTTATCTCCAAGGTTATTCTCACACTTTCCTCCCCCGCTGAATTATTTGCGAAACAAACGTATACCCCCCGATCCTCCAAACGCACCTGTAATAAATTTAAATTTCATACATTCGGTATTCGAGATAAGAACCTGTTTGAGATTTAATTTGGCTGCTTAAGTAACGTAACCGAATATAAACAGAGGATGAAGGAACACTAAGCCTGGCCCGAGAGTGATTTTTCTCTATAATGGAGGATTGGAGTATATATATATATATATATATATATATATATATATATATATATATATATATATATATATATATATATATATATATATATATATATATATATATATATATATATGTATATATATATATATATATATATATATATATATATATATATATATATATATATATATATATATATATATATATATATATATATATATATATATATATATATATATATATATATATATAAAAGGTTGTTCGGAAAGTCATTTCGTTTTTTCCCTTCAGAGGACTTAATTACGTTTTTTCGAAACCAACTTCACACTTAAGCCGCATTACCATTATATGCCTCGAAAGCTGATATTGCAAGGCTTGTGTGTGTGAAAAAGTTCTATTAATTCTACGCAGTAGTTTTTGGTTGGTGCCCTTTTAAATATGGAGAGCAATAAGCAGCATTTTCGTCATATTTTACTTTTTTACTTCAGAAAAGGTAAAAATGCTGTCCGAGCGAGAAAAAAAATGACGGATGTGTATGGAGAAGGCGTGTTAACAGTACGCCAGTGCCAGAACTGGTTTGCAAAATTTCGATCCGGCAATTTTGATGTCGAAGATGCACCACGGTCTGGAAGGCCGGTCGAAGCTGACAAAGATGCGATAAAGCATTAGTTGATGCAAATCGGCGAATAACCACACGAGAGATCGGTGAGAGATGAAATTTGTCGAATTCGACTGTTTATGGCCATTTGAAAGGCATGGGCTTAACCTCGAAGCTCGATGTGTGGGTGCCCCATGTCCTTACGGAGCGAAATTTGTGTCGTCGCGTTGACGTGTGTGATTCGCTCCTCAAACGTCAAGAAAGCGGATTATTACTGGGGACGAAAAATGGGTTGTATACAACAATGTTAAACGCAAGAGGTCATGGAGCAGAAAAGATGAACCGGCTCAAAGCGTGTCAAAAGCCAACATTCACCAAAAAAAGGTGATGCTCTCCGTTTGGTGGGATGTCAAAGGAATCGTTTTTTTTTTGAGCTTTTGCCGGACAATACAACGATTAATGAAGTCTATTGTCATCAACTGGACAAATTGAATGATTCACTTAAAGAGAAGAGGCCCGAATTAATCAACAGGAAGGGTGTAGTGTTCCACCAGGATAATGCGAGACCTCACACAAGTTTGGTCACTCGCCAAAAACTTTTACAGCTTGAATGGGACGTACTGCAACATCCACCATATTCTCCAGATCTGGCGCCTTCCGACTACTATTTGTTCCGGTCCCTGCAAAATTTTTTGGATGGCAAAACCTTTACCTCAAATCAGTCAAAAAAATTATGAAGGTGTTGCACCTTTGCAATATGAATATTGTAGCAAACAGTGTACCCTAATTTGAAGCTAACAAGTTTTTGAAAGTATCCGTCTACTTTCTCAAGCGAAAAATGTGTTCGCAAATCCCGATATAAAATTTGCTTCGAGCAATACCAAGAATTAAACATCCACCGCTAGGGCTGCTTCAAAATATTTACGATTAATATGAATAACAAAAAGTAGCATAGTTCTCGATTCTTCTAATAAAAGTTAATAAACGTTAATTTTATAGTTGTTTTCGTCTAGCGGTTTCAGCAAGCTCGTAGAAAAAATAGCGTTTCTAACTCTTGCAGAAGGTACGTTTAGATGTGCACATGTTAAGAAGTTTACTATAGAAGAAATTATTTTAATTAAGAAAGCTGTGTTTTTGATCAGATTACTTATTTTTTTATTTTTTTTTTAATCTTTTTCGAACTGTTTACATGGACTGTAATTTCCATTGCTATTTTATAATGGCGTGGAATGCAAAAATCGCAGGTAAATGCGGCAAGAGATGCTATGCACTTTGATAATTCAGATAATAATAATAATAGATGGCCGAAAAATCTACCTAAAAAACTAGTCTAAATAGAATTGCCAAAAGGCCTGAGATTTCTTGTGTAAAAGGCGGTCATTCTGTAAAAATGCCACACAATTCTCAAGTTTTGTATCGGTGAGTTAAGATTAAAGCGAACTCTTGTTATTATGTATACTGTTGCCCACTTTGTTAGCGACTGAGGGGTATGTGAGTTGTTAGTGAAGATAGAGCCTGGCGTTTTCGCAAAACCTTTGGTACCTTTTTGGGAAACGCAAGATGACGTTAACAAAATTTTCATATCGTGCTTCGTTTTTAAAATATAGGGTGATTCTGGAAATTTGAAGTGGGAAAGGTGGAAAGCGTATGCAATATAGAGTTTTTCCTATAATTTAGTGGCGTAGTCAGTTTTTTTCTAAATGGTTTCGACAACTTTTAGTTTTCTTCTTTTATGATTTTTCTGTTCTTTTTGGGACATAAAGTAATTGGAATAATTGCGAAGAAAGTGTTACTTACTTTAGATATTCGTAATAAGCCAGCACTGAGCATAATCGCACGTTCACCCAAAGCGACAGGCACCATTTGTCCTTGAATTTCACGCTTCCAGTAATAACCCGGTACTGGATATCCTTGAGCAACACATGGCAAAGTTACATCATCTCCTGTGATTACTTTTCTGGCACTGTGCTTTTCGACTGTTATGCGTGGTTGAACGTTGCCTTTAGGTTCAGTTACGATAATACGACCTGGATACGCTGACGTTTGAACTTCGCCTAAAAGAACAAAATTACGCGCTTCGGGGGGGGGGGGGGGGCAGAAATAAAGTGTCGTTTCGTTAATGGTAGTTATTTCGTTTAAATAATAGATTTCCTTTTATAAGGAAAAAAACAGTATGCGCTTAGCAATTTTTCGATCTCGTCGGTTTTCGAAAATCGAGCCGGATAGAACTCACGGAAATACAAATTCAAACATTGAAAACCTTTGTCTATTTAATTCAGATCCAGCAGGAAATTAGAAAGTTTTTCTGAAGGTATTTTTATATCTTCAAACGGCGCTCAGTTAACTTGAAGATAACACAACAGGTAATTTCTCAACTTTTATTAATGTCCAAACAAAAGTCTACGGTTAAAAGGATGCAGCAAATACAGTAATAATGGGAATTACATAATATTTCTTTGAAAACTCTTTGATGTTTTGTTGGAAAGCTGGAGTATCGTCTTGTCTTAAGATTGCTTCGCTACATAGACTTGGATCAGGTTTCTCGCTTCCATGTAAAATTCAAAATGGTACGGTCCGATCTGTCTAATTCGCATTACTCTTCTCAATGAAGTAGGTATTTATTTGGTTAATACAAAAAAAAATTGCTCTTATATAAAAAAGGAAGTAATCACATATTCTTCCTTAAAGTGTTGAGACATAATCATAGTGAGGAACTTAACGTAAAAGTTGTAAAAGAGCAAAATAAAGAGATCCGAGACAAAAACGATTATCGAAAGATTAGTATGAGAGAATTCTAAAGAACCTTAATCAATTTTTTGAGCTGGATTTTAGTATAGTCTGTCTCAATCTTGCTGGCTTTTGCCTGCAATTATGGAAGTTACCTGTCCGCAATAGAACTCGGGTCCAGTATATATTAAAGGAGGACGGACTCTCCAAGATTTTTTGGTAATATTTTTTTTTTGTTTATTTAGGTGGGCATAAATCTTCTCAAATTACACTAAGGAAAAACAATGACATTAAATATATACAACAAATTCATAACTAGGAACATCTATACACAATTACAATGTAATTGGATTTATGTTGTTTTTTAAGAGTTGTCAGTTTTTATAATGTGCTGTACTGATTTTTTAAGCAACGCATGTTATTAATTATATTTTTTATCAAATTTATAACACTGGGACTTAAAGTAGGAGTAACATTTTCTACTCTGACCTTTGATTTTACTTGGTTCCACAAATGCTCTCGGAGGTTAAACCTGCAATGATATGGAGGAAGACGTAAAACATTATGCCCTGTCTGTTCAGTCAAATTATGGCATACATACTGTTTTTTAGTTGCATCTGAATTTAGGAGTTGCGTTTTTTTATAACAATTCAAAATAAATATCATTTTCTAACAAATATGTGTGGAATTCAGTTTTTGAACTTGATGAGGCTGGTGCTTTGCGTAGCAGGCGGCTGTTGTAGCTTGCGTTATCCATGACAATAACACTGTTATTGGGAATACTTTTAAAGGATTGCTTTGAAAGTTCGGCACTTGTATCCTCGTGATAATCCAAGAAGAATCTTTCATATTCTTTGCAGATAATAGCAATACAGTGTCGTGTGTATCGAACCATGTTTCATCAAGGTAAATTAAGGATATGTTGTCTAATCTATATTTTTTAATTTCTTGAAGGTAATTAAATCTTCAAGTGCGTAATCTGTGTGATTCCATTACTACTTGCCTTTTGTCTATTTAGCAATATTTAAATCCCATTTTACAATCAAATCGATGGAAGGTGACCCGGCTTATATTTATATTGCTTTCATCTTCGTCTAGCTTCTTTTTCAGTTTATTTATCCAAGGTAGGAACCACTTGGCGTTGATCAAGACAATATATTTTCCTTCTTATTAGTTCCTCATCACTATTGTCTATACGGTGAGTTAGAAAATCACTACAGTTATTCCTTTTCTTCAATTATCCACTATAAAACCATCCCTTATCCACGATATTCGCGTTTTTGTAACTTTTTTAAAACTTCTTATTGAATAAGTCCTCTACTGATTAAAGTTCCATACACATTTTTCACAACCTATTTTACATCAAGCGACAAATGATTTCCACGTAAAAGCGAGTATTCAACACTGCCACAAATGGTCAACACCTAAGAAATATATCAGAAAGAAAAATATACCTGGTCCACCCCTGCCTTGTTAATCAAGTAAGAATATTTTTTTGTTATTCGTTTTGCCCAATAATAATAGGTAATAACATCGTTAAAGTTTTATTGGGAAGAGTCCTTGGAAAGCCAACACGATAAAGAAAAACTATTACATTACATAAAAAACTGTTTGAAAATCGAATTTTAAGTGAATTAAATTTAAATTAGATAAACGTATAAACTCCGTAATGGTGAGCACTTATTTAGCACTTATATTTTAAAACATCTTTTTTTTAAATATTTCTTTACAGATTATAAAATAGTGACCTTTGAGCCATGTAACGACAACTAAATCATTTCCATTATAATTTAACAAAAATATAATTTTGTTTTAGAGGTCAACAACTGAGAATCGTACATATCATTAAGTTTTTTAACTCATTATCGTGTAAAAAATTTTGTTTAATTTAAAAATAGCTTTTAAATACTCTTATGTAGAAAAAACTCCTTAATGATTAATTTTATTATTGGAAATTTTATTTTAAGCGGCATGACAACCTGCAAGGGTCAGCCAATTTGCAAATGAAAATTTAACTGTACTACTACTTATTGATGAAAGAAATTGTATACCTGTCAACCGGTGGACTGTTCGGCACGCATAATTCCTATAACCGTCTCCAGGACCAGCATTACTAATATAAAGATCTCCGTTTGCTAAAACGACGTATTTGCCTCCGATATCGGTGTTTGGATATATGTTGATATTGTCGTCCTGTATCCAAGAAGTGACCAGGACGTAGTCGGCTACGTAGTTTGGAATTTTGCATTTTAGAACGGCAGTGTTTCCAGCCAAAACATATTCGTCGTGTACTTGTATGTCGTATTTTTGTTTCATAACTAAAAAAAGAAAAACCTTTAATTTTTTTTTATTAATATCGAAAAAGTAAATGCGCCAAAACATAGTGGTTAAGAGTTCTGCCCACTATAGACATTTTTTAATTATAATTTATTTAGAAAATTATCACATCTCAATACAAAGATACTAAGACTTATAAATATGCACAGAGTGGCACGCTTTCTATTATTATCAGAATCTGTTAAAATTATCAACAAAACTTGTTGTTTAGATTCATTTATATTTTTAAAATATTATATTATTATATAAAATAGGTGCTTTAATTTTCGTGGACAATAACAAATTTTTTATTATAAACAGATAACCCGGAATTTAAATATTTTTTTAATGTTTCGGAAAATTGTGGACATCTTTTATGTATGAACTCCCGTGCTTGTCTTACGTTTCTGAAATATTTTGAATTTTATATCAAAAGTGACTTATGATATATAAAAATATTTTTTTTTATAATAGTACTTTTTATAATATGTACAATAATTTTTTATAAAATTTTGATTTTTTTCTACTATTCTTTTAAAACAGTGTTTCTTGAAGATTCTTGTCCATCTGGAGTTTTTTGAGCAAATGTATAAAAGTTTTTTTACAAAATTTGTTTAATTTTTAGATATTAAACAAATTGAAAAACTTTTGTGCTAATAACTTATTTAAATTTAACAGGAATAATTTATAAAATTTATAAAAAATTCTCAAGCGACATTAAATAGTAGGTGCATTGTTTCGCCGCTATCTCCTTAACCAATTATTAATAGCCGTTTAGCATTGTTACAATGGAAAAACGTTTTATTGCTAATATTCCTAAATCTATAACTAAGTCACCCTCTTTAAGTACTAATTCACATTTTTCCATTTGAAAAAAAAGACTTTTAACGTTTGTTTAATTGAATTTTTAATGCCAGTTTTTTGTTAGTTAGTTTCTTTATTTATTTTTAAAATATCAAGACATATCGCTAGGATAGATTTTCTTTTATAAGGAAATCAACATCAAATATATGATAAAGGATTTCAGTTCAGTTATTATATACAAAACATGTCTACAAAGTTTCAAGGAATTCAAAAATGCCTTAATATATAGAGCATTCTACTTTCAATATCATCATAATATTTTATAAGCATAAGTAAATAAAGTAAATAAGTAAAATTATAAGGAAATCATATATATGACACAGGCTTTCAGTTCAGTTATTATATACAAAACATGTCTACGAAGTTTCAGGCAATTCAAAATGCCTTAATATATAGAATATCATCATATTTTATAAGGATAAGTACATCCAAGCAACTTTTGTCGTTAAGTTTTTTTGGTATTTTTTACATATTTAAATACATATTTATTTATTCGCCGTATATCACTCAGCCTTGTGAAGAATGTTGGTTTTCGTTTTTTAAATTTTTATTTCTTGCGTTTCTGGTTTTTTAAAAATAAAATAATATTTATTAATAAATTTATTCTACTCCCTTTTGTAAAATACCTAATATAGAGTGCGTTTTGTAAATAACAATAGCTGTAGTTACCCCATCCCTATGCCAATTGCCACAATTTTAACATTAAATCACACCAGCCAGCCAATTGTTCGCGTTGGTTTTCAAGTTTTTCAGTTAATTTTGAGATGATTTAAACATTCCAAAAAAAAAAAATGGCGGTCTTATCCTTGTTGGGATACGATGTAACACCGACCAAGAAGACTACAAAAAAAGTGGTTTTAACTTGGTTCAATCTACTACAAAGAGGACTGTCTGAGGATGAACGGTGGAAATTAATAAGGTAAATCCACCCCCAGACAATGCACCTTGGTTGGTGGCACCAAAATTAAATCTAGAAGTGGCATCAACCATTCGTGAAGTGGTAGCACGAAGAGACAGCAAATTGTGCTCCTTTCAAGATCGAGTTGGTTCTGTTCTCAGTGCAATGGACCAACTTCTTTCCCTCTTTCTGAATGAGGACGAGGAAAGACTAAATATAAAACATTGGGCTAGTGCCAAAGATCATATATATATATATATATATATATATATATATATATATATATATATATATATATATATATATATATATATATATATATATATATATATATATATATATATATATATATATATATATATATATATATATATATATATATATATATATATATATATATATATATATATATATATATATATATATATATATATATATATATATATATATGGACCAACTTCTTTCCCTCTTTCTGAATGAGGACGAGGAAAGACTAAATATAAAACATTGGGCTAGTGCCAAAGATCATATATATATATATATATATATATATATATATATATATATATATATATATATATATATATATATATATATATATATATATATATATATATATATATATATATATATATATATATATATATATATATATATATATATATATATATATATATATATATATATATATATATATATATATATATATATATATATATATATATATATATATATATATATATATATATATATATATATATATATATATATATATATATATATATATATTCTCACGTATTGATTTACGGATGGAAAAATGTGATGACACTATATTCCGGGATATCATCCGTTCGCTCGTTGAACTCCGACTGGAATCCTGCATCCGACTGGAATCCTGCAAATCCTGCATCCGACTGGAATCCTGCAGACGAACACCAGTGTTCGAAGTGTTTTCGGAGCGCGAGCATTGAAGATGCCAAGTGAGATTTTGGCGAAACGTCTGCAGGATTCCAGTCGGATGCAGGATTTGCAGGATTCCAGTCGGATGCAGGATTCCAGTCGGAGTTCAACGAGCGAACGGATGATATCCCGGAATATAGTGTCATCATATATATATATATATATATATATATATATATATATATATATATATATATATATATATATATATATATATATATATATATATATATATATATATATATATATATATGGCCCGGATGCAACGCTATAGAAATGGTATATACACGATCTAAGTAGTCTAAATTAAAATTTTCAGAAGGACGCTACGATCATAGTAAACTGAATTTTCTTGTATATTGTTAGTTCAACTGTATACCCGGTAGAGGCGCGAGACCCAGTCTCTGTATATTTTACAAGATATATTCTACTTTCAGCTCGTCGATTTCCAGGCGTCCTTTGCGCGTTTAACTATTAACTATTAACTTTCCAGACTGGCGCGAAATTGTGGGGTAACGGGTCTACATCGCCTACTTGTTTTGTTTTTCCTGTTGAATGAAATCGATTGGCGCTCCATAGTGCGAGCGCGAGACGATGGAAATAGGTAATTTTATTTCTTTTACCACAAATTAAGAAGTAGGCTAAGTTGGAATTAACGAAAACGTAACAAAAATACACAAGACTTTTTTTTCTATTAAAAATTAAATAATTAAGAAAAGTTTATTTTCGAAATGTGTGGTAAAGAATTCGAAATCTACAAGAATCATATTTACATCCTGCTGCCAATGTTGTACTCTTTATTTGATGTCGGGAAACTCTTTTTTTTCGCTTGCTCTCTTCGTTCTGAGAAAATCCGCTCATTGCATGAAGTCAGTCGTTAAAGTCGGACAACAATGCAATAACAACACCCAAGGCTCCAGGTGGGAATCGAACCTTCAACCTGCTGCAAGTCGACTTGGCAGTTTTAACGACATACCAACCGAGTCATCCTCGATTACTTTAAAAAAAATATTCTGTTTTTATTTAGTTGCACAAATTGGTATTTTTCCATTATTTAATTACTATTACATTATATAAATCATAATCTCCATTGAGCAACACCAACAAGTTTTTGTTTTTATATGCGAATATTATGCAATAACTTCTGAATCTTTTTTTAATTTTTGGGTACATTTTTAGATTTATTATTTTCTTCCGATAATTTCTGCTAAATACTATTTAGAGCGGTGTTCTAAATATTAAAAATATCGAATATAAATATTTATATTATAGAAATATTCAATATAAATTGCTATCTAATGCAATAGGAAAAGAAGTTGTTGGAATTTGCAAATAAAAATGCCATCTGCTACATATTTATCTAATTAATTGAGTAATAAAATATTTTGATTTTATCGTCTAATATATTATTAATATTATTATTAATATTATTATGTTACCTATTAAAGTCCACAACACATATAAACTATTTTAAACTATTTTATTGAACGATTTAAGTTTTTGACTTTTGCTTTTAATCAAATCAAAATAAATGTGAAAAGTAACATTTATATATTTTAGTAAAATTTATCATTTTGAAATGAACTTTGAAAGTTATTCGATAAAAGTGTTCTTTTTAATAGTTATTTCTTTCATTGTCTCCTAAAATAAAAATAAAAATAAAGTTTAACAAGGAATGAGAGGGATAAAAAGCAAAGTACAGAATATTCAATAATATGTCACCACTGCCACCGATCAATATTTTGATATATTAATACTTCTTCAGTCACTCATTTATTAAGCACTCGCTCATTTCGTACCGAATAAACTAATATGGCGTTTATCAAATTTGTTTAGCAAATATTTCTGAAGATTTTTTTTAAAGGGAACTTTCACAGAATAATGTAAGACTATTTACAAATATTTTGCATTCTACCTGCGTCCGTGGTGGATAAATCGAATTTGCTGACGTTTTGCCAACCATCCTGGAGATCTCACAGCTGGTCCCGTTCATAAATCTGACCGTTACAAGAAAAATATGTTCCAAACAAGCATTTAATTCGGTTGAATAGGTTTAATTCCAGATTCCCAAATAGCAATATATCTGAAAGAGCTATGTCAAAACTAACCAGAGAAACAGAACAAAAAATATACGACTATGACAAATAAAGTCATAAGCAGTTCCCGAAAACAATAATAAAACCGAAAGTTCATTCGATCAAATTAAAATTAATTAATGTAATCAATTCTTCTACCCGGAAATATCCAAGAATCTATAGAAATCTCTGAACAACCAAAAAATCTTAACCGCGACTCTGTTTTTCACTAACATGAAAATCTGAGACAATGTTCTTGTCCCTCTGTTAGCACCGCCTCTCTCAAACAGTATACAAGCAGGTTCAGAATAGAATGTGAGCAAGCTTCACTTAAGCTCTAAAGAAGCTATCAGGATGATTGGCGAAACGTCAGCTAGGTTTTTTTATAAACAAACGATGCAGTTGTCCCTGTTCTTTATAATTTTATAAAAAAAAAATATAAAGTCCTTATTTTTATTAAAACTAAAATAGTAACTTCTCCAATTATTCCTCCTAAATATTCCAAATAACTAACATCGGTCCATTTTACGCCAACATTAAACACGCACAATACAGTAATATGATGTCTCAGGTGGCCTCGTAAACATAAAATAATTGAAAATGACATTTATTTCTAAATTAACAGTTTTTATTAATTTGGTACAATAATTTATTGATCTGCAAATAAGTCAACCGTCAAGAACTTAGAAAACAATTAAAAAAAATAATATTTAAATATTAGCATTTACTTTTTACAAAACTTCTGGATTCCTCCTGCGTCGGTTTTTGCTGAGTCGAACTTGATGAAGTTTCGCCAATCATTCTGTTGGCTTCTTCAGAGCTTTACTGAAAGTGGCATTTTACCAGTACTATCCAGAAAACACCATTACTGTAACTCTTAACTAGTCAAATTGGTTTATTTTCATAAACTTCTACCATTTGAATATAATTTATTCTTATTCTTGTTCAGAAAGCAAATTTTAAAAATAAGATTTAAATGGAATTAAAAACCTAAAATTTTATTGACAAAATTTCTCTGTCTGTGTGTCTAATAGTGTCCACTTTTACCAGCCTGAAACATCGCATCAAGTAATTTTTGCCATTCAAAACCCCGTTTTTTTAATTCTGGTCCTTGTTTTTATAGGGACTTTAACAATTTCTAATAATGATAACATGGGGGGTGTTACAAATTGTAACAACATTGGGAAAATTAATATTTTCTCAAATATAGTATTTCGAACAATACCCAATAACTGTTCTACAGAAACAACAAATAATACTGTACCACTTGTTCCACCTAAAGAGGCAGTTAGTAATTTGCATGTAACGGATCAATCTCTACTATGAACTACTATAACAAACGATATTATTTATGATTTTGGGGATACTGGAAGTAAGATTAATGAAATTTGATGAACTTTCTCCTTTTAATGATCATTACTCTTTATATATTTTAGGATACGTTTTCGAAAAGTACTTTAGATAATCTTGAGATTTTTTGAATTCCAAAATCCAAAGTTAGTCATTTTACTGTAACAGATAAGCCTTAAATTATAGCAGACGATGTTATTTATCAAAGATGTTATGCTTTCACGGCCAAAAACTACATTACTAAATATTTCCGGGCTTTTGAGCCGTGGTCCCGAGATTAAACTCGACGTTTCGTCTACAACTGCGGTAGACATTTTCAAGAGCGGCGATGCGGTAACGGTCGAAGTGTTCTTCCGTACTGCTCTCCGATGACTGGTTGGTTGACTGGAAGATCTGCTGTATTTAAGCGCGCTGTAGTGGGCGTGACCTCGGTGGCGGGCTTGGGTTGAGCTTGTCTGGGTAAACACGTTGTTTTGTTGATGACCTGAGTCCATGTTTTACTGATATTGAGACCTTCTTCTTTTCTATTGAAATTATTCTGATGTTTTTGAATTTCAATAGCTTCTCTGATAAGACGTGGAGAAAAATGTGGTGTTTTGTCCAGTACCTGCGTGTCTTTGAACATGATACGATGATCACCTTTGTAAAAAGCATGTTCTGCCACTGCTGATTTTTCCGTGTGTCCAAGCCGGCAGTTCCTTTTATGTTCCTTTAGCCTAGTTTCAATGCTTCTCTTTGTGGTACCTATATATACCGAGCCACAGGAACACGGAATGCGGTATATCCCTGGTGAAGAAAAGGCGTCCCTGGTATCCTTGGCAGACCTGAGGCTTTGTCTGATTGTAGTCGTTGGTTTAAAGATGACCCGAACGTTGTGTCGTTCTAAATGTTTACCGATCCTGTCTGTGACGTTCTTAATAAAAGGAAATGATACATTCCCTTGAGGTTCCTTTGTCGTATCTCTTGTCTTAGATCTTCTATTTTTCATAGCTTTTTGTATTTCAGAGGTGGTATATCCGTTATTTTTCAGGGAATCGGTCAAGTGATTAATCTCTTCACGTAGGTACTTGGGTTCGCTAATCCGATTAGCCCTTGTCATTAAGGTTTTTATTACCCCCATTTTCTGTCTCGGATGGTGATTAGATAATTTGTTCAGGTAACGTTCCGTGTGAGTGGGTTTTCGATAAACTTTATGACCCAATTTTCCATTTGGTCGCCTTTCTACTTGCACATCTAAGAATGCCAACCTGCCGTCCTTTTCTGTCTCCATGGTAAATTTTATTTTATTGTTAATGGAATTGAGATGCGCCAAGAAGATTTGAAGCTCCTTTTCGCCGTGGCTCCATATTACAAATGTGTCGTCCACGTAGCGGAACCAACACTTGGGCTTCTTTTGGGCAGTATTTAATGCCGGCTGTTCAAACTTTTCCATGAAAAAATTTGCTATGACCGGGCTTAATGGGCTTCCCATGGCTACACCGTCAACTTGTTCATAAAACTCCTTGTTCCATTGGAAATAACAGAATGTCTAAGGCTTTCTTGATCTTTTACAAATAGAAGTAGGACATAATACCATCAATGTGGTACATATATTTCTTCTGCTTCAGCACCAGCAATTTGTCTTCTCGACTCCATCATTTTTTTTGTTTCTCTTCGCAAACTAGATCGAAGGCTGTTAATTTTGGTTTTAACCATTTCTTTAGTCGCATTTTTCTCTATTTCTTGAAGTTTCACCAGTAACACATTGTAAGCTTCATTTTTCTTGTTTATAGTCCTTGGATTCCTTGGATTTTATTTTCAACAAATAGGGATAAGATTTGTACAATTCAATGAACCCTGTGAGAAATTATTTTGTAAAACTTCTTAGATCTGTCATGTTAACAAAAAAGACTTGAATAAAGAAAAACAAAATATTATAGCCAAGAAACTGACAAAAGCCTTTCAATATAGAAAAGTTTTTCTACACACAGGCATGCATATACGCGCGTACAAGTCTGAACAGGCTTCAATTCAAGCAAGAACAGAAAACATGTGCGTCGGTCTTTTCAACATCACCGCACGTAAATCGACAAGCGTTCATATCTTAATAATGGTTTTTTTTTTCGGTGTATATAAATTTAAGTTGGCATTACTGTTCAAGATGGCGACCGGTTTAACAGCTGTCAAGTGATTTATTCTCAGTTTCGTTTGGCAATTCATCATGAATAGACTCACGCCTGAACAACGCTTGCAAATAGTGCAATTTTATTCTGTGCGGAATACGTATCGCGCACTACGTCCATTTTATCATCGACAAAATTGTCCATCAGAGCAGTTAATTCGATTAACCATGGAACGTTTTCCCACCACGTGTACTCTTATTGATAACTCGCATCCCCAGAGACGCCGTACGGTGCGTACAGAAGAAGCTATTGCTGCTGTAGAGCGTAGCATTGAGGAGGACCCGAATGAGTCCATCAGCCATCGAGCACAGGAATTGGATCTGTGTCCATCCACTTTATGGAAGATTTTGCGGAAGGATCTTGGTTTACGTGCTTGCAAAATCCAACTCGTGCAAGAATTGAAGCCAAACGATCATCAAGTAAGGCGTAGATTCGTCGAATGGGCCCAAAACGAGATTGCCGTTGTTCCCGATTTTCATAAGCGAATTTTGTTTAGCGATGAAGTGCACTTCTGGTTGAATGACTACGTCAACAAACAAAACTGCCGCATTTGGAGCGAAGCTAATCCTCAAGTATATGTCGAAACAACGTTACATCCAGAAAAACTGACTTTTTGGTTCGCTTTATGGGCTGATGGAATCATTGGTCCGTACTTCTTCAAAAACGATGATGGCCAGAACGTTACAGTCAATGGTGATCGGTATAGAGCTATGATTACTAACTCTTTCATTCCTGAATTGAATAACCATCATTTCCAGGAGATGTGGTTTCAACAAGACGGCGCAACATGTCACACAGCTCGCTCCACAATCGATTTATTGAAAGACACGTTTGGTGACCGGCTAATTTAACGTTTTGGACCTGTGAATTGGCCTCCAACATCTTGTGATTTAACACCGCTAGACTACTGTCTGTGGGGCTATGTAAAATCATTGGTCTATGCGGATAAGCCACAAACGCTTGACTATTTGGAAGACAACATTCGCTGTGTTATTGCCAATATACGGCCACAAATGTTGCAAATGTCATAAAAAATTAGACGTTTGGACTACATCCGCGCCAGCCGTGGCGGTCATATGCCAGAAATCATATTTAAAATGTAATGCCACAAGATTATCTTTCGGATAAATAAAATTCATGTCAATCGAATCCATCCATCGAATCCATGGTTGTTTTATTGCAACTTAAAGTTCTATACATCGAAAAAAAAACACCCCTGTGTGACTGTCTGTAGGCGCCTTTTGGTAATTTTAAAAACTAAGCAACTTCTTTTACCAAATGCCCAAATTAATTAATGCCGATAGGTTGGTTTGTACACTTCCGTTTCTGTGGTTTAAAAAAAAATCTGAACATATTTGGAATGTTTTGAAGACGAAGAGTCATATACTTTTTACATGTATCATAAAAATTTCCTAGAAATAGATGTTATTTTTTGTATTCAAATTTTTAATTATTACCTGTGATTGCAAACTGACGCTCAGTCTTTGTTTTTGTGTCGGGAATTTTAACTAATATGGAGTGTTAAGATCTTCAATGTGTGTAATTTCCACTTTTAATAATTCGTCCATGTCACAGACACCCATTATTCCAAAAATTAGTCCAACCCGAAGCAAAATATTTTACATAACCTTACATTTTTTAAAAACATTTATCGTCAGATGCTTACTGAAGAAACTTATTAATTTGTTGAGGAGTTAGTAATTTCGACTTCTTTAATCTGATTGTCTTTTTAGGAAACTGTGTAGTCTTAGGTACTGACATACATCAATATTGCTTTTGAGGTTAATTGTGGACCGTAACATGGAATAAATGGACCACAAAGACGAAGGTTTTAAGAATATTGATTTATTTTGAAAATAAGCAGACATCACTTGCTCGGAATAGGAATAAACCGAGTTTTCCTTTCTCCACTTCTCGCGTATGCTCATACTTAGTATTCAAGCGTAAAACAAAGTTACGTGGGCGATTCGCTTTATTGACTCAAAGCTCCGTGTGTGGACGCGCAGTTGAAGCAGATCGGGTAAGGATGCGTGTTACACAGCGTACCGCAAAAAGAAGCAATTCAGATATGTCCGCGTAAGAACGCATATGTCCTGAAGTGTCACGCTGCCGCCAGCCACATTATAAATTTTGGTTTTTATTATTAAAATTGACGTGTTGGGCAATTCCACGATTTTTCATTCACCACCGAGTCCACTGCTTCCCTGAGGAAAAAACAGGGCGGTCCTTCGACACTCTTACACTTGACACGTGTAGGTAATACACTGGCTGTAGATTCAGTCGCAGCTTGTTGAATTTTAGTTGGTGAACAACTAAAATAATATTCTTCGCTACTTATGCTTAGTTCTTAGGTTTTTTGGTAGTTGGAATAATCAAAAATTTCTGAGGAAACCTTTTAAACCATAAATGTCATTATATTTTCTGACTAGCCCACTCTATTTTAATTGTAACTTATAGCACGTAGTATTAATAAATATATATATGTATTAAAACTAATACACAGAAAAATGTTATGCAGTATATTAGACAATTTAAATACTACGTGCTATAATTAAAATCTAGTGAACTTGTCGGCAAGTAAAGTGACATTTATAATTTAAGTTTCCAACAGAAATTTTACATACCGTTCGTGTGAATTTTACTGTTTTTTACAGTTTTTATATTAATATCTTGCTCTCATCTCTCTCATCAGTACAAACAAAACTGAAGGTTAGGACCTGCTTTTTCGTGCTTATACGATCTTAAAAATTTAATCCTATTAAAAGCTTTATCCTTGGATAGTTTTTCTTCCAATTTTAGTATTTTTCTTTAAAGAAATTATTTAATAATCAATTGTAAAAGTTAAATAAATAACACAAATTTTTAAAATTGTGTTTATTCTGTTGCTTATATAACATAGCTGATAATACATTTTTCTCTGTCTAGCGTATACAGTTAAAAAGAGATAACAATAGCAGAACCGATCAGACCGATGAATGGTCCGAAATTTAGTAATCCGATAATCTGTTATTATTTTTAATTTGTTAAATTGTGATTTTTTCGTTACGATCGTAGAAAAAGTATAATGTGCAACACCACACTTGTTGCATAATATACTATAACACACCATTAATTACAACATAACATTCTCCAACAACAATGTCATGCGCTATGGACTTGGCAGTCTATGTGTTCACTTAATATGGTGCTGAAAATACTTTTTTCTACTCCCGTCTGCAAAATGCCTAATTACACACCGATTTAGAGTGCAGGAAGCGTCACATCCACATCAGTTTCGTTTCCCACGGATTCGAGTCACTTCGGACATTTCCGGGATTTTACCGCACTGGTTTGGGATAAATCGGACGTCAATTCTGACGGTCATGTAAATCATGTAAATGTATTCGTGTTGTTTTTCGAAAATGTACCCAAAAACTAACGTTCGTAGAAAAAGTATAGTATGCAACACGGTCGGTAAACTTTTTAAGTCACTCGCGTATTAAACAGTCGCTCCGCTCGTGTCAAATAAACTCGAGAGTCAAATGGCGTTTACCGTACTTGTTGCATAATATATATATTTTCTTAAATTTCTTTACTAATTTTTGAAATTTCAGATAATGAAATTAACTTACTTCAATAGTAGAAAAGCTAAATAAATAGAATTTTGTAATATTAATTTTGGTGGACTTGGTTAGTTTTGGTAAGTGAGGAGTTTACATCATTCCATGCATATGCGGCAAAAATACATTGGAGAGACCGGACGAAAAATATCAACTAGGCTTAAAGAACATGAAAGAGCCTTAAGACTAAGACAAATAAACTCATCAGAATTAAAACTGAGGTGGCTTTTACTTGATGAAAATCCATTTATCAAAATAAATAAGGACTAAAAGTTCAGATTTTCAGGAAATTATATATTTTTACATGACAATTGTTTCGACAACACCGTATCTTTATCAAATGTAATATTTTGCAAACTACCTGCTACTATATATACCGAAAAATGACAATAAAACCGTAATTAATCTTGTTGTGAGAATTTTTAAGTTCAATAAAGGAGAGGTATTTAAATCTAATTGATCGTTAAGCAATACATTTGAATGTCTCATTTTATTAATCTCCGTGGCTTCCAATAAATTTAATTTTCTACTTTTTGTGGCTGTATGTAAAATATCAAAATTGTCGTCAAAAATGTGTTTTTCTGTGTTTAAATGTGTAACATAATTAGAATCTAGACTATTGTTTTCACTGGGTTCTCCTATGTATGTAATTGTTTTAAATTGTTCGTGTTCTGTATTAGGTTTCGGATAAATAAAGTTTTCTGTTGTCTGGATTTATTTCTTATTTATAATTTTATCTATAACGGACGGATTGTAGCCGTTGTTCAGTGCAATTTGTTTAATGATATTAAGTTCTTTGTTGTAATTTCCTGTTGAGAGTGGCGTATTAAGAAGTCTGTGTATAAAAGAGTGAAATGCAGCCATTTTGTGTGTATAAGGGTGATTTGGGCTATTATCTATGACTGTGTCCATGTGTGAAGGTTTATGATAAATGGAAAAATCTAATTCTTGTTGCGTTTTCGTAATAGTTAAGTTTAAAAAATTTATAGAGTTATTCTATTCAATCTCGATAGTGAATTTTATACGATTATGTAATGAGTTAATGTAAATTATATTAACTCATTACATAATCGTATAAAATTACATTATCTCATTACATAATCGTATTAAATTCCCTATCGAGATTGGACAGGATAACTCTTTTAATTTTTTGACTTAACTATTACGAAAATGCAAAACAAATTAGATTTTTCCATATATCATAAACCTTCACACACAGACATAATCATACATAACAGATCAAATTACCCTTATATACACAAAATGGCTGCATTTCACTCTTTTATACACAGACTTCTTAATACGCCACGCTCAACAGAAAATTACAATAAAGAACTTAATATCATTAAACAAATTGCACTGAATCTACAATCCGTCCATTATAGAAAAAAATAAAAAAATAAAAAACAAATCCAGACAACAGTAAACTTTATTTATCCGAAACCTAATACAGAATACGAACAATTTAAAACAATTACATACATAGGAGAACCCAGTGAAAATGTTCCAAAACATCTGTCAAAATAAGGTTTAAAAATAGCTTTCAGAACTAACAACACGATAGGAAAATTTTTAAAAAACAATAAAACGAAATGTTAAAACATCTCAAAAATCAGGTGTCTACAGGTTGAAATGCGGATCCAGTCCTAAAATTTATATTGGGCTAATAGGTAGATCCTTCAAGAAACGCATTAACGAACGTAAAAGAGCGTGTAAAAACAATAGTCTATATTCTAATTATGCTACACACATAAATCCAAAAAAACACATTTTTCACGACAATTTTGATATTTTACACACAGCTACAAAAAGTAGGGAATTAAATTTATTGGAAGTCATGGAGATTAACAAAATGAGACATTCAAATGTACTGCTGAACGATCAATTAGATTTAAATAACTCTCCTTTATTGAACTTAAATTCTCACAACCAGATTAATTAAGGTTTTATTGTCATTTCTCTGTACATATAGTAGCAGGCAGTTTGGAAATGTTACATTTGATAAAGACACGGTGTTGTCGAAACAATTGTCATGTCAAAATATATAATTTCGTGAAAATCTGAACTTTTAGTTCTTATTTATTTTCATCAGCATTTGCTGGATATAAAATTTTATTCGATAAAATTCTGCCATGTAATCAATTCTTCTACCAACGAAAAATCCGAGAGTCTTTAGAAATCTGTAAATATAAGCTAACAATCTTAACCATGACTCAGGTCTTTACCTGTCATCAACATGGGAATTAGTTATTCAAGCTCTGAAGAAGCTTTGTAAAAAGTATTACAGTAGCCTGTGGAAGTTTCTTTCTACAAAAAAAGTAATTAGCGATAATTCTGATATCGATTCAATCGATGAAAACTACGACAATGTGAATAATACTAAAAATTCTCAATCTCAAATGGAACTTGAAGTTTGTAAATCTCAGAGATTTAAAAATATTCCAAAGAAATTTGATGATTATGTGGTATATAATTGTAGTAAATTGTAAATTTTTGTAGAGATGATGTACCATTTGAGGAGGCGATAGAATAAAAAAAAATTGGTAAAAAGCCATGGATAAGGAAATTGACTTATTTATTACTTATTTACAGATGACGCATTTCTCTTTGTCGCCGTTGAATTGAACCGGTAAGGTATTTCCTAGCCATATAGTAAGATACATTGCTGCTAACATCTTAGCCACGGACCCTACGATTAATCTCCAATATGGGCTAACACGCCCTACCTCAAAGACGAACGTTTGCGACAGTTAATAAACTTCATGGTGTAATGCCAACATATAACTTATAGAAAAATTTGTATAATAAACTTTAAATAGTTAAAATAAAAAAAAATTATTTGACACAAATTTAATAAGACGTAAATGTAGTTCTAATTAAAATTGAATAGTGGCATAGCCAAATATTACTTCTCTTTTGGATTTATATTGGTAATTTAAAAGTTATTATTAAAAATCCGAAGTGGAAGCCTGGGGCCACCCTGCATATAGGTACCAATAACTTAGTTAAGGAAATATAATCGGTGTGAACAAAATTTTTTGTACAATATGATCCAAAATTTTTTGCGAAAATATTTATTTATCCAGGTTATTCGGGTAGAAACATTATGGCATTGGGAAAGAGGTTCTTCTTTAACGGATCTATAAATAAATCGGACTTAAAGAAACACCAAATCTATTTCAGTTACTGGGAAGCTAAATGCAATTCGTTAAAAGCTCTGTGGATCAAACAATAGTGCTAACTTTGTATGATGTGAATAACAATTACTTTGTCTATTTCGTCCGGTCCGAATCGTGAAGAGCTTAACCGAGTGTACGGGACCGACTACTGAATTGAATTGTCGATCGTACTCATTTAGAAGCTAAAAATTTGGTTTAGTGATAGTGTAAAGAAGCGTGTCCGCATCGAGAAACTGTTCACCGCCATAAAATTTATTTTAAATCAATTTAAGGGATAAAAAATCTAATTAAAATTTGTTTTTAAAAGATCTTTTATGTTGTATGACTTGCACAGTGCTCAGTTTTCTATGGACATGTACCATTTTTTGAAAATAAAATTCATTTAACATTTAATATTCATTTTTTTTAGAAATCACACCATTGTGTATAATAGTTTAGTTTATTTAAATCAAATCAACATCGATTATTGTACTGATCATATTAGCAATTTCCATTGCTCACATACAATACTTGGTATATAAAAAACTATATCTATATCCAGCCTTTTAAAATATATTCGCTATTAAATATTTTTTATCCAATGAAGATTAACTTTCGAACAATAAACATAAAAATACTACTAAGTAATCCTACTCTCTATTTTACCAAAATTAATAAGTTTATCGAAGCATATTGAGATATATTGTTAAATTAGTAAATTAGTTAAGAATATTACAAATTTTATATTACATTAAAGTGTTTCAAGATGATGTAAATAAGTACATCAAAATATTTATAATTTTTTATTCAAGATCAAAATTTTATCCGAAGTTTTTATTGCATAAAAAAATGTTTAATAGAGAATATCTTGGAAACGGCTGAAGTGGGTATGGACCATTTTATACAAATTTGCCATTATCGTTTTATCAACAATTGAAGTGGCGAATGAACGCAATACTCCCTCTGAATTAAAGTTGAGTTTTAGATGATTTTATAATTGGATTCACCCTGTATAATTTGTACAGAAAAAGACAGTTTCATAAATATAAAAATATTTTAATTATTTTCTAATGTGTTTACTCGACACAATTTTAGTAAACAGTATTTCAGTGTTTCATTGCTCCCTTCAAACAAACTAAAATGCTAATTGTGTCCTAATACGCTAAAGATAGCTAGGTATTCAAAGTAAACCGCAGGATGTTAGGTCGTGTTTATTTAAAACTACCAGTTTTAAACTACTAAGGACGGTTCGAAATGTATACCGTACTTATCGGCTTAGACACTTATTGAGTAGGTTTTATTCTGGCAAAAAATGACAATAAAAATTAATAACAATTCGTCAAACCATGGGAATGGAAAAGCTAACTCGCATCAAACGCAGGGTGTTTCATTTAATTTGACCTTAAAACCAAAAACAGTTTGTATTTAATTTTTACATAAATCTCGTAGTACATAAAAGGATTTTGCAGTTGTCTAGCCTGCTTACAAATTTCAAATTTAAATCCGAGATGCTCTGTTTCAAGCATTTTTAATTTTTGGAAATTTGTTCAGCGATCAATAATAATTAATCAATAAATATTTTTTGTGAAGAATAGGTATTTTTATTATTGCCTATACAATTATGCCACTACGAATTAATATTTAATAAGTTATTTGCACACCATCGACTGGATCTACGTCTCAATTAGCAATTGAACATAAATTAATTTTATTTTCTGCGAGCAGGATTTCTTGTCAGCGCCTTTTGTAAGCTTGGTTTCTCAATTTTGTATTAATTAAAGTGGAAACCGAAACTCTGACTATATTTTTGTGTCAGGCATTTTCGTAACTATTTGATTTCTTGTTTCCAACCCCTTGATCAAAAAGTTCCCGGCATAACCTACACGGTGGTTAGTTTTGGTTAGATCAGAGAGATGGCGGAGCACTTGAACATTATCATTACCAAAACTACTTGCATATGGTACGGAAGGGCAAGAAGTGTTATACATTTATATAAATAGGAAGTATCTGTTTTTAAATTAATCTGGGGTTTTTAAATTATTTGAATTGAAAAATGTTTATATAATATTTCAAATACATACGAAGTGTAAAAAGGACCTTCTTCTTCAGAATAGTATACAGTGCGTATGGAAAAAAATATCTGCTATACCTTTTATAAAACTTCTTCCTGTGTCGGTTTTTGTTGAGTCGAACTATCATCCTGTTGGCTTCTTCGGAGCTTGACTGAAACTGTTTCAACCAACAGGATCATTGGCGAAACGTTAGTTAGTTCGACTCAACAAAAACCGAAGCAGGAGGAATCCAGAAGTTTTATAAAAAGTATTACAGTAGCGCGTGGAAGTTTCTTTTCAAAAATATCTGCTAGTTTGAGACGAACTGGAACAAAACATTCTGTATATTAAAAATAGATTAGAACACGGTATAGAAAAAAGCAATTTGTTAATCTGACATTTGGTTCATGAATTTCTTCACTTAGCTGATTGAATTTATTATAATCCAATTCCCACTGTTTTCAAAGTACCCTGGAGTTAAATTATTTTTGTTGATGTCAGACAATCTCAATTTCATACAAAAAAAGAGACCGTGTTGACGTTGGAAAAGAGATGATTTACGAGGCTAAATCTGATCCCACATTCATCAAAAGGATCATTACTGGAGACGAGATGTGGGTTTATGAATAAGACACGCAATCTAGACATCATCCAAACGTTCACCAAATGAGCCGAGACCAAAAATACCATGTCGTTTTCGGTCAAAAAAGAAGACAACACTCACGCTTATCATGGATTACCATGGTGTAGTTTATGATGTATTTTTGCCAGAAGGACAGAAAGTAAACATTAACAAACAAGTATTATTTGGGCGTTATGAGACGTTTGCGTGAGGCAATTCGCCGAAAGAGAGAACAAATACTATAAAACAGTCACCGACTACACCTGATTTGCCTCCTTGTGACTTCTTTCTGTTCAATCGGGTTAAAAAAAACTACTACGGGGAACGCGTTTCAGCAGTCAGGTAGTAATGGAAAAACTCACAGGAAGCACTGATGGCGTACCGAAAACCGAATATAAAAAATATTTCGAGGATTAGATCAAGCCCTGGCATAGGCCTGTTGCAGTTGATGGGGATTACTTTAAATGTGACAATACAGATTTAGATGAATAAACTTATATTTTTAATTTTTTAACTAAATTCCGCAAACTTTTTGATCCAGGTTGTATATCTATTTATTCTTATTTATTCATATAATGAAGTTGCCATTAGTTCCTTGGTACCTGCGACATCAACACATGATAACACAGTAGTAGCACAAAGCTAACAATGGGGAGCAAATGCGTTGCTAATATTTTTCGCTTTTCCCTTCCAGCGAACATCTGTATTTAGGTCCTTGCAAAAAATTTTTTTCATCTATTCTTTCTTTTCGGGACTCGTGGTACTCATGGCGGTTCTTTTTCTAAAGTGAACTTTAAATCGAAGCAGACAAGGAAAGTTGTAAAGTACAACTGTGGCAGTTTCATTTTATTCTTTACTGTACTCGTAAATGCATTGTTTACGACGAGCTATTATTATGCAAACGAATTATTTTCCGTTGTATAAGAAGAAAATAGACACGAAATTGAATTTGTTTTGAGCTAGTAGCAGACGCAAAAATTCCTTTGAAAAATAGTTTAAATCCACTTTGGAAACTATTTCTTTCCGAATTGGATCGACAACATTGGAAACATGTTGGGTAAATAATACATTTGACAAGGCTTTAACAAAATATTTTGATGTGTTTGAGGGACAATTAAAAAGTTTGTTGTTTGAAGTAGTACTTTTACCGTGTCCACAATATTTTATAAGTGTGAAACGAGTATTGGAGTATTTGGAAATACCCGATATTTCGGAAAATTGTTTTATCCATTTTCTGGATTTATTAAAAAATGAATTTTAAAACGAACTGCTAAATATGTATTTTTTTAACGCAAGTTACGTATACATTTAAATACTTTTAAAAATTACTTACATATGTTATGAGTTGTTCCAAAAGGGCCAAAAGTATTACACATTTATTTTTGACTTGCTTAGTTAAAATAAGAAGTATCTGCTTTTAGTTAACTTAGCTTTTGAAATTATTTGAATTGAAAAATGTTTCTACATTATTTCAATTACGTACGAAGTGTGAAAAGAACCTTTTTTTAGGAATAGTATACAGCGCGTATAGAAAAAAAAATATCTGTCAGTCTGAGACGAAATCAAACAAAACATTCTGTATATTAAAAATAGTTTAAAACACGATATATAAAACGCAATTTGTCAATCTGACATTTAGTTCGTGAATTTCTTCACTCAGCTGCTACAGTAAAACTTTTTTTCATAGGCAAAGTCTATTCCTTTGCTCTTATGCTACCGGCGCATACATGTATTTTATTGAAAAATGCGAAAACAAACCTGCTTTGGCATGCACTTCTCTGCTGATCACAATTCCCAACATACTTTTAAGTTTACATCTGTAGAGGGCAGCGTGAATGTCGTGGCGATAACGGTCGTTGGAAAATGGGGGAAATATAAGCGACCCGTTTGGAAAAAGCAGTCTCAAATCAGGGATCTACAAAAGAAATAAGTATATAAGTGATAATTTTTACACAAACAGGTAAACAAGAGCTTAAACAAATCAGAAAAGAAAATCTTTTGTAAACCCTACCTAGTCCTCTTAGCGTAAAAAAAAGTGCAAGTCGATTTGCATATATTAAAAAATTTTCGTTTTAATTCATATTGGAGCATAAGAATTTGTAATCATAATAAATATATTTTAGGTCAAACTTTCGGGAATTAAACTTAAAAATACTTGGAGCTATCTCTGCCGTTTTATGTTCTAATATGTTAGAGAAAATCTTACATGGTGTATTAAAGTATACCTCGCATACAGATTAGTAGATTGTATTTTTTTTATGGTACAAACAATTTACCATATTATAAAAAATTTGGCAATTTTATTGCTTAACAGGTTCTTTTACTCCAGAAGTTAATTCAGGTTGAGCATTCTTTGCTCACTATTCGTTTGATTCATGAGTTCGAAAGTACTAGGCAAAGCCAATTTCTAAAAGGAAACTAACCAAAAACCAATAAAACCAGCCTATAAAGCTGAGATGAATAAAGGCAAGTAAGATAAACATGGACAAATTGGTATTTTGTCAGAGGTGTGGTTTCTTGCAAATAAGGGACTAAAATTTAACGGTAAACTATAAAAGGGGGATCTCCCATTAAGTAGATGACTTTATCTACCAGCTAAAAAAACTAAAAAAAAAGAAACTCGGATCCTACGTTTGCTAAACTTTTGACCTTATCGCGAATAACGTGTTACCGCATTTACTTGCATCCCGTTGCCTCAAATTTGAACACTTCTCTTAAACCTGCTAGTGTTGTTTCGATATACAGTGAGTAAACTTCCTTTATTAGGGGGATCGGATTTGTTAAGCAGAATTATGTTTCCATTAATTACCACCAAAGTTAATTTAATTAGTAATGGTGTTAGTCAATATTTGTAAATATAAACATGAAATGTGTAATAACGACCCTGATAAAAGTTTGTGCTGGAACAAAACTAGTACGTGGTTAATTTTATCTGTACCCTTCGTCCTACTCTCATTGAGAATTTTTTTGTCCAATATACAATTTTACAATACAAGTTTTGCATCCGCACTTTAGTCACTAGTTTGTTTAGGCACGATGGGAGCGTAGCGAAGCGAATGTAATTTAATAAAAGAGTATCGAAAGACGTTCATAATCATGGTGCATTTTATACGTTTTCAATAAAAATTATTTGTTGCGAACATTTTTGCAAATTATTGTTTGACATGAGGAACGTGCAGCGGAGTGAACTTTTATGAAATGAGTGAGAATACTGCTATATCGTATATATTTTTAATGTGGCAACCATGGTAAGATGTGATTTTTTTGTTTACTTTATTATAGCTGATCGTGTATCGTTTGGTTATTGGTCGCAAGTGATAATCTGCGATAATTGAAATTCAAAACGTTTTTAATTGGAAAATGGCTCTCGTTAAAAAGGATTCTTAGGCTACCTACGAATTATGATCATCAAAACTTGTCGAGATAGACATTAAAACCGACAAAACGAATAAAAACGAACATTGGTCAAACTGACAAAGCAATGGATTAAGGGGGCAGGTGGATTTGCAGTAGCGTAAGTGCTTTCGTGAGTGTGACATCGAATATTCTCGAGTTTTTCTTACAGTACACTGTGTCCCATTTTGGTCGCGACTGAAGGGTATGTCCGTTATTAGTGCAGTTAGGGCCCTGCTTTTCATGACTTGCTTAGTTTTTAGAATACAGGGTGATTTTGGAAATTTGAAGTTTTGGGACATCCCTAGAATCTAAACGGTTTGGCCTTTTAATAGGAAAAAAAATGTTTTTTGATTCGGCTTGGTATGAGCCTCTCAAAATTGTATAACAGAATGGGGTTATTTGTGGAAATGACATCACAAAAATGATTTTTTTAAAATATTCATAAAGATATTTGCGGTAGGCCATGGAAAAAGATATATCAAATATTTAAAATAATTACCTTATTTATTCCTGGCAATATTTACACAATAACTTTCATAATTTGCATGAAGCCAACTTAAAATTTTATTTGTAACATTTTAGATGGCCTTGTGACCTATATGTTATTAAAAAAGATAAACCAAATCGAGAATCTAGATATGAAAACAATATTTGCAATGATAAGAAACATAAAAATTATTAAATATTAGCATTTTTTTGCAAATCTGAATATAATTTAATTTATAAAGTTAAAAAAAATGTTGAAAATGTCTACTATTTTCTAGAGACTCACCACCTGCACACTGTTTTAATCCTTTCCAAAGCTTTTAGAATAACAAGAGGTTGCATTCTTGCAAACCTTCAAAAGCTGCTTCTGTGGCTGCTCGGAGCTCTCCGATATTATGGTGGCGATTGACATTTATTTTACTATTTAAATGTGAGAGAGGACCTCGCGTCCACCTGTTAGGCCCATTATTACCTATTCTATTATCTCCAAAAGTGTGCTCTCAAAAGGGCCCTACTTGTCTGGGATTATAAGCGGGTGCCCCATCTTGTTGAAAAAATATCGAATTTATGTGCGCCAACGGTACATAATCTAATAATTCTGGTATCATATCTTGCAATATTTCCATATACAACTCGGCAGTCAGAACACCTTCAAAAATACCATATACGATTTTAGTGCCTAGTATGAAACAAGCCACATCAAAACCAAAACGTCGTTGTTCTTGCTCAAATATGATATTTTGGTGTTCTTGATACCAATGTCAAGTATTTTGCTTTTGAAAGTTTCAGCCGACTAATTTACTCCAAAAACGAATGGCAATACACCATCGCCTATCTGGATCGCCAGGATATCAATGTTATAAGGCTTAAATTTATGATCCTTTAATTTTTTTTGTATCCTACATTTTGTTATTGTGTGTATTGTTAGGAATAAATAAGGTAACTATTTGAGATATTTAATAGATACTTTTTCCAAGACCTTCCGCAAATACCTTAATGAAAATTTATGAAAAAATATTTTTGTGAGGTCATTTATACAAATAACCCTATACTGTTATACATTTTTCAGAAGTTCATACTAGGCGGAATCAAATTGGCCTATAAGAGGTTTCATTAAAAAAAAACACTTTTTTCAAGAAGATGAACCCATTTAGGAAAAAAATGACTATGGTGATAAAATGTGTTTAGAAATAAATCCGGATTTTTTATGATAAGTCTGCCTCGGTGCTCCCAGTAAAGTATATGTTGTAATCATAAACCAAATGCTTGTGTACTTGAAAAATATATAGAGCTGGTATTACTTGTTGCACAGGTGCACCATCGGGGCCAACCCATTCAATTTCTGGCGAAGGACTTCCGTGGCCCGAACAATCCACTCTTCCTCCAGAGGTGTTACTAAACTCTACTCGATGCGCAGGCTCGACGACAAAGAGGGGACCCTGTAGGTCAGCGCCACTGCCCATCGATCCATTAGGTGGTAGTGCTGAAAGAAATAAGCTCATTGAGCAAAACTTTGGTGACGCATATCGTGACAACTCTGTATAAAATAATTATTTATTATGCAATTATTTTAATTGAATTTTTTAAGTCCTACAGGTCGATAAAATATGTGTTTAACATTGATCTACCTATTTTTTTTTAAATCTGCTATTAGAATCAAAATTGGTCTGACGGATGGTCACTGAGTGTTTTGTTAAAAGGACTTAGTTTGTCAATTTGATAAAAAAAGCGAACAAATATCATATTTACAAATTATTAAAAAAATCGACTTCCCGTGAAAGAAAATAAGGTAATTATTTCAATTTTTTGGTGAAGAACAACTTGGCATAACTGGCTGATGCCATAAATGTTTTCTTTATAAAATTTGCAGAGTAAGAAATTTTCTATATCTTTATCCATTTAACCATATTTTTGCAATTCTTTGCTTCGGATTTTCTAATAGTACATTCATCACTTTTTTCAAATTTTCTCAATAATACGATTTTTTTTACAGTATATATAAGTAACTAAACAATATGTACCGATAATTACATATTTAGTGATTTCAGGTAATATTAACTTACTCTGGCGTGTAGTCCAAACATTTTTCCTGCTCATATTTAAGCCTAATTAAGCAATTACCCGGCTAAAGCACGCTGCTTAACATTATGACCAAATGATAGTTAGGCACTTTTGGAATACTGCGAAAGGCATGTATTCCGCCAGGGGCCATCGTTAATGCGTAACATTACACTTGATGTCTGGTTTAGAGCGATCCATATGCCAACAGCGTTTTACGCCTCAAACAACGATTAAGTTGTTACGGTGTTTAGCCGAAATTTAATTTCCACCAAGCTCTGGGAAAAACTTTTTAATTAATTTTTTTCAACATTCAATAAATTGTTTCTATTATTATTTAGAGAACCGTAAGGGAGACAGAAAGAGAGATTTCTTGTGCTATAATTAAGCACGGCTTCATTTTTTCTGCAAATTAATGTCTTTTTGGTTAAGGTTAAAATTAACTTCAGAAGGAACTCATTTAATGAATTAATTTTTATTTTAATTTTAAGTTAGTATTTTTTGATTAATTTAAAATTATAATAATAATAACATTATTATTATTATTATATTATTATAAAAAACTTATTATAAAAAAACATCAGCAGCGACTTTAAAAGCTCAACTACCATTTTTATTTTTTGTTTCATAATGGTAACGGTCACTTCTCGATTACTGATTTTATAAAACATATCAATTGTTCGCGAAACGTTTTCGTTAATCCTATAAAACCGCTATTTCACTTTAAGCTTATAAAGGTTACAGTAACCAAATTTTAGTTCCATATAAAACTTTTACTTCCTATTTATTTGCAACTAAGAGGTTGCAAATACCTTTATCCACTATAAATAAGTTTGATAACCTCAAGGAATATATTTTTGTTACCGCTGTAAAACCTACGTAAAGTGTTTTTAAACACCAAAAAACACCCCCATTCGCTTCATATTTTTGTATATTATTTTTTATGTTGATATTTATATCGATTCGAAAAAATGTAGCAATGGCGCCCGTATAAGCAATGCCATGGTCGCTTTTTAGAAAAGAAAACTATCTTTTTGAATTTTTGAATACTTAGCTGCTAGTTACCAAAATGGTATTTATAAAAATTTCTTTACAGCCATAAAACTAAAAGTAGCCCAATGTCCAATGTCACTTATGCAATCATAAACTCACTTTTCAATTGTTTACTTATTGCAAACTTTTAAAATTGTTCAACCGAAGAAGTTGAGCAATCAATACCTTCTTTGACGGTCATTCCAAGAGCACGGGACTCCAACAAGGGGCTGTTTTCCGCCCCCCTGAATCGACTGAATCTGAAATGACTGTAATGTCGTACAATACAGATAAAATGGTGGCTAATAATGAGCACCCCATACGTGTTTTTTAAAAACCTAGCAGAGTAATGCTACATTTCGGTATTTATCAATACAATATTGTCTTGAAAGTCTAAATTTTGGTGAATTTCTTTTAGATTAGGTCTAGTTTTCAATGATTTATCGCTCAGTGCACTTAGCAAAATATTATCATGGGTCTAGGACACATTCTATAAAATTTGCTATTTTATTTAATATTCTGGCAACTGTGCTTAGATTCTGAATTCTTTAAGAAAATAAGTCTTACAAAACTTATAACACCAATGGTTTCTTATGAAACTGCAAAATCTGTTATAGAAGCTAAAGTTGCTTATAAACCCTTTATAAATATCCGTTAACTTTATAGTAAAACCTTAAGCTGTTTGTTGCTTTCACTAAAACCATATCCGAAACGTCAAATCAAGAGAGAGTATCTTGTACCTTGCGATTGAACGTGTATTGGAGAAACCAAAACTAGTCTAAACGTACCACTTGACGAACAAAAAAACACACACACGAAACAGATTGGGATCTGGAATTGCAGACTATGTTTGGTCGAAGCAACAAAAGAGATAAGATATGAGGCTGATGTTGTCCACATGGAGCCTCCCTGGAAGAATCTCAAATTTAAATAACCTCTATTCATAGCAAATATTAACAATATTTACAACAACCCGAATGTGCACCTGTATCGGCGTCCTTAGTGGACAAATTCGTGGGTCATTGCACCCAACTCGGCCACGGATGAGCAGGCAGGTATTTTGGATGTGAAGTGCGTAAAATAAAACTCACTGTTTAATTTATGCTTATGTGGGATCAATACAATAGAATGTATTGGTCCTTAATAAGGAGATGGTCCAAAATCTGAGAAATTAACATTAATTATATTTTGTTGTTTACTTTGTCTGATCGATTGCTAAACAAATTCACTACACTATAAAGATAAAGAGAACATGCTTCGTTTACGTGCCCCTGACCTCTTGATATGCCAAACAAAGAGAGCAAAATCAAAATATTGATATTTGAATCCCATTTTGCGACCCGTTTGAGACCATAAAATACCGCTATTAAAGTCGAAAAAAGTATATTGACATTTTCCATCATAAATTCGAATTTTCCTCACTAAGTAAACGTGTCAGAGGTAATAATGTGGAGGTAATTTATTTCAGAAAAAAGTTCCTTCGGACCGATGGCATTGAAAACCATTCGAGTGAAGCGATCTAGAAAAAACTACCCCTGACGAAAGCATTTTAAGTGTGCACACATTGATTTTAAAACTTTAGGAGATATTGGGTGCAAAAATTTACAGCTGCATAAGCAGTAAACTCCTGATTATAAATTTCTAAATTAAATTTATAGCAATTAAGTTTCAGTCAAAGTATTCCTTAATAACACTTACAATTAGGGTGCGGATAAATCATAAAAAAATAATTAAGTTTTGTGAAAATGGAAAACTTCGATATGATTGTCGTCTACAAAGAGTTTGCGGTTACGATTCAGTGATAAATTATCATTCATTCATGTTTACTAGTATTGTCATTTGAAGATTACAAAGAAATCTGATACCCTGTCCCGTCAATCGGCTGTAAAAATTTAAAGCCTGATCCAGATAAACCTAGCAATAATTTGGACACCTGTTAATAAAAAACCCGACGTATGAAATTGCAAACTCAAATATAGTTAATTATACTCTATATTACTTAAAATGTTAGATTACAATTCAAAAACTAAAGAATCGCCCATAAAATAAAAAATAATGTATTGATGTATTTTTATTTTACGATTTTGCTTATTTAAAGGGGAATGTGGCACGTTTTTTCTTCAAAACTGCACGAGTTTGAAATCAGCAAATCAGCACCTCGAGGAACATGAATTTAGGTACTCACGAAGACTGTGGAAATCATTAAAGGAAAAAATTAACTTACCAGTTATATTAAAGTGACAATTGACAAAAAAATATTCCCAACGTTTATTTCACTTGAAATTTGACTAATAAAAATATTGTTATTATTATGGTATTTGTTCTTTTGGATAATATTTGTTTCATTGAGGCACTTCTCAGAAAAAAAAGTACAGTGGGCATCACGAGACTGTAATGATGGAAATCTGGTTGTAAAAATCGCAAACAGAAATGGACCTAAAATACTACCCTGGGGTACTCCCTTGTTGACAGCCGAAGCCCTAGAGGTTGATTCCTTAATTATCACTTTTTGTTTTCCGTCCTTTAAAAAGAACGAATTTACAAGACTCTTCACTGAATCCTATGTGATGGAGAATTCAAATGAGGATTTCATGATTTATCGTGTCAAAGGTTTTGCTAAAATCAAGTAAAACCAAGGCAGCAATTTTTTTTTATCACAAGCCAAAATGTCATGAACGCTTTCACATCTATAACCAGATCTATGTCCCGATTGTTGTGGGCGCACAATACTGTAAATATTGAGAATTGCTCTTATTTACTTGTCCATTATTTTCTCTAGAATCTTAGAGAGTGTGGGAAGAATACTCATAGAATGCAAATGATCAAACTCTGTAGGTTCTTTTACATTACCTTGGGGTATGACTTGTTTCCACAGTACAGGAAAATATGAGGACAAAATAAATTTGTTATGTGGACAATATACTTTATAATTAGGGGGCAATAAAGTTGCAGTAAAGTGATATTAATACTATCGCTTGCTGTTGCCTTCACCTTAATAGTACTTCAACTTCGATAGTCATATTCATATTCTGTCAATAATGTTCTTTTTTAAAAGTTAAGAAGTTCTGGGTTGGGCAAGGTGTTAGAGGCAGTGGAGCTTAGAAAGAAATTATTAAGAGCATCTGGATTATTAGTTATTATACAATTACACAATTAGACAATTAGTGTTTTGTTCGATTTTTATAATATTAAGTTTTTTAGTTCACGTCACTTCTCTCTAGAATTAGAATTTTGAAATTTGGTTTGTATTTTTTTTTTCCTAACTGGTATCGTTGTGTAGTGTCTAATAAGTTTATAGTAATTATAATGGACAGAGAGCTTTGATTGTTTAAATTAATCGCTTTGTTATTTACTATTTGTAATCATTTTATATTATCAGTTATGCAATGCAATAGTTACTTTGTTTGCAAATTTTTTTAAAGGGTACATGCAGTACATAGTCGTTGAAAAGAGAGATTTTCTCATCAATACTACTTGCAGAAAGTACATTATGCCAAGGCACACTCTGAAGGTCTTTTTCACAATTCTCTCGATAAATACTGTTTACTGGCCTGTACATGAAACTAATCATCGGCAGCTTTAAATATACTAAAAAATGATCGGCAATATTCAAATCTAAAATACCAGTCTCAGTAACACCTATATTAGTGCTCATACACTTTACACTATCACCAATGCCCTATAATCTTTATTTCTCGTAGATATTTCAAAAGCCTGTGCTTTATTAAAAGTCATAAACAGGCTTTTACTTTTCCCTTATTCGCCGTGTCAACGTTCCGCATTCTACGTTGGTCAATTTAAGATGATCGACGTGCCACTTCCTCTTGGCGTTATTAATTCCGCTATTCTGAGACCGCAAGTTTGGACGGATAATTATAAGTATAAATTCCATTTTTTTTGGGAAGATTAAAACATTTTATTCTATTGATGAATTGGAAAATCTGGTATTTCGTTGACTCAAAAGTTTCTACAGTATTTCATAACAGATGTAATGTTTCTAACTTTACCCGAGGAATATCATTTACACGTTTTGTTATTAATCTAAGAATAGAACACTACTTAGCAGCACTATAAGATCCATCAATACACGGTGATGCATATGCATATACAGCTCAACTTAGAGGCATATCCCTTGGCTTGAAATGCGGACAAAACTTTGTACAAATATGGTTCCGAAAACACTTTGTTGCCGAGATAAAAAGTATCAACTATTTAATTTATCTACCAACCATTTGGAGAAAAAAAATCAAGAGCCATGAAAGTATCTAAATTGGAGGGTGAATCTTATACGAAACTAAAAGCTAAGAAATTTCGACAAAAAGTTTGGGGTGACTAAATAGTATAAATATTGTGTTTTTGATATGTAATTATACCAAATTACAGTTAATTATTTTAAAAATTGTGGACATTAAATTGAAGAAAAAAATCTTCGACACCTAGGAAACAAAGCGCTTTAGAAATCTTGTTTGTATGAATTTGAAACATGTTCTTAGTTGGTGTATCTGAAAAGGTGTAAAACAAGTTCTCCAAAATTCCATTTTTTCATTCTTTGGTAAAATAAAAGTTACATTTGGATTTAATTTTTTCACAAATAATTTTTGTAATACACTTTTTGAGATACTGTGTTAAACTTTTAGGTTTTTTTTTTGCGAGGTCATTTGCAAATTGCAATTAATTTTTTAAATGGCAGTCTTTTTTGGTTTTCTATGTAAGAGTGTCGACTGTGGAGAATTCCGTATGGTAAAGTGCAAGTCAATTATAAATCGACAAGTTGATAAAATTAATAGTTGCATCGTATGTAAAGCCTGCTGAAAGGGGAAAATTAAAGAAACGGTCAAAATCCATCCCATAAATTTGCCTAACCTTTCTCTGCGGAAGAGAGTAACTAAAATCCAAGCATTATGAGCCGATAATAAAACTTGTAGATATTCATAACCCATTTAGTTCGACCAAAATTTATGGTAATAATTTATGACCTAAAAAAATAAATGGGAATTTCTCGTGATTACTGCGGTTGTTTAAAACCTTTCAGTATTTTTTAATATTTATCTGGTAAAAAGTGCACAATTACTACAAGATTAACCGTTACTTTGGTGTTACTTGTTTTATTATTAATATTTTTCCAATAAAATTGATAATAAGGGGCGAGAAAATGATTTAGGCCAAATACACTTTAGCAAAATGTGTTTTGATTATTGGGATAAATGGTGGGGTTATGTTTAATTGGAAATGGTTAGTATGGCAAACAAGGTGATGGGAAAAGTACTCTAACAATTGCAATGAATGTTTAGATTAGGTATGTTATACTCCACAGTCAAATGATGTTTAATTAAGTGACGAGCTAATATTTTGCAAGCAGCGGAAGGGTGGGGTACGCACACGTGGCGACCGGTTGCTTCAAAATGTGTGTTGCTAATTCTTAAATCTTTCTATATTTCAATTTCAATTCAATTTCAAAACATAACTTAATATTAATTGTTATTATTAATATTATGCTTTATTGTAATGTTTAATGTAATATCTATTTGACCTAAACACCTGGGTTTAAACAAGCCGTATGTGTCAAAATTAATAAATTCATCAACTTCTTAATTTGTAACAGTTCAATCTTAACTACAATTACAAAATTATAATTAACCAGATTAAACGCAAGGCAAAAATGGAAGAGTTATCCAAAATATAGTTGTCGACTTCTCTAGAAAATATCTTAATTACTTTAATTTACCTTTTATATATAGGAACCAAACTACAAAGTTTGATAGCTATGGTTTATAAGTGCTTGTCTCGAAGAATGTTTGGAAATGTGTATACATGTACCTAAGATAAACATATACAAAACACTTCCAAACATCTATATTATAAAGAAACGACTTACAGTAACATTCCTGAAGATAAATAATGCACATACCTCCCACCCCCTCTTTGAAATCAGATAGAAGCGGTTCAACTAATACTTTATAAATAAGTATAACCGTTTTTTTTGTAAAGGAATTATCATAACATCAAATTTATGCAATAAGAATTAGATTTTTTTGTCAAATATAACACACGATTATCCCATTTAAGCTTTTTCTCAACCATTACTACCAAGTATTTTATAATATTTGTTATCTTCATTCATTCTACTAAAGTGTCAATATGTATTTCTGAAAAGTTGGAACGAGTTTTCCCAGTTACATATTTAGTGTTCCTTATATCAAATCCTTTTTAAACCGCAAACTACTACTCTGTCGTCCGCATAAGGATGATCCACATTTAAATTTCGTAATTCATTAATATATAAATTGAATAGCACAGTTTCTTGTGACATACCTATCTTGACAATACACTCAAAAAGCTTCCTATTTTCGTGAATTGAGGCCTGTCGGTTAGATAATTTTTTAAACAAATCGTTAACAACGACGCGCATTCCACACTTTACGAGTATATTGGTTATTTATGACAGTGACAACGTCATTTGTAGGTGCAGAAAGAACACTGATTACAGCCATCCAGATGGTTAGTAATTTCCTTCATGATTTCCACCATTGCATCATTAGTACTTATAACCTTTGTGAAACGAAATTGATGACTATACAATTATCATTACTACTAAGAACATTATGTAAACACTTTTCAAATACTTTTATTAAATTTGATATTACAATAATTGGTCTATAATTACAGGAATTCGACTTACGACTTATAAACTTTTTAAACTGATAGGGGACATTACCAGCCTGAAATATAATTCCAATTATATGACATATAATATCAACAATACGTAGGTGTAAAAACTTTAAGATTTTTGAAGCAACCTTTCCTGGGATGCAATTGTTTTTTAAACTATTTATCTGTTCTATTATCTGATTTATCGTAAATGGAGAGATGGGCAACTCTATTTTAACTGTAATTTTTCTCATATATTGAAAAAATATTCATTAAATCTATTGGGCACTTCTTTTCGTTGTTTATCAGCGTTTGAAGGGGAAGAGGAATAGTAGGCGGATGAGATAGAAAAACTGAAACGTAAGCGGTTGATTTCTTCCTGTGTTTAGATAAGATTGTGGACAATTTCTATTTAACATTATCTAATTTATTTTTGTCAATCGACAAAAATAAATTAGATAATGTTGTTATTGCAAATTTTGGCAAAGGCAAAAGGTGGTATAGGCCCACTTAACTGAAGCATGTAATTATTTATCTGGATTCCACATACGTAAGTTGTTAATAAATAAAACTTCCAAAATTCTTGCCTGCAATCAAATCTTCTACTAACAAAAATTCGAGAATCTACGGAAATCTATAAGCAACCAAACAATCTTAGCCGTGACTTAGGTCTTTACCTGTCACCATCATGGGATTCAGTCATCCGAGACAATGTTCATGCCCCTCCTATAGCTCCGCCCCCTCGAACAATATATAAACAGGTACAGACTAGAATGCAAGCTAGTTTCAGGTAAACTGTGAAGAAGACATCAGGATGATTGGCGAAACATCAGCCAGTTTGATTTATAAACAACCGACGCAGGAGGAATCCAGAAGATTTGTCAGTAGTTGGAATTGTGTTGTAAATTAAAACTGCATATTCGAATTTCAGTCGTTTGTTATAAAGAATGTCACGCGTTTTAAATCATCATTCTGCAAAATTCGTGAGCGGAAATTTTTAATTCCGTTATGGCGTTATTATGCTTTTGACGACGTTGAATTTATAAAACTCTTTTAAGGTCTGCAAAATAATTTAGTCCTTTGAAAAATGTTAGCGAAATGCGGAAAGTTGGAAATTAATTTGCGGGACTGAGAGAGACCCAATAGCAACGGAACGGGAAAAACCTTAATTTTAATTAAGTAGAGATTAAAGTTTATTACGCGATGGCAGCAGAACTTTATACACGTTCAAGTAGGATCTGCGATCTATGAATTAGTTTATATATTTCACCTACCACGGTGATACGCTCAGTCCCATGCTCTTCAGAGATATATTGTAAATAAAGAAACTAAGTTTCAAAATTAATTTGCTTTAGATACCGCACGAAGACCAAGTCAGACGACGCATAAAGGCTGAAACGTACAGGGTCATTTTTTAAATTTGCGTATCCACCTAACAGAAGTCACGGATAAAACTACAAAAGTTGTGTTATTTCTGAAGTATTATATTTTGGACTTCTGAAAGAAAACAAATGTGCATAACAAAGTTGAGAAACAGTGGCAAATTTTTTATTTTTATATATTTTCTGTTCTGATGAAAAATCTTTTTCTTCGAATGTGAATAGCCGCATTCATTACCCGTTGTACTAGTCCCAAAGAAAGGTGTGTGCATTATCAACGCTTGAACGCTGTTACGCAAACGGACAAATATCCACCACCTAGACTCAATGACATGTTACAAATGGCAAAACGGACTAGATACATACACCACTTGATTTAAAATATGGTTACCATCAGGGGAAGGTAAGACCCTCAGATAGAGACAAAACCGCGTTCATCATACCATTCGGAGTATTTCGATATAACCGAATGCCGTTTGACTTGAAAACAGCCCCTTCCGCGTTTCAGAGAACAGCGCATGTTGCACAAGCGGTACTTGGGACACTTGATAACCCATTAAGGAATTAGACCCGATCCGGTGGGCAGCGATAAACGAAATGAAGTTTCCACACAACGTCAAGCAACTTCTGACTTTCCTCCAGACATGTTCATGTTTTCGCAGTTCTCAAGTTGGCCATGCGGACCCAAACAAGAGGAAACGTTTTGTAAACCGAAATTTTTGCTAACCAGTAGCCTAATATTACGACAGGCAGACACCCGGTTACCCTATATCTTACGCATGGATGCCAGTGCCCATGCACGGGGGCAGTTTTACTCCAGGGGGAGTAAAGGAGGAATGAAAGACCAATCGAGTATGCCAGTCGACTATTAAACTCAGCTGAAAGGAACCTAGAAGGAGCTAGTTGCATCGTGAAGAGAGACCACCAACCATATAAATGTTGAATGTCGTCGCCGATACATTGTCTCGACCAAATTTTGACGAATGCCAAAGAATTGCGTGAAGCACAGCTAAAAGAGTCTGATATCGAAAATATTATCAAATAATTTTTCAAAGAAACTTCCACAGGCTACTGTAATAACTTTTATAAAATTTCTAGTCGAACTAGTTCGTCGTCGAACGTTTCGCCAATGATCCTGTTGGCTTCTTCAGAGCTTGACTGACTGACTGTTTCCCACCTATCATCTACAGGTGATAAGGGAAGTCACCGAGAAAAACTTTCAACTCAAATGGGCATTGCAAAGTAGAGAAACAGTAGCAAGTTTTTTATTTTTAATTGCTTTACTTTAAATCGAATCATTCAGTTGGGAAAACGAGTTACTGAATGAAAGAAAAGCTTCAAGTAGTCCGTCTTTTTTATTCCAATAACAATAGAAACAGTCCAAAAATATAGAACCGGGAAGAGAATATTTTGCTTTCTTTTGAAGGAAGCTCTACTTTTATGGATAATAATTAAAAAATAAAATTAATTTCAATAGAAAATCCCGAAATTTCAATCTCAGTTGTTGCCGCATAAGACTCAGTCCACTTTAACCTACAAATTTATTCCAATTCAAGGCTTATCTAAAGGAAATAAAATTTACCTGTTACAATATTGTCCAGAAATGTCGAGGCACAATATAACAGAGGATCCCGAGTTTTTTGGGAAAAATTATTTTTACTAATGAAGCAATTGATATTAAATTTGGAGTGCCTTCCAGTTCGCCAAAAATTAATCTGGCTTGCCAACAACATGGGACACCGCCCCACAATACCGACCCAGTTACTGAATACCTAAATGACGGATATGATCATAGGATAGGCAGACATGGCAAAATTCTTGAAACAATGTTTGAAATGCCAGAGATTCAAACCCATGAATTTAAAACCAACTGATGGCGATAGATGGAGATGGAGATAGAACTGGAAGGTCCTCAAAATCTAAATATCAATTGCCCGTCAGATATCCATCAAGAAAAATCGGTCGGATTATTTGGTTGGTCAGCATGCCAGACCACACAGGAATCGATCTATCACCCTGTATTTTTACTAATGCTCATTTTTCCGATAAAAAATACCTGCTGTCATGAAGTTTGCTTCATTAGTAAAAAAATTTTTTCGCAAAAAAAAACGGGATCCTCTGTTATATTGTGTGCCTAGACATTTTTTCAATATTGTAAGAGTTAAATTTTATTTCCTTCAGATAGGCCTTGAACTGGAATAAATTTACAGATTAAAATAATTTTATTTTTAATTATTATCCATAAAAGTATTCAAAAGAGAGCGAAATTTTCTCTTCTCGTTTCTTTTTTTTTCGACTGAGACTTTTGGTTTTATTAAATTGCAGAATAATGTGTACTCGTCTCCCATGATTATTCTGACTGTTTTGCCGTTTAACTGCAGCTATTGCTATCGGAATAAAAAAGACGGACTACTTGAAGCTTTTCTTCTTCTGAACTCATTTTCCCAACTGAATGATTCGATTTAAAGTAAAGTGATACAATATGTCACACAGAACGCTTGGCCAAATCGATCAACATCTGTTTAGTTTTAAAATAAAATAAAAAATAAAATTAAATAATTCAATTCATTCGATTCATTCAATTTTTTGCCATAACAGAAAATATATGGCGTGTTCTACTCAAAAATAAAAAACTTGCTACTGTTTCTCAACTTTGCGATGCCCGATTGAGTTAAAAGTTTTTCTCGGTGACTTCCGTTATCCCCTGTAGGTGGGTACGCAAATATAAAAAATAACCCTCTACATGATGTTTACTGAATATATATATATATATATATATATATATATATATATATATATATATATATATATATATATATATATATATATATATATATATATATATATATATATATATATATATAGTCACCGAGAAAAACTTTTAACTCAATCGGGCATCGCAAAGTTGAGAAACAGTAGCAAGTTTTTTATTTTTGAGTAGAACACGCCATATATTTTCTGTTATGGCAAAAAATTGAATGAATCGAATGAATTGAATTATTTAATTTTATTTTTTATTTTAATTTAAAACTAAACAGATGTTGATCGATTTGGCCAAGCGTTCTGTGTGACATATTGTATCACTTTACTTTAAATCGAATCATTCAGTTGGGAAAATGAGTTCAGAAGAAGAAAAGCTTCAAGTAGTCCGTCTTTTTTATTCCGATAGCAATAGCTGCAGTTAAAAGGCAAAACAGTCAGAATAATCATGGGAGACGAGTACACATTATTCTGCAATTTAATAAAACCAAAAGTCTCAGTCGAAAAAAAAAGAAACGAGAAGAGAAAATTTCGCTCTCTTTTGAATACTTTTATGGACAATAATTAAAAATAAAATTATTTTAATCTGTAAATTTATTCCAGTTCAAGGCCTATCTGAAGGAAATAAAATTTAACTCTTACAATATTGAAAAAATGTCTAGGCACACAATATAACAGAGGATCCCGTTTTTTTTTGCGAAAAAATTTTTTTACTAATGAAGCAAACTTCATGACAGCAGGTATTTTTTATCGGAAAAATGAGCATTAGTAAAAATACAGGGTGATAGATCGATTCCTGTGTGGTCTGGCATGCTGACCAACCAAATAATCCGACCGATTTTTCTTGATGGATATCTGACGGGCAATTGATATTTAGATTTTGAGGACCTTCCAGTTCTATCTCCATCTCCATCTATCGCCATCAGTTGGTTTTAAATTCATGGGTTTGAATCTCTGGCATTTCAAACATTGTTTCAAGAATTTTGCCATGTCTGCCTATCCTATGATCATATCCGTCATTTAGGTATTCAGTAACTGGGTCGGTATTGTGGGGCGGTGTCCCATGTTGTTGGCAAGCCAGATTAATTTTTGGCGAACTGGAAGGCACTCCAAATTTAATATCAATTGCTTCATTAGTAAAAATAATTTTTCCCAAAAAACTCGGGATCCTCTGTTATATTGTGCCTCGACATTTCTGGACAATATTGTAACAGGTAAATTTTATTTCCTTTAGATAAGCCTTGAATTGGAATAAATTTGTAGGTTAAAGTGGACTGAGTCTTATGCGGAACAACTGAGATTGAAATTTCGGGATTTTCTATTGAAATTAATTTTATTTTTTAATTATTATCCATAAAAGTAGAGCTTCCTTCAAAAGAAAGCAAAATATTCTCTTCCCGGTTCTATATTTTTGGACTGTTTCTATTGTTATTGGAATAAAAAAGACGGACTACTTGAAGCTTTTCTTTCACTCAGTAACTCGTTTTCCCAACTGAATGATTCGATTTAAAGTAAAGCAATTAAAAATAAAAAACTTGCTACTGTTTCTCTACTTTGCAATGCCCATTTGAGTTGAAAGTTTTTCTCGGTGACTTCCCTTATCACCTGTAGATGATAGGTGGGAAACAGTCAGTCAGTCAAGCTCTGAAGAAGCCAACAGGATCATTGGCGAAACGTTCGACGACGAACTAGTTCGACTAGAAATTTTATAAAAGTTATTACAGTAGCCTGTGGAAGTTTCTTTGAAAAATTATTTGATAATATTTTCGATATCAGACTCTTTTAGCTGTGCTTCACGCAATTCTTTGGCATTCGTCAAAATTTGGTCGAGACAATGTATCGGCGACGACATTCAACATTTATATGGTTGGTGGTCTCTCTTCACGATGCAACTAGCTCCTTCTAGGTTCCTTTCAGCTGAGTTTAATAGTCGACTGGCATACTCGATTGGTCTTTCATTCCTCCTTTACTCCCCCTGGAGTAAAACTGCCCCCGTGCATGGGCACTGGCATCCATGCGTAAGATATAGGGTAACCGGGTGTCTGCCTGTCGTAATATTAGGCTACTGGTTAGCAAAAATTTCGGTTTACAAAACGTTTCCTCTTGTTTGGGTCCGCATGGCCAACTTGAGAACTGCGAAAACATGAACATGTCTGGAGGAAAGTCAGAAGTTGCTTGACGTTGTGTGGAAACTTCATTTCGTTTATCGCTGCCCACCGGATCGGGTCTAATTCCTTAATGGGTTATCAAGTGTCCCAAGTACCGCTTGTGCAACATGCGCTGTTCTCTGAAACGCGGAAGGGGCTGTTTTCAAGTCAAACGGCATTCGGTTATATCGAAATAATCCGAATGGTATGATGAACGCGGTTTTGTCTCTATCTGAGGGTCTTACCTTCCCCTGATGGTAACCATATTTTAAATCAAGTGGTGTATGTATCTAGTCCGTTTTGCCATTTGTAACATGTCATTGAGTCTAGGTGGTGGATATTTGTCCATTTGCGTAACAGCGTTCAAGCGTTGATAATGCACACACCTTTCTTTGGGACTAGTACAACGGGTAATGAATGCGGCTATTCACATTCGAAGAAAAAGATTTTTCATCAGAACAGAAAATATATAAAAATAAAAAATTTGCCACTGTTTCTCAACTTTGTTATGCACATTTGTTTTCTTTCAGAAGTCCAAAATATAATACTGCAGAAATAACACAACTTTTGTAGTTTTTATCCGTGACTTCTGTTAGGTGGATACGCAAATTTAAAAAATGACCCTGTACGTTTCAGCCTTTATGCGTCGTCTGACTTGGTCTATATATATATATATATATATATATATATATATATATATATATATATATATATATATATATATATATATATATATGATGACACTATATTCCGGGATATCATCCGTTCGCTCGTTGAACTCCGACTGGAATCCTGCATCCGACTGGAATCCTGCAAATCTTGCATCCGACTGGAATCCTGCAGACGTTTCGCCAAAATCTCACTTGGCATCTTCAATGCTCGCGCTCCGAAAACACTTCGAACAGTGTTTTCGGAGCGCGAGCATTGAAGATGCCAAGTGAGATTTTGGCGAAACGTCTGCAGGATTCCAGTCGGATGCAAGATTTGCAGGATTCCAGTCGGATGCAGGATTCCAGTCGGAGTTCAACGAGCGAACGGATGATATCCCGGAATATAGTGTCATCACATTTTTCCATCCGTGAATCAATACGTGAGAATATATATATATATATATATATATATATATATATATATATATATATATATATATATATATATATATATATATATATATATATATGTTAATCTAATTCAATGTTAATATTTATATAGTTGCGCACTTTGAAACACTTTTTTTCAACTTTTGGCCGGTTCGACCTCATGGCCAAATAATTTTTTCCCACTAAAATATAAAAAATTGACCTTACTACAAGATAAAAATCACTAAGAAAAACTAGTAGTTTCATAAAAACTATGAAAAATGTGGTGATATTTTCAAAATATCTTCAACATTTCATATATTCTCACACAACATTTCATATAATTAATCTGTACCTTTTACCGATTCCGAGATCCCGAGAGTGGAAAAAGATGAGCCATACTTTCGTAATTCCTTATATTAATATATGCAACATATTTTTTGCTCTTAAAAATTTGCGTATTCGCATTCTTTAGCTCCACTAGAAGGCGTAAAATAATTTTATTTTTAATTGATCATTTTTTTCTCACTGTATTGATTTTTTATTACAATGCACGGCACGTATATTGTCGCTCCCCATGAAATTAATTTATGGCATGTAACGAAACGGCACACCCATCAGCAAAGAGCTTTTTATCAAATTAAATAAAAGTGAACTAGGATGATCAATTTCTCCGTAATTGATTAAAAACAAAAATAATATGTGAGCGTCATCTACTAATTAAGTCCGAAATTGCTTATGAAAATGGTGTAAAAAAAACGTTCACGGTAAATTTTTTATCTCTTCACATTTTTCATAAATTCTTCAGTATCTTCACTTAACCAAAGTTAATATTGATATTGATTTATATGACTTAATTTATGTCCGAAAATTAAGAAACTACAACAAACAACTGGAACACATCAACGCTTGATGAATGTGCCAGGAACACAGGCCAACACAGTTAAATTTAAGACTCTATCGCTATTCATAATGCTTATACCGAAATTGTCTCCTCCGACGAAAATGGAATGTCGTTTATGGGCCACGAAAAATATTTCTCTTAAGGTAAACTTATTTACAAATATATGTGACTTAAGAAGTAAACTTTTGGGGAATATTTTGAGTCGACATAGTAATAGAGACTAGAAAATAGAAAATAAACCTTTCCGATAATGTATAGGTTGAAACGCGTAATAAGATTCTGTATTTTTTTTTTGGAACAGCTCTCTTCCTCTCGGGACGATGTAATTCTGCATGCATTTCATATATTTCTAAAATCAGATTTCGATTTGTACTAAATCGTGAATATCATCGTTCTCAATCGTGTTCAACTTGTAAATCTGCAAAATTGTATTTTTTCGTAGGAAATGTTTGTTGTTTCAACAAAGAAACAACAAAAAATTTAGAACGAATAAGTATGGTTTTAGGTTTCAATCGAGTCAGGATATTGATCTCGTGTAATACTGTTGCCGAATATCACTCGCGAAATATTTTTTTTTAGCAAAATAATCTTGCTTAATTTTAAATGTGATTCTTGAAATTGCCATGCAACAAACTCTTCTTCATGGCGATATTACATTCCATAAAACTATTTCAGGCAATAATTTGGATTCCTTTCCTTTCCTTTCCATAAAAGAAAAAAAAACTATGTTAATGTCTATCAACTCCAACAAGGATAACGATTTCAGTAATGCATGTGAGGCAAGTTTGCTTTGCAGTGAGACGGTGCTTTCTTTGTCAAACATAAAGGATATTCTATATGACTTCTCACATTTTATACTTGTTTGAGTTTTGTACCTGCTTAGTTTAGTGCGTAGCAAAATCATTTCAATGGTTTAACCTTCTTTGAACCAAGTACTTATGATATATTTTGACTTTTTTCGAGGTGTATGTAAATTAATAAGTATTTTTTAAAATGTTAAATTCTTGCGTTGCATAAGGTTTAAAAGTATTTTTTATGCTCTATTTAACAATGAAAATATTCAATATGAACGAAAATTTAAAAACCCATGGTGTATCTCGAACAAACGAAAAAATTCCATTTATGTCACCATATTCTTCTTAAAAGATGGTCCAATAATCATTTTTATATAATTTTTATTTAGAACTTTCCTAATTTAACCGACTCTGTATCTTCTACGGCTTTAGATATCATCATGCTCTCGCATCCATTTATTGGACACACTCTATAAATAAAATATATAATTATAGAATTTTATAAAATCAGCATAAAAAATTCCAACAACAAAATTTAGACTTTTGTATTTTCTCAAGTACAATAAAACTTAATGCAGGAGATTTTACTGCTTTGAAAGCCCGCATACACTGGATATACCAAAGCAAAATTATATACTTATAATCATTTTATAAGGAGCGTTAGTACCCCCATGTAACGATTTGCCTCTATTCTTGCTTGTCTAAATAAATACTGCGGGGATAAATATTCCAGTGGCTGAGGCGTCGCGATGGTAAAACACTTTCCCTACTATAGCAAAACGTCCAAGAGCGCGCGAGCATTATTTTTCATTAATTCTTCCAAAATGCGGGACGTCTTTTACATCCTGAAGCTGGAATTTTAGTTAAACATGCATTAGGGGATTAACTCATAACTCCGCTTTAATAGCGAAAGGTGTTGGACGAACAACATATCGCAGGTGAGAGCATCCGCGAGACGTGAGTAATGAGTTTTAGAGATAAGCTATGCGGAAAAACTATTGCTTTTTCTCTACACTGAAAACAAAAGGACGCGGCGGATTTTGGAGTAGTCGCGCCGGCATAACACCAAATACACCGAAACATTTGCAGGTTATATGTATAGTTTTCGTAGGGTTCGCTCGGATGGCGCAATAGTTTCGCAAAGTATTATTATTTATCATAATGTTAAAATTGTAACAATCTAAAATATTTTCAATTCTACAGAGTGTTTCACAATAGCGTGGTAATACAAAAATATATATTTTTTAAACTTGACCTCCTATACACATTGCGATTCCTTTAAGAAATGTTTATATGACTGCGTGATTCCTATAGTTTGGTATATGTTTCGTAATATTACAAAATGGACCTTAATATCTCCATAATTCTGGCTTTTACTTGCCAAAAATTGAGCTGTCGAAGAATAATATTCGTTGGTCACTTAAAAAGTACGACCTAGTAATACACAATTATATAATAAAAAAAAAACAAAAAAATCCCAAATTTGTTAAGAATAACAAAAAAACATTAAACAGATTTCAAAAAAGGAATTTGGTTTTATTTAAATGTTACTATTTGTTGTTACAGTTTAGCTGGTTCCCAGACTTTTTTTCTTATAGACCACTTTCAAAATTTAGCTGGTTTCGGTGGACCTCCCGCAGCTACATATGTATCATAACCATACAAAATATTTATTTTTTGTCAGACCAACGTAAACCCCCCTTCGAGTCTCCGGTGGACCCCTGAGGTTCCATCAGGACCACTTTAGAAACTAGGGTATATGAACATGTAAATTGTAACTAACTTTTGTTAAATATTATATCGGTTTCTGTGGTGGAGACTCATAGATACCCGGTCAACGATAGACAAGTTTATTACCTCATTGGTTTTAAAAGTTTTGAGGAAATGGTAAATAAAAAGTTGTTAAGATTTTTGGGGTGCACGATTCAAAATTATTTTAAAGTAACAGGGTGACTCAAAAAAGCGTGACGAATAAAACATGTATTGTTTTAAATAGAACACTCTATTTTCAAATTTTCTTTGGAATTCGATTTGAAATTCTTCAACTTGTTTATTAATAATAATACATACCTAAACCTCGCAGTTTTTCCATTTCCATTGTGATTTTTCTAAAAATATGCTAGTTTTCACACTAGCAAAAAAAAATGATAGCGCCATATTTTTTTTAACTTTTAACTTTTCACTTTTCAAATATTTACCCCTTTTTCTGTCTAAGACTTGTGCTGTAGTATAAATTTTTTATGACTAACACACAAAGCACACCGAAAAGCTAAATATCAAATTCCTATTACTAGAAATTTAGTTATTTTATTTTTAATTATTATTATGGGGCGTTTAGTTTTTTTGTAAAAGCTAAATATCAAATTCCTATTACTAGAAATTTACTTATTTTATTTTTAATTATTATTATGGGGCGTTTAGTTTTTTTGTAACATTTTCTTGGACGTTCGTTAGCATAACCGGTGTTATTCTCCTGCACGCGTCCCGATTTTTAACAAACCCCCCCAAAAATATTGGAAAAACTATTAGGTTTAGGTATTAATTATTACCAATAAAAAGCTGAATAATTTCAAAACGAATTAAAAAACAATAAAAATAGAGTGTTCCATTAAAAAAAAATGTTTTATTTGTCACGCTTTTCTAAACCACCTTGTTTACTTTAAATTAATTTTAAATTATGCATCCCAACAATCTTTACAATTTTTGTATTTACCAATTTCGCGAAACTTTTGAAAACAATGATAACTTTACTCTATAGTTGACTCACCCTGTACATTCTACTCTTGAGTCTTCCTATCTTTTCCTATTTAAAGGTTCATACTTTCCAACAAATATTCTTAACTCGAGGATAAAATTTTGCGGTATCAATCCCGTCATGACTAATAACCCAATACTGCAAAATTGAAAAGAGAAACTAATTTAGAGTTGGTCTCTAGCGTAATATGGGATAACTGAGATAATTAGGTGGGTAATAGCCACTATCTCAGTTTTACATATAATACTTTATAACTTAATTTCCAATCTTTCGTCAGTAAGTGAGGTTAGCACGAAATGTATAACGTATTGCATGAAATGAAGCGTTTATCGACCGACTGTTTCCAACGTTTACTCATTTTTTAAAAATATTTTTTATATATTGTTATCCTTCCGAAACCTAAATTTGATCCTTTTTATGTCGGACAGCATTATGAGATTTTCTACAGACATCACTAAAGACCTTAATGTGTAACGTAAACCATGACGGCGGTTTCCCATGCAGAATTCGTTCATCCGAAACGGTCGATGATCTATAAACCTCACACACCTTTAATTTCAGACAACCTTCTGAATAAGCCGGCACTAAGATCGGCAAGCCATCGACGATAATGAGACAAAACCCGACCCGGAAGAAATCCAGAGGACGTGTAGCGACAATCATCATTTGCATTTAGAGGCAAGACACTCTCCGGCTGTATTGAAATATAATTGGGAAAACTATATATTAGGCATATGAATCTCACACAAATACTGTCATTTTCTTGGCTTATTCCCCAGGAGGCAACGATGCTGCGCGCTCAGGCGACTCTGTCATAATAATTAGATGCTTCCTGCATTTTTAAAGAAATCAATGACGGCGCTCGGAGCGCCTCATCTCCGTTGGCATTCGGCTATTTTATAAATTCAAAATTTCCAAGGACGTGACGTCCACACATTATGTAGGGTTATGTGGGGTTTTGTAACGGACAAAATTTTTTAACACTGTTATATCTATGCACGATTATTTATACTAAAAGGAATAGAATGAAAATATTTTATTTTCAAATGTGCTATTAGCTGTTTTCTTAAGCGAGCATGTAAAAAATACATTTACACGATTAGTTATTATAATTCTAATGAATTCTCTCTATATTACAGCATTTTTGGATTTGTCGATGGCAATTTTGTAAAAAGTAATCTAATCATTTGTATTTTAATACCATATTTTATACCTCAAATTTCTCTTATATAACAAATTTGCTATTGTTATGGTTCAATTTTTACTTTCCGGGAGTGAGGGAGCCAAGTGCCCTTATTTTACAACAGAAAAGCACCAATAAAAAAAGAAGGGGAAAACGGCAACATTTTTCGAAATTTTATTCCAAAACTTTCATAATAATATTTAGGTATACCTAATTATTAATATAATAACAAATGATGAATTTCCCTGGCAAATTTAGAACCAACAGGGTTCCCTGAGAGATATCGTTTCCTTCCTTGGGTCTTTTTAAATTACAAGATTTCTCTGTGATTTTTTGTCTAAAGTACTTAGCTGCTTGTTAACCTTTTTTCGACCATGATTTATCTTCAGATAGGACTTTATGTGTAGTGACATTCCGCGTTTTAGATCAGAGGTTGGTACCGTCCTTGTGAACGTTCTAGGACCAGTGAAGGGCTAGCACAGTATCTCCTTAATGCCAGTTTGTATTTGCGTATAGGGTCCCTAAAACCGTTGGTCGGAGTCATCAGACGTATAACCAAATCTGCGGGTCAGTAAATGAAATCATTAACTATTTATTACTTTTGGACCTAAGGCTTATCTCCATCTATCTTTCTTCCAGAACTCTTTTGATTTATAGTTGATGTAGTGGAAAATAAATTCGTTACTTAAGTATATATTTCCTTGTTTGACTATGGTAAACACGGTGTAGTGCCCTGGAAAGTCTGTTTTGTTATTTATTGCTGAGAAGATGTGACGGGTGGAGCTTGCGCTCAACAGGGTTCCGGAAATCATCCTAGGCGTGCGCCTTGGTCTCGGGTTCCAAGTGCGGCGGCATTTCGAAAATCACTATCTTCATCAAATAGGTATTTGTAATGTCTTTAACCTCTTTAAATTGAATTAAAATTCACCTCCTTCCCAATGGCATATTAAACTTCTGAATTTTGCACAAGTTCTGAATGATGACAATGTGGAACCCGGTGGCCTTGCAAACCCTTCTGGACCTCTTAAGCCCAACACACAAGATACAAGATTTAATCTAGCATTGAAAATAATTCCCGGCTAGAGAGATTCCAGATTCACTCCCCTTATTGGTCCATTCGCATGGAGTTAAGACGTTGTTTACAGGTGCCGCCCGAGGTTTCGTGAATATATTATAATGGTGACTCTCGTAATTTTTTGTCCTGTGTACATGGGACGAATTAAGTGCATAAAAAGAGTCGATGGAGTGTCTTCCCTTATCAGATAGCGCTTGTATAGTGGGCGAGCACAGGTTCTTGTGCTTTTGGGTTTTCAGGGAAGAAATCTACTCTTGTTGAGAGTCTGTTTTTTTCTGGGAAATAATAAATTAGGAACCTGGCTGAGAAAATTGTGGTGCCTGTATTTGGTCTCCTAGTCCATTTTGTGGTATTTTGCAAACTTTTTAAATTCACGCTAGTCCATTTTTTGGCATTAATGCGTGGAAGATGCGTGGATAGCGCCTAATTTTTATGCTTTTTTTATATTAGTTGAATAACTCCTATGGTTATTTGTCTTTCTATAATAGTTGGTATTAATTCAGGGAGCACGGGTGCGCGCTGGGAAGGCTATTCTCCCGTGTAAGCATAAAATTCTTGCTCGCGCTGCGGAGGAAGAATTTTACCTTAACTGTGCCTTTGGGCGGCTCAGTTAAATGCGGGAAGGGGCGTACTTCGGATTTTTCCAACTAGGCATTTTAATTTTGTTAGAAGCCAGTCCTTTTATAACTATTATGGAAGTTGAAAAAAAAAAGACAAACCCACCTTCCCGTTGTTTTAACCGCGGTGACTAATGATGGCAAACTGGGGACTAGAGAAAAAGCAAGAAAATTAATATAAGAAGATTTAATAACAATTTTTTTATGAAACCACCCGCAATTGCTCAAACCTCCCAGGCAAAGTGCTGTCTATTTGTTCCCTCCGGGATGTTGTCCTAAGTACTCCTGGTAGCTGTTCACATAGCGGACCTTGTTACTCGACTAGGCGATGACTGAATATATTGTGTCAGTTGTCATAAGATTTTGCCACAGATGATTACTTGTACGTCCACAATCTTAAAAGCTAACAAGATTTACAGTAATATCCTCAATTTTGAAATTTGAAAACTGATTTGATGAAATTCGTTAAATTATTAAATTGAAGAGAACTATGAGTAACCCAATATTTGAATCTGGTAATAAGAGTGAAAGATTAAATTTCAAAGGTCAAAAACAATTGGTGCTATTACAGGGCATTAATTACACCAAGCTCACGTGATATCGACAAATAATCCCCATACTCGCAATTTAAAAAAGGACGGACCGTAAGCTAAGGTAAGTTATCGAAAACCCCAACAGAGCAAAGAGATGTGGTCACTTAACAATTAATATCAAATACATATAAAAATAATCACAAAACCAGGGGGGTCCACAATAATTCTAGCAATGTGTCCAGAAATTCGCGTCGTGATAAATCACAGCAACGGTCTTAATCTAGGTCTTCGCGTTTTTGCGGAATGCGATAAATTAACTGTTTCTTGAAGAGAAAAAGTTTCTCTATATCTGTCTTTTAAGTCTTTTTAAATAATTATAAAGTTTTTTTCAGAAATCTTTGCACATAGATAGTGAGTTTAAAAACGTATCTTACTTTCGTTTCCTTTGAACTTTCCGGCAATTAACTTTTCGATTGCCCTCTTTAGTCATGATTTAATATAATCAGCTAATTAGGAAAGTAAACTATAAATGCCAGTAACAAAAAATGATTTTGGAGTTTGATAAATTTAATTGATGAATTAAAATAAAATTTCTCGAAATCGTATCTCGGCCTTGACCTTCGCTTACATTTCCCACAGAAGATACTTGTAATAGACCATTGACCACTGTGCACATGGTAGTAATATTAATAATAATAGTAACAATAATATATACAAATATTAAACAAATTTTACAGACACATGTAAAAATAGCCATAATTATAAATGTTAGCATACAAATCAGGAAAATGGGAGTACAGATAAGACGCTCTAAAATACCTTCCCGATCATACTCACCCCTTCCAATCTGTCAATAACAAATAATGAAATGAACTAAAAATGACAGTATTCTAAAGCTGCACTCAAAACTCAAAAAACTAGATGAAAAAATACGGGCTCTTACAATTACAAAATTAATGTACTCGCATTTCTAGAAGAAATAAATGTTGGTACTTCCGTCGGTGTTAGAGTGTACTATCGTGTTAAAGGCGTCGAGGATACGTATTTTAAGATCAGTATGACACGCAGCGGACAATGGTCAATTGTCGTTAAAACAATTCTATACAGTGTATATAGCACCGACCAGAACATTCACATAATACATAGGGTATAACAACAAACAATTTGTCGAGTTCGGATCGGTATTTAATAGCTCGGTTCCACAATAAGTTATTGCAAACAATACACTAAAGAGAGTCGTATTCCACAGAATATAAGGAAGATGCGCAAAACGTGGGAAGATAAGGACTAATAAAATATAAAAATCTATGTTATAAAAAAATAATTAGCTCAGGTTTGTAGAAGTAAACTAATAAAATGAGTAAATGAGGCTTTAAACGTAACGTTTGGTGATCAAAGATCAAGTGATTGTTTAATTCATGATTTGATTTCGTTAAAACCTTAACTAACCAAAATACGCAAACGACCCTAATAAAAGTATACCCTGAACCTATGGACACTAGTTCTGGTAATTCTCGAATTCAACCAAAACCAAATTTTGTCTCCCAAGAATTATATAACCAACAAGTTCAAAATACTGTAGAACAAAATCAAATAAATGATATTACAAAAGAAACCTTCTTCTTCGTATCCGGTCGAAAACGATGTTTATGCAGAATACGAATATAATTTTGAAACCCAAGACCTTAAAATTACAGATTGTACTATTAATATATTTGACCATAACATAGATCCAACGTTGTGTAACGGTGAAAATGATACACTAAATTTTCACCCAATCAAATCTTCAAAATATTTTCAAAATTTCATCTTTGCAGAAGATATCCAAACTGCTCATGCACTTTCACACCATAATAGACTGATGCAAATTCTGACTTTTAGAATTTTCAACACCAATAAAAATGTAAAATTCCATTTATGTACATTTTCTGATAAATATGATAGTTTAATTGGATCCGATCTATTAAAACTACACAACTACAAGAATATCAATAATATACGAAGAATTTTGGCATACCCCAGGTTAGACAAAATCTAACTAAATATCCTTTAACAGTATCCAATAGGACTTGTTGTTTCTAAAACGCTTGACGCATCAAGAAAACGTAAGTGGAGATTAGTGTGTAGAGATTTAGCGTGCAGGAAGCGTCCCTTTTCCACGTCAGTTTCGTTTCCCACGGAACGCGAGCCACTTCGGACATTTCCGGGATTTTACCGCATGGATTTAGCAGCAATCGGATGTTTTCGGAGATATTTTGCAAGCTTTGAATTTTGACGTTTGTCAATTCTGACGGTCATGTGTGCGAATATATTGTTGTTTTGAGAAAATATACCCAAAAATTAACGGTCGAAGAAAAAGTATAGTATGCAACACATTGGGAATTTTTTAACTCACTCGTTTATTAAACACTTGCTCCGCTCGTGTCAAATAAACTCGTGAGTAAAATGCCGTTTACCGCACTTATTGAATAATATACTATTTTCTACTCCCTTCTGGAAAATACCTAATTATTCACCTATCTAGCGTGCGGAAAGTGTAACTTTACCACGTGAATTTGTTGTCCCATGAATCCAAGCCCCTTCGGACATTTCCGGAATATTACTACACGGATTTGGGAGTAATCGGATGGTTTCGGAGATTTTACTGCAAAGCTCGAATTTTGACGTTTGTTCATTCTATCTAACGATCATGTCAGTGAATCTATTCGTGTTGTTTTGCAAAAATGTACCCAAAAACTAACGGTAGTAGAAAAAATATAGTATGCAAAACGTAAAGTTTTCAAACGACGGGTCTCGTTTTTAAAAACACTTTTTATTATTTTACAAGCAGAACTACGAGCTCTAGATTAAGCCGTACAAGAAGAACTGAAATACAAAGTACATTGTACACATGCTTCTAACGTTCTTATGAGAACATCGCGTTGCAGATACTGAGAATGCTGAAGCTAGAATTTCTTGTAGTCATCACCATATACCATCACATAATTCCTCCCTCCGTAGTGGAAAACAACAGGGACGAATGGTTGTTTTCGGAAGAGTGGTCGTGCTTAGTTTTCTTGGAATCTTGCAGCAAACGGCTCTTGTAGATTTTCCATGCTGTTACTACTAGCAAAAATATAATAAACATCATTCCAGTTGACGTGGCGAAACTCCAAGTGACTGGATGAATTTCATAACCAATGTCGGGGACCGATGATTTCGCAGCTTCTCGTAGTTTTTTGATTGTATTGGGCAAGCTTCTTAAATAAAAGCTATTTCTTCATTTCGACAATTCATTTGTAATTTAAGTTTCTGTTCCGATAGTATTATCAAAACCAATCTACTGGTGACTGATCATATTATATGCGTTGAAACATTTACATTGACTGCCTGGCAATTTTTGTTTCCGGCATAATTAATGAGGGTTGTCATACAATCACCAATTGGCTGGCTACGTTGATTTTCGCACACGTAGGTGTCTTCAATGATTGGACAGATTGCTTCTTGATATTGTTGCATGCCAGTGCCCAGTATCTGGTAGGGTAAATTAGGTACAATCAAAGAGCGATTCACGGGTGCTCGAAATAGGTGGAGTAAATCAAAAATTTCGTTAAGAAAAATTGGAATATGGACTGCAAAAATTATTTTATTATTTGCCAATTGCTAACTGATAATAATTATTTTGATTTTGAAAAATCAAAATTTGATCATCACCATAGAGAATCTATCAGAAAACAGCGACAACTTTGAGATTACAAATATAACTCCCCTACATGTCATTATACTTCTTTGGATTCCATACACAAAATTCAAGTTACATTTGATAAGAATTGTATATGGGATCCGAAACTGTCATAAAATATATTTTTGGATCTTCATCTTGCAATAGAACAACGTACTGCAATGTTATTATATATACTTGGTATTATCAATGTAAGGATAATTCGATTTTAAGATAAAATGTCTGTTTTGTTTTAACTGTATTATACTTAGCTTCGAATTGTACTTACTGGTGGTAGGTTGCGTAATGTAAATTTGAACAAACTTTTTTAAATGCCAGTTTGAGCTTGTGTTATCGTATTTTTACAGTCCCTTTTTTCCTACCCATTATCTCTAAAAAGGGAGCGATGTGAAACTTTTAGGAATAAGCCATTCTTGTGTACTTAGAAACCCCTTGTTCCATATTCCCTTAATATGTGTTATTGCTGTACCGTTTGCAGACATTTTTCGTTTAATTTATTTTTTTTAAGATAACATTACAAGATTTTGGCATGCCTGAAAATGACGTCTGTTATTTACAAAATATATTGGGAATATACTAACTTTTGCTTTGGTTTTGCGTACACGCATGGTTATTTTATTTTGTGATATTATAACAATGGTTTGCTCAGCAAGTCACTTTAGCAAGATACGAAATTATTTTTGTTTATCGAAAAGGAGAGAATCAACCTCTTCTAAATCATCATTGCGTGCCAACTTTTTTTATTGGTTATCAAGTGCAGAATAATTTTAATCATTAAGGCGCGAGGCTTATATACTAGACTATAGCGTTCAGTCCTGACGGAATTGGCTGCATTTAAACGTGGGGTTGGTCCGTTAGAACGTCAATATCCTTCTGCTATTGCTATAATTTGAAAATGTTTTGTCAATACAATAGTATTGACAAGACATTTTCAAATTATATCAGTAGCAGAAGGATGTCTCTCTTGACGATCAAATACATGAAGAACAAAACACGAAACATTGTTTCAAGAGAAAGATTATATCTACCAAATACCCTGTGAATGCAGAGTAATTAATATATAGGAGAAATGAAAAGACCTTTAAACGTTAGAATTAGAAAACATAGGAAACACACAGTGAGAAGTGATGAAATCCAAAGGTCAGGAATTGCGCAACATGTATGGACCAATCAACACGACATCAAATGTGTGGAAATACCTACAATCTCTTAATAATTAATAGAGTGCACCAACGTTGGCGTCCTAACGAACAACAACCTCACGCTTGAATACACTCGACTCCGTCATGCTTGTCTAGTATATAAGCCTCGTAACCTTAGAAGTTGTGTAAACAAGAAAGTAAATACAGTGGAATTTCAACAATCTTTTAGTATTTCTATTATTGTCTACTAGCTGCGAGCAAAAGTTTGATCTGGCTCGAGCGAAACGCAGCTCGGAGAGTATTTATTAAACGAGTTTTAGGGTAGAGAGTAGAAAAAAAAGTAGCTATTTAGCTGTTTAAAACTGTCAGTTCCTACTCAGTGCGTAACCAGTGCTGTACTCGGGTTTGCTAAAACTACATCAGTCTACACGAAAAGGCGTTTATATTTACCAGTTGTTTAGTGTAAAAAATAAAAAGCTGCCTTGATTTTGATTACCTGAAATTAGAAAAATATTGCTAAATTACGTGAATGAGTTTAAACGAATAAAAAATAACTTTAATTAGTTTCATGAGTCAGTTTTTAGGCTAAAACCTTAAAATATACGAAGCAAAATGTGAATGAAGTTTTCAAACTCGTGACTAAAAAAAGTTTATTAAACATATTGAATAGTATGCTATTAAATGCTCTTGAAAATGAAGCAATAGCCTCCCTAGTTTTAGGAACTACATTAAAAAAATTATTGACTTAGTCACTCCTTTAATTTTAGTTAGTTTTTTTAATGAAAAGTGGGTTTTAACAATATTTTTGGTATCTATGTTAAAATGTTATTGACTTAAATTAAACAAAAATATCATTTTTTAATCCTTTAGTTTGGTGTTATTCATAAGATTGAAATACAAATATTGAACTTGGTAACGTCCTGATGGCTTCTTCAGAGTCTGTCTAAATCAACTGGTTTAGATAGACTCCAGGATAATTATCCTGTGAGCTTCTTTAGAGCTAAACCAAACGTCAGTAAGTTCGATTTAACAACCGACGCAAGAGAAGTCCAAAACATTTGTAAATAGCAAACTTAAATATAGTTAGGTAGTTGATAACTATACTGTGAAACTTGACATTTAATCTAAATCCGTACGTAGACTATTAAATTTATAAGTAACAAGATAAAGAATTTCAAAAAACATTATTCGCCCTGTCATGATGATTTATGAAGCTATAAAAATTTAGATTTCTACATGCCCAATCTACGATGTACGAGTAAGCGGATATTAAGTAGTCATATTATAAAAAAAAAATGTTTCACATATTAGTTTCAGAGAACATGGGTTAAAGAATAGGTTTGATTTAATTATTAAGACATTGTAATACGTTTTAAATAACAAATTGCAATTGGCAAAGGTAAATACTTCTTATTTACATACTATTGCCGCCCTCTATATATGTATCTATTCCGAGAACCTTCATACAAATAGTTGGAATATCCAGGCTTATATGTAGGCTCTCTGAAATATGGTTATAGCTTCCAGGCCCCGTTAGAAATATGTGGGATTTGAAGGTCGTTGCTGTAACAGAATTTATATAATCGCAAAATTAAAGATTAAGAGTAGCATATTGACCCTTAAAATTAATTTACAGCAATAGGTATTCTACAGAAAGTACAAAATTCTAGTTTGCGGCTTATTTAAGGAGTTCTTCGACATAATCATATTTCTCCATGCTGGCTCTTTCTGGATGGCTTAATATGTGCCAGAGATTTAACTTAAGTCGTGCTACATCATTCTATTTAAAATTAATTAAGTATGAATCCTCAAAAATATATATTTAACAAAATCCATGCAACAATTCCACAACATCGAATGGAAATATTTAAAAAATCCTTTTTTTATAACGTTGAATACACCTACAAAAAACATTTTAAAATTTTAATTAAAACCCTATTAGTCAAAAATCAATATAAAAAAATATTAGTAAATTTCTGCTTTTTTGTGTCACAAAACTATATCTTGTGATTCATCCTCGCCTCTCCTTTCTCCAGTGTCTCCTTCCTTTTTAATTAAATATATGCTGCGTTACATGTCGAATGATTTTATATTTATTTTTGTGTAATTTTTAAGAAAATTTTATTACATTCAAATTGACACTTGAACCGGTTTGTGCTTGCTAGATGTATGCATTTGAATTAGGCCTTAGGTTGGCTATAAAAATAATGTAAAATTAGTTAGTGTTAGTGGAATCACATATCAAAGAAACCATTCGTTATTTAGAATGTTCACAAATATCAATTTTTTATACTTGTTCAAAATTATCATTTGTCACTTTGGCAAATTAAGAGTTATTTATGATCTTCTTCTTCTTATTCGAACTTTATTGGCAGCACATCTGAATAGCTCGGTGGAGGTAGCACCGCACCATTTGCGAAGGTTTGTCAACCAGGATCTTCTCCTTCTACTCGGCCCTTTTTCTTCTTCTGCTTTGCCCTTTATGATGTTTTGTTGCGATATTTGCTTTAATTTCTCATGACGTGTCCAAAGTATACAAATTTACGTTTTTTAATTGTGAGTAAGAGTTGTGGCTGGCATCTCATCATGTTCAGGACTTCATTGTTTATTGTGTGATCATTTTGAAGGTATTTTCAGGATTCTTCTGTAAATCCACATCTCAAAAACATTAATTCGTTTCTCCATAACCCCTTACATTCTCCAACTATCCACTCCATAGAGAAGCACCGGATAGATGTAGCAGTTTACTATTCATTTTTTCAGCTAAAAACTGAGGTCTCTGTTGGTGAGTAGGTTTTTCATTGTAGTGAAAGTGCTTAGAGCTTTTTCTATGCGACATTTGATTTCCACAGAAAAATCCCATGTTTCAGACAGAGTGCTTACTAAATTAGTGAATTTCTCAACCGTTTCGACGACTTCGTTACTGATAAGCAGTTCTCCCTATAGTGTTGGAGTTTTGCTGGTTACCATATACTTTGTCTTTCTGGCATTATGATCACCGAAAAATTATCTCTAGTTTCATAGATAACAATAAATGGATAGCTGCCTTTAGTTGCAATTTTTTAAGTTAGAAACTCAAAGATCAACCAGCATATAAGATGTCTTAAAAAAAGAGAATTAACAATACTACATATATTTTCTATTACCGAACATTTAAAATTAATTGTAATACTAAAGAGTTGTAGAATTGATGATCTGTGATATGGGATTATATAATTTATAGATGAAAATTGAAATTATGAATCGTTTTTGGTTTATTCGATTTGATCAATCAGAGTTCGCCATATCTCTTCCATCGACTCAACAGCTGAGTAGTTAGTTGGAAAATTTCGATATTTAAGTGCGGGTGGTCGTTTTATATATTACATCGGTTAAACAATACGTTTTAGAAAGTCAAACTGTTTTTCGGGGATAATTTCAAATTTCCAACTAGTAAAACCACCAATCCCACCGTTAACATATAAATAATAAAAATAATAAAGTATAAAAAGCATAGAAAAGCATAAAAACCTAGATTTTCTCGGAAAATGTGCATTTTATATTTGCATCATTTACAAAACAGGATATTGAAGAACTTACTTACTACATTTAAAACATTCAAACATTCAAATGGACTTATGAAATAATAAGTATATGACTTATACAAGGAATACGTGTAGGGTACTCGAGATTTTAAAAGAATAGAAGCGAGATGGACAAGTGTTACAGTGTTGCCATGGAGTCTCGGCAGAGTTGGAATGTCTTTGACAAATATGAAACCACCTTATGTTCCCAGCTCTTTTTTATTTCAGCATTTCTTTGGTACACTGTGGCTTGACCTATGGACCGATAAAATGTGTCGTTCTCTACAGAATATCATGTAGAAGCGAAATATGCAAAAAAAAATATCTGGTTTCCATTTACATATTTATACAATTTAAAATAAGCCAAATTATAAAGATGTATACCGTTTTAAAGTTTTGGAAATTGGAAATGAATTTGCAATTTTTATTCTGTATGCATTTTATAGTATGTTAATTATTACGTATAAACTTCAAACCAACGTACTGCCAAAAATATGCCAACGTATTCCAAAAATATTATTGTTTTCTGAGGAGTTTAACATGACCTCTTGCAATTTCAAATGATAACCAGCTTCTCGAATAAAACTTACAAAAAAATTTTTAGTTTTACTCCAGAAACCTATGAATTATTTGGGGTGGAAGATAGTTAAAATACAAATGCAATTTGTAATTGCCTCGAGCCAGTACATTTTTAATAACAAACATCCATAAATCCCAACAACAAAACAAATTAGTCGAAAGTTGCTGGAGAAAAAACTTTACGATTCGTCGCAGAAACTTCAAGTATTAAAATTTTGATCTTTTAAAATGTCTTTTCAACCTCAACAAAGTTACAATTATTCTATTATGATCATCTTCTTAAAACGGCGATACCTCCCAGAAGAGTTTAGCATTTACGATTGGCCTCTGACGGTCTTCATATTTTTTGGGACACTGGTTCCAAGAATTAATTTAAACTTTCTTATGAAAATATTGGCACTTTCTTTATTTCAGTAATTGAATTTAAATTATGAAAAGAGTTTTGTGTCACGATTACTTTAATAATAGAGAAATAAGTTATAAAAAAATAAATGCATTTAAACAATTTAAACGGCTGAATGACAAGAGTACACCTACATAGGTACTGCTGCAGTCACAAAAAATATTATAAAAATAAAATATAATATATTAATAGGGGTATACAGATCTATGTATAAACGAAAAGTAGAATATAAAATATGAACGGCTTATGTCACTGTCGCAATAATTTAGTGGCGACAAAACAAGAGATTCTTATAGCCCTGATTTAGATAGTGCATATACAAGTACAGCGTTTTCAGGCTGAATAAACCATATTTAATTTTGATAAAATGTGTTCCTTAAATTTCAATTTATGATCCAATAATAATAATAATAACAATAATATTAATAATAATAATAATAACAAAATAAATTTGTTACGGTATATTCAAATAATATCGCAACCGATTTACTCAGATTAATTTGCTATGCTATTTTTTCGGATGTATAAACCACGATTCCACTGTTTCTTCCCAGTTAAATATGAAGATAGTAAACCACCTTCACCTAAGCACTGAAATTTGGACTGCTTACATGCGATGGTATTATTAAAAATTAAAAAGTTTATAGTCTGATTTACCATGGCTCTCTCTCCAGAACTTTTAGTCGGTGTGGACGAAATTGAAATACATTGGCGTATGCTAAATTTGGTTGAATTATTGACTTTATTGACTTATTAACTTTATAGTTGCTTCTTACAATAGTGGTGGCAAATCAGCAGTTTCTAAGCAAACATTAATAATGTGAGTTAACGGGCATATAATTACCGAAATACAAACTAATATTCAGAACCGAAAGTTTTAGTTTTAATAGTTTTTAAGATATTTATTGTCATTCTCGGAGACAAGTGTATAAGAAAACGATATATGTGTACTTCAACTATAGCACCAGCGTCTGTCTGCTACTAATAGCGAAACAGGTAGCAGTTTTTGTGCTCGATTCAGAGAGGTTAGGGTTTATGTCTTACCTTAGCTTACTAAAACGTGTTTCACATTTTCCCGATGAATCTTATTAATGTTCATTAATTCGTGGACACAAAATAGAAACAGCATAAGTAAATTTTTATAGGAATTAATGCACAGACTGATTTTCGCGTTGAAGGTCAAATACAACCAGTAAAAGAAAATGTATTATGTGCCAATCAAGATGATTGGCCCTTTCATCGTCTATATTGAGTCTGACAAAAATTCTGACCGCAAAATAGGTAGATTTAGTAATCTTAAAATAGCAAGACAAATATTTCAATTGCAACATAAAGACTTTAAAAAAATCCACAATAAAGGTACAAACCGTACAGCGATTGATTTCTATAGATTTGAAGCGGCCAACAATCTCCTAAAAAACCAACATAGTTTAGAGCAAGATTTTAAAGTCTTCACTCCATTCAATTTCGTGAAACGTAAAGGTATAGTTACAAATATAGATGTTGACGAAGACATTGAAACAAATTTCTCCAACATTTGCACATCTGTGGCAAAAATAATTCAAGTTAAAACATAAAACTGTAAAATAATTGTAGACCATAAGGCTCAATATAAGCCAACGGGTTCACATTCCGTGGGGTACTACTACTGAAACATTTATTTTTATGACCTCCCTCGTCCTCCCTCGTCCGTCTATATGCCACCGGTTACTTAATGTTTTAAGTGCCTACTTTATGTACATACAAAGAAAAATTGTAAAGGTAGGGAAAAGTGTTATAATTGCTCAGACAAACCTCTCGAAGAGGGGAGGGGGACCATACATTACGATCACTCGAAATGTAAAAAACTATAGGAAAACAGACTGAGGATTATACAATGACAAACTGTTAACAGACTCGCTACAGTACAATTCAGAGATTCGGTTTGAGGATATTGAAATAATTATAAACTCTGCGGGAGATATATCTATCTTCCTTAAAATAAATAAAGAAGGTAGTATGGGAAACATGTGGTGTGACGAGGAGTGTACTCTTATCGTAAAACAACGTAAAGAGAAAATTAAACAATTTAAAAGTGTCACGACTCCTGAAAATTATTTACGTGCAAAAAAATATTTAGTATTTGCCATAAAACTACTAAAAATTAAAAAACTTAATAAATTTGTAACATTTTGTTCGACATTAAACCGGGAGTCATATTTGGAGTTATATTTGGAAAAAAAATTAAAAAAAAATCTAACATAAATAAACAATATAAGAGACCTAATTTGGAAGATAATTTTCGTAACGAAATTCTCAAGAGAATGGCCATTTATAATGTGTTACCTAACTTTAAATTGAACTCTTTTGAGGATACGAGTCCGTTTATCCTACAAGGATTTGAAAATGCCCTAATTAATAAAGAGCTGTCAGCCCATGTTCTAGACAATGTAATTTCTAAGATGCTTTCTAACCTACCTATAACAATAAAATTAGCACTCTTTAAAATCTGCAACGAATGTTTAGAAGGACTCCCTCTTCCGCATTCATAGGAAAAATATAATGTTTTAAATATTTTACAACCAAATAAAGACCCCATTACAACGTAGAGAGCCATAGACCCCACGCTTCTTCGGACCTACCACAGGGTTCGCCCTTAAGTACTACTCTATATAATATTTATACAAAGGAACTTTTCGACATTCTGGAGATGCAGATGACATGACACTACTAATAAAGGGCAATAATATTATATCAAAGACTACTAAAATTAACCAATCTCTCCATATGGTTCACAAATGTGTCGACAGAGAGTCACCTCCCTCTGTGACGATAGGAACCACGTTATACAATTTAAAAATGATGTAAAATACCTTGGAGTAATATTTAATAGACAAATGTAACGAGACAGACATTTTGATAAACAAGTTTTAAAAGCTGAAAAGAATATAAACATCATTAAATATATTACTATTATTTGGTAGGGCTCTGACTCCCATACCTCACTCATATTTTTTAATGCCTTAATAAAATCACGTATAGACTTTGCCTCGTTTATAATTAGCCCAATGAGTCTAAACAACATAAATAAGCTCAATAAGATACAGTATCAAAATCTCAACCCCAACCAATGCCCTATTAGCGTTTGCGGGAGAAATGAACCTTGAATCCAGAATAAACTGCTTAGCTACGAAATTTTTAGCGGGTCCCTTTACAATTTCAAATCATCCTTTAATAGCCCTTCTTAATAAACTAAGAACATATTATATGAAGTCCGATTTGGCAAACAAAAAAACCTTCCTCACCTTATTCAAGCGTTACAAAGCTTATCGGTCTACAAAAACAAAATTTGTAGGGGGGATCTCCCTCCCTGCTTTGATTTCGACAGCTATAACAAAATTAACCCTATAAAAACATTAAATTTAAACATTAAAAACTCCGACAATAGTATAAAGGAAAAACTCAAACCTTGCTACAGAAAGATATGGGAGATACTCACCACTTCGTATACTCCATCTAAAATTAAAGGTAAAACTGGATTTGGCATATTTATTCCAGACATAGACTATAAATTCTCTGCAAAACTCTAAAATGAATTAAGTATAAAACTTCAGCAGAATTAATAGCGATAAATGAACGAGTTACGGTATTATTGAGAAATAATCTGAAGAATGCAATTATATTTACGAATTAGAATTAGAATTCTTAACTCTCACGACTAAACAACTTATAGTGGAAGCGAACAATAATGATAACAATATCATTATAGCCTGGATCCCACGCCACTCGGAGACAGTAGTTAATTCGCTGGTTGACTCCCTAGCAAAAATAGGTATAAACCTAAATGTCCCAAAAACTATCGATCTAGATAAGCGCGAAATTTTTAACAGTATTAAACAAAAAAATCTTCCAGGAACATGACGATTTTCCCCGAAAGAAATGGTGCACTAAAGAAGAATTTATAGACAGACGCCATGTTACTACCATCACATAAATTAGAACAGGACACTGTCTCACCAACACGTTTACAGGTATAAGTGATTGTCCTTATTTTGAGTGCGGACCTATTTAACGCCTTTAAACGCGATCCCCAGTCGCGATAAGTATAAATCTCTAATTTAACATGGCGCCGAGGCCCCCCTAAATATCTTTATAATTATGAGTAAACTTCAGTTTTCAGTCTCACTCCTTATAATAAGATTAAAAAGAAAATGAAAAACATCCAACCTCCTCTTCCTTTGACATCCCTATCTATGTAACACCAACAAAAACCTCTACACACCTAAGTATAAATCTATAACTACTAATTGAAACAAGGAAAAAGATGCAGAAGAAAAAATTACGATTCCTGGAGCTTCGCTCGACAATCTAAGAATCCCCCGAATGCGCTGGCAGACTGCCTAGTAGCAAAGCCATAGCCAATTGTTTTTTGATGTTTTTGACGCCGGCTTCCCACAAGCCACCGAAGTACAGATTAGAAGGAGGATTAAATGACCAAGACATGTGCTATTCTCTAGCTGCATTGGCTATGTATTTTCACGCAGAAATAAAATTCGTGGGGAGCAGAAAGTTTTTTTCGGCGCGCTATCATGCATTGCAATGCTGCTAAAAATGTATCAGTTGATAAATCCTAAGCTCACTCAAGGTGGATAGCACGAACTGAACAGCAGATGAAAAGACAAAGATATTCTAACTCTAGGCCGGAAAAGAATAATTCCAAAAATTGACAAACGCCTGTACAAGAAGTGACCTCAAAACAACCTAATGAAGACAGTTTATAGAACCATTATAGAACATTTTCTAGATACTTCAGAAAAAAAAAGAACACTTTATAAAAAAACTTATATGGATCGTGATAACCCAAATAATTCAGTGGAACTTAAGAAGTATTATCTCAAATAGAACAGATTTAAATTCATTAATTATAGGCCAGGATCTGGACTTTTTTTTATTTATTTTTTTTTAAATGAAACTTGCTTAAGTAAAGAAAAAAAATGTCAATGAAATCTTACAAATAGAAGAAAAAAACAATAATAAAAAGAAGAAAATTGAAACTTTTTACAAAACTTCTGGATCCTCCTGCATCGGATTTTGCTGAGTCGAACTGGCTGACGTTTGAAGAATTGAAATAAGTAAAAAAAGCCAGAAGAAAGAAAAAGCCGGATTCCTCAGGCGCTTCGCTCGACAATCCGAGGACCCTCCCGAATGCGCTGGCAGACTGCCGAATAGCAGAACCATAGAAAGGAGAATAAGAAGAAGAAGGTACAGCCTCAATACCAATATGAAATTTATGTTATTTATTTGCAAAAATTTAAAATTATTGACAAGACTTACGCTCCCAATTGTAATTCTTGTGGGTTCAGAAATTAATTGTTTCAAATTATAATCTTGAGTAAGAAAATTTGAGGGTTTGGTATCAATGCTCAATACATTTATGGTAAACTCCTCTAAAACAATTACTCTGTGGAATTCTAGTGGAATTTCGTGGAAAGTCTCGACTGAATGATTCAAAAGAAAGGGAGATAAGCCACTGATTTCTTTAAAAATAAAAAATATTTTCGAAATTCTCATTTAATTTGGAACCTGTTTCTTCCCTTATTTATACAACTGGTCGGTATAGCTTAAAAATATTAATTAGTAACATTTTTTTAGTTTTCATTAAAATACTTAAATTAATTCACTTAAAAAAAAAGAAATATTTAACAAAATATCACCCAAAGCCACGAACCAGGGACCTCTGGAGAGATGATATTTTACCACTACACCATCAAGGTATCTCTCAAAATCTATTATTTTAAAATAGAAACAATATCCTAAGTGTCAGTGGTTCAGTCGACTTCGTTTATTAACGTTTTTCAATCTGGAATTCGGACATGGATTATTTGGTGTTTCACAATTTTATTATTATTATTATTAAAACGAGCGTATTTAGATATATAAATATTTTTTTTACAGTCGAAAACTGCAAAAACCAAAAAGTATAATTTTTAAGAAACACTACACTAATCAATTAAAAATGGTTTGCTGTGTTGGTGGAAATAGATATTTAGTATATTTATTTCTACGTGGTTTTTTAAAAAAACAATTCAGTTATTCTAGACAGTTGAATTAAAAGATTAATCGACTTACCTGGAAGATTAATATTAATTTTCCGAGCTTGTCCGTAGATACAATTACACACTGTAGTATCCGTTAATCATGTTCTCGATCACGACGTTTAAAGCAAAAAACGAGATTTTTTTTTCGCTTTTTGTCTCCGCCGAACGCCGGCCGGCCGGCCGGGCTTGTGAATCATTCCGTTTTGAATAAAAATCGCCTATGGGGTATCACTGGGTAAAGGGTGGATTTGTAATTGTATCTACGGACAAGCTCGGAAAATTAATAGTTAATCTTCCAGGTAAGTCGATTAATCTTTTAATTTTCCTTCGCTTGTCCTTGATACAATTACACACTGTAGATGTTCAGAGTGAAAGGCGATTTTGCTGCCGCTAGAGCTGGAGGTGTATTTCCATAATTTGTAACAATATAAACCATAGTAATAAATAATTAAACTACCCACAACGGTGTAGATATCTACACAATAATATATACAATAACAGGGCTCGATTAAAGGTCCTTCGTAAAATCTAAAAAATGTATTGAAGGATGGTATCCAACCGGCTGTAGGGTGTATTGAGTCAATATTGACACCTCGTCTCGAAGCAGCCCAAGTTGCTGCATAACGGCTGCTTTGACCGGAAAATACTTTGGTCTCAATTCCACCTAACTTTAGGACCCGTTTTAGTCCGCGACTTATGCTCTGCGATGATGCTGCATGAAATGGTTCTTTATGCGTTAGTAGTGAGATGCTCATAATCTTTGCGATAGCTCCAAGTTTTCTCTAAGTAGATGTATATGTTGTGAGCTACGCATAGTTCTACCATTTTGTGAAGGTAAGGGAATTTCAGAAGCGGGTTGGTTTTATTTGACGCTGATGCTTTAATCTTGTCTTATTAGCGTATTTAGGCTCTGGAGGTCTTGTGTTAGCAACATCTTTTAAAAATCTGTTCATGATTTTTGTATCAACCTCTTTGGGGGAAAAGATTAAGTTCACAGCCGATCTATAGAAGTTGATAATAGAAGATGCCCCCCTATTTAATACACATTTCAAAAACTCTAGACAGTTACCTATGTTATATGGGAGCGGGTCTGTGTTGTGTTTTTGATGACAGGAGCCCCATATTTTTTGAAACAACTTGAGTACTGATTGAGAGTGACTTTTGCTAGGGACTTGACCATGCTTGCCGTCTCCAGGGTACGTTTCTTCATTGGAGAGTGCCGAATAATTTCTCTGCCACCAGGGAAACTTCCCCAGCTAGTGGGTGCCTGGTTCCGAAGTGGGATAGTTTTAGATTGAAATTAGGTTTAAAAAAGACGAGATTTTCTGGCAACAGTCTTTTAAAAATAGGGTACCACGGTTGAGAAGGGCAATTCGGTACAACTACAATACCAAGCATTTTGTCTTGAATAGATTTATCAAACCCTTGAGTAGCGCAAGGAAAAAGATAGGAAGGCGTAAAAGTAATATTTGTTCCACTGAATAGTGACAGGGTCTACCGCTAAAGTATTTGGACCGGGAAGGCAGGATATATACCTTTTGCACTTATTGCTTATTCGTGAAGCGAATAGATCTACTTTAGGAATCCCGAATTTTTTAGTTATTCGATATTTCTGTTCGTATTCGGTACCGAGTGATAATGATCTAGACCAGCGGTCGCCAACCTGTCTACGTACCGGTATCTCGCGGAGGCAATTCTGGTAGCTCTCACAACGATTTTAATTTTAAAAATACAAACTGCAAAGATCAGAGAAGCTTCAAAATTCCACAAAAAAAATCTAATTGTCATAGGTAGGTCATAGGGATAGCTCACTGCATATTCGAAAATTAACAGAGTAGCTCAACAAATTGAAGAGGTTGGCGACCACTGATCTAGGGTCTTTGTCCGCTCTAATTTTTCTTTTAACGCAATGTAGCTTGCAAACACCATTAAGTTTCTGTGTTTGCACCATTCCCAAAGTTGTTTTATTACATCGTTTAAGTGGTGAAATTTTACGCTGCCTCCTCGATTGATACAAGATTTTGCAGTGCGATTATCGGTTCTGAGCAAAATGCGAATATTAGTTTCATTTTTCGTCAATCACTTTAAGGCATAATAGGCTGTTTTTGTAAACGATTTTAAAAATGGAACACAAGAATTGAAGCTAACGCTCACAAAATGTATATTGATCGCAAAACAATCGCACAACCAACGTAACTGCCGCGCCCTTGATGCGCTCACCTATAGTTTCTTACGAAACATTCTGTAACATAGGTAATGTGGCTGATTACATACTGTATTCGCCGCGTCGGTAAGAAATTGCATAGGGCGTCTACAATTTTATTTCCAAAAAGTTGATGTGAATTAGCGTTTCTCTTCGATCCTAGAAATCATGAAAAGTTCTTCCCCCACAATAGGCACCAAAACCAGACGGAGACGCGTTTGAGAAAATTTCTGGAACGAATTTTTACGGCTTTATGTTCTGACCTTTTCAAATATTATTTTCCCACCAAGAGAGGACGTTAGTTTATTGGGGATCTTCATTCTGAGATTATAATTTTGAAATTATTTGTGATTTTCGTATTTGAGGTGTTTAGTGAGAAGTTCAGGAAGGTTATACATTGTTGTTGCTCTGAAATACTTTGGTTTTGTGTTGAAAGAAGGAATTGTAAATATTCGTAAATGTTCCCAATATGTTGATATTAGTTGCTTGTTCTGTCACTTGTAATTTTTGACCAAATACTGCCTCGATAGACCACGGACTAACTGTGTGTATGATTGTTTGGTTGATTTTGGATGAATGAATGGGAATTTTGAATTTTCCTGTTATTTCATTTTTTGGGTACTTGTTAGGCCATTTTTAAAGATTGCATTTCAACGCAAAACTATCGGCCTAATCTGCTTGTTGCCTATAGTCCTCATTAGCTCTGAGTACTTCCATTTCCGAAGAAAAGGACTTTGATAGTAAAATAATATTGAAATAAGTGAATGGATATGAAAATATTTCAAAAAATAAAAAAAATTAGCGCAGGTGTCCAAGCAGTAACGCGTGCTACCTGTTTGAATGGTTACGAATGTTCCCCGAAAGTGCTATTGAAATCGCCCGCATATTGCATAATTACACAGTTTTTCTAGGAGAACCTACAATTTATTTTGTTTGACTATTTGTTTGACAAAGATCGCTAGATTAGAGACTTGCTGCCTAACCGACCATCGGTTTGACGAAAGTTTTTTTCCCCGTCTATACTTGACTTCTTTAGTGCTTCATTGTTTTTGAAAAAGTTATGCAAGTCTTTTCCGAACAACTGTTCGTCCGTATTTACTGTCTTGGCTAATTTGGCGCAAACAGTGTGTAGATATGGTAATATTTTGCGGATCCGTTGCGAACTTTAAACCTTTTTTTTTTTGTCATTGAGAGTTATTTAAGTCCATATCAGAATATCCCTAGGTAAGCAACGAAGAGAATACTTAATTTTCTAAGAAGAGCAGATACTGACTTAGGTGTACACAATTTTTTTGACTTTCTATGAATGGGTGGATGTACTCCTTTGACCCAGTTCTGAACAATTAGGTCACTGGTTATCGCTTCCTACGCATTTAAAACTTTACCTTGTTCAAGCAACATATTTCCCGGTGCTAACAGTGTATCTTGTAATCTGGCTGCTTCCCTCTTCTGATGGGTGTTTTCTCCTCCCTCTTTTTTTAAAGTGATCCTCCCAGAGTGGGCCTCGTTTTGTTACCCCCCATTTTTGATGCGGGGGTTCAGCGACATGACTTTGCTATGACGAACACACCGAACCTACCCGACACAATAGCCCTGACGTGATTGGGCGCGGAACAATGCTAACCGGAAAGATCCGGCGGTACTCTCTACTCGGGGTCCGGGGACCTTCCACGGAGCTATTTAGTGTTGCGAGTGAACCCGGTAGGTGGGTCCGCCAATCGCACTTGAAAGCACTACGTGACCTTGCTTTGTCGATATCGTCGATATAAAAGGGTAACGCGTGTTACCGTTTGCCTGGATCACATGATCCCGAGGAATATTGAAATCGAATGATTTTACTCTCCTTTGTCGCATGCATGGTTAGCATGATCCCGAAGAGTATTGTTTAAATTGACTTATTTCACTCTTTTTTGTTAATATCGTCAGTATGTAAAGGTAACGAGTGTTACCGTATGAGGTGGATCGCATGATTCCGGAGAGCATTGTTGAAATCGATTAATTTCACTCTCCTTCGTTGATAACAACGATATAAAAAGGTAACGAGTGTTACCGTGTGGCGTGGATCGCATGATCCCGGAGAGCATTGTTGAAATCGAGTGATTTCACTCTCCTTCATCGATAACAACGACATTGAAAGGTAAGGAGTATTACCGTATGCCGTGGATCGCATGATCCAGGAGAGCACTGTTGAAATCGAGTGATTTCACTTTCCTTCGTTGATAACAACGATATAAAAAGGTAACGAGTGTTACCGTATGCCGTGGATCGCATGATCCAGGAGATCATTGTTGAAATCGAGTGATTTCACTCTCCTTCGTTGATAACAACGATATAAAAAGGTAACGAGTGTTACCGTATGCCGTGGATCGCATAATCCAGGCGAGCATTGTTGAAATCGAGTGATTTCACTTTCCTTAGTTGATGACAACGATATTAAAAGGTAACGAGTGTTACCGTATGCCGTGGATCGCATGATCCAGGAGAGCATTGTTAAAATCGAGTGATTTCACTCTCTTTCGTTGATAACAACGATATAAAAAGGTAACGAGTGTTACCGTATGGCGTGGATCGCATGATCCAGGAAAGCATTGTTGAAATCGAGTGATTTCACCCTCCTTCGTTGATAACAACGATATAAAAAGGTAACAAGTGTTACCGTATGCCGTGGATCGCATGATCCAGGAGAGCATTGTTGAAATCGAGTGATTTTACCCTCCTTCGTTGATAACAACGATATAAAAAGGTAACGAGTGTTACCGTATGCCGTGGATCGCATGATCCAGGAGAGCATTGTTGAAATCGAGTGATTTCACTCTCCTTCGTTGATAACAACGATATAAAAAGGTAACGAGTGTTACCGTATGCCGTGGATCGCATGATCCAGGAGAGCATTGTTGAAATCGAGTGATTTCACTCTCCTTCGTTGATAACAACGATATTAAAAGGTAACGAGTGTTACCGTATGCCGTGGATCGCATGATCCAGGAGAGCATTGTTGAAATCGAGTGATTTCACTTTCCTTCGTTGATAACAACGATATTAAAAGGTAACGAGTGTTACCGTATGCCGTGGATCGCATGATCCAGGAGAGCATTGTTGAAATCGAGTGATTTCACTCTCCTTCGTTGATAACAACGATATTAAAAGGTAACGAGTGTTACCGTATGCCGTGGATCGCATGATCCAGGAGAGCATTGTTGAAATCGAGTGATTTCACTTTCCTTCGTTGATAACAACGATATTAAAAGGTAACGAGTGTTACCGTATGCCGTGTATCGTATGATGCAGGAGAGCATTGTTGAAATCGAGTGATTTCACTCTCCTTCGTTGATAACAACGATATTAAAAGGTAACGAGTGTTACCGTATGCCGTGGATCGCATGATCCAGGAGAGCATTGTTGAAATCGAGTGATTTCACTTTCTTTCGTTGATAACAACGATATTAAAAGGTAACGAGTGTTACAGTATGCCGTGTATCGTATGATCCAGGAGAGCATTGTTGAAATCGAGTGATTTCACTCTCCTTCGTTGATAACAACGATATTAAAAGGTAACGAGTGTTACCGTATGCCGTGGATCGCATGATCCAGGAGAGCATTGTTGAAATCGAGTGATTTCACTTTCCTTCGTTGATAACAACGATATTAAAAGGTAACGAGTGTTACCGTATGCCGTGGATCGCATGATCCAGGAGAGCATTGTTGAAATCGAGTGATTTCACTCTCCTTCGTTGATAACAACGATATTAAAAGGTAACGAGTGTTACCGTATGCCGTGGATCGCATGATCCAGGAGAGCATTGTTGAAATCGAGTGATTTCACTTTCCTTCGTTGATAACAACGATATTAAAAGGTAACGAGTGTTACCGTATGCCGTGGATCGCATGATCCAGGACAGCATTGTTGAAATCGAGTGATTTCACTCTCCTTCGTTGATAACAACGATATTAAAAGGTAACGAGTGTTACCGTATGCCGTGGATCGCATGATCCAGGAGAGCATTGTTGAAATCGAGTGATTTCACTTTCCTTCGTTGATAACAACGATATTAAAAGGTAACGAGTGTTACCGTATGCCGTGGATCGCATGATCCAGGAGAGCATTGTTGAAATCGAGTGATTTCACTTTCCTTCGTTGATAACAACGATATTAAAAGGTAACGAGTGTTACCGTATGCCGTGGATCGGATGATCCAGGAGAGCATGGTTGTAATCGAGTGGTTTCACCCTCCTTCGTTGATAACAACGATATAAAAAGGTAACGAGTGTTACCGTATGACGTGGATCGCATGATCCCGGAGAGCATTGTCGAAATCGAGTGATTTCACTCTCCTTCTTTGAAAACAACGATATAAAAATAATTTCGCTCTTCTGTGTAAACATATGACTGGCAATAACTAATAATTTGCGGATTCCTAAAAGGTAAGTGCTGCTCCGTATTAGGTAAGTTACCTGATGTCTCACTAGATGAGGGCATACTCTCGAATCGCTGGATTCCAAACATTGCGGTTTACTCTGAATTTTCTGAAGTCGTTTCAACTCCCACTTTTTCTCACTATTGGTTATTTTGCGTTTTGGCATTTTTAAGGAGGCAAATTTATTTCGTCGATTTACAAGAACACGAGAAAACGGAATGATTCACAAGCCCGGCCGGCCGGTCGGCGTTCGGCGGAGACAAAAAGCGAAAAAAAAATCTCGTTTTTTGCTTTAAACGTCGTGATCGAGAACATGATTAACGGATACTACAGTGTGTAATTGTATCAAGGACAAGCGAAGGAAAATTTATATCTAAGTCAACTTAAAAAGACAGCAGGCAGAGTGGTACATAATGAATGCGCCAAAAAAACAGTATTAGATTAAACTCGTAAAAATGTAAATGTGTTAAAGTACTTCTCGAAATTGTTATTTCTATATGGGTCAAACAGTTTTTGTAGTATTGACATGACAACTTGTTTTGGGGAGGTTTTACGAGATACTAAATAAGATCGCATTCTAGTTCTTCACATAAAATGTAAAGAGGTTTAGTTACACTCCATGGTCTCACTATTGCATGTCATAAATGCCGCTTTTTTTCTGAGATTTTAATAGAGTAATGATTTCTAGGTAAAAAGCTATATTACATTTATTTCCATAAAACATAGCATTTTCGAGTAATTTTCATTTTAATACACACAAAAGTCGGCAATGATGCTGTGTCACTAACTTTTGTTGGTATTTTTTGTATTTAGAAATGTATTTACACGTTTTACACGTTTTACACTTCTCCAATAATAGTATATTATGCAACAAGTGCGGTAAACGGCATTTGACTCACGAGTTTACTTGACACGAGCGGAGCGCAGCGGAAGCAGTTTTTAATAACCGATTGAGTTAAAAAGTTTACCGAATGTGTTGCATATTATACTTTTTCTAGGATCGTTAGTTTTTGGGTACATTTTCGCAAAATCACGCAAATACATAACCGTCAGAATTGACAAACGTCAAAATTCAAAGACTGGGAAATATCTCCGAAAACATCTGATTGCTCCCAAATCCGTTCGGTAAATTCCCGGAAGTGTTTGAAGTGGCTCGGATTAGTGGAACACGAAACTGACGTGGTAAAGTGAGGCTTACCGCACCCTAGATCGGTGTGTAATTAGGTATTTTATAGACGGGAGTAGAAAAACTATTTAGATGACTAAAATTGCGATAACATAAAAAATAACTTTTGTCCCAGTATATTGTGTATAGTTTCGACCGAGATAGATTGCCACCTAATTTTTTAGAGCAACGATTGTTACGGCTATCCGAAGTTAATCTTAAAATTGTAGAATGAGTAAAAAAAAATTCTACTCTTGTCTGTAAAATGTCTAATGACACACCGATCTAGCGTGCGTCGCTATCGTGTTCCACGAATCCGAGCCACTTCGGACAGAGCGAAATCACTCGATTTCCATACTCCTCGGGATCATGTGATCCAGGCTCGCGTTACCCTCTTATATCGACGATATCAAGCAACTAAATTACGAGGAACACTGTTACCACCAGAAAATAAGTAGCTTGAACAAGATAAACAAATATGCAGGCCGGCTAAGTAAATCTAAGTAAAGATGCTTGGGAAACGATAACCAGTGACCAACTTGTTCTAAACTGGGTCAAAGGGCTACATCTACCCTTTCATAGAAAGCTAAAACAATTGTGTACATCTAAAGTCAATATCCGTATAGGTCAATATAATGACAATGACAATCAAAACCAAAAGGAGAAAACAGATTCATAATAACTAGTTAATCGTGCCACAGACGATAGAATTGGATTAAACATAGCTCCATTCATTTTTTCCAAACGATTTGAGCCAGTTACTGCTTTTCTAAGAAAATTAAGCATTATCTTGGTTGCTCACCTAGACGATGCTGATTATGGACTTAAACAAATCACAATGGAAAAAAAAGTTTAAAGTTCACAATGGATCCACTAAATATTACCATATCTAAACACTAATTGCGCCAAATTAGCCAAAACAATCCAGTACTAAAGAAGCCAAGCATAGACCGGAAAAAAAACTTCCGTCAAACCGGTGGTTGGGATTTAGGGTAGGCAGCAGGCACCAGTCTTTAATCTAATCTAATCTAATCTGGCAAAACTGTGTAATTATGCAAAAGCAAATCAGGCGATTTCAATAGCAATCTTGGGGAACATGCGTACGCATTCAAACAGGTAGTACGCGTTACCTCTTTGATGCTCACGCTAACAACTTTTGAAATATTTACATATCCATTTACTTATTTCAATATTATTTTACTATCAGAGCCCTCTTTTTCGGACATGGAAGTACGCACAGGTAATAATAGACGGCGGTGTACCTCAGGGCTCAATCATGGGGTCCGATCTATGGAACGCAGAATATGACGAGCTCCTGAAGATCCCGCTGTCGCAACAAGGAACTTGCGGGCTTTGCGGATGACGTTGCGGCTACAATAGAAGTCAGTGTCGAAGAAGCAGAACTATTAATTCGGGAGACCACTGACACCATCGAAGCCCGGCTTGAGAAACACCACCTGAAACTTGCCAAGCAGAAAACAGAGATGGTTGTACTGACTCGACAAAAATGGTTCCCTAAACCATTCACCGTAAACTTTGACGTCAACGAGAGCTTTACGCTACCTAGGGGTAATAATAGACGAAAAACTACCTTACCGCGAACACCTTGATAGTGCATGCCAGAGAGCTAGCAAGACGGTATCCAGCTTATCAAGGATCATGGCCAACACGATGGGATCTCGAACTAAAAAAAGACGAGTCCTCCTCAGTACTGCTCTACGGAGCAGAGATATGGGCGGACATCCTAAAGCAGAAAACATACAGGCGCAAAATAGCAGCAGTGCAACGGAGAGGCGCTCTTAGGGTTGCCTGTGCATGCCGCACCGTCTCGGAAGCGGCAATGCTGGTCATTGCGGGAGCAACGCCTATCGACCTATTAGCGTTTGAGAGAGCCAAGCTCTATGACGTTAAAAGGAAATGAGACAACTTCAAGGAGGCAAAAACAAGGATAAAAGCGAAAACCCAGCAAGTGTGGCAGGACCGATGGACGACGGGCAGATGGACGGAGCGTCTGATTCTGAACATCAATGTCTGGCTTTTTTGGAAACACGGGGACACAGACTTCTATCTGACCCAGCTACTGACGGGACATGGATAGTTCAACGCTTATCTTTTTAACACAACACCCTTATGGGTAAGTACTGTCCTGATAAAATTGACGACGCCGAACACACGTTCTTCGAGTGTGCTCGGTGGAAGGACTATAGAAGTAGTACCGAAGAGATCATAGACGCCAGGCTCTCTCCCTCAAGTCTGGTGACGTCTATGATCGAACAGAAGGGAAACTGGTCGGTTGTTGCAACCTACGCACAGCGCCTTCTGAAAGATAAAATTTCAGAAAGGGACCAGTAGCCAGGAGTAGGCACTGTGGGGCGCAGCACGGACTGGATTGATATAATGCTAATGCGGTTCCAATCCAGTCCTCCCCGTACCATCTGCGGGGAGAGGGGAAGAGGAATGTTTTTTTTTAGTGGGTAAAAATCTCCACACTACCGCCTATCGATATCTGCCGCAAGATGGGCGGCAGAGTTTACGATGACGGTGTCTTTTGAAGATTTTTTTTCGTACCTCTTTACAAAAAAAAATATACACACACTGTCACAGAGGCACACATATTTCAAAGTATGAATAAAATTAAGGAAAAAACAACAAAAGTGAAAACGGGCCTTATGCCCAACAAGCAGCAATTGAAGCAAGTACTGAAATGAAGCCGTCGCAAGCATTGGAACATCTTGAAAAGCTTATCAACGAGTTAAATGAGTTCGTCCAATCTAAGGTCAATATCCACAAGGAGATTAAGTCCAAGACGACCAGCGTAACGAGCGCCCTCCAGAGATTCAAAAAACTCTATGAAGAATGGTGTTTAACAGCACGACACATTTCTCGCACTACACCGGAGAGAAGCATTCAAGTAGCTGTCATGAATGGACACCGGAGCCGAAGGTGACGGTGAATCAGTCGCAAACGACAAAAATGGAACTAGCAGCAAACCAGGTGAGAGAAAAGATCGATCTTCACTTGACCCAACGATCAGCCAATTCGTGAAGAAAAAGGATCTGAAACCAAGCCCTCCAAAAAATACGGCAGTACAGAACGCTGAAAAAAAAAGAGGTGAATGAGTGGCAGAAGGTTCAATCCAAGAAGGAGAAGAGGAGGCAAAGTAGAGACCAGCTTACAAAGCAGTCCACAAAAAAGCTCCATCCGGAACCAAAGAGAAAGAAACCGCGAAAATAGATCAGACCAGATGCATTTATCATCCGTCCAACAGAAAAGGTAAAGTACGCCGAGATCCTGCGTCGAATTAAACAGGATGTTCCTGATGAACAGGTCCGCAGTACTGTCCAGAAGATTTATAAGACCAACGCTGGAGATATGCTAACTACTCTTTCGAGGAAAAGCACCGACAAAGACTATTGCGGATATTCTGAAAGAAGACGAAATGCTTGACATTGATGACGACACTACAAAGATGGACATCCAGGCCGCCCTTCAAAAGGAAGTTGGAGATAGCTGTGAGGTATCATTAGAGGCAATCAAGATCCGTAAGGCCTACAGAGGTAGTCAAATCGCTACAGTAGCCATATCAGTAACTGCGGCGTGGAAACTATTAGATGGAAATGGCAATATAATGATTGGCTGGGTCAATTGCCGAATAAGAGCAATTAGAAGACCAGTCCAATGCTTGAAATGCTGGCACTTTGGACATATTGGACCTCAATGTAAAAGGCAAGTAGACCGGTCTAAACTCTGCATCATATGAGGACAAGAAGAGCACCGTGTCACTGACTAAAAATTCTGCTAAGTGTGTAATATGTGCTAAACAGCAAGGAGCGAAGGATGTGGCTCATCATGCCGGCACCCACACATGCCCGGTATTTCAGGAGGCGCTCCAGAAATTGACAAACAAACAAACATGAAGATACTGCAGCTCAATCTCAACCAATGTGAGGCGGCGCATGACCTGCTCATGCAATCCGTACGAGAATTAGAGCTAGACAGCACTAATAACTGAACCGTACAAACATCTGAGTAATCATCTGACAGCACATCTAAAGCTGTCGTTTGGTCATGTGGCAAGCTCCCTTTCCAGAACGCAGTCGACAACAACAATGCAGGCTTTATGGCAGCATCAGTAGAAGGCGTCCGCTTCTATAGCTGCTGTGCACCACCTAACCTCTCCATTGTTGATTTCACTGATTTTCTGGATTGATTAACCGAAGATGAGAAAAAGTCCATCCAGTAGCGATAGCCAGAGACTTTAACTCATGGGCAGTTGACTGGGGTAGCACGCAGACTAACGCTCGAGGTAAAGCACTACTAGATGCCTTTACTACCCTAGATGTAGTTCTACCCAATAGTGGTGACACGCCGACCTACACCAAAGGCGACGCAAACTCGACTGTAGATCTCACGGTTGTCAGTAGTAGCCTTGTTAAATGTAACAATAAATGGAAAGTGTTGGACATCTACACTGCCAGCGACCATCATGCAATATTCTGGGAAATATCAAGCGACCAGAACCTCAGGAGACAAATCAAGAAATCTAACACCATTGGTTGAAGGTAAAATCTTTTGTAGCCTTCGATAGTGATCCGATCAACACTGGACGTGCGGAAGAACAGACGAAGAACCTGATGAGGAGAGTGACACATGCTTGTGATGCCAGTATGCCTCGTAAACGTGACATCAATTCAAGATCTTCGGTGCATTGGTGGAACGACCACATCAACAGCCTTCGTAAGGAATGTCATAGAAAAAGAAGAATCTCTCAGCGCGGCTATCAACGGCCAAACTCAGCAGAGTTAATCGCAGAGTACAAAAAAGCGCGTTGTGAACTGAATAAAGCCATCAAAGAGAGCAAAAGAAGATGCTGGAAAGAACTTATATACTAGGTAGACAAAGACGTGTGGGGTAGACCTTATAAGGTGGTCATGACCCATCTGAAAAATCAACAAATGCCATCACCCACGTGTCCTCACCTCCTTAAAAAAATCGTCAATGCGTTGTTTCCACAGCAACAAAATATCGATTACCAATTGGTTCCAGGTAAACTGGACGACATACCATCTGTCACGGAGGAGGAACTGATGGAGGCCTGTAACCGTGTAGGAAATAATAATGGGCCAGGATTGGACGGAATTCCTAATATTGCACTGAAAACCATTATAAAGGCAGCACCGACATTATTCTTAGACGCGTACAATACCTGCCTAAAAGAAGTGGAAACAACAACGACTAGTAATGCTTCCGAAAGGAAAAAAGCCACCAGCTGAACCGTCATCTTATCGTCCACTCTGCATGTTAGATACGGTAGGTAAGATTTTAGAGCGTATAATTCAACAACGAATAGAAGCAGTAGTTAACCAACTCCTAGCAGACAACCAGTATGGATTCCGGAAAGGACGATCAACCCTGGACGCGATCAACCTTGTTGTTGTTGTTGGTATGGCTAAGGAAGCAATCGCAGGAACCAGATGGAAGGGCGGCACAAAGAAGTATAGCTTGGTGGCGGTATTAGACATCAAAAACGCATTCAATTCCGCAAATTGGAATTGCATCATGCAAGCTCTTCGAGAGAAAAACGTTCCAGAGTATTTATGTAGGATAGTGGACAGCTACTTCACCGATAGAGTTCTCAAATACGACACGAAGAATGGTCCTGAAGAGTACGACATTACCGGGGTTGTTCCACAGGGTTCTGTTCTTGGTCCACTTCTGTGGAATATCATGTACGATGGACCGGTAAGACTGAAACTGCCAAGAAATGTTAAACTAGTAGCGTATGCAGATGATGTAGCCGTAGTGATCGTCGCAAAACATCTTGACGAGATAAACCATATATTCGACATAACCTTTGACAAAGTCAACCAATGAATCGACGAAATGAATCTCCAACTGGCGAAGCACAAGACAGAGACAGTGCTTATTACCAGCAGAAAAGCAGTAGAGACCATCAAGCTGAAAGTCGGTACACATGAAATAACATCACAACCGTATATCCGA